>NC_088103.1:35042840-35653153 GCF_036370855.1 Dromaius novaehollandiae | reverse complement strand
CTTGACTTTAGAAAGCAGAGTTAGCCTCTGGTCCCTTCCCACACACGGATAAGATAGGCTTTAAAGATCTCTTCTGGAGCATCTGGGCCCCTCACTGATAATGTGGGCTCCTCTGAGAGAATTCCCTTTCTGAGAAAAATGTTGGAGCCCACCCCTCCCAGGTCTCTCTTCTGCATTAGCAACGACGAAACTCTGCTGTGTGCCATTCTCTCCCCTTCCCTACACTGTTCTCTGCTCCCCGCAGCTCCAACCATTTCCCAGAATGATTGGTAGTGACAGAGTGTAAGCAAGGACACCCCGAGGTAGCTCCTGCCATGACAGCAAAGGTGTTCCCAACCACATCCCCAGCACACAAAGGTCAATGGGTCTCTCTAAGATGATCAACATTTCTTCTCCTCACTGCCCAAAGAGAAGGCCTGGATATGAATCCTCATGGCAGCCCCCACTCCATGAAGAGCCAGCCCGGCAGTGTCCACAGGTGGGTTGCCCTGATGGCTGCCCTCCGTCACACACAGCTGCCTCCCAGGACGGTCCACCCAAACATAGTTAGTCGTGATCTGCTGTACCAGGTCATCTGTGTGCTGGGCAGAGGGATTGTGAGTGCTTTGAGAGCATTCTCCAGATGTGTCTGGGCCTTGTCCTCCAGCGATACCTGGACACGAGGAGAATTAGGTTTTTGGACACGCTCTCCTAGTGCTTCAGAAATGCAAACAGAGTTATCCTGTATGTGTCTAATCCCTAGCACCACCATTTAAATCCTCCACCAAATCACTTGCGTCTTTCGTATTCTGTCATTAACATGGTCTGAAAGGGATATTCGTGTTTTACAATATTTACTTAATTTTCACTAGGATGATAGCCAGAGAATCCTGTTATTTTGACATGAAGAGCAAGCATCTGCCCTTCAAGCTTACCCCTCTCCAAAAAAAAAGCCTTTGATAATCATGAAAGGAAGAAAATATACACATGCACTTTTTGTTAGCTTAATTTCTAATAACATTTTCTGCCCTGATTTTACTTTGTTAGTCTCTTTTTACATTTAATTTGGCATTTGACCAATTGAAGTGATGCTCTATTTATGCTTTTCAGCAAATGACTTTGGCTTTGAATCCTTAACATTTCATTCATGGTTATTTGTTCTCGCATTTAGTACGTATCCAGCTTTCCTGCTTTGTAACTTCCTAATGAGAATATTATAAATGCCTGGAGGCTTGTTAAATGTTGGGCTCTTTTTTAATTCAAATATGAGACACATTTTTAATATTTAATTCTTCATGCCTCTAAACCAATAAGTTACCAGGGTGCATTATGGCTAATGTACTGAGGAGAATATTTCCTCTGAATTATGATCTTAAGGAGAGGGAAGGAGGATGTGCGTGTGTGTGTTTGTCTTTGTGTGTCTGTGCACATTTGTGTGTATATTGGTTACTCTCCAACGTCTGTCACTTCAAGTATGAACCTGGTATTGGCACAGGCACAAGTGGCACACATCCCTTCCCAAGAAAGGGATATATTATCCAGCTAAGAAGCTGCACCTATCCAAAGTTGGATACATTCAAGAAATTCACAAAAAGCCATAAACTAGTACCATGGAGCAAAAATTACTGTGTGAAATGGCCTATGCTGAAACTAGATATCAACGGAAGTCCCTTCTGACATCAAATTATATACAAGTAGGGAATCCAGCACCCTGCTAATTGTGAACACCATGCCCTTCTCTACAAATAGCTTCATTAACCCGTCAAGCAAGCAAGAAAGCAACATAGTAGAAGACTGATGCCTAAAATGATAGGTGTAAAGCTCATCTTTAAAAGCATCTTATTTTGCTAATAGTCTCACTTGAAGAAGGAGAGCTGCTGATTCAGTTCTTCTTGAGCATGGTTTTAGAGATTTGAGCAAGATTTTGTCAAAAGTTACTGGGGAAAAATTGAGAATGTCGGAAGTAGGGAACTTCTGAGATTTCCTTTGAAAGATTATCTTAGACCACCGTAAGACAGCATGTCTCTGTCATGGTAGTGGTTTAAAAAATCTTTGCTTTCTTGTGGGGTAATATCAAAGTTGGACAGTGTTCTTAACCACATCCTCTCATCGGACCTGTGGTGTTTTTCATAAAAAACAATCTCTTAGTGCTATTACTTTGTGTAATTTGCATTTTAATGTCTTAAAAATCCTCCTCCAAGTTGGCATGCCAAATTCCCCCTTTCCAGTCCTAAACTCTCATGTCCTACCAGCAAATGAAGTTGATTACATCATGTCCTATCACCTTCAAAAAACAACCAAGCTCTGCCCTTGCCTTCAAAGCATTTGACAGTATACAGAACTATCATTATAGTCCCCTCTTACTTTCTGAGATTAAATAGATCTCATTTCTATTGCCTTTCTCTGTAGGTCATGTTTCCTCAACCTCTTATTATCCATGTTGCTTTCCTTTGGACTTTCTCCATTTTGTCTAAATGTCTGTTAATGTAGGATGTATAAAATTATACCCTTCCACAAGACCTCATGAGGGCATTGGAATAATTATGTCCCAGGCCTTACAGATTCAGCAACAGAAAAAATAAATTCAGTGAAGGTTATTAAGTACAGTGACACCACCTTCCCTGAGCTTCATATTGGTGGCAGCCAGGAGGCTGTTTTGGAAAATGGTCTACCTTTTTTACAGCAGCGCATTACTGAATCCTTTTCATCTCATGGCCTACAAAAATTCTCAAACATATCTGCTGCACAGCCAGCTCTTCCTCACTGCACTTTAGTGAATCTGCTTTTTTCTTTCTCACTGGGATACCTTGCACATATCTATTCTGAATTTAATCTGATTAATTATAGTCCAGCTCCCTGTTATTTAAACGTCATCTACAAAAGAAAGAGAAATGAGCTTCCTTTTTCCATAGAGAGGTTGTTCCCCTGTCATATATTGGACACAGCTTTTTACCTCATATGTGCATACAGCAAAGGTTCTCAAAAACAGAGGCTTTCCAACAGGGTCAGTAAATATTCTGCATAATTAAGATGTGTAAAACAAAGATTTACAGATCTGACCATCTGTTTTGACTTGTCTGGCTGGGACAAGTGCCCCACAACAAGCCTGTATTTAACGCCTGAATGTGGTCTCTGGCCTGTCGTTGCTCATGTCCTTCTGTTTGGAGGGCATGGTGCCCATTAGACGTTGCTGAGGCACTTGGCACTGGTTTGGACATGGAGAGGTTTGTGTGGGCAGGCCACCCAGGCTTGCTAGGTTGCATCTGTTCTTCTGGATGTCCCACCGCTGTGTTTGCTGGCTATGCCAGCACAGCTGTCTCATGTCTACTGTTTACCTCTTGTGTGCTGAAGGGCCCGTGCCAAGGAAAACCAACAAGGAGCAGGGAGAGACTTGGAAAGCAAGACAGGAGCTTGTGGCAACTGGCTTCCTCGGACTAGGCTATGAGGAGCATAAATGAGTGAAGTAAACCCTGAAGCTCCTTCCCAAAAGCATGAATGCTCTACCAGGCTTGGAAAGAGGGACTGGATGCAGGTAGAGGTGACAGCAGAGACTGTAGAATTGTCACACCAGTGGGGAGATTGTCCTGATGGCTTTCTACCCAGAAAGCACACACTAAATTGCTTTTCTGCAGATCCCAGGTACTTTTCCAACCCCTGTTCTAAGCAAGTTCATTAGGGCTTGATTTTGTACTCCTAGGTACCACCTGAGTTAGTTCTGATGTGCTTGAAAATGTAATGACCACAATAGATCAGACCAAAGGACCATCTAACCTAGCATCTTCTCTCTAGACCCATGCCCAAGAGTGACTGTGACAGCATGAGCAAAATATTCTTGGCCAGAATGTCTTAACTTCCAGTGATCAGCAGCACAGGGACTCACTGATCCAAAGGTATTACTTTCTTATTTCATAGTCTTAATGGATTTTTATGCATGATTTGTACAGTCACCTTTGAACCCATATCATTTTGAGCATCCAGTTCCCTGACAAGGAATTCCACCACTTTACACAGTACACATTCCACAGTACACAGTGTCTGAAGAATGACTGCAATCCACCTATATCCAAGAAAGTAGTAAGAATACTTATTTATTCACTTCATGCCATTCTTGGTGCCTAAACTCACTACTCATTTCCCAGAGGGGTTGGGGCATTGAAGCACCTGAAACTACAGATGACACAAAAGAAAGCCTCTAGTCTGGGAAGATTATTGCTCTTCCTTGACTGCAGGCCTTATAACTTGTGGATTCTTGGCTACAATGCAATTCAGCTTCAGAAGGAAGAACGGCAAAATCCTTCCTTCACTCTTCCCTCAATGCCTGTTAAACCAGTGATCAGGCCTAGGTTAGGAGAAGTGTGAGTTCAAATCTAGGTAGGCTGAGGAGGGCTAAGGACTCAAGTCTCACAGTTCTTGGGCTGGTCCTTCAGTCCCTAAGCCATTTGTTGGAAAGGTTGGGGCTTTTCTCATCACTTCCCCAGAAACAGCTGAAAAGGCTGCTTTCCCTCTGCAGTCAACATATGCTTCTAAAACCCAGTATGGTCTGTGACCCAGTTAACTGAAGAAGTCTCCACCTGTGCCATGATTAAAATAATAAATATAATGGTTGGTTGTTTGTACTGCAATGCTGCCTTGGAGCTCCAGCTGTGCACCCAGTGATGACAAGCACTATACAAGCACAGAGTAACAAGGCAAGGCTTTTAAGAGTATACAATTGCCACTCTTTATGTTCCACAAGCACTTCAAGTTTCCATCTACAGAGCTGTTCTGCTGGACACTGCATATGACTGTATTAAGAGACAGTCCTTGTTCTTGGACCTTACCTATGTAAGAATTGAAGTATTTGCACAAGGTTATCAAGTCTTGTACTAAACCCAGACACTGATGCCAGGTTTGGCTCCTGTTTGAATATTGCTATTCCTGTGTCCACTTGTGCAAGAGGAAGCTGCATTCCGTGGAAAAACTAATTTAGGGATGGGGTTTGTCATTGTTGGTGAAAAAAATAGGAGAGACGTCAAGACAAAAGTCTGTTTAGATAAAAGATGTTATCGGAGGCCTTGTCTACTCTCCACAGCCTTTCTATTATCTCTAGGTCAGAGAGGATATAATATGTGCATCAAAATGAGAGTTTTTTGACAGTTCAGTTATGATATTTCTCCAAGCAACATATACTGAGTCAGCAGAAGGTCTCTTCTGATAGAAGAGCAGGATGTCTAGTGGGGTCACTCAGGCATCTGGCGCAGCTACGTCACAAAAATTGGACTTGGCCTCAAAGCTGATGTAACACATGAAAATTTAACTTTGATAAATGTGATTGGATTTGAAGAAGAGGTGTTGTGGCCACAGGAATGAGGAAGGAGGCTGAATTTGCCATAGGGCTGCCATCTCTGACTTTATTTTATTTTTAAATGGCCTTTGAATGGCTGCTGAGCCCTCAGTCTGTGCTTACCTAGGAGCTTTGACACCTGTGGGGGGATGCTCCCAGCTTCCCCCTCCATCTGGTGCCAGTTACGAGCAGTCTGCATTCCTGTGCTTCACACTCTGAAAGGGACGATGTCAAGGCTTTGAGACAAGGCCTGCTTGGGCATCAGGAGGATGTCAAAGCTTTGAAATAAGGCCTGCTTGGGCTCCAAGACCCTGGGAAACAAAGCCTCCTCTCACTGCTGGAACAGTGTTAATCAGGGTGGTCTGGACTATCTCCTTCTCATCAGGACCTTGGGAGATAACACCTGCTTTCACTGCTGGGACAGTGTTAATCACTGTGGACCGGAATTAACTCCTTCTCACCTGAGCTACGGGATCTGTCCTTGGGACCACCACTGCAAGAGTAAAGCAGTCATTTGCAGTCACTCAAACTCCTTTCTTCAGTGCTGAAGAATGCTCAAGGCAGCTAGCCTGCCCTTGGGGGTGTTTGGCTACCCCCCCCACCCCATGACTGTGGGTGCGATCATCGTATCAATGACAGAGGAGAGTTGAACCCTGCAGCAGCGAAGAGCTAGGGACTGCGATTGTGCGAAGAGACCTGCAACTGGCCTAGCGACTCCACCTCCACCTTCCCCTAAAGGGTATAAATAAGTTGGCCCCGGAGGCTGTCTTTGGCTCTTTGCAGGTGACAGTGGGTCTGCCAACTTGTGGATCCCCTCGGGACAGGGACGCCCTCCTGCAGTTACTTCCCTGGGATTGAGTGTACATTGGCTGCTCAGGCAACGCATGGGTAAGAGTGTACATTGGCCACTCAGGCAATGTGAGGGTAAGATCAATTAGAATTGGAAAATAAGTATTCTAGTTGAACTAAGTTTCTGTTGATAAGAATTGTTGCTTTGTACTGTTGTAACTTGTGTAGTAAATTTAGATCTTTGAAATAAGTTGTGGAGTCATGCAATAAATCTCCTTCTCCCCTCCTACCCTCCCTCATGCCACACAAAACCCTCACGGTCCAGGACTATAAAGATAGTCAGTCGTCCTGTGACAACACCCATCATATTTGCTCATTTCCTTTTTAAGTCTTTGCTTAAGGTAAAAATTACCAATCTTGGAGACAGCCACTAAGAAATCTGAGCAATCTGAATCTTTGAGGATTAGGATAAAGCAAGAGATAATATCCAGACGCAAGAGGAACCATGTTCTGAAAAGCAGTCCCAATTTAGGGGTTTCAAATGCTAGCAACATCTCAATGGCACAAAGACCCTTTTTCTGCAGGACTGCATAGCACAGTGCTGCTGGCACAGTGCTCTGCAGTGACTGACATTCCCAAACAAGCTCTCCCCTCCCTGGTTGGTCAGATTACAGCTTCATCAGTTGGACATTTATTTTGTGCTTCATTTTCCCCTCTTTGCTTTCCCCTCCTCCCTTTTGTCAAATCTTCTGATTTAATTAAAACTGTGCATAGCTCCAAAATTGACAAAGATGTTTTTAAAAGAACCAATGCATCAGACCCTGCAAGCAACCAGCATGGATAACTCCAAAGTAGCCTAAGCAAAAGAGAAGTAGTAGGAGTTTGTGTATTTATTTTTTAAATTAGGGTAAATGTTTTCCATTAAAGTTTCCAAATAGGAATCCAGAAAACAAGGAGAAATAATAAGGTAAAAAAAAATGCAATTATGTTCTGTCTTTCTTGGAATAGAAGCAATTTCAGTTATTGTACAGATTAAATTCCCTTCTGAGATATACACAGAAATGTCAGAGTTTTAGCAAAAGACAGTGTCAAAAAAGCCCATTTGGCCACAGTGTATGCCTTTGCATTTTTGTCCTGTTCTTCCAAGCTTACTGTCATCAGTTTATGGGGAAATATTTACTGGGTAAAAGTGACACCAGGTTCCTTATCACTGTAAAGTTTTTTTCTTCTGTTCTTTGAAAATTGTCCATCTGAAAGACTAAGCTGTCTTTTTTGGATTTAGCCATAATTTACAAGTGTCTCCCAGTTGATTTCTGTGAATAATTCATCATCTGCAGATGGAGTCCAAGCCATCTATTGCAAATATCAAGCTACTGAAAGCTACACTCTGGTCCAACAGTTACAAGTCTGTGTGCTCCAACTGGAGAGGCATCAAATGCCTGGTTAGAATATGATGAATATGAAATCCTCGCTTAGAAATATTCTGTAACAGGGGTTTCAAATTTGTTCCTTCGTCTCATAAATTCATTTGATGAATGTATTCATAGAAAGCTGAAGATACAATGGAGAAGCAGATAAAGAGTATTGTGTTCCAGCTTCTGGATTGGTACTCTGTAGATCTAGGTACAGTTCCCAACTTTGCTACAAACTTCTTGGATCACATTAGGCAAATCAGTTATAATATATTGTGCTTCAGCTTCTACCACTGTGAAGAGGAAGGCATAATAAATAAAGGATGCTGAGATGAGCACTTTATTGTTATTCCCAAATTCCTTATTCTGTAAGTGAGCCTTGCCAGGAGCTGGATAAGAACTTTCCAAATAAACAAATAATTCTGAGAAATCTTTTTGATGGAGAAAGAGAAGTAGATGCTGATATTTCTCTCAGGACAGGTCTTTGAAACCTTGTTTTGCAAAAAATTCAAATGACACTGTGGCATGATTTTAAAAAGTTGACGTTCACTTGAAAGTGGACTGAGAAGGGAGGGTATTCTAGAAGGATCAATCACAGAATCCAAGTTAGTGACCTAAAATGTTATATTAGAGACAGTACGAATCCCTGTGACCACACTGGGAAGAATGATGTAGGTTTATCTGCTTGTCATAACCTTGCCTGCTGGCCACACCTGGATTTGGGCTATTTGGCAAGAGGACATTACTGAATGATCAAAATGTGTGGAAGCCTCCAGCTCCTGGAAGCTCCACATCCAAAAGAGACACAAGGCTTGAAATGTTTCCTAGTTTAGGAGACCCAGCTCTCCCCAATCACAGTCCTCTCTGCAACCCAATTTTGTTCTTATGTTTCTGAAACTCCCAAAGTGAGGACCCTAGAAGAGGCAAAGGATAAGAATGAAATTCTTAAAGTCTTGTGTACAAGAGGACAGTAAATATAAAGGTGATGTATGCCCTTCTCTCTGTCTATAGTCTATGACAAAGTGGGTAAAATAATAACAGCTTTTTAATTGCCTGATTGATTAGCCTACACTGTTCTAAAGCATAGCTAAGAGCACAAAGAGGCATTGTCTAATCATGGACAATGCTCATATAAGCCCCCACTCACAACACTTTCCCTGAAAACCCATTACTGATTTGAGTACAGAGGCACAGTTTTGCTTGCCTTGCAGTAAGGCCTGGAAGAGGCCATGCCCCAGCTGTTAAATCAGGGACCTGGGACCTCTCTTCTACATTGTGTTCTCCATTATAAGGCATCAGAAGAATGTTTGATTTCTTCAATGATTCATTTCCCCAGAAAATATCCTGGATCTTCCACCCTCTGCCTCATTCTCTCCCCATACCAAATTCTAAAGGAAGAGCTGAGATAAAGTGGATTTACACAGGGGTCTAAGAGAGATACCACTTCACTGGTAGTCCTGCTCAGTGTCCTCACCCTAGACTGTGGGACGGGATAAGGATTTAGCTGTCAAGCTACTGTACAGCCCCTCCTCTCCTCTTTAACCTGTCTGCAGCACTGGTGCATCTGGGCCCTGGACCGAACCTTAATACATACGTCACAGGCTTTTTTGGATGCTCCTAGGTCACACCAAAGGCAGTAAAAAGATGGCGGAAAGACAGACAGGGAAGGGGTACAGGTGAACTATGCTATAGAGACAAAAGGCCCAGGAATCCTCAGGAGCAGGATTATGTGGAAAAGTGCTTGGGATCTGCTGGATCAAGTAACAGAAAGAGCAGATGGAGCCAGAAGGCCCAGATTTGAACCCCAGATCAGATCCTGTCTGTGGCCTTTGACAAGTCACCTAGTTGAATGGCACTTGGGTTGTCAGGTGTACACAGCTACTCTGTGTGGGGGCTAGGTCACGATTCATCTCACCTAAATTAGTCACTGGTGCTGGGCTGCAGACGCCATCTAGTTTTTCTTGTGCCAGTGCTGTTGGAGTTTCCAGAATCTGGCTGGAAACAGCAGGAAAACCGAGCTGTAAGAACCATTCAGGGTACCAGAGGGAGGAGGGGTTCAAACATGGCATGCTAGGATGCTCATGAAATATCTAAACTCTGTGTTTCCTCTCTTATTATTAGTATTATTCCCTCTGGGTGGACTAATGACAAGAAATTAAAAAGAATGAGGTGTATTAAGAGTAGAGTCATTACCAAAATCAAACTTTGCCTGTTTAAAATACTGTGTAGCAACTGTAAGAGTTTCCCCCACCCATGTTTACATCCAGCATAGATTTATTGGCAGTTCCCTTTTTGCTGTTGAAGCTATATTCAATTTTACCAGCAACCATGTATTGTGATTGGAGTGAATTGAATTTTTTTTTCCATTCAGAAATGATTAGATGTGCAATGTAGAACTGAATAATAAGCATCCATCCATAAATGTTTTGCCTGTGGATATACAGCATCCTGTGCCTTCAACACTGCTATATACGGAAGATACCATTATAAGGACTCAACAGGGTTGAACCAAATGGTCACTTCTTAGTTATGACCGATACTATACTGATGTTTTAACCTTGGGATAAAATTTCTATTCAGATCTCAAATATGGGCTCCTAAAGAGAAAAATCTTACTCCTCAAGATAGCAAAATAAATGAAGATCAGGTCAGGAGGAATTGACTCTGTTTTCCTACCCTACAGTTTCGTAAAAATATTATGGTTCTACTTTTAAGTGAAAGTCTTCCAAGTTAAGTGGTTAAATCTAGAGGTACAGAGCAGGGGTGCTCTGAACCTCATCAGTTCAATGAGACTCTTTACATTCGACTTCAAAGTAGTTTTCAAATGTTTCTTGGAAAAGAGACTAGTTTCCAGGGGGAAGGTTATTTCTCAGGGTCAAGCCAGCATGTCCACTATTACATATCTTCATATTCCTCTTACTTCCCATCCCAGACAGTCAAAATATTTAGCTATGGCTAAACAGATGAGCTGTACTAGAGCTGCAAAAAGGAAGGAAGAGAAAGAGAACAAGACCTGAAGTCCTAAGACCACAGAAAGTCTCCCTATACATATGTTGCCATAGCATTACTTGACCTTTTGCTTCCTCCTGCTGTCAAACTTTTAAGAAATAAACCAGCATTAAAATCAGAAATGTCTGGAAAGGAAATGAGGCTGCTCACTTTATTACTCTTGATTAACAGCAAATTATTCTCCTAACATTTACTGTTCCTTTCATTTATTTGAGAGTGATTACACTCAAATAACAGTTAAAAACATCAGGTTTTTAATAATAGTTTTATTTAGCATTGTAATTGCTTCTGCAGCACCTCTGAAGTCTGAGACACACCCCTCCTGCAACAGAACTAAACAAGTTGCTTTGCATCCTTCTCTTTCACAGACACATGCACTCTTCAAAACAGTGTAAGGACAATGAGCCCCAGGACCCAGGAGTTTTGTACTACTTCTGGGATTACAGCATGGTTTATGCCTCATTACTGAGAATAAATATTCCATATATGAGTTTCTGCAGTGCATTTGTATTTGGACAACTTCACAATATCTGAAGATATAAATAAGAAATTACTTCCTTTAAGTAGAAGCACAATGTTGTGGAGTGAGAATGAGGAAAGTATCCAACTTGCTGCCTTCTTAGTAAGAGGAGTTTAAAAAATCAACAAAAAATGCCTTTTTCAGCAAACCAGTGGGTCTCTGAGGACCTACACAGAGTAGATTTGTTAAAATCAGAATTGCCAATTTTGCACGGTTGCTTTTGGAGTGCCACCATATTTTTAAACAAACTTTATTAGAATTCAGATCCAGTTATGGAGCTGTACAGGGCTGCCTTAACAAGCATAGTCTGGCTGAAGGCAATAAATCTGTCTTTGTCACTAATGATGTTTGTATTATTTTAACACTCTTGGTATTGTGGATTCGTGTACAGGGCTGCAAGCAATCATCTTTCAACTATGGCTGACCTGCCCCCTGTATCCTGAATGGAAAAATCCTTGACCCTATGTCAGGACCATAATAAGGAACTGGGATTGTGGAATATGCTGGATGGGGGAGATGTCTAAGGAGTTCAGCAAAATAGTCTGATAGTTTGAAAACTCCATTCAATCCCAATGGCCTTTACCTAGTTGATGTGGGGGAAAAAAGTCCTTTGGCAACAACATTATTAAGTAATCTACAGCTTTAGAGTGTGGCGAGCGTGGTATCCAGCCAGGTGGCTTTATGATGTGGTCAAGTGTTCGATATTTTGAATGATTAACGTGACTGTCATGCTTTTGAACATCAAGGAATTATGGCTCTAGGCCAGGTCCAAGCAGTTCATGGGCTGGGAAATGCTTTTCTCAGGCACAGTTCAGCTGAATCCCTTAAATACATTCTCAAACTTAATTTCTTTCAAGGGAATCAAGTCCTTGTCTAACGTTCCAAATTACAGTCCTTTATATCTTGAGCACAAGTGCTAAAGAGAGCTGAATTTCCCTCCAGACTGCTCTGCTGATAGGTTGTGACCCCAAAGACCCATCTCTAAGATGAGCGAGTCCGTTTGCCCTCTGGGGAGGGCATCAGTTTTGCAGCAGGGCAGGGCAGGCTCTGGGAAAGCCTAACTGGGAATCAGGAGACTGGTGCCCTGGTTCTGCTGGGTGGAGCAAAGCAAAGGTGATTGCCTTCCTACACCTCGGTTTCCCCACGTGGGGACCTTCTTCACAGAAAAGCTTTGCCTTTCTGATAGACATTTTCATTGTTCCAAAGCTGTTAAACATGGTCTTCATGAAGCTTTAGGTGAAATTATAGAGCTCAGACTAGAAAAGAATGGAGACCTTTTTGGACTTAAATTCTGTGGGAGGGAGGATAATATCAGAATTGAGTAGTAACACTTCAAATAGTTTGGCAGAGAGGGGTATAGCATCTGGGAGGTGGATACTATCCCCTTGAATAGTTTAGAGATGCTCAGGAATAGGGCAGTATCCCTTTAGAGAGTTTGGAAACCTGCCAGAGTGCTGAGTGAGGGCAGGTGTGATGCGTTTGTAGCAGTCCATGTGGCCAAGTGGATGCATTTCAAACCTCTGCCTTTAGAGCTGACTGATTTCACTGCCTGCAATGCTAATTGCACTGAATGCCTTTACTGTAAATACTTTGAATTCTGTTGCTCCACATTATGTGCAGTTCAGTGCTTTGTACAGGCTGTATTTAACCTGCCATACCACAAGGCTGAGAAATGCAAACATCCTATCTGTTATGGAGGGGTAAGTTTGGTTTTGCCCTGTGTCCTCCTCTAATGCTCTCTTTGTACCACTCTTTCAGCATTTCTTTCCTCTGCTTCCTGTCAGCCACAGACTCTTACTCCTAGCCTAAACCCAGGAAAAGGAATATCTTTAAAAAAATCTGATTATTTTTTACCACTGCTGCACAAATGAATGTGGTGGGTATCTGCAATGATGTTACTATACCTGATGTTGACTCTGAGCTTATATCCTGTAGAGATGGCCTCTAAATTGATATTGTCTCCAGGCTGCATGTTCCCTGGTAGGTCAAGGTCCCTGCTCTCGCACAGGAGCAGGGGAGTGGGCAGCAGTGAGTGCTGGGAGACTGCAGGGGTATCACAGCGCTGCCCTGCCCCTCTGTTTTGCTGAATAGCAGAGCAAAAGATTACAGACTAGTACGGGAGATGGAGAAGTGTTCGGGGGGTGAAGAAAGGAAGGCTTTTCTTGTAGATACTTTGGGCAGATTTGATAATAGGTCAGTACTATGTGTTGTATCTTTTCTTTCTGCCTTGTGATGGTGCTACAGTTATGTGCCAAATCAGCTTCCCAAAACACAGAGTAGCTATAGTTCCTTTTGCCTCTGGGTGTGGAAGGAAGACATCTGGAGCTGTGTCTCCCTTTCAGAGGTTTGTCTCTTGCACCAAAACTTCATCCTGGCTTGTGTACTTTGGCTTAAAATGATGGCATTAAACTCAGGACAGGGATGGGATGGTGGCATGGAAAGGGGCTGCCCCCTGCCTTGTGCTGGATCATGGGGGCAAGAGGCTGAGAGGAGCGGCCTGTGAGTGTGGGGAGGATGCTCTAAAAATCAGCTCTAGAAGCTGGAAGAAGGGAGAGTTTGTGCATTTACTTTCCCTCTGACTGTGATACTTTTTGTGAGGCTGGGCCAGAGGTTCCCCCATCATGCTGGAGAGCCTGTTGCTTTGAACAGAGCTGGCTGTCTTTGAACAATTTGCTGCCAGATGGGAAACTCAGAAGGGGCTATCGAAGTGCCCTTGACTTGACCCAGAAATCCTACAACTTAGAGAACTAAGAAAAAGATCCTTCTGACCAAACCCTAGAGCATGTTCCCAGCTGAGTAATTTCACCAGCTTGTGCTAAGATGTTATTTCACCACAAAAAAGGGCCAAACTCTTGGCATCAAGAGCTAACTGTTCACTCCTCCTCTTCTTGCAAGCTGCTTACTGCCCTCAGTTCCTGTGGGTAATTAAGGCATTAGCTGGAAGAAACAAAGTCATTTCTCTTCAGGCAGGAAATTATTTTAGCCTCTTAATCCGAAAGTCAAAATGTCAATGTTATCTCAAAAAAATAATCACTATGTAAGCTTGTGTATTAAATTTTTTGAGAAATTAGTACTTAAAAATACTAGGAAGAGGGAAAAATAATGGCTTATAATGGGGGGGGAGGGAGAGGAGTACTCGGCCTTTATGTTTTATTATCAGGCTTAACATTATGAGCAGGACAGCAATATTTTTATGTATGATTATGTGATGACCTTTTTGTTGAGTGAATAAAGTGATTATCTAAGACTGATTTTAAAAATTCCATAACGAATAAATGGATAATCCAATTATGAAATTAATAAAGTATGCAGACATATGCATAAAATCTCATGTTTCACAAATGATTCAGGCATCAAATCTGAGATTTTGTAAAGGGCCCTGGTCCTAAAAAAAAATTTAGATCCCTGCCCTTAACTCTTATCACTTTATGGAGTCTTAGCCTGGGTATCCAATACTGGGGAAAAAGTCACCTGTGAAAACTTAGGCAATGGTGAATGTTCCTGTCTAAATTTCTGACCAGGCAGCTTCACATATCTATGTAACTCCATTTGTGCAAGAATTACTTGCTGGAATAAACTTATGCACTCGTGTATATTCATAGCCATGCTTCTTGATGAATAGAGATTTCTTTTGTAACTTCAAAGACAGATTGAATAATTCAAGTACATCCATCCTTCTCACACTCAAAAAAAAAAAAAAAAAAAAAAAAAAAAAAAAAAAAACCCTTTGACATTATTTCACGCCCTTTAAATACCAGGATGCCTTGTTTTGTGGTCCTGAGCAGTGCTTTTGCAGTCTTGAACAATTACCTGCAGGATATCTGAAAAGAGGAGAAATTCATCTGTGGATGAATATTTCTCCAAACAGTTGCATGACTTTAGTAACAGAGCTTATATGAAGGTGAAGTCACTAGTGTTTTTGCCTTGTATCACCTCAAACCAGTGATGACGGGCCCAGCAGACCTCCAGGCTTTGACCATCAAGATGAGTCATGGTATCATGAAACAGGCGCACTGTCCCTTTTAGTGGTTACTTTACTGATGGCTTCCTGCAATCTAGTAGCTGGGAAATGACTTAGAACTAAGAGGCACAATGAGACAGAAGCACTATCCAATATTTTAGTTATGTCTGAAGAGCAAATGAGCATTAATCTGTGTTCAGTGTCTGGTTTCCCAGCCAGATCCTCTGCTCTTGTTTCCTGTATTCTCAAAACATGATTGTTTCAGTCATGCCAGCCTTTAAAGTTAAAACCTGGGGACAGGTCCATCATTAGTTTCCTCCCAGCAAAAAGCTTGCTTTATTGCTGTTTTCCTTAAATAAAGAGAATTTTTTTAAGTAATAAACATTAGCTCTTTGCTACTAGCATGTGAGTTTCAAGAGTCCACCCTAACCTTGTTTTCATACTTCTCATCTGTAAGGCAGAAAAATTTCCTCTAATTTTTCATCTAGATACTGAGATTAGCTGACTTGTGAAGCAAGAAGCTAGCACTTGTACTGAAACCTCAGAGAGGATGGAGTGGGAATGCAGTCATGAGTGCTAGTCATACAGCTGCTTTTTCTGCAACTGCTGCTCTAAACGATGGAAACTGGTGGCAGTGATTCTAACTGTCCTTTCTTTGTTGGTGTTTTTGGGTGGTTTTTTTGTTTGTTTTGTTTTGTTTTTTTTCTTTTGCTTAATGAAACTGAATTGGAAACTATAGATCGATGTAGACTTCTTGGAGAAGGTGTTCTGCTGGCCTGAACCTGCTCTGCTGACCTGAATCCCAGTCTCCTGTTTCTAACATGAGTGCACTAGTGGCTGTGCTATTCTATACTAAGGGGAGCACCCTCAAGTCCCTCTGGTTACTTCTGTTGTTATATGTGGCACTTGAAATAGCTAGTTGGTTTAACCCTTGCCTGCCAGATCGAACCCCTCCAAAGATAGAGGCAGATAATATCAATAAGCAAAGAGTCAAAGGCAAAGATTTACTGCTGAAAAACTAGGTATCTTCCAGCCGGGGGGGTTTAGAGTTGTCTTTGCTGATTAATCAGTAATATCCTACTGTGGATACCTGAGTTGCCTAAGTTCACGTGAAATACCTCTGATATATCTCCTGAAGTCTGAAACAGGGATAATAGGGATTCTGACTTCCAGAGGAGGTGTTGGGGATATTTAGGACACTGCCGTGCTCATGTATCCATCCCCAGTTTACTGCCATGGAACAGGGGTGAGAGGATGACACACATGTCCTCCCTTTTGCCAGCCCAGCTCCGTCTCCCATGTTTGCTTGAATAGTGGGCAAAGATGAGTCTATGCACTACATTGTGATTATGCACTGTGGTGATGGACACACGTTTGCTGGTAAAACTGGTGACCCTGGTATGATGAGGGGGGATAGCAGCCAAAAGTTATTGACATAAAGAATTTTTTCTCTCTCTTGGTCTCTTCCATCCATTGACTTCTTTGGGAACAAGCTCAAGACCTTCTCTTCCTTAAGATCTACCCCAAGTGAGACCCACTGCAAAATTTCAGGTCTTCTCTGATACTCCAGCACCAAGAAGATGAGTGCTGTGACCTAAGTAAGCAGAGCTCTGTTCATGACTCTTTACAGAAAGTAAGAGGGGCAACATAATTCATTTTTATTCCAGTTATAAAAGCACCTTTGTTGGATAAGCAGATAAGACATTTTGTCAGGAAATGGTTCTCAGCAGACTGAAGTCTGCTAGGTTCAGACGGTGGGTTGGACACTTGCTTGCACTTGATGCCCTACAGAAATGAGAGGGCTGTATCCCACCTGCTGTTGTCAGAGTTTGGAGCCCAAGAACTATGAAAAATGGTGCACAAGGAAAAAGTACCCCAAATCTTGATCCAGCAACAAGGCTCAGTGATGACACAGGGGGGAGAACAAAGTGACCCAGGGCAAAAGAGCAAAGAAAAAGGATCATTTTCCTTGGCAGTTTTTACTTAACTTCTTTTTTTCTCCATAAATTTAATGAAAGTATTACCTAGGAATAGATTCAGCATTTGAGATAAAACTCCACAGCTTCAGAAAAAAAGAGAAAGGAGAAACCAAAAATCTTGGCACTAACAGACTACTAATTTGGGTCTGTAGCAATTAATTAAATTGAACTTAATTAAATTTCTTTATGCTGGAATCACAAAGCTATCTGTAATTCTGCCACCTGTGGTGTAAAAATATAAAGTATTCACTTTGCATTGGTAAATATTCCAGACTGTTATTTTTAATCAAAGGTCCACTAGAACTTAATTAGTCCATAGGTTTAGTGTGGTTAAGATGCATTAATTTCAATAGTTTCTGCTAGGCAAGACGGTAGTATGGTTAACTTAGCTGTCTGTGAGCCCTTCTTCATCACCGTCATCTCTTCATAGACCAAATATTCAGATATCAATTTAAACCAGGGTCAGCTCTGTGAACTCAGGATCAGCATCCCAAGTCTGTGTGGTCAGTTCAGTGGAATGAATGAGAATCAATTTTTGATTGATAGCAACCCAAACTGTCACCCTGTGCCATGGTTACATGTCCCCTTCCTGACCATCTGAAGGGCAGCATCTATCACTGTGCAGAGAAGATGTCCTTGCCCCATGACTCATCTGAATGAAATAAAGACATGTTAACTGAAACTTCACCCTTTGCAGCTGACATTAGAGTATTTTTTGTAAGTAGTAATGAGGCCTCTGGCAAGATCAAAATTGACTAAAGTAGAAAGAAAATCCGTTAAAAAGGTCTTAGAGAGCAAAACCTCTCTTGCTGGTTTCTCTGAGCAGCACAAACTGTATTCCTCCTCCCAACCTCAGAGTGCCACAGAGACTCGGCGTTCCAGGGTATGATCTCTCTATTTTAATCACTAAAAGCGTCCCAAACATAGCTAAAAAGTCCTGTTGCCTCATCGGAGGCAACACACCTCCAAATGAAAACATCAACAGCCCAGATGGCAAACCAAGCTGCCAAGAGACCAATGGACTGAAATTCACTTGTCTCAAATGTTCTTTGAATAACATTGAATGATTTTTCAGAGTGCCTCTGTACTAGGTACTCTCCAGATGTGTTGAATGAAAAAGTGGTTGTTCACTTTAGAACTTGAAAGAAGTAATCAGGTACTCTTATGCAAAGGCAGAAAACCACAACTATAAATGACAGTTTTGCATTACTTAGCATGATTCATCATGCCAATAGGTTTCACAGCCAAGCATATGAAGTCTATCTGTAGGGTTCCTTGTGGGCCTTTGAAGATCAGTGTTACCATGAGGGCTTGCTGATGGAAATAACGCACGAATTTCTTCTGCTGTCTTAGTTTGAAAAATAACAGTATTTTTGTTTAGGTAATAGTACATTTCACTTCTGCTTTGATATGTTATTATGTATTTTGTTTTAAAAATATATGTACTCCTCCCCCCCATCCCTTTATAGGTATAACTCATAACAGGAATACTTTATTTGAAATAAAAAGAATCCAGGTAACTATTCCTGTCTTAACAGATTCAGATTTTTAAAATATTTACACATTTTCAATTAATTGTCTCATTCGATTTTTTTGTAATTGTCCCGGTCAAAAAAAGTTGAAACTGTTTTAGGGAGTTCAGTCTTTAATTACTTTCCTATTATTTAATGATACAGCAGCGATTTTCAGCTGACAGCTTTCTAGTATAACCACTAGGGAGGCTGCAACAATCACTGAACCCAAAGGCCAACCATCAAATAACATGGAAAGCTATTCGTGACAGTTAAGCTTGCCTCTCCAAACAAAGTTTGCTACAGGGACCCAGAGCTCAGTTTTCAAGCAGTGCTTGTTTGGTATCACTTCCCTTGCCTGAGCCTGTAGCACTGCCTCATCTTCTGCTGAAACATCCAGGCTGGAGCTTGGCCAGGTACCTTGGGATGCTGTGTGATATAAGGGATATTATAAAGTTCCCTAAAACCTATCTCTAATCTCTGTCCTTTTCTCAGCAAGATTAGAAGAGCTGGGTTAGTGAGAGGAAATAGCCTTCCCCTACAGCCTCCTCCACCCTCTCTATCCAGAAGATACAGCAGTGTAGTTGCAGGTGATATTACTGGACAGAGGTGTGTTTGCCATCAGGACTGTGAATGATTGAAAGAGCAACAACCAGCATTGTTCATAGCAAAAAACTTCTGCAGGTTTCAGTGAAGGCATGACTGAGCCCCCAAAAGATGGTCTGGCATATATGCAACTCCTATGAGGGGTTCTGCCAGCCTCAACTCTTCCAGGGAGAGGTACCTGGCTGCAGAGTGTCCAGGGTTCCACAGACCCTCTGATGTTCAGATTTGCCTCTCAAAAGGATTTTGCAGCTGTCTGAAGCCAGCTTTCCTTGCACTTTCCAAACCAGCTTTGCTCTCACTGTCAACAAGAAGATTTCTTGGCTCTCCAGGAGTACTATTAAGCCATTTTGGATGAAGGGTGGCATGGGGGACCGTAGGACTTCCCCAGGTCACAAGGATAGCCCCTTAAACAGGTAGGAACAAACAGCTGTCTTGACTCCCAGCACAGTGAGTTTCTTTTTATCTCATGTTCTGCTATGCACGCACAAATGCTGAATTAATGTCTTCAGTGCTGTCTGCCGCATTCTTAGCGGGAATTCTTACAGTGTGGAGGCAAAGGAAATTCAACTGGCTTATGTTTACTTATCCTCAGAGCTAATATGCTGCAGTAACCAGCAGCATATCAAAATGCCAAATTTACTTTCAAGCTTTCTGAAATTCTCCCTGTTTCCAAAACAATAAGGCAATAGCTTTTTTAAAAAAAAGTCCTACAGTCCATCATTATGGAGCAGCCAGAACTCCTTGGTATGAAATGCTTCCTTCTCCAAGACATAAAAGTATTACAGACTATTAATTACATTATGATTAACTGAGACATCTCAACTGTGAATCATTGTTGCTTAAATACAGGCTAAAAAGAATTAATTGGCAGTCTGCCAGTTCAGGGAAACGAAATCTAGCACTAGGAATAATATCAAAGCCAAGGTGTCTGTGAAAGCGTCTGAGAGCAGTCTAGAGGCACATGTTGTGCATGTGCACTGGATACCTACAGGCTCAGCCCATCATGACTCCGTCTGACATGTGACATTTAGGAGACTCCAGCTAACTTTCCTGCCTAATGTTTGCCCCCCTACGGTTGTTGTAAAGCATTGTGGAATATGAGGTGTAAAGGACAGCCACAAAGCAGGCTTTCTGTGCTATATAAAAAGGCATGTTTAGGACTACAATAAGGAGTAAGAAAGGCTCAGGTCTCCCACTGCAGCTGTTCTCCACAGCAAGCCCAAAGTGTGTCTGCATTCAAGTAGACTGGACATGAGTGAGTTTTAAGAAATTAAGAATTGCAAGTAGAGATATGACCACTGGTTCCGACCAGAGTATAGAGACAGTTTTGTCAAGACAGACATTACATGCACACATGATTGATATTAATAAATCAACACCAACTTTTAACAAACTGTCTTGTCAACTTGTAATCAGGACCCCAGCCTTCTGGGTGAGATGTCAGCAGATACAATCTGCCAAACAGGAGGAAAATAGAGACCACTGAAAACTTGATATCCAGAATGAAATACGTTTAGCAGCCTTATCAAACATGGAAATGTATCCACAGCTGCTGTAACACAAACACAGCCAGCATCTGTCAATAATCCTATTAAAGTACCAATCTCTGCTCATGCTGCTAACACTCATATCATACTGAAATTCCATTTAGCAAGATTAAAAATAAAATAACTGCCATTTACTTTTTCATTTTCTTCCCCCTCTCTTCAGTGCGTTCAGGAGAGACATTGCTCTTGCATCTTGAGGTCATCAAAGAATTCTGGGGTCTCTCTTCTAGCAATTCTTATTTTTCTATACTCTCTCACAAGATGGTGTTGTCCTTGGTTCATAATATTCCTCCTGCAGAAATCCTTTCTCCCATCTTAAGAAGAAATTAGGGTGAATTGTGCTGTTGGAATCCAATCCAGATTTCCTTCCTAAACCAGGGTTTTCTTTCAAGCTGCTGGATCAAGACCATAGTGGTTCTACTCCAAACTGAAACAACTGCCCAGGAGCAAGGTGGAAGAGATCCAGTCATGTCCACAAAAGACAGTCCCTCTGTGCATCCATCCCAAAGTGTTGAATTGTTGCCTCCAGCTTGAAGTCGTGGCCAAACTGGGATCAGCAGAGGGTAGTGCCATGTCTCACTTCCTTAACCCCTTGACTATACAATACCACAGAATATGAGAGAAGTTTTGCAGGAAATGATCTTCTCAGGTGCTGTGTAGGAACTGGATAATTATGAGCTTTGGGATCCTGGGTAGCACCAATAAGCATGGAATTTCTTTAATATCATCTCAGTGTCTCTACTACCAGCTCATATGAGGCAGAAAGGGTGAGATTCATAAAGCAGATATCTCTTGCTGAGCTACTGTCAAAATTCTTGACAGTCAGTGAAGAGAAACAGGCACTTCTAAAATGTGATTCATCCAAGTCTTATGAATTATGCCCTATTTTTCCTTCAGCAATTAACATGGAAGCCTAAGGTACCTACCTCAGACGTAGGCATCTAAAGTCATATGAGATGAATTCCAAACACAATGAATAAGCTCCTCAAGAGCAATAATCCTATTTATACTACAAAGTATTCTGTGCTTCATCAGGGTGCAGGAAGCCTTCATCTGACATAAGCATACTGCCAAAACGGATAGTCTTATCCCTGGCTGTGCATTCACTCCCATTTCCTTATGCTGAGGAGAAGTTTTGATGTGGTTATGTGGTAAATTGCACAGACTGATATGGCTGAAAACAAATGAATTTCAAGGCTTTTGTGCTGATAAATCTGCCATATCCCTAGTCACCTTGTTCAGTGATTTCTTTTACTGTTGCAATAAGGGTTATGCTATTTTTTTTTCCTGAAATCCATGTTGCTTATACCTAATCAGCCTTTGCTTGCTAGATTATGGCAGTATCTCTTGTCAGCAGTTTCTCTCCCAGAGTTTTCAAAAATCAAAGTCAAGGCCACCCTGGTGAATCACTGCCTTTAAACAGACTGAAGGAGAATAGTCAATGTCAGTTTACCAGTATTGTCTTACCTGATACTCTATAGTTGATCTCCTCTGATTTCTGATTAAATATGAGCCTTGCTTATGACTGGAGAACTAAAAGGATCACTCACTAAAATAGTGCATTCCGTATCATGTGCATCATGTTTTCTTTGAGCAACACATCATTGTTTCATTTAGTGGACAGAAACTGTAATTATTCACCACGTATTGTGACTTGCAAATGAGGATTGCAAAGTCAATTCAGAAACAATTTGTCCATAAATACATGGATTAGGAAGCCTAATGACATCTGCCTGCTTTAGAAGCTTTTGTCTTTGTTTTCAAGAAGGGTTATTCAGCAGCACAGATCTTGATAAATGATCCCTGTCTCTGCAACATGGAGACAGAAGAAGCATTGTGCCACACTCAAGAGTGTTACAATGGCTTCAGAGGCCTTGGACTGCTGCCAAGGGTTGTCTTGCCCAAAACACAGTGCAAATATCTCCTGCTCTTCTGGCACTTCAGAGCCTTGGCGCCTGAGCACTTGACCCTAACATTCAGGTTGGGCTGTGCATTATTAGGACTTGGAGGATATGCCATGGGTAGCTGGAGGCTTGTTCTAGAAACAAGCATTTCCCTTGACCTGAAAAGGCAGAGGACTAAATCAAGCACTAGGTGGCAAGAGGCAGCAGGGTTACAGGGGTAACAGCCACTGCCTCTTAGGCCACTGACAGCTCCAGTGATCTGAGGAGGTGCTCCGAGCCAAAGGCAGCACGTGGTAAAGATGAAACGCTTGGGGCCTCAGGTCCTGCGGGAGATTAACGGACAGCACACTAATCAATATGACCAAATGCTGACATTTTATTGAGCCCGAATAGCGTCTCTCATATGCTTTAACTGCGATCACGCGAATCAAACTATACAGTGATTGGTACATGTTCATTTAGCACGCACATCTGAACAGTATGTGATTGGATAGCATGTACTGTCCCCGAGGAGGCAAAGAAACTCCCCTAAGCCCGTAAGTTCCTTACTCAGCATCTGGGAGTTGTTTTTCTCGTTCCAGCTTCCTCTTCTAGCCACATCGCATGCCCTTTAGTAACCTTACCGCCAGGTGACAAAGCCTACTTTCACACTCCTGCCATTAACATTAGGGCTGGATTGCTCACACGTCTGTTTTCCTCCAGATAATCCTCCACAAGGTCCATCCTTGTATCCTTGTGTCTCATCAGCCAAGGAGCATGGAGTGCCCTATGGAGGACTGGAAAGCTGTGGCTTGCTCTGGTATCGCATCCCATACTCTGGTGTAAATGTGGCATAAGGCAGAGGGCAATGCTGGGCCAGCCGACCCAAGGGGGCTGTAAGCCTCCAGGTGACCTCATGTTCTCCACGGGCACTTCACTTGTGAGTGAATCCTGAGCCCTCCAGTGAGTTTCTGAGATCCCCTGGCCCTGCTACCACCCTCTGGTCTGTTTAGATGACTCAGTCACCCAGAAATCAAAGTCACCTGCATGCACTTTGATGTCAGGTTGCAGCCTGTGGCGGTGATGTTCTGGGAGATGAGAGCTGCGGTTGTGTTTGTGGCAGATTGCTTATTTATTGTCTGAGTCTGTGAAGGAAGACAAGTGTCGGAGGCTTTGCTTGGCATCGGTTACTCACGAGGATTGTGCATCGCACAGATTAAATGAGTGGCTTGGGAATCAGGCCTCTGTGGGATCTGATACTAGGTCACTTTAAACTTTTGATAAATTTGCCCATTCTCCTTTCTGCCAGTTCCCTCCTCTGGTAAAAGCTGTATTTATATACCTCAGCATGCTGTCTGGAGGGTTAGTCAGTGCCTATTTTGGGAAGTGTTTGGAGGTCCGTCAGCACAAGGAGCTAGGAAGTGGAAAAGTACAGTTCAAAACTTAAATGGTTATAAAGGATCTTCAAATGTCAGGCTGCCTCAGGGAAAGGAGAGCTCACCTCAGTTCCATTTAAAGAGATGTCTGGTAGAAGGAATTTTATTCTTTCAAATGTATGTGCATTTACAATGCATAAAAATGTAGTTAAATGCAGGCTGCTGTGTGACTGAAGAGCAAATATTAAACATTAACGGCTTGCTTCACATCTGGAAGGAAAGCAAATCAGCATTGCTTCTCCACAGGATGAAACCGAAATGTGTGCCTTGCAATGCTGTTACTAGGCCAGGGAGATATAAAATAGAGAGCTGAGAATCAGTATGAGGTAAAAGATGCCATTAAACTATCAGATGAAATGGCGACAGAAGGGGGAAATGCAGGTAGAAGACAGAGAAGAACTGTTGCCTTTTGGACAGGATTGAGGGGGTTTTGCACGATGACCTAATGCATACTTTTCAGAGCTGGTATGTCTCAATAAGTAGAATTCTAATCTGGGAGGACATTTGTGTGATCATCAGCAATTTGTACCTCTTTTTTCCCTCTATTTTCACCCACGCTTTTTCGTGTACCTTGTGGAATTAGATGAGGCATTATTAGAGGTAAGAAAGTGCTCTTCCAAGAGCTGGTATAGTAGGGCCCTAATCCAACCTGGGATACCAAGTTAGTTGGGAAAACATTAAGTCTCTCAGAAATTTAAGGCTGCACAACCAGGCAGGAAATGCCCATGTATAGGTGCATTTATGATAATTGCACTTTGCATGATTGTTTTCCATCTTTTTCTCCCAAATCTTCCTGGGAATGCCATCTTATCCAACACATAGCATGAATGCATTCACGAATAGGCCACAGCATGGTGTTAGAGACCCCAGAGTCTGTTCTTATTATCTAATGACTAATTCTGCTTCCAGTGAGAGGGATAGTGTAGTCTGGGTGAATCTAGTTAATCCTCCACTCTTCTGCTGCAGCCCTGTGGATCACTCCCTTATACAACACACAACTTCCAAAGACTGACTATGCCACCTGATAATTTATTTGGGATTTTTCTGTGGTGCACTCCTGACAGTGTATATGTAACTTCTCCACCTAGAAATGTAAAGATAAGCAGCTTATTTAAAATAGTAAAACTGGGATCTCCATTTTGAAGTTAGAAGACAGAAGCACCCACCCCCCCAGCAAAAAAAAACAAAAAATGCCTCTGAGGCTTTCCATATGTGTGGTTAGCTTTCCATTCACTGTTTCGTATTCACTATCATGAGTTGCTCATCTCCAGTTCTTTGTCATTTCTGTCGTGTTTCAGGCAGTTACATCCAGGAAGCAGAAAACATTTTCTGTCGTTCAGCCCACCAGCCAAAGTGAAGGGTGGGAAAATTGAAGTAAGCATCTTCACCGCATGTTGCCATCAGAAGACACAGCGATTGTACAAATATCAGGTAACTCCAGGATCACCATGCTCTGACCACAGAGGTGCCCTTCCGAAGGTGGAGTGGCTGAGTGAGGTTGGACAGGACCTTGGCCACCTGACAGCACGGATCAGGAATATAAGCCTTTATATACAAGGTCTTGAAATTAACTTGCACATGCTCCTCAGAGGAAGCTTATGAGTGAATAATTTGTTTTCTAGGAAATTAAAGTGAGTGATTTGAAAGGAGGACAAAGAACTCATTCAGAGTACATAATGCTGCCAGCCTTGTTGTTTTTAGCTCACCCAGTACTGCTGCAGCATACATGAAACTGGATTTTGGGGTGGTATGGGCACATTACATTTTTCCTGGAACAGAGGCAGTAGTTTAGGGAGGAGTAAACGGGATTAGGCTGTTTTAAAACCATGCAGTGTTTTTTTTTCAAAACCTCACAGCTCTTACTTAAAGCCTCAGTCCTGCAAAGGTTGCACTTCGCTACGATTCATTTTGCTGGGTCCTCTACCACAGAGCAATCTTGTTTCCTCTCAGTCAAACAAACAGCGCTGTGTCTGTGCTGTGTATATTGTGAAACTTTTTGTAGCAGAAATTGAATGATCCAGAAGGAACGGTCACTGCTCTGGTGTGGTTTCGGGGAATCTCTCCATCTATCTCAGGACACTGTCTGTTACAGTAGATTAAACGAGGCTAAGGAGCATTCCCCAACCTGGCTTGGCATAGGCAATCTAGGACTTTCTAAAACAGTTCCCAGATTCGGGGGAGTTGATCAGAGGCAATTGCAACAGGCATTTTGGATACAGCCATCCTATTTCTGCAGAATAAGAGAATTTAGTAATATTGATATGAATGCTGTTCCATACTTTCTGGCCTCAGTTCCCAGTAAGGCTTATGTTGATTTAATATTATAGAAATTGCCCCAGTGTCCACTCTTGGGCTTTTACGTACAGTGAAGGAGACTGCAGATCATCTGCTTTATTTTGTTCATTTTGTTGCCTAGTGTGTTAAAGCTCCTTGTAACCCAATTCACCTCTTCTTCATGCATCTAATTCACCAGTTGCAACACCACTGTGGAAGCAGGATCCTAACAGTCACTTTCCTCACATTGTACTTTCCCATTTGAGACTGTCAAGAAAGCACCCAAAGGTGATAGTTCTTCATCTTTTGTGGTAACAAAGGCTAAATTCAGCCCCAGTGCAAGCCTGAATTGTTCATCTATGCCATATCTGAGCTACAGGCTGGATCTACTGCCCGAAATCAGTGAAGAGACTGTGGGTTATTCCTGAATTTGTTCCTGTTTCTGATAAAAGATTGGAGTGAAAGAGAAGTATCTTTTCAGATACAGAATACCATCTATAGCTACCAGTGCATAATGATTTTAGTCATTTGAACTCTTCTGGTGAAAAGTTCCCTCTTCCATGACCAGACCTTTGAATGTATCCAATTCTCCAATTATATTTTCTTTTTGTCAATGAACAATTTGCATTTCTTCCTCTTGCTAGGAGTGGGCTATTTCTCCGACACTGGTCATAATTTCTGGGTCAGCTAAAACCATTTTTTATTCCCAACCTAACTGCTGTGTATTAGAGAATTGTTGAGTTGGAAAATGTTAGCTTCATTTAGTTATTGTTAAGTTTTGCTGAGAAAGGAGATGGCTAGTTCACATACTAGGTCCATTTTCAGAAGCAAAAAGCATTTAATTGGGCTCTTTTTGCTGCAAGTTCACAAAGTTTCTCCAGCACTGACTCCCATTACAAAACTGAATCTGATATGAATTAACTGAGACTGACCAAGCTCTCTTGTAGGAATGCAATGAATCACTTTGGATGGTGAGAGGGATCAAAGTGCCCCCTAAAGAGCATTCACACAGCATAAGATAGCAGGTACACATGCTAAGGTCTCTCTAGAAGTCCCTCAAGAGTGTGGTTCAGAGACTATAGTTAACTAATTTAAGCAAGACGATATAAATACCTTTCACTGCTAGTAGCTGGTGAGCTCCTCTGCCGAGGATGAAGAATTTTTTTTAAGGTGAAGACTTTTCAAAGGCAGTTACCTATCCAGGCTGCCTCCGTTTTTGGCCCAAACTCCCACTTGTTGCTGTCCTGATTTTTCAGAAGCACCTAGCTGCCACAGCTGATACCAATGTGCTTCATGAAATCTGATGCCTCACAGGATCAGACCCAGGGGTGTAACTCATCTCACCTAACTGTGGCTGTGTACAGTACGAACATCTCCACTCAGTCTAGTTACTATACTTCCTTCATAGTCAGTGTGGAGAAATAAACATCCAGGGCAGAATCCATCTAACTTCTTTTAAATATCTATTATAGATTGAGATAAATTGCTCACCGTTCCTCTCCATTGACTCTACAGAGAGCCTACAGTGGTTAGCTCAGATTCAAGAAGCTACTTTATAGACATCTATTTTTACTCAAATACATCCTATGCTGTCTCTCTCAGGTTGATCATCATGAATTAGTGACTGATCTTAGCTCCTCTATTTCTCACTCCTTCTCCTGGCTTTCACACTGCATAGCACTGACAGAAAGCAGTCTTCAGGTTTCTGAGTCAAAAAGAAAGGTCTTTCTAGAAAGGTTGTTTACCTATAAATTTATGAGGCAACTTCAAGTTACTCTCACTGCCCCTCCTAAAAGCCCTATAATGCTATGACAGGCAGTGCTGTAGATTATAGTTGTGATAGATTCTGTTAGGAGCTCAGCTATATTGATGAACTCAGTAAAAACACAGATAATTGCTAATGCATAGTTGTTGCTGACTTTTAGTATGTGTGCTGTGGCGTTCCTGAGCTGCTTTGGGATGTTTCTATGGATGTAAACTGTTAGCAAGGAGGATTTATTTCTGTTATTGTGAACAAGAGGGTTCTGAGCTCTGGATCTCCCATCGTCATGGTAACCGGCCGAGTTTGTAGTAGCATATACACTCCAAGTATGTCTCTGAAGCCAGGAAAAGCTCTTTTCCCCAGTTCATTGATTTATCCAACCAAATTTAGAGATTTTAAAACAGATGTCCTCAATAGATTAGATGAGTTGTATACTAAAAAAGTCAGTTTCTCTCCACCATGAAGAGCTGACTGACTTACGTTCAGTACATAGAAGTCTACACATGTCTATACATCTGATACATGTCTCTTCGGGTCTGACTAATCCCTTTGCCATGTGACCACCACTACTTCTGACGACAGTAACTTTTTCTTCTTTTCATAGCAAGAACCAATTAAAGCTTTGCTTACTTTCTCTCAGACTTGCATCATGTACCAGTAACCTCTGCTGTGATGCTATATGGGCAACTTCATATGTATTCTCTCAACAATCACTTAAAGCAGTAGATCTTGTTTCCTTGAGCTCTTATGCCGTAAGATCTTCTTTAATAGTAGGTCATTTAAAGGATACATTCAATATATTTCTTATTCTGGCAATCCTTTTGGAGATCAAGAGTGCTTGCTTCTGTATTCCCTGCATTGGTTGTTAATTTGTTCATGCTACTTCAGTGAGATTTGGAAGACTTTCTAAAAAGATGTATCAGTGATGCATTGTATTGCATCATTGCTCCAGAAGGTGGGAGACAGATGCAGAGCACTGGTTACTGACTGCAGAATGGAGCGATGGTTTATCACGGCTCTAGCTTTTGACCATAGAGCATCTCTTCTAGTAGCCAAAAAGCTTTCAAGAAATGCTTCACTTTTTCTTTATTTAACTTCCAGTTTCAATTATTTGAGCTTACTGACAGCCAGGATTGGTCAGAAGGTGAATTGCTGGGAGATCAGGAAGCCTCATCCCCTGCTAAGAGGAGAGCTTTACTTTAACTGTCTCCTGCTCCTGCAGCTTTCCTTTCCCCTGGGCTTGGGAGAGCTCCCACTCCACTTTCAGTCTACTGTAACCACCAATTGTGAGGCCCACGAATTAGATAGGACCTGAAAGTGCCTGAGACTATCATAACAATGTAACAGTTTGTCCATGCTTGGATCTGCCAAAGGAATCTCTTTAATTTTTTGTATGCAGCTGCCTCTGCAGCATCCTTAGAATTGCCTGGTGTGACCACACCACTAGTCTATTTTATCCAGCACTTTTTTTTTACTTTTTTTCTTAGTGGAACCAGCAGTACAGGAGCTGCAGAAAGGTGTACATCTTGGGTAACACAGTTTCATTGTCCATTACTAAGTCCCTGTTAAACCTCCTGATCTCAGCTTTATTTAACACATTCAGCTGTCTCTCTGAATATTATTCTTGTCCCTGTGGTAGCTCCTTCAATACCTTGAAAAAACACTTGTGGAAGTGGAAGGAAGAGAATGTTTCATCAGAAGACATTCTCCTTTGCAGTATATTGCCAACACCTTCACAAGATAGAAGGCTTTCCTAGGCTGTCCCTTGAATAGCACGCAGAGCCAAGATCTAGAAGAGCTGATGGAGGAGATCTTTTACCAGCAATATGCAGTACGTTGTGAACAGAACTTTAACCCACAGTTCCACGTGACCTGTGCTCCTCCAAGGCTGCTCTGCACCTCCTCTACATTGTTTCCCACAGCACATAGCATAGGTACAGCCATGGAGAGTGGGCACAGGAGGGAACCCACTTTTTCAGAAGGATTTGCAAATAGTCAAACACATACATAGGGGCAAGAAAGTATTCATTTCCTCAGAAGTCTTTCTAATCCCTCAAAGCATAAAAATCTCACTTGGAAAGGAAGAAAAAATACAAATATACATAAGAGATGCCAAGAGCAAGGTGCAAAGAGAAAATACTGTTATATTTACTTCTGTCTGTTTTCGTGATGAGATGAAATCTCTGCCATCCTATATGTCCCCCAGTCACACTTTCAGTTTTGATTAGTACCTTGAAGGCAGATCACTTTGCTTAAATATTCTTTTCCTGAAGAAACAGGATTTTGAGCATAAGAGGCAATTAAAACAAAAATTATTTTACATTTTCAAATAGGGAAGAAGATGAGGCAATTAGCTATATAAATTGGAAAGCTAGAAGCTTTGAAGAAGCTAGAAGAATTGGAAAGCCCAGTTCATAGATCACTATGTAAAAGTCATTTTCCTGGAGAACAGTTTAATCTAAGGTCCTTCCTCCCTTTCTTCCTTTCCCATCTCCAGTACAGTTGTGTTAAATATTGCAGCAGAGAAACTGAAAGCTCACTGATGAGGGCTGAAGAGATTTAAGAGCCATTAAATCATTGCATTAATGGGTACAGTGAGTGTGTTCTAGGGGAAACAAATATAATACAAGAGGCAGAAAAACAGAAAGCTGATTGGATGAAGTCAATTTAAAGTTAAAAATGTACCTTCGTGCCAGAAGAAATACAAGATGCTGAAAATAACAGGCAGTTGGGGAATATGTGGCTCCAGGAAATAAGGAGCTTTTCCTCTCTGGAGGCCTGACTGTGCTCTTACTTACAAAATTGCATGAGTAAGTGTGCTGGTGTCAACGGAGAGGCTAGATTAATTGTGAACAGAATGGGGAACTACTGTGTAAATAAGGATAGCTGCACTGAAGTCATGAACTCAAGCAGGAACCTGTCATTCAGGAACTGATTTAGTTTCAGAAGTCATTACTCTGCTATGGGTAGAGTCCTCTGTAGGAGGGTAAGATTAACTCATTCAAACTCTTAGTGGCCATCTATCTACTTCTGAAATCCTGCCACCGTCCCAGTTTGTCATTACGTCAGCTAATCCATTAAAAATATCAAGGAAATCAGACTGCAGAAATCAAATTTCTTTTTGATGGCTCTAAATCATTATCAACAGACTGTACTGAGGTGTGGACTGTAGTTTTCACTCAGTGCTGGCCAACCTGAATTAAAAAAAGGTTTCAGTCTCCAGAATTATTCTCCCAGCAACGCTCACTAGTAGAACATTTTTTTTTCCTGAATTTTAAGCCATTTTCTTTAAATCTAGCCAGGTTTCCTTTCCAGATTAATCTTATAATGTCTGTAATCTTATAACGCAGCCATGCACTATCCGTGCAATGTGGCAACACAGAATAATGTTCGCAGCCTTCTCACGAGCTAACACAGAGCATGCAACCTCTGGGCAAAGGTGTAAGACATTAAAGCAGTACTTCCTGCAGTCTGTCACCTTCAGAAACAACTCTAACTACGTTCACTCACAACCATCAGCCTTTCCACATTTCACTGATACCTTATCCTCTGTTCTTTAAGGTGCACTCAGGTGAGACAAGCAGGGTGAATTTTGGTGCCATCAAAAATGTAGACCTGCTCTATGGTCTCCCTGCTTCAGCTGCACAGGGTCTGATGCTCATCTGACTTTTGGTGAGTTGATTCTGCTCAGTAAGCAATCAGGAAAGCTACAACCACCAAAAGGTAAGATGTTTTCTGCCATCTTGAAGAGCTGAATCAGTTTAGCAGGGGACTCATGAACTGGGGAGCAGACGGACAAGGAGGATCACCCTTCTCCATAGCAGCAAACGCTCAGCTTAAAACAGCTCATGACACCTTCAGCATGGTAGTTGCTACAGTTTGTGTGATATGAAGAGTCCTGATGAGAGCCTACTCTTCAGACCTACCATGTTGCCTTTCTCTTTTCCCCAAAGCTTCTCCTCTCTGAGAAGAGCAGATCCTCCAGGGCCGTCTCCACAACTGAGAAAACAAACTAGATACTGACATAACACCTTTCCCAACCCTCCCAGTGTATATCAGCTAAATAAAGAGTAACTGGTGCTGACTGGTATTAACTAATTCAAACTGGCTTGCCAGAAATCATCTGATTCCACCCTCAGTTGCAGTTGCAAGGTTTTTGCTATTGCCTCAGTCAAGTTCAGGGTAATGCATTTGTCCCTGTAGTCAACACAATTTTTTTGGCTTCCAGTATTGTTAATCTTGGGGGCAAGGGAGGGATTCTTTTTTTTTTTTTTTTAATCTTCTAGGAACTGCACAGCAGTTCTATTTCTTTAAATCTTCATTTTCTAAAGTCTTGTTCTTACGGTCTTCACTGTTAGAAATTGAACAATCATTAATTTATTTTATTAAAAAATAAGATTCTTGGGATTTTATTTTTTAAGAAATTTGAATTCTAATGCTACAGAGCCTGGTTAAAGCAAAAAGGGACCTCAATGCTGATGTTAAAAATCATCTTAGTGCCCATCTTACCATTTTTCAGAATGTGTGAAAGGTTTCTAATAAGGTTTCTAATAATTCTGAAACATTTGGGATAGGCAGTAAAAACTTGTACTTGTCAGCAGCTCTCACTGCCAGAAAAAGTCACCTAACTTTCCTATCTGCCAGTTAACCATGAAATAGTCTTCTACCTCGACCTGAGTGAAGTGCCCCAGATTTCTCTTTAAAGCAGAGAGCAATAGGGGGGGAAACATACAAATGCATGTGTGTGTGCACGCACACACACACACACACATGCACTTCTGTTATTCATAGTAGTCTGGCAGCTAGATCTGCACAATGACATCTCTAACATGTTGATAATTTAGTTAACAGGGATTGTATGCAACTTTTAAATACTGATGGGAAATATCCCTTTTTCCTATAGTTAGCTTATGTCAGCAGACACTGAACACTTGTAAAACATGATTACCAATAGGTAACATGTAATTCCTCTGCTCTTAAAAGTTCCCACCGGGAGCCTCATGCAACAAGTAAGGATTTTGATTTCATTTGTTCCCCTCTTACTTTTTTTTCCATTTCCCTACTTCCCTTTTCCTCCATCTTCCTAAGTGCATAGAGGCAGTTTTGTTTCATGCACAAATTCCATCTCTTTTCCTCTGAAGTACTTCCCTGACTTCTGACATATTTTTCCCCCTTTAGTTGTTCACCAAATAAAAGGAGACTTTCGGTGTTTAGCAGCAGAAGGAGAACAGGTGAGTCTTCATGTGGGGGAGACCTTTTGAGTAGATCTGTAAATATCTACTGGTGTTTGTGGCTCATTTATACTAGCTGATGGTCTGGCTTGTTAAGTCATTAGGATACTTGGGGAGGTAGCCATGCCTAATTTAGCTAATGCTTTGGGAGGCCATACTACCTATACTACCAATAAAGAGAGATGCCTTTCCAGGGATAGTCCTTTTTGTGACTCATTCAACAGTCTTGAAACTCCTAGAATAGTAACCTTAATACTGGAAGGGGTCTATGGCTCAACTACTTCATAATTCAGTGAAAAGATGTACATTATACCTCACGTAGGTCACTGTCAAAATGGATGGCCCTTTCCTATTCCTCCTCAAAGCCTTATATTCCTATTGCTATCTGATCATAAGATTTGGTGATTGCAGAGGGACACTCTTCATCCCGCTGAGCCAAGGGGCAGATAACTTTCTTTTCCAAAAATAAAAGGAAAAAAGAATGAAATAACTCTTCCTGCAATTGCTAGGTATGGTGTGATGGAGAGGGAAGGAGTGCATAACTGATGGGAAACAGGTGAGATATTCCGTCATATCAGCACACTGCACTTGTACCATATAAGGGAAAACAGCACAGTGCTCATGCGCTATGAGCACAAATGAAAACAGCTTTTTGCTTAGTCAGAGACATCCAAATGAGTACAGACAGCTGTAAAAAGAATTCATTACTTGTCAATGGCTTGGCTGATCAGTCTCCTAAGTAGCCAAACCTAACAGTCGTGTGATAATCAGTAACTTGCATGGCTGGGTACATGATCAAAGCTCTGCACATGTCAAATAACTTTAAGCATAATCAGGTTGAGCTGTAGGTGAAGGTAATAGGTGGTTGCCCAGTCCAAGGCACCATGTTCATAAGCAATGATGGCAGCACTTCAATTTCACGAATAGGGTATCCTGGAGCAAGGCCAAGGGCTGTTTGATTCACCTTAAGGGGGTACAATGAGTGCTGTCCAGTGTCTGTGAGCTCTGGGGTAAATGCACCATATCATAAAGACTCCTGATACCTGGAGTCAATATGCTGCAGATATCATTTTTCCTATTTATAAAATCACAGAACATTTCAATAAGAATCAAACACACCAGTCCAGCCCAACATGACAGTACCTATGATGGATCTCACTAAGGTCCTTCACCAGACCCTGCTGGAGGACTCCCCTAGGCAGCTGGGCTGTGCAGAGTGCCTAGGAATAAACAGCAGCAAAAGCACAGCAGGAAAGAAATGTTGCATATGTAACGCTACCCCTTCCCTTTTATTCTGCAAGAGAGGCTGGTATAGTCTTAAGAGACAAGCAAAGATGAGGGATGCTAAAGCATAAAAAGTTAGCCAGTTTGCAAATTAAAATGCAAGTCCCCTTCCCACTCACCTCCTTGCTTATCCATGGCTCTCAGCCAAAAACAAATAGAATGGACTAAACCCAGTTTTTTTACTTATTTAAGGAATATTGTAATGCAGGCTCTGAGGGAAAGAAAAAGCTGTGCTCACACATACATCACTGCTTGCTCCAGTCGTCTTGAATACGCATCACTGCTTTCTACTTACGGCAGTGTTTCGGCTCCTCTCTCTCTCCTCACTTTGCCTTTTCTAAGGGCTGAGTTGGGATGATCAGGGGACTCTCTGCATCGCCCCTTTCTTGAGTTCACTTTTCTGCCCACTCTTGAACAGGTCTGCGTCAGCATCCCACTCCTGTTAGGGGAGCTGCAAGCCGGGGAGGGTTGTGTACATCAGCAGAAGGAGCTTTTCCATGGGAGACTGCACTCATCCCACTCCAGAGCCAGGCTCTCAATGAGCTAAGGGAAGGGCAAAAGCCCAGGAATGGCAGAGCAGAGAGGAATTATCTGGAAATAAGGCATCTGACTAACTCCGTCCAAAGCAGTCACTGAGCTGCTTCCCTCACTTTGTCCCTTACAGGGAACTTGGCCCTTGAGATTAAATGAGTCCTTGGGCTTTGAAAAGGCCAAGCAGCTATGGAGGGAGCATCAGGCAGCCAGTCGTAACTAGGTCTGCCGGTATCTTTAGCAAACGCTCTGGGAGCCTTGCATGCTTACAAACAGGCAAAGGGGTGTGCTGAAGAGCCAAAAGCACCTCTGCTTTGGAAACAGGATAAACTTATTAAAGGCATGGGACTGCTGGAAAGAGTTCACAGTACAATGCACTGCTTGTATCTTAATGTCACACCTTTTGGTCAGGCAGTCCTACTCCAAATAATTTCTTGCACTGACAGCCAGAGCTTGCTTGTTATGTTGGAAAGGCTTAGGTACACCACTCTAGATTGCCATTTCAGGTGCTGTACAAATGCATAGGAAAGCAGAAATCTGACAGTCTGAATAAACACAGACTGAAGGGAGATAACTTGTAAAGGGCCTTACTATCTCCTACTTTCCTGCTACTATCTGCCTTTCATTCTTTTGTGCTAGCAAATACTGTACTGAACCACAAAACTGTGCATCTTTTCTTTTTTTCGGGTGAGGGAGAGAGCCTTGTCTTTTGTATAAGGTCACATCTTTATTGGTGCCTCACATGTACTCACAGCTTTATGCTTCCAGTGCTGGACCATCAGAAGGTTGCTGGTGATGTCAAGTGACCATCAGTACCCTCTCAAACTTGGTACCACCTCGGCATGTCCTAGCGTGCACCACTGTATAACCTGGGAAAATGTTAAGGGACTTAACTCTCAATTAACTGGTAAAACCAGGACCCTGCTGACTGCATAAGACTGCATGGAAGAACTCCAGTCTGAGTGCCAGGCTGGAAAACTGGTTTTACATTGAAACTAAACACCAGCATCTCAGAGGCTGTGTGTTTCAATACACACACACGCACACACACACATACGTGAAGAACAGACTTCCCTACTGAATCAGCTCCTTTGAGTGCACAAGCCAGAGCTGCTGCGCAGACACCACTGAAACTACACTAATTTCCCCTATTTGTGGGTCTCTTTGAGGTCTCTTTGCCAAGTTCTCTGTACAGATCTAATTTCGACTCTAATGGGGGCCCAAACTCTGTTTGTTGGACACAACTGATCTGTGTAGCAAAGTTAATGTGTTCTGTGGCTGGGCAACACTGTATTGCAGTGCCGCACATAAACACTTTACTGCTGGCCATTAAATTTTATTGCTCTCTCTAATATGCTTTGAGATAACTAAACTCATGCCTGAAAGAGGCATTTAAATGGTTTTAACAGTATCTACTTCACCTAATCTGCTTTATGGTAGCATCTGATGATTCTACCCATTTAAAATGTGTTTGTTGTTGTTTTTTAATCAAGGGATTTATACTATAACCTTTGAGCAACGGCAGCCACTGCTGGAAGACAGCTGGCAGTGCGGTGTGCAATACGATCTATGGAGATTAAATTCATTTCATTCCCTCTTGAGACAGATGACTGGGAGGCTGGTGGATCCACTGGGATTTTGCTGGATTGAATTCCTTTTTATTTTGTAAAGAGAGCTGAGAAAACTCAGAAAGAATAAATATATTTTTGCTCAGTGAATTAAACCCTGCCCTGAATAAGAGAGGATACCACTTTTCTTTGCCCAAAATCCATGGGGAAAGGGTTGGAAAGAGGTGTGGACATGTGTGGTGAGGGACAGTAATTTTGTTTTCAGTGTTATATGATCAACTGCCCTTCTGGTAGGTGTCATGATGTTCAATGTAATCCTTTCTCATGGACAGCTGAGTTACTCAGAAAGGTTAATAACTCTCTGATAACCTGAGCTCCTGCTGTACTATGTGGTACTGTTGCTCACAACTTCCTGGTGAAAAGAGAGCTAAAAATGTGCCAGATAGACCCAGAATTTGTTAGGTTAGAGACAGTGAGCACAGTTCCTTGTCCAGGGTAGCTACTAGGGAGGAAGGAGAAAGGGAGTTTATCTGTGGGTCTTGTGGTATGCAAACTTTAGGACAGGAGACTCCTAAACATTGCAGAGTGAGAGAGTCTTCTGGGGCACTTTCTCTCTGCTTTAACGTTTTTCTTTTTTTCTGTGTAACAGCTGCAAAGGTGCAAATGGCCCACAGTGGTCTGGCCAGGTGAGCAGGATGCTCTCCCTGGAGCGAGGAGGGAGGCAGGTTTGTATTTCTCACAGGAAAGACAGGAACTGAACATCATTGTGCTGAGTACTGGAGAGGAGGGAAGAAGGCAGCAGGTTCCCCACAGCCACTGGCACCCACCACACTATCTTATAAAAAAACAGCAGTAACCACCTCTGACTTCTGTAGATGACCTTTGTTTGGGCCCATGAGGGGAGACAGGCAGAGGAAAACTTAGCTTCAGGGAGATGTTCAGGCTTAGGTGCAAGTCCAACAAGTAGTCAGCCCTGGCAAGACAGAGATACATCTTGACACCTGTGTACAAGCAATTTTAAAGCTAAAATCAGAGTTTTGGCACCTCCTGGATTAGCATGGCACTAAGTAGGGATTTTCAGGATCTTAATTTTCAGTTTAGGTACCTAAAATGAGATTTAGCCTTTAGTGAGAAAATAGTGCTTAGGTCTTTCTTTTTATTTAAATAGCAGGCAGAAGTCATTTGATTCTGTTTCAATCATCCAGTGTCTATCCCAGAGCAAGGCTGAGCAGGGGAGCTCTAACCAGCACGGACAGCTTGGTAGGGTGCTTGCCTGAGTAAACGTGAGGTGACAGCTTCACCAAAGCTGTGTCATTATCTGACAAATGTAATCACATAATTACAACATCTTACTCCACAGCAGCTGCAAGGTGCGCGAGAAGCTTACCGTGGCTCAGCTGACACACAATAACCTGCTAAGCCCGGTGAACTGAATGTGTCTGAGCCATACGCCACATGGAAAGTTGAGCAGACAGGCCAGATAGATAGCATAGCTACCTAAAAACTTATCTCTGCACACACCTGCCGGTTAATTAAGCCATCCTTATTCATACATCGTCTGGCTGTCTTTGAAACTAATTAGGCTGTGCTTTCTCTCAGGCAACAGTGCAGTGCACTGTCGTCAGTGAAGACATATCAACAGGGTGCATAAAGCAGTCCTCAGCCCTCAAGAGCCTCGGGACCATCCCTCCAGGTTACGCTCACTCCAGAGGTTCCTCGCGTGTGGCACGTGAGAGGAACACGGTGAGGCCTTTTCAAAAGCCTTTGCTTGTATCTCTCCTCAAAAGGCCTTTTTGCCGCACTTGGAAGCACGCCGATATTTGGCTTTTCAGCAGAGCTTAGAGCTGCCAGAGAGAGTTTTCTGTTAAACCTTCCAGGAAAACTAAACCTCTCTTCTGTGGCAGCCTCCTGCTTAAACTCTATCTAAGCTTGCTCTCCAAAGCACAGGGTAGACCAGAGCTGCCAGGTAATGCAGTGATATTCTCCTGGGCCATTTTTGTGTTCATGCTTTCAGGGTGGTTTTTCTGCCATTGGACAGTTTCTGTTGAGCCCAGCAATTGTCAGGAAATAAAATACTTGCCCTGCATCTCTTTCCTTCCTTCTATTAGTTTGCCAAAGCCAATGCATTAATTAATAGTAACACACATAGCTGAAAATCTGTCGGCGCACACATGCAGGGAAAAGGTTTCCTACTGTGCCAAGATGAGAAGTGTGTTTGGGGTGATAAGGATGAATGCAAGTCAGAGAGTGTGGAGTTCGTAATTGTAAGTGGCCTTTCCATTTTGGGGGTCACTGTGCTAGATTAAAAACCTACAAGAAAGCATTTAATTTAGGTTAATGGGATGATTGTATGTTAAATGTATTAAGGAAAAGGTTTTTTTTTTTTTTTTTTTCCATTTAAAGGGGAATTAGGCCCACTAATCTCCCAGGCCAGATTCTTAGAAGGTGTAAATCAGTGTTATACAGTGAAGTTCAAGGGAGCCTGTTCAGTGTTTCACCAGATTGAGGAGTCTGTACCATTGTACTGTTTTGTGTATATGTCTATGAATCATGCACTCATGTTAAATTTGTTCTGGCTATCTTTTATTCCATTTTCAGGTTTAAAAATAAAACTAGATCTTTCCATTCATTCTCTGTTCATTTGTGGTCCATTAACTAGATCCTCACACTTTTTAGCTTCTGTGACTGAAATAGAAAACTTCCTTTAAGCACAGGAGATATTTGAATGGTACCCTGATATTTGGAAGGAGGGAATGTTTAGAATCACAACACTCAGAAAAACTTTTTAATAAAAAAAAAGGAGGAAAATGTCTTTGAGCAGAGCTGTTCAAGTATTCACATTCAAAATGTTTGGTGGACCTTTCGTTTCCACATCATGAAAAATATGCAATGGGAAAACGTCCCTATGGCTTAAAATCAAAATCATATATTTTTCATCAAGGAAATACTTTGTTCCATCTCAGAAAGCAAAAACTTTTATGCAGCACTGCCCTCATGCTCAGAGGATGCCCATTTTAAATTTTAAATATGAGGGAAGAGAAAGTCATCACTGCCATAAAACAGAGTAAATGTTTAAAATGATCTTTAAATCACTGCCCCTTCACTCCACATCATCAGGCAGGCCTGTTAGCTCAACACTGCAGAATTTCTGAGGCTGGTTTTTTCACATCCAAGACACCACAATATGATAATCTTGGAATCATGTGGCTTTGTGATGACTGATTTTTTTATTAAAAGATGGTTATGTCTTTAGGATCTTTCTACTAAAGATATTTCCACAACACAGCAATTACCATCACACACAGACATTAAGTTATCTCACTCTTTGTGAACCTCAACAGAGGAAGCATGGGCCAAATGGGCCAGGAACACTGAGTAAGCTTGGAAATAAAAGGTTTTGGGGACAATTGCTTATAATGAACATCCTTTCAGGTGAATATTGTGGTATAAGTTTGAGTCCTGCCATCACCTAAATTCATTGTGATGAGTCCCACATAGCCAAGCTCACCGGGGGTGTAGATAACTCTGCAAACTTCTCAGCAAAAAATGCAATTTTATCAACCATTCTCCTCAGTTCACATTACTAATGATCATTTGAAGATCTTCCTGCCCATCTACTTTTGGCCACTCATGCCCACTCTGCAGCCTAAGATTTGCTGCTTGTATGCCAAACCAGCTTTGCATTGAAATAGAACAGACAAGACATCCTTTTCCAGTTTTTTTCAGTTGATCACCATTTGCACTTACAAGATAAAATGGCCAACCCTATATTCAACTGTACAGTTTGCAATATCAAAGCTTATCTGCCACATCTCACCCTGTTCTTGTTACAGGTGCACAACAGGGAAATCGAGCTGATATTTCTGTTAGTACTGCAAGTAAATAGTGGAAAAGTGGTGGAAAAGCATTGTCTTCTTCTGCCCTATTGTCTCACCATTTGCTTTTCACCACCTGCTTGAATTTGCCTGCTCTCTCTATCCTTTACATACAGCCCTGCTCCACCCTTTCCCTTCTCCACTTCCCACATACATAACAGATGAATTTTACATCTGACCAATACTAAAATGAACTCAAAAAGCTCATCTTAGTTTTAGGGCCATTTCTGCTAACTAAATTTTAAGGGTTGTTTTTGAACATGAATCTCTCTTGCCCAGATCCCAATCTGCTCTGAAAATGTCCTGTACCTGAGCTTGCCATGAGATAAATTATAAATGTGTGTCACCAATCAGATTGAGAATCATTCAGTTTTTATTGCTATTTATCATCTTACAGAGAGAAAAAAAATGATCTACAGCTTGGCTGTCTCAGAATACGTAAAGTCTTTGCTGCAAGGAATGGCGTTAATTCATACTAAACCACTAAACCCAGCTGAGCACATAGCTTACCTTTTCTTCCATTTGTATTCCAAAAAAAAGACAGTGAACTAATTAAAGCCAGCTTTAAATCTTGGCATGCATCTCCTGAAAATGCACAACAGCAGATACCCTTCTCATTGAACTGGCATAAAATGAGACAAGCACAAAGCAAATCTGGGTGATGCCATCCAAAAAAATTTAGTTTTGGTTTAGCTTACACATTTTTTTTCTAATAGAGTAACAGAACATTGCTAAGCAAGGTTTTTTTATTTAAAAACTGGAAATTTTTCAATGTTTACATTAGTGATTTTTCTTCCATGTTTTTATTAGGATACAGAAATCTGAAAAGAAAGTTTTTAAGAAAAATAAAATACACACTTCATCAAAATTTTAGAGAGAAGAATCATTTCCTCTGCAATGCTATCAACTATGTTAGCCTCAACTCCACCATGCTGGTTTAATGTAGTTGAGGATCTGTTCCACTCTCTTAAAAAAATGACTGAAGAATTTTCTTCTTGTGGATTTTCCCATTTTCCAGCAAGACTCCTCTTCGTTATCCCTTCTTTTTTTCCATGTGTAGCAGGCAGCATACCCATTGAACTTCAACAATGAAAAAAGGCTGCAAAGGTTCATGTCTTTTCCCCACTCCCTTGTCTCCCCCCACTCCCATACTTCAAGGGGGATATTTCCAGGCTGTTTCTGTGCTTTACACTCTGTTGGGAAAGCCTTTACTAACTGAGGCCACAGAGCCATGAACAGATATCATCCTGAGGGTGGAAATAACCACCAGCTGTAGGAACACATTGATGGGCAGAGGGAGTCCCTCACATAGGAGATATTGAGTAGCAGTGATGATGATATGTGAAGAAGAACCTGGTCATAGAAAAATAGAGAGAAGGAAAAGTCCCAGTGCATATTACAGCAAAGATCATCCACCCAGCTTGCATGTCTGCTCTCATGGCACAAACCCTTGATTCAAATTCAGAAAAGTCAAAAATTTGGCTGTGGTAAGAATGGTTGTGTATGAATCAGAAACACCAGACTCTAGCATGACACGAATGTTTGCTATAGGTAAAAATCTCCCTCGGATCCTCTAATGTTATGCAGACTGAGGTAAGACAAACCTCTCTGACCCAGACCTTTCCAAAAATGTTCCTCATATCTGAATGTAAGTGGGGACAACAAAGCCTAATCTCTTTCTACTAAGTCTTTGCTGGAGGAGTTGTGTATCTGTGGCATCTCTGGAAACCTGACTTAGCGTACTGTTCTGGGGATCCAGAATCAGAGATCACTTAAAATAAAAAGTAAAGGAAAAGATCAAACTCTGGCGACTCTTGCCTAATTCTTCTCACCTGCAAAATCAGACTTGTGAAGTCTCCAGTGCCAACTGTGTGATTTATGCTTTCACACTTCCCCAACACAATCTCTTATGCTTCTTCAGTGCAGAGTATATGCTGAATGTATTTGGAGAGCATTGCTCTGTCCACCTTACTGTTCTTGGAAAATCCCATTCCCCGATGGCCAACCTATTTTAGGACTCACAGATGAAAAGCTGTGTCTGGTGCATGCAATACCCCATTGCAGAGTGTGGCTGTGCTGCAGAGGAGTGAGCCACTACATGACATATATCCAGGATAAGCCTAGCTCTGCACATGACCAGGTTCCCACCCCATCACCTGGATTTATGTCAGAAATATAGGATGAAGCAAGTAGGAAATAGCTTCCAGACAAAGGTCAGGAGGTGGCTTTTCACACAGAATAGCAGACCTGTGCAAATTCTTGGCAAAAGGTTTTGTGCATGCAAAAAAATATGTGTGGGTTTAGGGGAAGATTGGAGGAGCACTTGGAAGATAAATCCATTTAGATTTACTAAACAGGCAAATCTAGTCATGCACAGGAAATCTCCTGAGTTGGAATAGTCTGAAGGAGGGGGAGTATTGGGGGAAACAGAAAAATTACTTCTTATTCTTTCCTGGGCATCTGTTTATGGCTACTACTAGAGACAAAATGCTAATAACCCCTGAGCTGAACCAGTATAGACATGCATATATTTTCATCATACCATTAATATGAAAGATCTGAAAAAGGCAATTAATATTCCCTTCCAGCACTTTGGAGAAGATGAAGCCAGTGATGTGTGCCAGCTCTTTTGCTGCCAGTAAGTCTACTGATGTTGTATTCACTGCAGTCCAGGATGGAAACTGGCTCTGGGGTAAGATTTCTAGCCCTTGCTGCTTCTGGTAGCAGCAAGAAAAAGGCCCACCTTCAGGCTTTTTTCCCTGAGACCTATTTCCAGAGTGCCAGTTTCTATTTCTGGTGAAATATTGCAGTCCTACTTAATGGCATTTGTTTGAAACTCAAGACTATTTGAGTATAAATACACACATACTGAAGGTGGATCCTTTAGCTTCAGAGTTCAGTTTGAACATTGGTCTATACTGTGCTGCAAAAACGAGGAAGTAGGCTAAGAGGGGAACCTGCCTGGACCAGATCTTCAGCAGATGTAAATCATACAAATTAAGAATTACGCAAATTTCAAACCATTCTATGTCTTTTCTTCTGAAAATTTATCCACGTAATTCTTAACAGAAGTACACAAGTGAGTTTTCCCTGTAGTCTGTTGCAGTGGATTGCTAGGCACCTGCCATCTAGAAACCTCATAGCTGTATTAGCACTGTCCTGTCCTGGAGCTTCGACCATCAGCCTCGCAGGCAGGCTTGCAAGCACAAGCAAGGTGCTGTGATGTGGCCACGAGGTTTCTGGGATGAAAGTGATTTCTGTCTCATCAGCATATTACAAAGGGTCAGAAGCCCTCTAAAACACTGCCTAAGGAAAGCTATTCCCCTGACTAGTCAATTGATGAGCTGCCAGATTTAAAAGTAGACCTCTTACTCCTAGTCAGCCATCACTGTTCACAATTCTTCTTTGCTTATTTTTTAAACCTACCTGTTGTTCTTTAAAAAGATTCACCATATTTCTAATTTCTACACGTCCAGTGCAGACTTCTGGTAAATTCCCACTTCCCAAGGATGGGTAGTCTGCATCTGTCTTTACAAGGATAAGTAGACGTACTCTGAAAGAGTGCGTCTTTAATCTAGATCAATAGATAATCCAATTCTGATTCAAAGCAAATCGTTACTTGGAAGCTAACTTTTGGCTTCTAAAATGCCCTTTAAGTTTTGTTACTTATTAGGTTGAAATCTAAAGCATTGCGGTAAAGAGACAGAGAAGCCTGGTATTCCTAAAATTAATCTATTAGAAATAACTTTTTTCCCTACCTCCACCTGACCTCTCTTGTTAGCATCTTCTCCCTAGATTTTCTTGCCTCAAGTCTCTAGACCAGAGAAGAGAACAAGGATGCAAGGCTGCAGCTGCTTATAATAATAAACCATTCCCAGGCTCCACTGCAGTAGTTTTAATCATCAACTATTGTCAGGAGTCAAGATCAAAAAGATTTGAGATTTGATTTGTTTGGGTTATAAAGAAGCCCAGAATGCCAAAGTGCTGTCATTTAAACTGCAAAGCACAGTCCCGCTGTGAAGTAGAATGAACCTATATTGCCCTCTGTGATCTGATTTGTAGCCATCACAGCTCTTTAAAGTTATTTGATTTGACATCAATTAGCCAGTGCTCACTAGGGAAAAGTCTATTTTTGCATTAGTCCACAATCAGTGTCATTTTCCTGCTAAAATGTGACAAGGAGCAGACCTCTAGCTGCCTGCTTCAGCAAACTTTGCAACTGACACGAAGAATAGGATGAGAAGGAGGAGAAAGGCTTCACAAGAACTAAAAGGGGTGTTGAGGGATCACTTCAGCCCCATCTTCCCATTCATCAAAGGCTTCAGAGAACAAAGAGACCTCCTGCTCATCACATGCTGTTAATGGGTACACTTGCAGATACTGCTGTCACTGTAAGGAGGCAGAGTTCATCAGACCCCTGCGTTCTTGGTGGAGAGCAACTCCTGCAACAAAAGAGCATTCATGGAGCTTTAGTGCCTGCTTTGTCTTAGCTTGTTAACCATACACTGCCTGGGACTTTGTACCATGCCAAAGGATATATAGAGTTAGTATAACAAACTGCTAGTAAAAGTCTTGCACATACAATGTTCTAGACCAATGCAAGAAAGCAAAATGTTCTGAAGAGGAAAGAATGAGAGAGAAAGGGGGCTGCAGACTTCTGAAGGCTAAAGCAGGTCTAAGAGGAGACAATAAAGGTCACCTATTTTGTTGAGCAACATGATGCTTCTTGGCACCGCAGCTGCTGTATCATCTACTTGTAGCTGGATGCAGCCATGAGATGGACACTGCATGTATTAGTGGAGTGAGAGCTGCAAGAGGAAAGCAGTACATGCAGGAGCAGAGGTGCTCTGATGGAGTAACCAAGGGTTTGCAAAATTAAGAGCTTAACCAATTGCATCTCCATATGAGATGATAATGGACCTGAAGGGAGAGGCAAAAGAGGGGCAATATCATAAATGAACATTTTGTGAGTGCTGGTCTCTTCAGAGGAAGGTATGCAGGCATTCAAAATGGCTTTTTTTTTCTCTCAAAAAGGAGTAACTGAGAAGAGTTACTTCTTGGACATTCAATATAATGAGTGTTATCTGCATGCCCACTCTTCTTCAGTATTTTTGGACTATACACAGAAGCCCCTGAGGCTAATGGTACTCTGTCTTTTAGGTGCCTACTCAGGATGCTGAAAGATCTAGGTATCAATTGCTTTCCTGCTTCTTTGCCAACAGCTTGTAATGGAAAAGGATAGAGTATTGTCCTACTCACTGAACTGTAGTTAAACCTTGTTTGCAATCCCTTAATAAAACAGATCAGATCTGCCACTGCATGATGACTCTTTTCAGGAATGTCACATATAGGCTTAAACTAGGATGCCCTGCTTTGCCCCTTCAAAGGGCAAAGAGGGCATCCTTGCTGCTTCTCAGGAAAAGAACGAGGACATCAGCCATGGGGAGAGATGTTTTCTCAAGTCAAGGGCAAGCCAGCCTTCAAATAAACTGCTGCTTCTGAGTCCTTAATGCATATTCCATCAAACCCACCTAGCTATGGAAGTATTGGCAGTTCATGAATTTCCAGACTGCCTAAATATTGTTCCCTTTTGGGAAAAAACATTTTAATGTTGCTAAGCACCATTCAAGACTCAGACCTCAACTGTAAATTCTCAGCAAAGCTCTGTAAATTTTCTGTATTTCAAAAAAGCAATGCCCCAGTCATGATTGGTACAGAAGGTTTTGGACAAGGACAATGATCCCTCTTTAACTTGTTCATCACAGGTCTATCGCTAAAAGACACACACAGCCAAAAGAGTTTCATTGGACTTGCAGGCTGCATTGTGATGGTTTTTCACGAAAGGCCTCTTCTGCTCCTAAACATATGAGATCCAACTCCAATTAGCATGCAGAGCATTTACCAGCACTCAATAAATGCATTGGGCTGCATTCTTCCATGACGGCCAAGGTCCAGATGAGCAGTACAATACTTGCTTGTATCGTACATTTCCATCCCACTATTTCAAAAGAGAAATAGTCTCCATTTTGTTCATCACAAATGAGCTGCAATACAGAGTGAGTGCCTAGAATGAGATTCCCGTAATTGTGATTCAATAAAATGGACAAAAATATCCACTCACTTGCCTAAGCTGTACAGGCAGCTTCCCAGCCATACTGATCGGGGCTATAGTAACAGAGCTGCTTGTGGGTGGTAAACCTGTAGCCATGTAGAAAGACTACCTGAAAATATGCCTGGATCTTAGCTGGGTGATGGCGCACTCCACATACAGTTCAGCCGTAACCTCAGTCAATCAATTAACATACACTATATACCAGGTAATTTGTCAGGAGGCCACTCTTTGATCAATAGATAAGTAAAAGGTGAGTAACGTAGGTTGCATTTCCAATATCCATCCCCCAGCATGACAGACAGGCAGGACCTTGGGATGGCAACTGAAAGGCTGCAGCGAGGGAGGGTGAAGCTTGGGCCAGTTTTCCATTTGCCTTTAACATTTTTCTCATGAGGACTCTTCAGACTTGTCCTACTTTCACTGCAGTGTTGCTGCAAGGAGTGGAAGGTATTATGGGAATTTTTCCCCTGTACTTTGTTCCTGAGCTCTTGCTGATCACCAAAAATGGCAGTGCACACTTCTGCCTAAGATGCTGCAGTTGCAAGGCACTGCCTTTCACCAGGGCACGCTTCTGCTCAGAGCAGTCCAGTAGCATCATTCTTGAAGATCTCAACATGAAGGACTCTTGCTAGAATAATCTCTTTCTAGGCTTTGTTTAGGAACCTGCAGCTCATGTCTTTCAGTTCTTCAACTAAGATTAAAGGGGAGCATGTATATTTTGGAGAAGAGGTAATACAGTTGTTAATTTGGGCTTGTAATTATACCTGACTAGCACGTTTTCACTTTTTTTCCCCCTCCTAACTATTTTGTTATCAGATCCAATTACAAACCCAAATTACCATCCCTAATTTTGAACTAACTCTTATTCAGACAAGAATAACAATGAAACTGCAGCAGCAGAAGGGCCAGGGAAAGCTGCATAACCTAGCAGAAACTAAATCAATACTTGATAAATACTTCATCTAATGGTCCATACTGAGCCCTGCCCTACGTTGACAAAACTACGCAGTTAGCAGTAGATTAAAGTCAGTTTAGTCGGAAGCAGGCTGCAATCACAGCTCTGACTGCAGGCTATTGTTACACAGACTTTTAATTCAATGATTACTGCAACTTCTCTCTTCCAGCACTACCTCTCCGCTTACCACCAACTTCCCGCTCACATGAAATACCAGCTCAGTTTTGGTGATGTAACTGCTTGGTGAATCATGCAGTTCTCCGATCAGTCACTCAAGGAATGGATCCAGATTGAAAATAAACCTCAAAAAAGAGGATAAGGGAAGGAGAGGTTATTTTAAACTCAGCTCGTCTCTGTGATCTGGTTAGCTCCTTAGGGAGCATGATGAAGAGAGCAGTGTGGGAGCAGAAATGAATGGCCAAGGGTGGGAGTGAGATGCTGATGACAAGATAGTGGGAGCTTATGGGATGAACAGAGGGACTGAGGACAGCTAAAGTCAGAGCTGCTGCCAAGAGAAACGCCTTGGTAACCACAGCCCCTGGAGTGGGCAGCCCCACAGACAAGTGGTATTGCTGCTCTCTCTTCATAATTCACAGACCTTGCGGGAATAATTGATTTTCTTTTAAGCGTCTAAACCATTGACCAAGCAATGGAAAAAATCAATCGTTTTAGATTGACCCACAATGAAAGGGTTTTTATTTTTCTAACTGGAGTCCCCTCTATAAAGAATAACTCCAAGTTATTAAAAAAAGTTTTATTTTCAGGGATTATTATAAAAAATTAGCTAAAGGTGATTTGTAACTGTTGTTTCCAAAAGAAAAAAAAATAAAGTCTCTGTAAAAGCTTTGAATTAGCACAGCAGGGCTCTTTTCACCTTTTCACTTCTCAGTTGTTTAAACTTTTTGCATTTTTGATGAAAATGATTTGCCTCAAACACCCTGAATTTCTGAATTGGTTCAGTCTCTATCTGCTTATCTGAAAATATTTCTTCTAGCTCAACACATAAAATACTGAGGGACTATGAATGAGGGTCACATGAACTAAGAAATGAAACATAGGGGATAAAACTTAACAAAACATCCCATCACAACTCTGTACAAAGGAGGAGGAACTGTATGAAAAGGCAGATGTCTGGGACAATGAAGGGCTTAGCCCAGATTAATCCAGGGGTAAGTTTATCACTCCTGGGACACAGCTAAATCAGGTAAAGATTTTATGTTGTGTTTGTAGGCTTTAGTTTTTTCTTTAGCTTTTTTTTTTTTTTTTAACAAAGACAGCTTGTATTGCACTGAGTTAATCCACTCATGGATCTACAGCCTAAGCCACTGCTCAAGTTCATGTGGAAGACCACTAACTCTATCAGTAGTAGTACCAAGATTACTGGGTCTCATTTCCATGTGTGAAAACTACAAGACCATCCTTCCTTGCAGGTAACCTGGATCTTTTTAATAGGCTCTTAAAAAGAACAACAACAGCAGGAAGATTCAGGAGGAAATCGTAAACCTTGCTGGTATGACAGCAGTGACATTAGCATGATACAGCTTTAGAAGGCAAAAATAATGTCCCATCATCAGGATAAATAACTGAACCTTGACTTTCATTTTTTCCACTCAGAAGCCATATTAGTAGCATCCTACCATAAAAAGAAGCCACAAATCCATTCTTGCATTTCTTTCCTTTTGTTTTTCACTTTTTTTATTTTTGAAATAAATATATTTACACATCTTAATAAATTTTTGTTTATTGCATACTGAATCTGGAGTGTTCCTTGCTGCTTGATAATGTGCATGGTTTGCAGTATCTATCAAACAGGCAGAGCTGCTATATAAAAAAGTCCAGGTCTTGCTTCTTCTTTATCTCTGAAACTCTTCCCATCTTCATGTCTTTGCTAAATGGCGTTACCAGAGAGTGGGAATCAGCTGTGCTGTCTCTTTTTGGCTGTGACATCAGAAAGCTCTCCCTTGGATGGCTCTTTGATAACTTCAACATGCATCACTTCATTCAAGAGCCGTGGTCCTGATCCAGAGTCTCCAAGGGATTTTCCTCTGAGGACTTTGGAGCAAGGATTCAGCAAACTGGCACTTAAAAATCACAGTAGCAACTGATGCCTTCTGCATGTCAGGATGCCAGAGAAGGCCCTCCTGCCTGGCCAAAGATGTCATGTCACAGAGGATGTGCCATGCATTGGCGAGATACATCCACTGTCTGTGCTATTCCTCTAAGGCCATCGAGGGAAATACAGCGCTGACAGTGATTTAAACCAGCAAGGGATCAGCCCTACAAGGAAAACATCATTTTCCATAGCACTGTGAGCCACACTACCTTTTGTGTCCTGTAGCAGCTACAATGTCAAATGTCTTAACCACAACAAAATATTCCTAGAAATGAACCATGTGATTTCACAATATACTTTGTTGAGCTGCAAAGCCAGTGTCATGCCAGGCTGGAGTTCAAATGCCAGCTGAGGGTCACCTTCCAAGCTGTGCACGTACTGGAGCATGGGCTAGGGCAAGGGATAGGAGAAAGAGAAAAGCATAGAGCCCCATGTGGAGTGGGGCTGCAAAGGGCATGCCAAAGGAAAAGTGGGGCTGCACCAAGACTTCTACCAGGACATCAGTGCTGGTCGGGCCAGCAATGGGGCTGATGGGCTCTGGATCAGACCCTGGCTGACATGAGGGTTAGGGTTACGGTTAGGCTTAGGCTTAGGCTTAGGCTTAGTCTTAGGAGAAAGAGAAAGCGTAGAGCCCGATGTGGAGTGCGGCTGCAAAGCACATGCCAAAGGAAATGTGGGGCTGCACCAAGACTGCTCCCAGGGCAACTTTTCTGGTAGGGCCAGCAAAGGGGCTGGTGGGCTCTAGTTTGGGCCCTGGCTAACATTAGGGTTAGGGTTAGGGTTAGGTTTAGGAGAGAGAGAAAGTGTGGAGCCCCCTGTGGAGTGGGGCTGCAAAGGTTGTGCCAAAGGAAATGTGCCGCTGCAACAAGACTGATCCCAGGCCATCAGCATTGCTAGGTCCAGCAATGGGTCTGGTAGGCTCTGGTTCGGGCCCCACCTGACTTTAGGGTTACAGTTAGAGTTAGGGTTAGGGTTAGGAGAGGGAGAAAGCGTAGAGCCCCATGTGGAGTGGGGCTGCAAAGGGCATGCCAAAGGAAAAGTGGGGCTGCACCAAGACTGCTCTCAGGGCAACTTTTCTGGTAGGGCCAGCAATGGGGCTGGTGGGCTCTAGTTTGGGCCCCGCCTAACTTTAGGGTTAGGGTTAGGCTTAGGGTTAGGCTTAGGGTTAGGGTAAAGAGAGAGAGAAAGCATGGAGCCACATGTGGAGTGGGTCTGCAAAGGGCATGCCAAAGCAAATATGCCGCTGTGATATGACTCCTTCAAGGGGAACTTTTCTGGTAGGGCCAGCAATGGGACTGGTGGGCTCTAGTTAGGCCCCAGGTGACATTAGGGTTAGGGTTAGGGTTAGGGTTAGGGTTCGGAGAGAGAGAAAGCGTAGAACCCCATGTGCAGTGGGTCTGCAAAGGGCATGTCAAAGACAAAGTGGGGCTGCACCAAGACTGCTCCCAGGGCAACATTTTAGTCAGGGCCAGCAATGGGGCTGGTGGGCTCTGGTTCTGGTCCCGGCTGATTTTAGGATTAGGGTTCGGGTTAGGGTTCGGGTTAGGGTTAGGGTTAGGAGAGAGAGAAAGTGTAGAGCCCCATGTGGAGTGGCTCTAATGTCCGGCTCTCCTCCTCACCCCTAGACCCAGCCCAATATTGGCAAAAGTGAGAAATGCACAGACAGTACACACAGGAAGCAACCTGAGGGGCAGGAGTTACTTTCCTCTGGGTTTAAAGGAAACAGGACCTCAGGAGACTTCACCCCTACACATACACAGCACATGAACCCACCAAGTATTTCTTGTTCCAATGAAACAAGAAAAGGTTTTGGCAGGCTGCAACTGGGTCGAGAGCTGCAACCCCGCAAGTTGGTTACGGATAGCGAGTGAGACGCATCTGGGCCAGGTCTGCCCGGATTTTAGGTCATGAAAAAGCAGCATCCACCTCAGCCCTCTCCTTTGCCTGCCAACTCCATCGTATTTGAACAGCAGCCCCAGCCTAATGAGAAAAAGGCTTATTAGACTTTGTTTCTCACATGTAACCCTCGTCCAGGAAATAATATTGGAGATTGTGAGATACTGAGTTGTTCTTCCAATATTTGCATTTTGTAATTGTTTCTCCAAAGAACTGGGCAGGCAGGACTTCACTGAAGGGGCTGTGGTTACCTACCCTGTGACTTGGGAGAAACAACAGAATGTTGATCAGGTTCAGTCCAGTTTCCTCAGCAGATCATTTACTCTCTACTTGTTCATTGCTTATTTACAAATAAACTCTCAGGATGAATGCTCAGAGGGAGCTGACAGCCAGGGAGGAAGGTGGGAGAAGTTTGCACACAAGCACAGCAGGTTGGAAGCAAAAATGCTCTCTGAAAACATGTCCATCTGTTTGCAGAATCAATGGACATGTCCATCAGAGCCAGAGGACTCCAGTTTTAGCTCACTGTAACCAAGAGGAGGCTCCAGCTCATAACCCTCTGTGAAATTCAGACTGAGCTGTGCTGTGTGCAGGAGCTGAGGGACTGAGGGAGGAAAGTTGAAAGATGTCCTATTTTACCCTAGATCCACTCCTGATGTTAATGGGGATCCCGATAGGAAGGTTATCATTTTTTATACTAGTTGGAACTAGCAGGAGATGTCCTACCCAGCAGGGAAGCCGGGGCTGCCTGCTGTTGCCCTCCCACCTTCACTGGCCCTGGGATTGCACCATTAAGCACCTTTTGTCAGTGCATTGCATATGCATATTGCATTTCAGTTCAGGGCTTTGCTCTGCCACAGATTCCCCTTGTAAATTGTACTCCAGCCTTTTCTCTTTAATGGGAGTAGCATAGCTCTGCGTTACTTCACAGGCCAATTTGAAGAAAAAAAAGTAGACAGAAGCACTGGAGAGCACAGAGAAATTACTGGGAACTTTACTTTAATAGAAAACAATTCAGTTAGCATTTCCTAAAAAGCTCCCACTCATCTGTTGACCAGGTTTCCTAATCCAGCATAAATACAAAATAAAGTAGGTTCACTTAAAACAGACTCCTGTCAACTTTTCCTAGCAACGGACTAGAAGGACACATATGTCCCACTTTGCAGTTAAGTAATCATTACTTGTCATGGTGTAGGATTAGAGACAGTTGCTGCTTGAATCTATGTGCAACAGAGCTGACCGGTTCTCTCAGCTGGGCCCGGTTCAGCTAGACCTTGTTTCACACCATGTGGCAGAGCCTTGTTTCACAGGCCAGATATGGCCAGTGTGTGACACTTAAAAAGAGCAACCTTTCTGTCTTTAGCTGCACTTTTTGAGATGGTATGTTCATCTACTGTTGTCAAGAGCGATATAAAGTCTTGCTTTCTGCAGTAGTACAAAGAATCTCCAATAACAGTATCTTGGGAGGACTTTAACTGTTATGAAAAATATTCCCCTTAAAAAGTGATTTTAGAAGCATAGATCTTGTAGCTAGGAAAAGAAGCTAAGAAATTTAATCTATATAGTGTAGCTGAGGAAACTGAGGCACAGAGTGATGAGGTGAGTCACTCAGACATTAGAAGGAATGTGAAGCCTCTTGAGGTGCCAGCACTGCAAGGGATTTGCTAATGCTGGCCTTGTAACTGGGGCCACATAACCCAGTAAGAAACAGCTGGGGGCAGGGGGGGGTCAGGTACTGAAAGATGACCAAGGATGGAGCAATACACAGAGGCAAGACTCCCTGCTTCTAGGTGCAGTACTCCAAGTTGAAGCAAAGTCCTTTAAGCCACAAGCAGTGAAAAAAAGCTGTAACTGTTCTGTTCAGTTGTCAACACTGCCTTATTAGCACTGAGCAAATAACTTGTGCCAGTTTGAGAAATCTTATCACTTTTTTTTTTTTTTCCTCCAGCTTGTGGAGATTTCCTCCTACTTATGCATTATTCAAGTGAGAGACTCTCCAGAGAATTTTAAATCCAAGACTTGATGGCCAAGAGCTCTCTGCATCTGAACTCAGTTGAGGAGGTTGGCTGGGCAAGATGGAGCATGTGGCTGTGGGTTCATCTTCCTGACTGGCTAAATGGCTCAGGTGCAAAGGCATTTGCAGCTGTAATAATTCTTTCCTCAGGTATTTTCCTGATGGGGAAAATAAGCAGGACAAAAGGACAACTCTGGTCACTTCAGATGAACGTTTGTTGGGATTTGCTGAAGTGATACCCTCAGGTTTGCTCTTAAACTCAGTCTCCTTGGACTGCGCACGAAGCTTTGTGTCCGTGCCCCTATCTAGCTAGATAGATAGCTAGCTGTGTTTCTGCTTTTAAATATTTTAAAAATGTACATATTTTAAAATGCTTATTTATCAGGCAGGTCATCCTGAAGCCACTGCAGCCTAGTGAAGCAGCTGTAAATGTCAGTCACATCAAAGCAATTTAGATTAAAACCCACAGGGACTTGTTCAGTGTATGTAAGAGAGGTCTTCAGTGATGGGAAGAGGACCAAGGAGCCCTGAGTTTGAGGATTCAGATTGCTCAGTGGGAATAGTTCCCACAAAGAAAACCATCCCAGATGGTGGATCATTAAACGCTGAGAAGAGCACGTTTGACGATGATGCAGGTTAAATACACCACCTGGATGCATGCGTGAATGAAAGGATGTTAGGTATTTGCTTGTAGAGACAGCATTATATATATACTGAAAAAGGGCCAGAGGTAATTCAGCAGCTTATGGCATTGTTTGCCTTTGAGATGTGGATTTAAATCCATTCCTCTGAGCTACTCTTAAATTCAGACGTGGCTGGAAGTCTCAAACACTTCAATCTGTTTGCATGGATTTTTAATTCTAGGGAGCTGAGTACCATTAATGTAACTGCTAGAAAAGCCAGGCCTGGCCATCTCCTCAAGCTACTCAGTGCGAGCTATGCCCACCATCTGTGTCTACCCACTCCAAAAAAGTAGGTTAAAATGATTCAGCTTTAAAAGATTATCCCAGCGCTGCTCCGCTCTCTCATTTGTTATGCCGTGAATTGTTTGTTACTGCAGAGCATTAAGAACACTGGTCTATGCAAAGACCACCAGTTTTTCTTTGTAATAATAAGGTGATCTGGAAAGCAGTTCTCTGCTTGTAAATGGGTGTCTGTTTCTCTGCATATACTTCGGGCACAGAATCACTCTGATTCAATGTCTTGACAATAAGTAACAAAGCACAGCAATTTCAGTCCCTCAAGGTCTCCTTCCAAAGTGCTTTAAAGTTCTCTGCCTGTCCAATTTGTGTAGACGCAGTGATTTCTTGGTGACTGAGTTGGGTATGAATAGATGTCACATTTTGTGTTTTCTCAGCTGTTAAAATGTCCCTCCTCCATCCTTAAAGTGTACTAGATGGGGGATGGAAGACAGCAGCCCTCTTGGGTAGCTTACACCAACATTAAGGAAAAGTCAAGGTCAATGCTCTTAACAAGTTTTGTTGTTGTTGTTTTCTTAGGTTTTTTTTTTTTTTTTTTTTTTTTTTCAGTAAGGTCTTAGTTTCTGATCACTGCTTCTTCAGCCTTCTTGGATAACTCTTTTTTTAAAAATGTTACAAAGCACTCCTGAAAGGGAATTATGGATGAGACCACAGAAATCGTAGTAATGGACCACACGAAAGGTCCAACCCAAGGTCTCCTCCCATCAATTTACTATCTCCAACATTAGACTGTAGAAGATGCCCAAGGAAGAATATAAGAACAGGGAAAACAAATAGCAATAGTTCCTTGGTCTTCCAGGCTCCAGTAACCCACTGCTACTTAAGCCAGAGATGGTATTTTTGGAGTTCATAGTTTTGATTGATTGATTTTCTTCTGTGATGCTATTTGATGCTATGGCAATATTAGCATTCACAATGTCCCATGGCAATGAGCTCCACAGCTCAAATATACATTGTGTGGAGAAGTATCTCTTGTTATTTCAGTACAGCCTGATGCACTCCAGTCGCACTTGATGTCCCTAATTCTTGTTTTAGAATATGTGGCAAATAATTTTTCACTGTTAGCTTTCTCTATGACTTGTATGAGTTCATAATTGTTTATCAGAATCCATTAATATCTCTTGGTCATATATATTTCACATTTTCTTTCTCATTCTATATATTTGACCATTTGCGTGATCTTCTCTGGTTTGGTTTGGCTTGATTATGGCCTGGACCAAATCTGGGACAACCTCAACTAGTGAATATTGCTGGGGTATGGAAGTGGAGAATAAGACAGCATCAGGAGCTACAGCCAAAGTTAAATCAGAAAATGCCCGCATCAGGAGCCAAATGGCAAGTTAAGGCAGAGTTGGTCACCAAACCATCGGTCAACAGTTTAAGTTGGCATACTGAGTTGAAGTAGGAATCACAAGAAATGGTCCAAGAAATGAAGCAGTGAAGTATGGGGGGAGGGGGGATTGCTTTTCTTTTCTTTTCTTTTCTTTGTTTTTTTTTTTAGCACCTTCTTGCATTCTACAAGTGTATAGTGTACCAGAGGATTGCACTCCCATTTCCACTATTGGCTCCAACACAAAGTTTGAGTATTTGCATCTTTTTAGCTGCACAGTCTTCAGAACCAGGGCAGTTTTTTCTTTACCTATGTGGAAAGGAGCTAGCAATTTTTGGTGGGAAATACCAAAAGTTTGCTTTTCTGTATGCAGGCCAGCCTTCTAACACTATCCCAAGTGGCCTCAGGGCACATGAAACATGTTCTCATCATCCTAGTTGGAAAACATCAGTTTGGCAGGCTGCAGCACAGCCTTCTTATTATATCAGGCATTTTGAATGGAAACCTGGGGTTCACAGAAGACTCAGACAAGTCCTCAGCTGTGTATATGGCCACTTCAGTCTAATGATGTCCTCTGCAAACAGTGTATCCACAAGGCGATCTGCATCAATTGGTCAAGATGGCCATGCTTTCTCCCCCATGAGAAGTTTACCTTTTGGAGTTAAGCTAGCTTCACATCACATGCCTCAGAGACTCGCGTTGTTGGAGCATGGTTAGAATAATTTCAATATCACATGGCTATGGAGAACCTGCTCAGGTCTTGAGGCAACAGGGGTGCTTAGCCCAAGAAAGTAAAACCTGAGTTACTTCCAGGTGTGTTTTAACTGCAATTTCTGCAGTGCTGCAGCTGAACACCTAGATCCAGCTGGCTTTTAGCAGAACAAGCACAGGCGTTTGTGCATCTGATTCACAAGCTGTTGAAGCTCCCTGTGGGGAAAGAGGACTTATCTGGGTAGGCTGAGGGGCCAGTGGTGGACAGGAGCAATGTGAGGGTGGGTTTCAGCACTGCAGCCAGACACCTTCACACCCGAGCAGGCCCTTCAAAAAGTTGGGTTGATTGTTGATGGTGTTACACATTCAACCAGCCCTAACAAAGAAACAAACAAGATCCTTTTATCAACTACAGTTAGATGTATGTCTCAGAAGCACATTTTGTAGCTGAGTTTATTGCAAGTTTTTCAGACTATATTTTCCTTTTTCCTAACCTTCAATTTTGAGAACAGGATCAAATTGCATCATGATACTCTACTAATAGTGTTATGCCTGCTGAATCTTCCTTCTGGTGACCTTTTCCCATGAGACTAACTTGGCAGAATCTGGGAGAGCAGCCGCTGCTGGATCCTGCTACCTCAAATAATTTTTCCAGACTAGTTATTGTTAAAGATGAAACTGAGATGTTGTTCTTCTCCCTCTTCAGCAGCACACCACTGTATGACTGCTGAACCACTTGTCTGATGTACCTGAGCCTCCAATTTTTAATTCAAGGATGGGGGCAATGATGGTCTCTTCCTGCCTTTGTTTGACTTCTCAGCTTAAACAGTATTTTAAACAGTATTTGCTATTTGAGATGGGGGACTGTCTTTTACTGTATGTAAATACAGAGCCTGGCACAGTGCCCCCCCATGCACAAGTTGCCCTAAAACATATATATTTTAGCAAGGATTACCAGCTAATACCTTTGCATGCAATTATACTTTCCTTCCTAAGAGAGCAAGCACTCCAGAGTGTATGAAGAAATATGGTACAGCTAAATATAAGGCATTTTTTCTTTTTCAAGAAGATACAGCAAACAATAGAAGTTTACTCTAAACTTTAATTTCTCACTTAGATCATATTTTTCAGGTATAATATTTTCTTGGGAACTGGTAATGGTAGTTTGGATAGAGTCCTGATAAACACTATCTGCCCAGAGTCTATTTGTGATCACCTCTGGCCAAAGGTTTAAATACACACAAAAGGTACAAGTCCAAGACCTAAATGAAGGCTAGCTTCCCATGCCTCATTCTTCCCCAATAGTTTGAAAGAAAAGGGACCCAGGACGAAAAAAAGGGAAAGGAGCACTCAATGGACATCTGGTGAAGAGAATAAGAAGGGAAAGGAAGAAAGGGCAGGCCTGAAACATGGTTGATTTGCATTGTTGTGTTTTACTTGAAAGAAAGAAATTATGTGGTAAGGTAGATAAAGTTTGTAATTATAGTAATGTACAGAAATTTAAGCTAATTAGCTCTGTCTGGGCATCATGTTAATTTTAGACAGTAGCTTCCAGCAACAGGGTTCAAAGGCTAGAGACCAGACAAGGAGACAGGAGATTTTGCAGCTCTATGAGGCAGAAAAAGCTACTTACTAATTTCCTGTGAGCTCAGAAATTTGTGCATAGTTCCACATACTCTTCTAAGAACTGAAGTAGCAAAACTTCAGGCAGAGCATCGCCAGCAGGTTGACGGAGGTGATCCTTCCTCTCTTCTCAGCACTGGTGACGTCACATCTGGAGTGCTAGGTCCAGGTCTGGGCTCCCAGAACAAACAGACATGGACATACTGGAGCAAGTCCAGCTAAGGGCCACAAAGATGATTAAGTGATTGGGGCATCTCTCACATGAGGAGAGGCTGAGAGAGAGAGACTGTTTAGGCTGGAGAAGACAAGGTTCTGAGAGGGATCTTACCAATGTGCATAAATACCTGATGGGAGGGTGTGAAGAGGATGTCACCAGACTCTTCTCAGTGGTGCCCAGTGAGGGGATGAGAAGCAGTAGGCACAAACTGAAATGAAGGAACATCCACTTGAACATAAGAAGAAACTTCTTCACTGTGAGGGTGGTTGAACGCTGGACCAGGTTGCCAAGAGAGGCTGTGAAGTCTCCAGCCTTGGAGATATTCAAAAGCCATCTGGACAGGGTTCTGGGCAACCTGCTGAAGCTGACCCTACTTGAGCAGGGAGGTTGGAGCAGATGATCTTCAGAGGTGCTTTCCAACCCCAGGTATTTGGTGATTCTGTGAAAACCTGTCAGCAAAACTGAGGGAGCCAGCTGGAGAATTTAGTTAGACAAGAAATGGGGTGAGGCACAGCTACTGAGAGATGCTGGTGAAGCAAGGACCAACTAGCAAAAATAAGCCAAAGAGCAGATTAGATCAGCTTAAATTAAGTCTTACTATCCAGACTTAAAATCATAAGCTATGACCAAAATTTACTTCTGGAGGGTGAAAGCAATGAAGTGGCTTAGCATTTGTCTCCCTGGAGGAAAGAACTGTAATTTTTCATTAGTATAGTTATACTTCAGAGTTGGTTATTGCTAATCTGTTTATCTCCCTTGTTAGAATTTTCTTCTTTATTTTTTCCTCACTCTTCAAATGCTTGTTTGTTGAGTTATTTGTACTATGTATTTGTGAGTGAGGAAAATTACTTCACTGAGGTATAAAAAGCTTAGCATAACTTCCCCAAACTTCTCAGTGCAGGCTTGAGCTGATGTTTCTAATAATTATCGCCTTACATTGAACTCAGCTCTCATTTCTGCCCGCCAAGCCACAGGATCACAGAGTGGCTGAGGTCAGAAGGGACCTCTGGAGATTGCCTGGTTCAACCCTCTGGATTGGGGGTTCGACCACCCTCCCAGTGCTCTCGCAAAAGAGTTACATACATAAGTATCTTACAGTAGAAACATTTAAGACAACCCACCACTTATTTCTCTGGTCAAAAATGATCTGTACGGCCTTAAAATCTCTATCATACACCCTGAAGCAATACTAACTTACGATTTAATAACAGAGAAGATAATTTACGTCTGGGTTCTTGATTCCCACCTGATGTATCAAATCTTTTTACCTTTAAGCTGATCTCCAGTTACCGAGATTGGTAGGCTTTTGAGAAAAGAATGAGGTAGCTTGCTGCCAAAACATGATATCCTCTTCCCACCCACAAGTTCTCCACACTCTGTTTACCCTGCAGCATGGTTCACATAACTGAAACTCTTGCTACTTATGATATCTCATTTTCCATCTTCTCTTCTTCCTTTCCACTTAATTGATTTCATGAAAATTCCTTGGTCCTTTTCTTTCTTTTGTTTGGGACTAATTATGAATAGTACATAGTCACAATTATAGCAAATTACTTCACTCTGTATTGCTTGGATCCTTTCTTGAAAGTGCTACTTACAATGACAGAATAAAAATAATTGTATCTGTATTTACAGCCAACACTGAGTTACAACAGTATATGTTTGAGGCGGGGGATAAGTCCCTCATTAATAAGCTAAGAGCTGACATAGTTAAATGAAAGGTAAAAAGGAAAACTAATTAGTCAAAGAAAGGCGATGAATAAAGTTCTTAGAATATTTCAGTGTTTTAGCTAGAGCAAGATATACTGAACATCTATGAAAATTCAGACCCATAAGCCAGTCATGGATTCAGTAAGGGCTGAAAAAAGATAACCTGTTTCTCACCTGCAAGCCAAAGGGTACCAAAGGGTGGATTGGATACAGACTAAGACTCATCTTCCAGAGCATCTTATCACTCAACAAAGTATATTAGGCCATTATCTAAACCTTAGTAATCCTGAGAAAAATGCCTTTATTCTGTTTGTCATCTCTAACTGCATGACTGTGTTTGGATACAGTTTGTATGTAAAAAAATTAGATACATTATGGTATGGATGAGAGACTACAAGCAAAATATGGCACATGTCAGAGGGGCCTTGCAGAAAAAAAAGCACAGAAAGCTCCAGCTTCAGAACTGCCTTTTGTGCATATTTCCAAGTTCTCCATAAGCATATCAGTTTATCATGGTGCTATATATATTTGGAGGAAAAACTGGTTAACTGGGAAGATGAGACTCCATCAAGGTTAAACATCCAGTTCTTTAGAATATGGTCTAAGAGCCTGGACTCCATCTCGAGATCACTCCTTGTGCTCAGCGATCCGATTCTGGAGCTTTTCATAGATTGATTCTCCAGGACCAGAAAGACCTATTCAGTCTGGCCCCATGAATACTGCAACCCTGATAGATCAACCACATCTCTAACTGATAAGTAATTAACCAGTGCACAACATGAGCTTAGACTGAACATAACTTCCACAAAGGCATCTTTCACAAGATGACATCAATAGTGAATTGAATGAATAGTGCACAATTTCCTTGTTAGTATGTTCCTCCATACTGCTAATATTTACACCTTTCTTGCAGTTTCAGTTTGTCTGGCCTCATCATTCTTAAGCCTATGTGCACTGCTTTAAAAAGTTCCTCTAACTTCTGGCTTGTTCTGCCAGTTTAGCCCCTGGTGGCTCTAGCAGTCCGATGATAGCCTGAAGGAATTCTGATTCCTGGCCTGAGAGGATACTCGATAGCTAATGGATGTCCTCTTCTTAGTTGAAGTATTGACTCTGATCTGTAATATAGTCTCCTCTGCAAAAATAGTCTACAAATGTACTCTGCAGCTTCTCTACGTATAGCTGAGGAATCCTTATGGGCTGAGTCATTTGCTAACTGAAAGCATTGCTTTTCGTCAACTACAGTTGATGGTAGCTTCCTGCTGAATTTTAAAAGAGTTCTGGCAAGAAAAAAAATGAAAAAAAAAGAAATGATCTTTACCATGAAAATTAGTATTTCTCGTTATAATTATTTTGGTACCTTTCTAAAAATGAGCTTCACTGCTGTGTTGCTCTCCTGAGGATGTTAGCCATCTCATCTTCAACACCTTTCTTTCTTTATTTTCTACAGGCTGCTCACTCATAACCCAGGAGCTTTTGGAGGGTTTTCACTGAAAGTCTGATCTTTTTTAATGGGATGTCTTTATCATTCAGTGTAGAATGATACAAAGACATTCAAGCCAGCAACAGCACACAAAACAGAGCACAGTGGAGCGATTGTAGCGTGGTCCTGAAAGCAGCAAAAGTATGTCAGCTCAGGTGAAGCCAGAAACTCTCCCTGTGATATTGCTTGTAGTCCTATAGCTATCTGCTTCCTGGATATCTCTACTGGATTATTATTTGCGCAAGTCTAATGTTTTTCAGCTTGAACCCACACCTGTAAGATGATCCACATCAGAGATCTAAGCCAAAATCATTGTCTGTAAGCTTAAATTCACTACAGAGAGGTGTCCACTTCCACCGAAAATGGTCTAGCAATCCACAGATGATAAGTTGAAAAACCCTTCCATAATAATATCATCAATGATTGTTGATCTCCTCTGTTAAACTTTACTGATATCAACACCCACCATGACTTTGTTGAGGATGTATTGGTTTCCTTGGTGTAAAGAGTTACATTAAATAGAAAATACTTAGACCTGTGTGAATCACTGTTAACCATTGACTTGAAAGACTTAGCTATCATTTCTCTCTGCTGCTGATTTTTTTTTTCACACTAGTTTTAACCATTTATTTTACTATCTCTCTGAGCAAACCATTTATTCTACTATCTCTCCTCTTGGAGATTAAGTGCTTGCAGTTCTTCAGCACTGCCAAGAAAGAGAGCATTTTCTTTTTTAATTAAGATTTACTGCCTATCTGTTATAATAGGTCAGTTCTTAAATCACTGTCACTAAGGACTGGAACTCTCATGTAGATGTCTGGGTGTAAGTGACATATATGGTCCACTGATCATTCATTGCTGTGTTTGACTTCCTTTTCATTCACTGATTGGGTGACAAACTCATTTCCAAAGAAGAGAATAAGGGGTAGGAATTCTTATCCCTTGTACATGTCATGCTCCTGGATAGGTAAGGGTGCTGCTGCAGAAATCTATTGTCTTAATGTTTTCAGGAAAACGGATAGGGATGCTACCAGTGTAACAGGGCAAAAAAGGGCAGAGACGTCTTGAATTAGCTGAAACAAACCTACAGCAGAGAGGATTTTTCTCAAGTCCCCAAGATAATATTTGAAAGATAGTTTGTCCCCAGTTTTCACCAGGACAAAATATTTGATTTGTCTCTCACTTAAGTTCCATTCTTGGAATCACGTCAAGACAACAGGAGACAGGGACTGTGATCCAGTTGCTGTGTTGAATCAAATAACTTATTGCAAGGTCGTCCTATTATCACATGGCTCAGGGAACCCCATCCCTCTTTTCATTTTCCTTTGTAAAACTGGTCACCCTGAAAGTGTGGCTATGTTCTTCAACCAAGCACAAAGTGACAGTTCCTCAGTGGTTTTATCTATGAATCCCAGAGTTAGTTAATGCTGACCTCACCCTGAGATTGCACACTGACTGAATGAAGAAAGGTAGGGTACCTGAAAAGGGAGGCAAGGCTATAGTTCCAGTTCCTGTGGGTCAGACTTGTACAGACTGCTCTTTCTATTAGCTTTACATCTTCCAGTCATCTAGCAATGAGAGTTTCAAGTATGTCTTCTGCTGATGAAGAGGCAACATAGTACTGGTATCGTTTCTGCCTCTGTGACAGCTAAGCCACTATTCGCCCAACAGTTACTGCAGGTGGAAGAGAAGAGGTAGGCTCAACCCCGATGAACTTTTGTAAGTGTACCGCAAGCCTTTAGGGAGACTTCAAGGAGCAGAGTTCTCTTATCCATGTGTCATACTTTGTACCAGGAAATCTTGCCCCAAAATGAAGTTGTTGGCACAGTAAGTTTAATAATTAACTTCCATATCAATGTCAGCCTTGAAAGCAATCTGAACAAGAAGAAACCAACTAACTTTGGTTGATTATTGCAATCTCACATTCAAGCTATTGCTAATTTGCCATGTACATACGGTCACCCCTAAAATGTGAATCCGTTTCAAAGAGAATTATTATGAACGAGCAGTACAGCAATATGCCCAAAGCTAAAATATACATGATGTAGTGGAAGAAAGAACTTCAGGTGAAAGGGAAAATGCCACACACTTAACACACTTTAACCAACTGCCTGTAAAGATCTTCAGGGCACTGGCAAGTCAAATGGAGAACTCTGTTATCCTGTGCTTTTCCATATTAGGTGAAAGCTGAACAGTGTGAATGAGTAGCATTTAAACTCTGGGGGTTAACTGCTTGGGATGGAAAATGAAGCCTAAGCTATTTGATTTTGAAAACTTAAAGTGTGCCAGTGAAGGTGCTGGACTGATAGTCCTGGAAAGAGGATGCACCTTTCATGACAGATGAGCAGGGCTCACTCCCATAGACTGTATCCAGGTAGAAGACTGTGTTTAATATGCTGTGATCTACACCTTCCAAAATTCACCATTTTGCTTCCATACAATTGCATCCACCTTTAAGACCTTCTGACCTCTCAGAATCAGAGCACTGACATTCACGTTTCCCACTGACAGTAGGATTCAAAACTATGTCCACGGAATAGAAAAGGACCAAGGTAAAAGTGTCACCTTCAGTTAAATGTCAAAGACACTAATCTTGCGAGGTAACTGAATAGTCCAAGCTAGGACATGCTCGTTATAGATGAGAAGGTACCTCTCAGAAAAATTAAAACACCTTATCCACCCTAATATAAATAGTTATTCTTTCTGCATAAATAGCTATATTTTGATTAGTAAAGAGCTCATTGTAAGATTGAAGGGGAAGGTGGGAGGAAACAGCTATTCATGAAGGTTTAGAAAAATTGTTCTGTCAGGTAAACCTTCATACTAGGTAATTAATATTATTGTATAAGAGAATACACAATATTCATCTACATACTCACATCCTCCTATTTGCAGAAGCAAAACAAGAATCCAATACCCTGACCCCATTGTGCCTACCATAAGGATCAAAGATGTTGGTTTATTCCTGGACTATTGCTCGTTTTCATTGTTTTCATCTGCCAATACTACGATGATGTTGAGGGACTGCGGGGCGTTTGTTAGCTGGATGCCTTTATGTTTCAAAGCATGACTTCAAGAACCCCTCTAACTATAATGCTGTCTCTCAGAATTAATTATAAAGATGTATTATTTATACACTTTTCTGGGGTTGAAGAGAGATAGGTCGTATTACATCTTACATCTTACATAATTCCATCTGCTTTTAAAAGGTCACTAGAAATGTATCTTTAATAACTAAGTTGGCTTTTGTTTCTTTCTGTTTAGCAGAACACTCTGTGTGGGTGTGTGTGCACGCGCGCGGGCAGAGCTTTTCCCCATGTTCAGCAGTGTTTCCTGCACTGTGCCTGAACCGGCCTGTAAAAGACAGAAATTTTTCAGGTCTAGAAGTTGTTTCTGAAACCTACAACTATTAAAGCAGTTAGACTCCGAACTCCGTGAAAAAAAAATCAGGTTTAATGACAATTCCATTGGGAAAATCATCTCAAATGCAAGACAGAGTTTCTGGAGACAGGGAGAGCCTGAAATCAGTCTCCATTCTTGAAGAAAGGGAAGTAACATGGTTAATTTAATTTCCTGGCTTGTAAGTAGCCACGTTCAAGACTTTCCTCCATACCAGGCATTTGACCATGGGCTTTTTTTTCATTCCTGCTGAGAATCCAAAACACCTATCTATGTTACAGAGTTACTTCTCTTTTAAATGGATTTTGGATCTTTGCAGATGTTTGGTGTCTTATGAAAGTGAGAACTTCCTCCCAGCTTTATTTGTTAATTTAAGATTGTTGTCTTAAGACTATTTATATAAGTGTCTGTTTTCAGCTATTAAAATCACTGAAGCTGCATAATAGTTACATAGTGGCTCTGTAACAGCACCAGACTGAAATATAGTACTTTGTGTCATCAAAAAGTTGCTTAGAAGTACAAATTGTAGCTGTTGGATGTATATCATTGGGACTGTACAGCTCTGAAGATAAAATTGCATCAAAAAACAGCACTGGTTCAGCTACAGACAGCTCTACTAAATCAGAGTTTCTCTAAAGCTGAAGTGGAAGATTGGACTAGATGACTTGCTGAGTTCTCTTTCAACCTGAATTTTGCTATGATGGTTTGATTTCTATGACCCTATAAAGCGTGCATAAAGTTTTGCTCTGGGTCTCTCCCCTCTGTAGAAGAACTATAGCAATTTACTTTTTCAACTGGCATGAACAGCACTCAAAAGGTATGGCCCTACGGACATTAAGAGTCAACCGAGAAGAGCCTCTTCAGCCTGTCCAAGTCACTTGAATATCTCCTCCCAACATTTTTCTTCCTCAAAATCCCTACCATTACCATCCCAGGTTTGCTCCTCACCACATGCAGATCCCTTCTCAGACTCATTTTGTCTTTTACATCTAAGTGGAAATGCAACTGGTGTCACGGGCAGTATTTAAAAAACAGGGGCTTGTGGTGTTGACCAGTTTGCTATGCTCAGGATATGTTCATATGGGTAGAGTTCTAGTAACCCTCAGGAAGGGCTGGGGCTTCAGCATGCTATGCTTCAGACTTATTATTCACCAAAGCAAAGATCTGGTTAGATTTCTGACAAAGATTGTGAGCTGAGAGGTTCTTAGCACGAACAGTCAATAAATATTAATCCTCAAAGTGACCCTAACATCAACCACCACGGGGACTAAGCCCTTTGTCACAGCTCATACATAACCATGCTGTGTAATTGCCAGGCTCCTTTATTAGCCCACCTTTTGATGCAAAAGAAGTAAAGCCTCTCACACACCAATCAACGAGGCACCCTTGTGTGCCCAGCGAACTCTTGCTGTTCTTCACTCATCTCAGTACTCTCTGCTTACCTATACGTTCAGCGAGCTGGGCATGGCCCTCTGCTGAGTTAGTCACCATCCTCCTTCTTCTCACTTTCTCATAGGACCTTTTATTCTCTAGTAGAGCTTATAGAAGATGTAGCTGAAATTAGCACTGTGATGAAACACAAATACTGTCTCCGCAGTGCTTGTTTAACCAGCCATTAGTAATGAGCAGTATAAGTAAGATCTCTCACCATACTGATACTTGCTTGGAGGTTGTAGCAGTAACAATAGAGCAAGCAGTGAGATATAATTACATTTTTAGCACTGCCAATCTCTGAGGCTTCAGAGGGCTGAGACTGGGGCAAGGGCTCCTCCCCACCCCACACCACCCCCACACCACCCCCACACCACCCCAGCTTCCTGCTCCCCAGCTTATGTGATCTCTCTGGGAAGCCAACACTGGGAAGCCCTTGACAGGCTTCACTCCTTGGTGGGGACCATTGCACAGGATTTGGATCTCCTCTGAAGTCGGTGAACAGTTTACTAGTGTAATGGCAAAATCCTTTGCCCCCTTCAAAGCAAAGGGACTAGCATTAGTCAGGAAAGGATTTGATCCTGGAGTAAACTCTAGGTCACCTAGAGAACATCCATATAGCTCAAGAAGGGGAGAAGGTGGAGGGCTCTGAGCTACCTACTTCAAGCTGGGTTGCTTGCCTGGTTCAGCAGAGCCCCAGAGATATCTGTCTTGGGATCCTAGGTGGTGCTTGGCCTGAGGTTATAAATGCTGACTCTCGAAAGGACCAATGCACTCCAGTAACACACTGACAGAGCCACACTGCTTCTTCTTCACAGCCAACCAGTGCGTCTCCATCCAGCAGACCCCTGTGAAGAGCAGTAGATGTCCTCAGGTTGGGCTTACACTGCAACAGAAAGTAGAAACACCCAACCATGCTTAAAGATTCCTGATCCCAGAAGGGAAAAATCCCATACATCATCTCAGCCTCATTACGGAGGCAAGGCCTAGCCCTTCCCGACAGCCCTGAGTTCAGACTGGGCAGAACAGATTTCCTCCCTTTCTTGGGCATATGTTGTGTCTGCTATAAAAGCTGCAGTAGTTACAGGCATTTCACTAGAATGAATAAATCCTCCCTTCACTTCAGCAGCAGAACCACTAACCTTTCTGCACTGTCTGTTTGCTCCTTCCACCAAACAGGTGCTGCCTCCTTCTGCATGCCTGACCTTTCCTCAATGTCTCTCTATTTGTTGCTTCTGTCCTTTTTTAAAAAAACCTCTTATTGATGTTTTTAAAGTGATGGGAAAACACAAACAAATAATAAAGAAAGGTTAACAATACCGAATCGATATTACGGGGCGAGGTGTCGGGGAGATGGAATTGAGGAGGCTGGCTGTGAAGGAAAGCGAAAGGCCAAATTTAATCACAGTTCTATTGGCAATCAAATTACATTTTGGGTTGTTGTTCTTTTTTTAAAAAGGAAGAACTAATGAAGGCAGACTGGTATTAGGGTTTCAGAAAAAGGAAAAACACCTGAATGGAAATTCTGACCAAGAGCTTTTTCATATCCTCATTAAGAACAGAAGGAGCTATCCCAGATTATGATGATCTTTTTTTTTTAACTACAAAGGAAAGGAGAATGCACTTGATGTAAAAACAGGGGGGTTCTGAGGATATGGGCTTAGATCTGCTACTGAGGACAGAAATTTGTGTCTTCCCAGGAAAGTTAGTGATAGTCCTTGTCTCAGTTTCCACATCTTCAGAATAGCAGGGAAAAGAAAGGCTAGGCCCCACTTCTGGACCAGATGGATCATTTTTAAGTATTTCAGCTTTTCACTGTATATTGCCTAATGAGACCCTCCAGTACCTAGTTTCATGTCCTGAGACCCTGTGTTTTGCAGTTTTGCTCTTGGTGTGCCATAGGAGATAGACAGTGCACAGACTACATGTTCATTGCCACCCTGTACTAACAAGCTCACCATTCATATCAGGATCAGATGTCTTAAGCACATATGTAAATGCTAAACTCATTTAAGGTGTTTCATTCAATAGAAATCAGTGATTTTTACAGTAGTATGAAATGTGTTCATTTGTTAGGTTTTAGACTGGGGTTTAAGATGGGAGATCTAGAAGCAACAGTGCTGGAAATAAAGATACAGTTAAGCCTCCTGCAGTGTGTGACATTAAATAACATTTCATAGAAACAAATGAAAGAACAAAGTGATTAAAAAATGCCAATAACCCCATGGATTTCTGCCTAATTTAGAGACAACACATTGCTGCATCCAGTGCTGTTGCACTGCTGTAAATGAGGGGGGCAGAATGTATGACAAGGTCATCTGGAAGTGGTGAGGCTGTTGCATCTGCTTGTGAATCCCCGGAGCATCTTCCTATACAAAATACCAACTGGAAAATGAAGGCCCCCTCATTTGTGTGGGAGGAGGAGATGCTGTTTTGTGGGGCTTGGTATTTTTTATTTTCTCCTTGCTAATGATTTTCTGCAATGGCCTCCTCAGACAGGCATTCAAAGGCTGAGATGCTAATGAGCAGGTCTCTCTTGTTATGGCAGGCAAAGCCACATAAAGGGAGCAAGAAAAATAATTAGCATAAAGGAGGGAAGGGTGCTGGGGATGTGAGGGTGAGGAGAGACTGCTTGTCAAAACTGGCATCATGGCCATCCAGAAGCCACTTTGAACTATAGGCTGCCAAGTTTAGTTTGCACGCTGCTGTGTTCTCCAGATTTCAGATGAAAGGCACCAAATGTAAAAGAATACATAAAGATCTATAAAACAATCCCTGTTAGGTTTGATAATAGGAAAATGTCACTTTCTTGTCTTCCATCAGCTGGCATTCACTTGCCTCCCTCCCTTGTCTTCCTCAAATTTCCCTCCTTCCATGGGATTGGATGAGATTGATTCTCTGCTCAGCGGCAGCATCAACCTCCATGTGCAAGGCAAGACCATTTAATTGCTTTCCTTCCTTGGACTCTGGGCAAGCATGGCAACTGGCTACAACAACAGTTTTGTCACAAGGGCTTTTATAATTTTCCTGCTACCTTCATGGCCTGGCAGCATAATTAACTGAGTAATGTAGGTAATATTAAATGACATATTGGTCCAGGAACTGGTGCAGACTCCCAGGTAGTGACAAATTTCCCAGCTCTCCGTCTGGCCCTCCTCAAATAAGCAATCAAAAAACCTGCCTTTTGTTATTAAAAGTTTAAATAAAGCTTGGATTTTGATTTCCTCAAGCCTCCAGTTTCAAAACCTGAGCTAATTTTCACATCCAGTTACATCTCCACCTTCAGGAGAGGCAGAGGTGCATGTGTGTGCGCACCACTGGGATATCCAAGGATCAGTATGTCCCTGCTGCTCTAAGGGTATTCCAAGTTCAACTTTCTAATTCTGCCAGCAGCTGCATATGATATCAGTTCTCCAAAACCAACTCCATTGCCAATTTCCCAGCTAGGTCAGTTGCCCAAAGGTTGATAGGATACATGCTGGCAGTCTCACAGTGAGCATGTTCCCAAAACTATTTGCCGCAGGTAGAATTAAGAACAAAGAAGAGCTCCTGTTTTTTAACAATGATTTGTTTTTACATGGTGTCTTCCTGAATTCTCCAATGAAGAGAGCTTGCTCTGCTTTCTACCACAGAAAAGACAATGTAGCAGGCATGCTTAGATCGTGAAGAAAATGGCACTGTTGTGTTTGATGCTCCATTATAGCAGAGGTGCTCAGCCGCACCATGGGCAGTGACCAGAAGTACCTTCTGCTCAGCAGAATTTATCGTGAGAAAAGGCAGAGGAGGAAGGCCTGATGTTTGATCTGCTTCAGAAAGAAAAGTGTTCCCTTTCCAAATGGGGCAGCATGCTTCCCCAACTCTTGCCTGTGTTACATGGTAGGTTTATGCAATTCCTTTAAATATTTACCACCATAATCCATGCCATAAACATGCATTATTACTTTTTAACCAACATTAAAGTTTAAAAACAGAATAAAGGCTTTGCCTCATCCCAGAAGAAATTGTCCTTCAGACAAACAGGAAATACAACATATCACATCTCTACAAAAAAAAAATAGAATTCCATTCTTTTTCCAAAAAAGTAAAATAAAATTTTAAAAATGCTCCTTCTGTGACACTATCTTTTCTTTCATCAGAGCCAGTTTGAGGTGCTTTTCTTTTTTCTTTTTTTTTTTTCAAAATGTGTTTCCCTTGGTCTTAATACTGAGTCTGAAAAAAGATGTAAACCCATACTATAGCTCAGAATGACTGACAGTGTAAAGATATTCCTTTGTGCCCCTGATGCCCTCCTGACAAACACCTGTGTTTGTTGGGGTTGTTCCTTGTGGTATCAAGGAGTATTTAATATACTTGCCTATTAACTGCTCACCTGGCAGAGGTGTGTGGGCATAGCCATTCTTTGTCTCCACCCTGACGGTGCCGGTCGATGCCGTTCAGGCATTATGGCAAGGTGGGAAGTTAACTCAATATTGCTCTGCAGTTCACAGGGTACTTCATGGATCTTGCTAATGGCTGGGTCTCATATTATGAGTTAACCTTTGGACTGGAATAAAGAGCAACAGCTGAGTTAGTTTTGGGCAAAGTAGCATTAAACATAACACTGAATCATTAGTTCATTGTCCCAGGCAATTCCAACATGCTTATACACCACAGGCAGTGGAGAGTTGTCACCTACCATAGAAATGTAATTGCCATTTGAGTCATAAAGCAGCTGTTTATCTGAAAGCAGTCACTGTGAACATCTTAGGGGAAAACAGAAAGATGAGATGCACTAAGTGGCAACTGCAAGGAAAATGTCTCTGAACACGACACTCTTCAAGACCAGCAGTTCTCAGGCTGTGCAAAGCACTGGAGGGTGGAGCATCCTTGCCAAAGGATACTGTGGATTCCAAAAGTTTATCTATCTGGGTTAACGAGAGACTGGTGAAGTGGTTGGAAAAGAGATCCTTCAGGGGTCAGAAATTACAGAAACCCTGTCAGACTCAGAAAATAGTTGGAGGAGTTGGGGAGGGCACTAGTTCGGAAGTATCTCACACTCTTGCCTTGCTTTTTCTCTCCTATAAGCATCTGCTTATGGTCACTGCTGGAGAGGAGGGTCCTGGGCTAGGCAGTCCTTTTTTTTGGCCCTGGATGACCACTCCTGCTTTCCAATGATTTTCTCTTTGCACCACTGGGGTACTGACAGAGAAAAGTGGAGGACACAACTACCAGAATTGATTTCAGCAGGGCCTCTCCCCACTTGTATCTACATCATTTGAAATACTGCTGGTTATCCATAGAGGAATGCTGCTGGGCAACTGGCGATAGTCTTATCCTTGTGTAAAAAATGTATTTAGACTTTTTAATCTTGAATATTTTTTTTAGCCAGGACTTGGATTTTGCATCTCATCAGAACACCAGCTGCTTTACACTCTGCTGTTGCCTGAGTCCTGCTTTGAGAGGGGCTGAACAGGAAGGGTGCAGTAATACATATTACTTCCTGGTATACGAGATCTTGGCCCAGGCCCGGTGATCAAGCCAAACCTTACTTGGTCAGGGCTATGTGAACAAATATTTACATAGGGGAGGTAGTTTGGCTTGGTGGTTTAGATGAAAAATAGCCCATGTTAGGTGGAGGAAAATCTTTCAGAACCATCAAAATCTTTAATTCTCAAAGACTTTTCCTCTTCTTTTCAATGAAAATTTCTAAGCAAACTCGAACTATGATTTCTAAACTAAATTTATTTGGATTTTTTTCATGCATTTTTCTTGGGGCTTAAATTGTTTCAGCAGAAGATTCAGCATGATTTTTTTCTGCAGGTTTCCAATACGTTTGAATTTGCACTTTTTTTTGGTCATTGCTGAAGAACGTACTCTCTGGAGAAATGTTACCCAACTCTAGTAGAGATCATAACTCACAGGAGAAACCCACACGATAATTTCCATTAGGATCAATACTCCCATGAAGAGTTGCCTGGTGTTGAAGTAACATTGCCAAATGTCTCTTCCGTGTTTTATAAATAGCAAGAGCTGTTGCTACTTATCAAAACAAGAAGAATGATTCAGCAGTGGATTCTACTCATGGATAATCTAAAGAAAAAGAAATCAGGTGATCCTTCATTTGGCATTATGGATTAAGCAGCCTATTTCTTGACAGTATCACTGACTAGAGCAAATGTAGCAGGTGACAATTAGGATGTTTACCTTGTACACATCACTGGCCTGGGGCCAGTTTGTTTGCTTTTTCTCAGTTTGCATCACTGAAGTGTTTTGCTCTCCCCATTAAAATTTGAAGCCTACATTTTCTCAAGCATTAAAAAAATAAAATCCAAGGAGGTACACTCTGGTCCCCAGATACAACATAATTCTACTTCAGTTTAAGATTTGCTAATGCATTGAGGTCATTAATGTTTCATGGTCGTTCCACTTCTGCATGCGCATGAAGCCTTTTACACCACCATGGCTGTAATGAACTCCTCCTGTTTCCCAAGAGGCCTCTGAAAGCAGAAATGGTTTCCCCTAATGAAATGGCTCAGGCTCCTTGTTTTGAAGTTGTTTACGTGGTTAATAGCCCCTTAAGGGTAAAGAATAAAATAGAAGCCTGTACATAGACAGTTGCTCCATGGATAGAGTATAAAAGTCACTTGGAGAAATCATTGTTTTGCAGGGTTTTGATTTGATTTTGAGGGGCTGGCATTTTCTTTATTTTTCAGGTAAACATTCATCTCTACAAAGATAACCAAAGATCTGCCCAGAGGGATGGGTAAAGTGAGAGAGGAGACTGAGAGGGATACCCCTCTATCATCCAGGCCATTTGTCATCAGGAAAACTTCTGCTAGAAATAAACCATTCCTCTTTGCTCCAGGTTCTTGAGTGAATATAATTTAGGACAATAATCCTGGCTTGAACAGTCTAGAGGAGCACTAATTCCACCATTTATTGTCTGAACACCATTCCATCACTTTTCTTTCTAGGAGAAAACTTCAGCATCTCAGCAGGATGTGAATGGCTAATCTATCTTCCCAAGAAAGATCACAGTGTTCTCTGTCACAAGCAAAGTATTCACTTTGGATTTAAAGTAGATTGTCCAAGAACTCTGACTTGCATCTGAACACACAGAGGAAAGTGCCATGCAAAGAAATAAATTTCTCTGGTACTTTAAGCTCTTTTTCCTTTTCACTTCACTTTGCCTCCTGCTCCATCTCCTTTGCTTAGATTAAAAGCATTTTTGGATAAGAAACAAGCCTTTTCTCTGGAAGTTCATGAATTACATCACATATAAAAGAGACCGTACTAGATTCTATAAGAGAATGAATTTATTTGGAAAAAAAAAAATCACAATTGCATTTCCACTAGTGTAGGCTTCATAAAACACAACATCCAAGCTACTCAGCTCAGGTGGAGCTACACTACACTGGTGTGGCCATACCAGCTTTGACTTAGGAGTAGCAGTAGCAGTAGCTGGCAGCAGCTTGGATTGTGTTGGACAAACCTTCTGTGTTGTGCACTATGCGCATTCCTCAGAGAGTCCTGATGTCATACTAGCCACATTCAGTAATATTTATTCCAGTGAGTGTAAAAGTAGGACAGCTTGGTAAGATTTATAGATCTGTTCCTCATACGGGGTACAGTTAAGCTGTGGAACTCATTGCCACAAGATGTTTTTCTACTAAGTGTATACTAGATGACTGGCTGAGTTCATGAAAGAGAAATCTGCCAAGGGCTATTAAATACTATTTTTTTTCTATTAATAGCAAATGTATGTTTAAATATTGGAAGTTTCTGAGTCATCAGCTCTTAGTGGGGCTGGAAAAGTATTTTTGGGAGAGTATCATTACCAAAGACTTGTCCTGTTCCCATATTCTTCCATTAGTGTTTGTTTATGATCACTGTCAGAGAAAGGATATGGGAGGAGTTGGTTCATTGGTCTGATCCATTATGGTCGCTCTAATATTATTAAGTTCTGTTACTTCAAAAGCAGATTTCAGTAAATCAAGCTGAAAGAGAAGATCCTGGCTGCTGCAGTCCATGGTGGCTCTGGGTTTTATCCCCTTTCTCCTCTTTTATCTGCATCTAACTCACTGGTAAGCACATTTGCATGACGAATTCAGAAGAAGGTGTTCCAGTAGTGAAGGGAGGGGTGTAACATTGTATAACTGGTTTCTGATAGTTACCATGACAGTTGTTAAAACTAGAGAATAAGTAAGTACTCTATAATTTCTGAGACTGAAGCTCACTAAAAGCAAACCAAAACAATATCACACAAACAAAAACCCCAAAGACGCATTCAAAGTGTCATTTGTATTATTCATTTGACACAGTCCTGATGTTATAATTATACAATGAAATATGCTTCAAGCAAAGTGATCCAAATTGCCAGTGTCACAAGGCTGAAGATAGCAAAATGTCTAGGAAAATCACCAGGTTTCTGATGAGCTGCTGAATGTTAAAAACACTGATGAACAGCATTTTTAAGAGAGCGAGTAGGGGAAAAGGAGTCAGATCAAGCTGAATATATGGAAAACGGGATCTATTCAGAGCAAAAGAGGAAATTGGCAGACAGGCATGAGGTCAGTGGAACACATTGCCCCTAAACTAGAGAGGAGGTGAGGATTTTTTTGAAACAGCTCAGCTATCATTTACCCTGATACAAAAGGTTGATATTTTTTTAATCACTCCTATATAGGTTGTCCCTGATGCTACATGGGTTCATTTGAAAGTCCCAGTTGATGTGGCACAGATTTTCTGAATATTTCAGACCTAGAGGTCTTTTGCAGGGGACCCAGAGGTCCTCCACAGGGAACTGCAAGTAGCCTTAAAAAATAATGATTTTTTTCATCTTTATTCAGTTTCCTCTTTGAAATACAAATTTTTGGCAATACAGAAGAAAAAAAAATAAGCAAGGAACAGAAGCACGTGAGTAGACAGGTAAGATGCTTAATGCTCCAGCCCATACGGCCACTGGAAGGTAGGAGTTCCTCACAAGCACTGGATGTGACCTAACAGATGAATTAGTGGAAATGAGGCTCTGCTTTGGAGTTTTCTTTTCTGCTTGTCATGCAATGGGCTTGTGCAGGCAATTTCAGATGATGCATACACCTTACTTGGCTTAACTGGGAATGAACCGGAACAATTGAAAAGCACTTGGATTCAGCAGGTGCTTTCCGACTGGTTGGGTGGGCAGGTGGGTGAGATGCAGACTGCTGATCCACGTCATTTAAATCATTTTCTTTGTTAATTTTGACCCAGACTTGCAGGATGGAACAATTTTAACTGATGCAGAGACATTCTGGATGGCATTCCTCAACTTTGGCAACTCCTCAACTCCCCAGCTCCCCAACTTTCCATCTCACCAATGCTGAATCATGCCAAAGGACTGTAGAAGGGCTTGGGGAGGGAAGAGAAGGGGGCTTGAAAATATGAATATTATTTTTAATAATACCTACCTTTATGAAGTATTTATTCTCTCATTTTCCATAGTTCTTAATAGCACAAGAGCAAATGAACCCAGGATTTTTCTGTTCTCACAAAAAAGTAATATCCCACCTTGTGGTTATTGAATTGCAAGAAGTATTGTGCACAGCTACTATCTAATTAGCACTAATTGAACAATAGTAAGGACTGCTATATTTTAATCAGCAGCCAAGACTTCAGAGAAGAAAACTTTTAATTATGGAGAAAGCTCTCAAGTCATGGCTTGCAGGTTACACCTGCACATGTTAAGTGACTGAAGAGCACAGTCTGTTCCATCTAGTAATGATCCAGGTTTTTTTCTCTGCTTGGGGAAGGAAAAAAAAGATCAACTCTTAAAGTATGCAATGAGCGTTTACTGAAGGAAAAAGGAGAAAAAAGGCTTCCATTCACACACCAGATGTTCCCATTAAACAATCGTTTTCAAGAAAGCTCAGCTCATGTGGAAAGAGAGAGTTTTAGAGTTCAGAAGGGGGAAACACAGAAAAAAGTTAACTTGTAAAATAAGGGCAGCTGCTGAAGAAATTGTTCCCGGCTTTGGCCTGGTATATATCGATCTAATACTGCAAGGGGCCAGATCCAGGGCTGGCATAAATCAGCATAGTTCTACTGAAAGCCAGTGTGAGTGACTGGTGTCAGAGCAGCGGTACTGACTTACACCACCCTCATGGTCCCACAGCTCCAATGGCCGATGGCTCATGACCTTAATACCTCAGTGGCTGCTGTTTGCCCCTCACTGTTGTTGCTGGGGACTTGCTATCACACATGCATTTTCTCGTTGTAGAAATGGCACAAGCAAGATTTTGGGGTTTTTTAATGTGTATTTTAGTAACTTAGGTTTTTGCAGAAGTCTTGGAAATTAAGAGGCTTAAGAGCTCAAAACAAAGCAGACTCCTCTCTAAATTCCTCATGGTCTTTGCCTTGTTGTTAAAACTAACACTCAGTAGCACAGGTGTAGCATGTACAGACACCAATACTGAGGGCATCAGTAGGATGGCTGGATTAACTTCAGCCTCATTTATTTTTGGGCAGGGGCCAAATAATGCTTCAGTTCATTTGCAACAGCAGACTGGCTCAAAAGAGTTTTCTCCTGTGCTATTTACCTTCACTAATTGGTCATCTGTCTGGTTCAGCCCTGCTGCTCGGTCAGCTAGACAGCAAACCACTCTTCCTAAGCTACCTTTTGTCCAGCTTCTTTTCATAATTTAGGTAGGAGGAAGGGCATTCAAATCACAGAAAATGATTCCCCGTTAGGCCTCTCACAATTTGCTTCTTTCAAATAGGTAAGTCAAGGGCTACATGGACTGAGTTTAAAACCCAGCCTTCCTTTCTGGACCTTTCAGCAGCCACAGGAGCAAAATTTGCAAGTATGTTTTGCGGGGGGAAGGCAAAGGCAAGAACAACACTTGCTAAATTGCCAAGGACAAGAAAGAGGTATATTAAGGCACTTAACAGTTTCTAAAAGTACACTCTTCACCATCAACACCCTAAACTGGATCAGTTTAATCTGGAATAACAATGATCTTGCTATTTTTTGCTGTACTTAGTTTATCATTATTTTATCATGATTTCCTGAACTTTAATGGGGATTTTAATTACAGTTCTCCCTTGCCTCTCCCAACCTCTACTCCATTCAAGTTATCACCACATGCCCTTGGCAAGCCATAGCTCAGTCCTGCTCAAACTGCAGTGCTCCATTTTTCCCATCAAAGTCATGTTGTTGCAGAATGATGTATGGCTCAGTGTGGTTCATCTAACACTGTCCTTGTTACATAGCAAAACAAGGCCTGGTGGGTACCCAACCAGCTACTCCAGCACAGATTGGAAAATGCGAATGTGGATCAGTCAGCTGAGTAGGCTCCGTGTATTTGTGCAAGCTACACCAGTTTTGCAGTCTGATAGTCTTAGGTTTAAAATGCTATTGAAGCAAGCATTTGCACAATAATATTTGATGTTGTTATAAAATATTATTATATTATTACTGTTGCTGTTAGTATTTGATACTACATAATCTTTGGTAGCCCTGGATTCAGAAATGCATGTCAAAATTAATGAAAAGTTATGTCTACTTAAAAGAGAGACCTCAGAGGGGCTGGAGCCTGTGTTGTCTCCAAGCCATGTAACTGACTTCATGCTTCATGGGCTGTGGGGAGTAAGGGGATGTTGCTTCACCCAGCTCTATCTTGCTGTAGGTCATGGTGTATCCTGAGCAGCCCTGTGGAGAGGCAGTCGTGGCAGTCATGCTGCCTTTTGGATGTTTTCAGAGCCACTAACACCAGCCTCATCCTGAGGCACCTGCTTCAGCACCTGCAATATATATAAATTAAAAAATAGACAAAGAGGATGCCTCAGGACTTGTCACCCATCTGTTGTATGTTCAAGGGCCCTTGATGAGAACTAGCTCTTTTAATGCATCTTAAAGAAGATCAGGAAAAAAGCTAGGATCTTATGCCTCAAATGTAAAATCAGCCAAGACCCATCTGATCAGGACCTACTGGGAAATTCAGGCCACCTGAAAGCTCTTCTTACTGTCCCCTCTTCATTAGTTTGGGTCATATGCCACTGAATTTATAGCTATGGACTGACTCAGCTAGTTGCAGGGCCAGGGAATGCCCTCTCCCCAGTGCTGGAGAGGCGGTGCAGCAGAGGGGCAATAGCTGAGCCTATCTTCATGCCGAGTGCATCCTGCAAAGGACAAGTCCTGACTGTGCACATTGCACACCCCAAGCTCACTTTAAACCACCTTGCCCTGACAGTTACCGTTACTATGCTGGCAAATATCTCCCTGGCACTTGTAGAACTGAAGGAGGTTGAGTGGGCAGTCACCCTGCGCTGAGCTCTGCATTGCACCATTACAGACATGCTTATTTTAAAGCTAGACACCTGAGGAGCAACTAACACTTCAGGAAGTCATGAGCCTTCTGAGGCACCAGTGTAGCCATGCGGAGCGAACCGAGTGATTCTCCTTCTGAAAAATCATAAGGAACTGGAGTACAAAAACATCACTTCTTCCCCAGGTACTCATGGGGCAATAAAATACTCAGGGTGCCCAGGCAGATTTTATGGATCAAGCCCACAGTACATGCAGATCTCAGCTCTTTCTTTTCTGCCATTCAAGTTGCTCGACTATCGGCAATGGAGAACATTCTGCTTTAAAAAAAAAAAAAAAATCTGCGAGAGCTTTCCCTGTCAAGTAGGTCTCTTAAGCCCCATGGGTAACGTTCTCAAATGACAAAGCTGCTCTCCTTTTTTGGCAAAGGTCTTTTATCAAGCGATATAGCAGCACATTTTCAATCATCTCCGTATCACAATGAAGAGACAAACCCTGTTAGCGTTGTTCACCGAAAATCGTAAACCGCACTGGCTCAGTACACCTAGGGACTAGACTGGGCTTTGAGCTTCCATGAATCTTAGCAGAAGCGGGAGAAGTGTAATTCAATCTTTTTAACTTGGTGATATATATTCATGTCAGTGGCTTTAAGATAAGGAAAAGACTTTAGTTGAAGAATGAAACTTTTGATGAATAACCGAGAGTACGATGAATAATGTACAAATATTTCTTTCCTCTCAGTCAAAATGATTCCAGATCCTTTTTCATTTTAATCCCTGTCGTATTCTTCATTTTTAAAAAAATCTTAAAGAAATGAAAGGGGAAGAAAAAACCCTATATTTTTAAAGGGCATTGGAATTCTAAAAGAAGACTTTTTTCCAAAGCCTTCCTGATTGCACTCAAAAATATTTTTATTATTTCTTTTTATCTGCTAGAAAACAGAAGATAGTTTGGTTACTGGCAGTAACAGAGGTACTAACAATGGGCTACTATGCAAAATCTCAGCCTATCTGTTGAGTGTTCTGCAGAAAATGGAGAATTTAGCCAAGAGGAATGTCTTTTCTTTTTTTTTCCTGGGTGGTATTTCTCATCAAATAAAAAATGGATCTGTATAGAGCATTTTCCTTCCTCATAATTTCATTCTTAATTCTGTCCCTGTTAAAAAATAAGGAAAACATATGTAATAGTAGCATAATTTCTAAAGTGAGGCAACAGAAGCAAAAGGTGTAAACATCATTTTGTTATTTTCTTATGTAGGGGAAAAAGTGAGATAAATGGAGTATTAGATGAGAGTCATGCCTATTTCTTCACAGGTGGTATCAAAGCCTGGCTTTCAGCAGAAGGGTGTCACCGAGCTCCGAGCAGACACATGGGATGACATTTTGTAACCTCCACTAGGAGGGAGGTCACACTGCCTGGAGCTTTCTGAACTTTAGCCCTGTGTCAGTCCTGCAAACCTCCAGAATATGGCCATTCTCTGTATCTGAAAAAGGGTAGATTTCTCCTCTTCTGTACCTTTGAATTAATGGGGTGAATCCATTCCTAGCCTGCTTAGGTTTCTGTTCCCTCTGATTTATCTGGTTTATGGAAGGCCAGCATATCACAACATATGTTAGATGAAATTGCTGAAAGGAAGAATTAAGACCCTAAAAATGGCTTATGGAAGCAGATAAGAGTACAAGAAAAGCCCTTCCTAAAAGGAGTTTTTCACCATAAACTCTGAAATGAAGATGAGGGCAATACATTCTACAACAGAATGTATGGGAATAAAGCCCTGCCCTCCCAGGCATGCTGAGGATGAAGTGGGTCACTGTAGGCTTTGATTTGCTGACTTGTGCCTTCTTTAATCACTTAATATTTGAGTGCAGTAAATTCTGAGATGCCATTTCAGCACTAGGTGTTGGTTCTCTCAGGACCCTGACAAAGGCTATTCCTTGCTGTATGATAGACTTCCCCAATGAATTGCTTGCAATCCGATCGGGGGGGATTACTTTTAAGGATAGCCCATTGAGTAATGGGTTTATCTTTTGCAGTAGCAACATATGCTTCAGATAAACTATGGTGAGGCAACCAAAGTATGTCACTTAGGCCACAGGCTTAAGATGAAGAAGTCTTTCCACCTTCATTGATTTGGGGTGGACTTGCTGCTCTGCAGGTGAATTGCAAGACCCCTACACCACCCATTTACCCACCAACCTCAGACAAAACGGCTTTTTGAATAAAATAAAGGTGGAGGAAGGGGTGATATTCCTATTACCCATGTGAAGGAAGCTAACTAAGGTATGGAAATCAGGAAGAAAGTCTCTCAAGACTTCTTTGTCAATGAGAAGCAAGAAAGACAGAGAGAAAAAGACTTTCTTCCAGATAGTAACTTAAATGATAATGCCACTTTTGTAGTCATTTTGAGAAAAGTCCTCAGATAAGTTTTAAAAAAGACCCTACTCTTCTCTGTGTGAGGGGGACTTAGTCACCTAGAAGTAATCAAAGGGCTGGGCTAGCAGAAGTTGCATGCAGAGAAGATGTTGCATTTTCCTGTGCTGTGGAAGACAGGAGGTGGGCAGGTGGAAAATACAGAAGTGTGACAAGCAGAACTGGATAATTGACAAAGATTAACTTACTGACTCCTTTTTAATTAAAGATTCTGGAGCACTGGAGCACAAACAGGTCTGTAACAGAGCCATAAGCAGAAGGAAGGGCAGAGAGGCACTAATGCTTTAGCAAAAAGAAGTTGCCCTATTTTTTATTTGTTTTGAGAAAATCAGCTGCTTTCCAGGTGAGTAAATGAAAAGCCAAAGACCTAGTGGAACAAAAGAAAGAAGAAACAAGTCAGATTTAACTGTTTCCTTCCTTTTATGCATTTTGTTACTGTCACATCTGTCCCTGAATTTCTCAAAGTGAACCATGTTTACATCATCATACCATGATGCTTACTGCAGAACAGTGACCTTAGTTACTTCAGAAGCCAACTCCTTATTTCCTGGAGTAATGGTCAATGGCACCTTCCCCTTTTTAACACACTAGGCTGGAAGTAGCAGCAAAGGATTTCTGCAGAAGAAAAATTCTTTTCTCTTTACCACTGTTTCTCTAACCAAAAGTAAGGGAACCTGCATAGCATACAGTGGCAAAACTCTGGGCAAGAGCTACAGCAAACCAGGGAACCTGCATGCATGACAGACTATTTCTAGTTACAGTTTAGAGTCCCAGCTTGAATGTCAGCTTTTTTGTGCAGGGAGATACCTTGGTTGTAGTCAGGGATGGACTCTGCTTCAGACAACATTTGGCCTGTTCAAGTAGGGCAGGAAAGGGAACAGGCAGAATCTCTGAAAGCCATAATTTAAATCACTGGCAGAGCTAGGGACAGTATGCAGCTCTCTCAAATGCTGATCCACCTCTCCACCCGCTAAAAATCTACCAGCTTTCAAGGATGCTGTTTCCAAAATCCTAGGCATTTTCCCCAAAAATTCTGTTAAAGTGAGATTTGTATCCTTTGTATCCAAGACAGAGACATTCTGTTTTCTTCCCAAACTTGTCAATGGTGCTTTGATCCAAGCTTTAATTTAGGATATAGGGAGAAAGTCTAGGATATTGATTTATTATCATTAATTTCTCTTCTTTCTCTTTGTCACAGCTTTTCACAGATTTATGAGGTTAAGGGGCATGAAGCCAATTAAATAATTTGACTGGCTGAACATTTGTTGAAACATAATAATAATTGTTGAAGCCAATGTTCCTGACTAGTCATTAATTCTGATTTAAAAACTAGAGGCAGGGTGTTACCAGATGGCCTCGCCAAAAAGCCTAGTGCTAGTCTGGGCTCAGAGTGAACCCTCAGCCTCCCTCAGCTCTGAAGTCTCTTCCACCCACTTCTACCTTTGGCATCTCCCAGGCCACTGACCCAAGTGTCCTTCTGAGGTTTCCTCACAGTCGAATGTATCCCTAATGTGAGCTGAGCGGTCTATAGAGGGATGCAGTCCAGTTTGCAGAGTGTTGTTGTGCAGCAGCTACAATCAGAAATTCAGACTCAAATATGATGGAGTATAACTGAATGCAGAGATCCACCTCAGTCAGGAGACAGGAAGCTGCCAGAGGAAAGAACATTTTTTTGAGGGCGGGTGTTTGAGCTGAGCCCAAACCAGAACCTAATGCATGACTTGCGGTTAATGATTAAAGCATGTCTAAACAGCCAGCTGTGTGAGAAACTAAGTCCTTTCTTCAGGACCATCTTGCCCACCATCCATATGGACCATATAAAGCCTCCTCTAAGGAGCAGCCTAAGGCTCAATCCACCAGCAACTAGCCCCAAATTGGCAGATTATGCACACTCTGACCATAAGTAGTGACCACCAGTGTGGACATAAAGCATGTGGAAGGTGATGGGTTCATGAGTTTGATTCTAGCCTTGCAGAGTAAACATAGTCCCAGTGACTCAAGGATTTATTCACAAATGACACAGGGCCTCAAATACACACTTGAAATTGGCAACAGTATCCGTAACAGTCTAGAAAAAAAAATTCCTGGGGTCCTACTTCAAAATGCCAACCATAAAATTTTGAAACAGATTATTAAAAAGGCTAATTCTCTGGGCTTCAGAAGTCATACAGGCAGGCAAAGCACCTCTCCTTAATCATTGGAGGTATTTAAGCATGAATAGCAATAAGAAATTGATACCTAAATATCCCTGAGAGATTGGAACTAAGCCTGTTTAGAATAAAAACAGTGATTTCTCCCAGTTCTGATCTGGGCAATAAGCATTTAGTTGACTCTGTAATGTGAAGACAGGCAGTAGCAGATCCGGGACTGTCTGTTGATAATGCGGCCCAATCAAACAACCCCAACCACGTTGTCAGGAGACCCTGGCAGGAGGCCCAGGCCTGGAGTTCCTGAGCCTGGGAACTTCCACTAGACTTCTGAACAGAAACTTAATTCTTAATTTAGCATAGCCTGCCCTAATTGGCTTAGACCCTGCATTTTCTTTACGTCTTGCTCTCAAGATAGCTTCCCCCCACAATCCTCAATGGAATAGATAAATACATAAATTAGATCAACTCCCTCCCACTACTCAGGATCAGTTAACATTTAGAGGCTGACGGAAATTACTTGAATGAAAAAATAATTTACAGTGGTCCTTAAATCCTCCCCACATGCAAGATACCCGGGTTGTGGAAATAGTGTGAGCGTTCATGCTGAGTGGGGGTGTGACACAAGGCCTATAGGAGTTAATGACAGAACAACAGTAACAGTCTCAGGTGCTTTGGTTTATGCCAAAAAAGCTCTTCTGTCCCAAAACCACAGGAATATGTATGTCCTTTCTGTGACTTTTTCCCTTAAGTATATGGACAAATTGTGGCTAGAATTATTCTCAAAGTGCAATAGGGTGGGGATGGGGAAGCAGGTCATGCTGAGACTTTGGTGCATAGCCTATAAAAAGAAGGAAAATTTTATACAGAAACCAATGAGGAAAGTCTCTCAGCATCTTATAACAGGGTTCAGATCTCTACGAGCCCGTAGAATGGAACTGACAGGAACATTTCAAGGTCAAAAAAAAAGATTAAAAACACAGTCTCACAGGTATTCCTAACATTATCTGAGATTATTCTAAGTCTAGGCAATATTATTAGGTTGTATGGTCCAGAGCCACAAATGGATTTAGACTCCTACACTTGTCCACAATTAGCTTTAGGCACTTAGGGGCATATCTACATCATCTGAAGCTGAGCTCATGAGATAATATAAACATTTCTCTTAATGCTGGTGGCACTTTCTGTCCCTAGGCACCCAGGTGATGCGCTGTGACTCTGAATCCTTCTCTACTGTTGTGGCCCCACAAGAGACACAAAGCTGCCCTGAAATTACAGGGGGTGTGTGTGTGTTTGTGTGAGAGCTCATGGTTTTTTATGGCAAGTTTGGGACGCCAGCCATAATTGTAACCGTGTGTGACAGTGCTCCCCAAGAAACCCTGTATACCCTTAGGGCAGAAGTGTGGTCAAATATTTCCAGGTCTGGCACCAAGGATTGCTGTCCTGGTTGACTTTGCCTTCTCCTTGTCAGATTGTCCCAGTGTTTCACACCACTCACCACCTCTGCACCTCCTTAAAACCTTTCCAATTTCCCTGGTTTCTCTGAAGCTCTCTTCAGGGTATGTTCGTTGTCAGAAGTCAATGCCAGGTAGCTGCTACACTGCATTGTCTCAGCCAAGGCAATTGCCTCAGGAAATTGCCTTAGTCAATTCTTGAGAGTCCATTTAAATAGCTCCCTCTAAACATTTATCCTTGCCACCTATTCCAGAAAATGATTTTATCTCATCCCCTTACCCAGCACGCAGCCCAGCTAATAATAAAGAAAGAGAAGTGTGCCCCATAAACTGACAAATATTACAAAGTATTTTCATTTTCCCCATCTTCCTGCTCTTCCCGCAATGACCTATTCAGGCCTATTTCCCTACCTCTGGCACCAAAAGCCACTTCTTTTTCACAGTATCCTCCCACACCTTTGAATACAATTACATGTGGCCCTGAGCTGAGCTCTGAAAATGGCCTACAAATCTCACCTCAGCCATCACTCTCTCCGCCATCACTGCTATATAAAGAACCTCAGTGCATAACACACTGGACCTTGAGTAGGGAATCAGCTACTTTAAACCCATCTTTTAATTTCAAGGCTGGACCTCAAGACTTTGGAGCAGAGATGAACCCATCTTTTATGTGCAAGGTGTGCTACCTCACCTGTTGATTCAGTTGGTCCTGCCCGAACGCTCTAGATTAAACAAGTAAACATCCACTTTCTTTGTATTGTGCATGCCAGTCAGTCACAGGATTTCAGCCCATTCAGTCCACCTCTGTTCTTCTTCTGTCCTTCCTTGCTCTGTTTCACATCTGATTTCTGGTTTTTCTCTCCTCCTTCCTGCCTTCTAGGTTCATGTAACCAGCACAGGATTTTTAAAAGCACGTATCATCATAACATTTCCATTTCATTTAATAAACAGCCTCCTCCTTCTTCCCTACTGTGTCCCTGTATGTGTTTTTTTATTAGTAGTAGTATTACAATCTCCCCTAAATTTTGGCCTGAAAACTGCTTGACATTCACAACGAGGCACTAAAAAGGATTTACTCTGTCCTTGAAGTAGGCATGTAACTCCTCTTAATGTGAGAGCTCACATTGGTGTAAATCAGGACCAAATTCACTAATGTTAGTGGCCTTACACAGGTAAAACTAGCATAAACCAATGCAAAAGCAAACCCTTTGGTACTGGTCATGGGTAAAATCCCCAACAAAAAAAACAACACAATTACCTTCTGTCCTGTCTCTGCTTGCACAACTGCATTAAAAAAATATATAACTAAGGAACCTACTACCAATTTCTCTGAAATTCAGGAACAAGACTTTTTTTGTTTTGCAGGGACAAATCTTTCTCTTCTGCTCAAACACAGTTGCTCACACATACACAAATGCTACATGCTAGTCTCATGAAACAGTTTGCACTGAGTGATCGTTCCCTCCTCCATGATCCAAAATAAACCTGTCTCTGCAGGCTCATATAGAAACATCAGCAACCTTGTTTAATTAATGTTCCAGGGTCACGGGGAAAATGTACAGATAAATATATTTAAAGGTTTTGAAAGCTTAGCGGCAACATTCCAGCACTGCTTTCTTATGTTCTTGCTTTGCTTGCTGTCTTAAAGAAAAAAACAGCCCATAAAGCTTAGAAAAGTGATCTGTCTCTGGGTCTGGAGTTCCTGTCAGCTGTCAGTCCTGTGATGTAGCACCATGATATATGAAGGAGACCAGCACTTGGATGATGTATTACAATAATATGTCAGCAGCACAATGGTGCTTTGATAATGCTTAATAACTGGATTACTTCACTGGGGAGAGGGCCAAGGGAAAAAGGTAGACCTGGGCAGAAGGCAAATCCCGCTAAAGGCTGCAACACCGTGTTTAAATGTGCAGTGCCATGAATCCTCGATGGGAAATGTCTCATTTGTCCCCACAGAAAGGACTACAAGTTGAGAATCATAATTCACAGACAAGTACTTGGAGCACTAGGCCTCTCTTGGGTTAGCTCTCTGGGACCCAAGAACGTGCATTTCTGGTTGCACAAAGGCCTGGACTGAACGGCAGCAAGGGAAAGAGGTTCCTCTCCTACCTTTGTATGGCTGGGCACACTCCTGGCAAGCAGGAGCAGCGGGTATAAGCGTCTTCAGGCTGAGGATTTTAGAAAGGCACTCATCTTCCCTAGAAGATAAAAAGGTCCATTAGGTGCCTCTCAGATTCTGCCTTACAGCAGGAGGACTCAGCCCAGTCCCCCAAAGACTCTGAAGCCAGGGACTTGGTTGGTTCAGGCATGTGCTCTCCTCTGTCTCAGTCCTATGTTGCAGCATGTGGGCAAGGATGCAGCCAGCCTCAGCCAGGCCTCACTGCACTTGTGCACTCCATCACCGACATCGCTGCGATGTGGTGTAACACTGGCTGGCACAAGGGGGATGTGTTCTCGGCCAGGCCCTCTAGGTGCTCCCATTATACAAGTAATGAAAAGCTCTGCCTGCACACAAGCACAAGAGCATCATTAGTCAGCAAGTCCAAATGAAGCCAAACTTTCCAGTATCAATATGCCAAGCTAGGGAAAACAGCCTTGACAGTAATTTTGTTTCCCACACTACCATGCCCCCACACTGGGCCTGTCAGCCTTAGGTCTTAAGTGTGCTGTTAAGCACCATGGTGAAGAGTGAAACATGGCAGTGGTGAGCTGACTCCATAGGTAGTTATGATGCACTTTCCCTGGGCAGCACCATAACCTGTGAAGAAGGTATATTTGACACAATCATGGGAATGTCATAATGTAGCAAACAATGCTTACACTGCCTTTAATAAAGGGAATACCCTGCACTTAAAAACAATTGGACTCAGGAAAAATTGAGCTTCTGCCTGTGTTCCCAGATTATGCTGAGGACTGATATGTTTAAGTGCCTGCATTTGACTTCACAGCCGCACTCAGCTGGGTTCCTGCACGTAGTCAATTAATAAGTCTCAGTGGTAGCTCATTAAGCCATGGTAATTTCATCATTTGTTCTTGTTTGTTCAAAATCTGTGTTTCAGGATTACAGGGACAGGAGAGTTACACTGGCATATCTGTAAAGAGGGCAGAGCCAAAGACTTCAAAAGCTGGGAGGTCTTCTCTGATGCTGGAGCTCTCTCATACATCTTTCTCAGGGATGATTGTGCTAGTTCTCGGTTGCCTGACCTTTTCAGCTTAGGACCTTTTAGCTTAAAGGAAAAAAAAGAAGCAACTGATCACTGATTACTGAAGGGGAAGTAAACAGATACCAGACACATCCTTACATATATGAACATAAAAGAAAATGCGCTGCACTGGGTCAGAGAAAAGATCCATTTGGCCCATTAGTCTGCCTCCGCCAGTGTCTGGTAGTGCACACCTGGAAAAGAGTACAAGAATGAGACAGCTATGGAGACATGTTTCCCAAGTAACTCTCCCACACTCCAGAAATCTGCAGTTTATGGACCTCCAGGATGAAAGGACGGGATTCTGTGTGTGTATGTGTGCGCATGAAGAGAGATGGTTGATGCATATCCAGAGACACATTTGCATGCTCTCTCTTTTCCCTTTTCAAATAGTCTCTTGTGCCAAGGACTGAGGAAGGCCTTTTTTGGTGGCATGGGCATTCTGCAGACTCTTCCAGACTAAAGTCTGTTAGGTGGGAGCATGTGATTTCAAGGGGCCTTGTCTGCATAAACAGGTAGTTCTCCTCTCCTGTTTGTCTCCTAGGCTCCAAAGAGGATTTGCCTGTGGGATGGAAAGGCAATAAGATAGCTATTGTTTGGAGGGGAGGAGTAAGAAGGAAGGAGAGGTAGTTGCTTTATCCTTTATCTCAAAAATTCCTGCCTTGCAACACTTCTCTGCTCATTTTCCATGTGCTTGGCATGACTCGGTCAATAACAGATAGAGTTGAAAGGCTAGATATGGCAAGGAAAATTCAGAGCAGACAGAGGAGACTTCACCAAAAGGAAATAGAGGAGGACAAGGACTGAAAGAGCAGCCAAGGGTAACTCTGATGTACAAAAATACATTTATTTTCAACAATTTCAAAACCACTGCCTTTTTTACAGTAGAAATATTCAAATGGAACAATAAAACCAAGAACAGTATATATATATATGTATATATATGACTCATGCATTTGTATTACTGTGTTTAATACAAGTATTGCAATTGTCTGCCTCATTTAATCCTTTAAAAACATGGTGGTGGTTTGGGTTTAATGCACTGTCCAACATCATCAGAAGGGATGTGAGGGCTCTGGTTTTGTTTGTCACACCAGGGCAAGTTGGAATTTCTGTCGGAACTGATTGACAGGAAAGGGAGGTACAGGTTATCTTTGCACTTCCCTAAAACCAAAGCTTAGTGCAGAAGAAAATTAACCCTCTCCCATATGTGCTCTCATTTAAGACAATTGCAACTAAAAAACTCTGTAGCCCACAGTTGCTCTGGCCTGATCTCTGATCCTGCCAGGCTTTAGTTTTGGGGCTGTCAAGCACAGGATAAACTAAGGAAAGGATCTACTGGGTGCTTACACTGGATTTACGGCCATACAGAGTCAAAAGGTGCAGCTAGTCTCCAGGTCTCATGCATTATTCCTGTGTTATAGCTAGTACAAAAAAGTCCATCACATGGGAACAGCTGGCAGTGATAGAGGGCAGTGACCTGGTCTCTCGCTCACTCTCTCTTTTCCTCTTTATACACAACTACAGTGTGGGATCTATCTATGTTCTACTCATAGTGCTGCCTCTTGCCCTCCTTACTCAGGTAAATAGTCATCTACAGCTTCAAGGATTTCCATTAAGTTTTCCTCAAGGGTAAAACTTGCAGGGGAAAAAAACTAGTAACATCTCCAAGGTGCTATTCTCCAATATCAGACACACAAATGAAAGTGGACAGTCCTCCAGTCTGTGCCAAGAGCCCAGCTCAGAATATTCCAAGAAAGGTGGATGATGCTGGCAGCCTAATCCAAACCTCACAGAGGTCCCACAGATGGCTACAGCGTCAGGTATCCCACTGGGATGCAGTAGTTACCCTTTTGGCATCCTGAAGGAGCAGCTTCCAGATCAGTCATAAGCACAGCATGTCCTTGCTCCAGCTGCCATCAGCCATGGTTGTGTCCTAATGCAGCAAGTCTGATCTGGCAAACACGGTCCCACATACATCCTAGGGTGAGCTCTCTCCAGTTGCACGTGGAGTACATTCTGGTCCAGAGAGCAGCATGATGACCTACCCTGACAAATAGTAATACCTTCTAGATCTCATGGAAGATGAAGTTTCAGTCCACTCAAGAATCAATTAATTTTTTTTTTTTTTTGCCATTTAGTTTTGGCTCTGTGTTTTTTTTTATTTGTTTGTTTTTGAGTGCCTTTAGGATAGTTTTGTATTGAAAATGGATTGCTGGACAGATGTTTCTCCAACAATTATCTGCATCATTTAGAATCTTCTCAGCCTTCATTGAGATTAAATTTCCTTTAGAGAAGTGCAAATGTTTCTATTTTTTCAGCAGCCTACTCCCAGTTTTTCCTCCTTGCTTCCTTTCATCTGTTATGAGAGATTTAACCACCCCTCCATTGCATCCTGGAGGGTGTAAAGGGAGACCCCCAAATGTGAAAATTGTAATCGCCTACCTTTCTTTTTAAATCAACATAAGATCATTTCCATGAAAAATCTAGAAAATTCCAACTAGCAATGAAAATTTTCATTTTGTTTCCAGGTTTATAAAACCAAAAAGTAATAGAGAAAACAGCAATTATTTCTCATTCAGCCCTGTGCAGCAGCTCGCAAAAGCAGTCCCTCAAATCCTAATGATCAGCAAAGACTGAGATCAGCCCAGAGTTTAGCTCAAGGCCCACAGGACCATTGTTTATGTACATCCCTCCCATCTATACCTAAATGGGAAGCTATGGCCTTGCACTAATAGTGTTATCACCAGATTGGGCCATTACTGTAAACTGCTTTGGTGTTTCAGTAGAACAGAGACAGTAACGCAACAGTGTATGCACATGTGATGGATGGAAACTCAAGGTCAGATAGAAAAACACAGCCATCACTCTCCAGCTTGTATTAGGAACTAGAGCAGAAAAGTGAGGGAGAAAACAGAAAAGAATTCTTTTAAAATTAACAGAAAGGCCCACAAGCCTGACTTAAATGTAGGAGCAGAAGAATTGAGATTATTTAGCTTTAATACCTCACACAAAAGAATATTTCCCTACATTTTGTTTTAACAATTTTAATCTTAAAATACCTCCTGAATTCATTTGCAAAACTACGTTTAACCACTTTTCTCTCCTCCTTCAGGCCACATCAAGATTCCAGCCATTGAAAGACTCTTGCTCATTAACAGAGTGAACAAATATAGTTGAGGCTGGTTTGTAGTCAGTTGGCATTCTGGGACGCAGGGAGGGAGCTAGAAACACCTTATCCTAGCCATCTCCTCATCTCAGTCCATATATATTAAAGGTGGAGTCCTCTATCCAAATCCTAAAAATTGGTAACAAACATTGTCACCTGACTTAATTTCTGCCTCTTGTTACCATGCAAGCACTGGAACATCTTCCAAAAGGTGCCTCCATTCTTCCTTCCATTTCCACTGGGTCTTCTAACTCAGCACTCTGCAGAATAAGGCCCATCTTTAGCATCACCAGCTCAAGAAAAATGGATTAAAGTAACCCACCACTGTCTACCTCCTGGCCAAAAACTCCACCACTCCTAAGGGCTATCCTCAACTCAGTGTGCTAGAAGATTCCTAAACCTAAAGAGCTTTTTCACTACATTTTCATCATTAATCTCCCTGTTCTGGTCAGAAAGCACCAACACACCATTCAAAAGTTATTCTGATAGCATTTCCATCCAGAACTATAAGCAGCCATTCTGCAGCATTCATAAGAAAGGCCTTGGCTAGTTCAGTTATGATGCAGGTCTGATCCTGTGTCCCCTCCCCAATGAGCAGTCCCTAATCACATGAATCATCATGTTCAGCCAGAATCTAATACTCTTACATGCTCCGTACAGCAATTTACCTCACTAGCTTAACTGCTAAAGCATGACTTCTCACTGGGAGGAAAGCTATTGCAACCTGGCCCATTGTTGAGTTGAGGCTGTAGGGTCAGCTCGGGCTTTGAAACTGATTCGAGCCCTGGGGTACCACAAGCACACCGGTATTAGCTCACACTGAGATCATGATAATTTTGTATGTTTGTTTTCTTCCATTTCCCTAATGCATGTCATCAAGATCCTCCTCAGAAGTGGATAACAGTGACAGATAGGAACAGTTCTTGAACATCACTAAGATATTCATGACGCCCTCACAGCCTGTCCTGCTAAAATCCTTTCTGCTCCATCATAAGAAATAATAGTATTTAATAAAAGGCTTGCAGTTATACATGGAGAAATCAACTATGCTGGTTTTACACAGCAATGTAAGATTGAAATACGACAGACAACTGGAACACGCTTGGAACAAAAGAGTGATTCAAGTGCTCACCCCCGTCCCTGGTTGGCTGGCATGTACAAGTGTGTGTGTGTGCGTGTGTGTGTGTGCGGGCGTGTGTGTATGTGGTTCAGGTTTTGTTTTAAACATTTCTTTTACTAAACATTAAATTATTTCCCAAGAAATAAAAAGCTATGTACATTGTAATTATCTACAGTAGGCCTTCGGCATCCTCGCTATTCACATGCATGGGGTTTGGGCTGCATTCATAAATTCAGGCATGCTTCTTCATTGCTTGTGGTGCTGTCACCTCCAGCCAATCACTCCACAATCCAAGGAACACTGCTGTGTGTGTTTGCTTATTTTTTTCTTTTCTCTGCAATCAAAAAAGCCAGAGGGTGATTAAAATTAAAAGCAATTAAAGGAGGCCAGATCCTGCACAGAGCTGAGACATGCATGTCACTGGGAAGTAAGGGCTGTTGGCATGTTACAGAGCCTGGTTCAGCAACTCAGCCTGAGCCCTCTAGCAGGATGAAGTAGCTGATTTATGACTTATTTCAGAAGGGGTAGAAAAGGGACCATTTACATACAACACGTTGCCTAATTTACCATATCTACCTATTGGATTTGAATACTTAATTCCCATTCTGTACTTAATGGGAGTCCATTCAAATTCGAGGGGCAAACCCCTGGCATTCAAATTCGACTGTACTCTTGACTCATTTTTGCTTTTTCTTTCTAATCTGTTGAGTATTTCCCAAATGCTAAGAACACCTGCTATTTATGAATGCAGCCCTGGTAAACAGAAAAAACCCACCCCATCCCCTCCCAAATGATAATAATGACATATAACTCTCTCTTTTTTCATAATAATAATAATTATAACAATAATAATTACAAATAAAAAGTCAGAAATGTTGTAGACCAAGTGGATTCCCAGTATTAAACACTAGTGCAGTTAGGGATTTCCTTTGTGCTTTCACTGTTGGCAATTGTTGAGATGCTTCCTATGAGGGAGAAAATGGAGAAGAGAGTCAGCGCAGTGACTTCAACAGTCTGGTCTTTACTGCTTCTCAATCCTTCTTACAATGTGCTTGTGTAAGTACATAGACAGAAAAGGTGCTTAAAACCAACCCATCCTGCTTTGCATTTGCAGTAAGCACAGAGCAAACACAAAGTCAATTACTATAGTTCAGCTGACCAGCAGTAATTCAGTAAGCCATAGGTGACATATCCGCCTGTAATGGTAGCACAACAACCATGTAAGCTTGGCTTTGCCAATTCTTCTGAGGGTTCAGGTCATTTGGGATCCCTTCTCAGGAGAGAGAGGGTCATGAACAGGCAGAGGTGATAGTCACAGCCACTACTTATTACTACGTACCTCTTACTGCTTCCAGGTTCTGGACATGTAACACTGTGAGAAAGATGAAACGCTCTAGGAAAAAAACTCCCTGCTACCACGTTACAGAAAGGAAGTTTTTCCCTACCTCAGTGCCCCAGCCTCAGAGCTCCCCAGCAGTGGTACCTGGGGTCACAGTCACTGCCTCCCCTAATACACCAGTGATCAACATCCTCACCCACACTGTGAAACAAGCCCCAGCAGAGGGCTGTGCCTCACCCATCACTCGCGTGTCCAGCTCTTTGTCCATCAGCTCCTCTGGGTCTGTGAACTCATTTAGGGTGATTTTGGGGGCATTTTCACTTTGGCTGACAGAACCAATCATTTCCTGCTCCTTGTCATGCTGAACTTGGGCATATATGTTAATCCAAGGGATTTTCCTGCACAGGAAAAGGAAACAAGAGGTTATATTTTGTAAATCATGCCATTGATGAATCAGACCAATTAAATTGAGACTGATCCCAGAAATGCAGCACCTGCAGTGATGTAGAGTACCAACTCTCAGAATGGTAAAAGCATCACAGTGATGCTCAGCTCTCAGAGCACCATTAGCTACCACTAATTCCAACACTAGCTTAAAACTACCCCAAGTCTCAGGCCACTGCCTTCCTATCCTGTGCCCAAGGGCCCCTCCAACTGCAAACCTAAATATTCTTGTCCTTCTAAATGAGAACACAGGGGACACTGTACATCCAGCTCAGACAGCAGCAATCAGCTAAGTACAATCAGTTGCAATTACCAACTCTGTGTATCTATTACACGATCAGTGGTGAACTGGAACCCAAAATTAAAAATCTATTTGAGCACTACTATCAACTGAAAAAAAATTGCTAGATTTATTTCTATAGATAGACACACACTGACCCAGCAGAGGTTGCTAAGATTGTGTGTGAGTGAGTGAGTAAGAAGGTGACCAATTTTGTTCTTTAATATCCTTAAAAGAACTCTGTGCCATGCATTCCACACTGCTCAAATGAGAGAAATTCAGAGGATTTGTTCTGTTACTTAAAGCACAAGGCAGAGAGAAAGAAGATGCCTTCAAAAGAAGCTATATAAAATGCTATCTCTTTATGCTAACCTTTCTTCTGCTGGATATGTCACAGATTGCAAGCAGTGGAAATTGTCTCAAAGCTCATGAATTCAAGAGAGCTATGTTTGTTTTACTCCAGTGACGTTTTGGCATCGAATTACTTGCATTATCGGCTTGATTTGGCATCCTGCTCTTAACCAACAAGAGGTCAGGACATATTTGGGAAGTTTAGCAACAGTTAACAAATTTCATGTTCTTCTCCCTTTCTCACCCACAAACATGCCTTATAGATCACTAACAAACATGAATACTACACAGAGAAGGCACACGTTGTAGTTATATGGTTGTGAATCACATTTTGGTCAGCAGTGAAAGAATTAACTACAAGATCTTGCATGTTATCACTTTCACGATTCACAAATACTGCATATTTGGAGAGGGGAACCTTTGTTTGCCCCCCTAAATTTCCTTAGGTTTCCCCACCCAAAATTCTCAAGAAAACAAGAGGAGCTGCCTCAGACTCTCTGCCAACAATGCAGAAAGTGTGAGCTCTTTAGGGTTTTAAGGCAGAGAGCCTGCAGGTACTGCAGACAGGGAAAAAGGGGACTGAGTCAGCTGTGCATGTGTGCATGCATATACACACACACACTCACACAATCCTGTTGTGCTACCCAGCACATATACACCCTCACATGTACACTCAGACTGTCTCATTACCTCACTATTATCCACCACACATAAAGACGCAGTACAGACCCGCTATATGCTAGACTTCCTAGAAGAGAAACAACTTCTTTAAAACCGATTTCCCCACCTTTCCCCCTCCTTTCCCATCCAGGATTCCTCAACAAGCATCTCTCTTGCAGTACAATGTTTAACATGCCTGCTGAGCCTACAACTTGATAGACTCATAACAAGGAGTCTGTGTGCAAACCGGCAAAGTGCCAATTCTATAAATTTGTGGAATTAAAAATTCATGCAGACCCATGCTTTCCCAGCAACCTTTCCTGTAAGCAGCAGTTGTGTATTCAGGCCAGGATCACAGTTAATCAGAAAAGTACATATTGCTAATGGGCCTCTGGAACACTGAGAGCTTGAGGAAAGCTTTTGTTTTCACCTCCTTTTTCTATTAAGAGTTGTCGCCAGCTCTCACCTCTGATCCATTGATCCAGAGGTTTTGGAAGGAACTGGAAAAGTTGCTTTCTGTGCTGAAATATCTACCTCAGAACACTTGCTTTCTGACTCAATCCTAACTTTTGTTAGTTTGACGGATTTGTCCTGTTTGGGGCAGAGCAGACAAGAATGGAAAGCAAGTTGACAAGCTTTGGGTTAAGCAAAACTCATAATTTAAACACCATTTTACTTTACAGACTTGTAATACATTCCATTTTTGGCCAGGTTTGAAAAGGCAGGGTCTTCCCAGCCCCAGAGCACAGCACAAGGCTGATGGCTGCTCTCAACATCCAGGCTTGGAGCAGGGTATACGGAAAGCTGAGCATGCAGCAGAATAGAATCAGGTGCAGAGAAATTATGTTCAAATTTTCATTAAGGCTCAGGGTACTTTAGGAGTATGAAGGTCAGTTTTATGAGCTGTAGCTGCACAACATGACCTGCAGCCTGCCAAAGCAAAGTGGAAGAGAGAAATCTTAGCCCAGATTCCTGAAGGCATTTTGATGCTTAACACAAACCTTTGTGGCTTTGAGTCTCCCTACCTCAACATAATCACACCTGTTCCTCTGCAAGACTAAGCTATTCATTTTGCAAGATACAAATGAGATACTGCTGTACAAAGACATTTGGCAAGATGGCCATAAAACATCTGGAGACATCCTACCATGTGGTTTTTGACTGGGTTTGTACTGAGTAGCTCAAAACTCAGTAAGCATGCAGGGTTCCCATATCTGGCCTGTGGTTCAAACAAGTCTGCTGATGCAGATCACAGCTTGATTTTTGGGCTCTTGATGAGCTTCCAGAGCACTGAGCTTGTGGTGGAGGGGAAGGAGATGGCCTTTCTCATATATTTGAGAACAAGAGAGGTGTGATCTTGAAGTAACCAAAGGCAAACAGAGACTGTTCTCCACCACAGCAGCATGAGCAGCTCCTTGCAGTGTTACCACTTCCTGACATAATAGGAAGGATCACACAACTTTCACTCTAAATAAAGGAAGTATTTGCCTATTGGATGCTGATATTCTGATCTCTTGTGACCAAGAAGTATAGGAAACAGCCTCATTCTTCTGTGCCCTGAACCTTTGAAATTCAAGAATAAAATGTTAACATGCTGGACTGCAAAGCTCAGTGTTTATTCATTACTGTTCTACTCCCTGTTTACAAAGTCACTTCCTGCCAGCACTGCCAGATGAAAATGTCTCTCATCTTCCAAATACAGCTCAGCCCATGAGATCCACACCTTCAATGAGCTGCCATGTTTCACATGTACTAGCTGTGATTCCAGACAGACCCACAGCACCCTGTCCCTTTGGCAGGATCACTGATCATCTGGGTCTGCTGGCAGTCAGTCAGGTCAAGAAGCCTGGGTCAGAGACTTTCAAGACATGCACTTCTGACTGTAAGAAATGGCTGAAAATCCTGAATCAGTGCAAATCCAGTGACAGATCTCAAGACTGTTAATCCATGCAGACCTAGGGGTATCAATGGCCAAAACTTCAACTGATAGAAACTCACATTCTTCCTAATGGACAGTGTCATTTTGACCACTATCTCTCAAAAAATTCAAACCTTAAACCAATATAACTCACTTTATGTCTACATAAGGCACTGCTCTGCCCAGCTTTCTTAGAAACTACCCATTGTGTCCTTCTCCCACCCTCAAAATTTTCTCAACTTACCTTTTGAATTTGTAGATTAAAAAAACAGCCAAGCCTACAAAGACCACAGACAACAACATCAGCATTGCTGAACTGCTGTGACCCGTGCTGGAATCAACAAGGGGTGCTGCAGGAGGAAAGGGAGAGCATTACATTTGCAAGATACTTACTAGGGAACATACAAGTATCAGAGTGTTGAGCTCACTTCTCTCTCTGCTACGTCTGCTTTATCATCACTACTGCATGGTGCATGCTGTTTTCAGCAAGGCCTATCAGTAGGAAACAAATTGATTCCCTTGTCCTTTGAAAACCAAGCTCCCTTTTCAAGACAGTGCAATCTAACATCTTCTAGTGAAAAGGCACCAGCAAGCCATACTCATCTGAATGGCTGATTATTCCTGTGTTAAAACTCTGGGCTATCCCATCTTAGGCTTTTGCAGGGACCAGAGCAGAAATGAAGTTTATGAAGTACAGCTCAATACATAGGAACTGTGGGTTATGTCTGTTCTGCTTTGGAGAAGCTATCTCAGAGCATCCATGAACACTGTGTCTCCCATATTCCATGGTCAAGTCTGTCTCACACGTGACAGGGATCTGATCTTTTGAGAAGCCTCAGGGCTACTAGAGATTAGATGTATGCCCATGACTTTTTAACTAAGTTCAGTTTTCATAGTGGGGAGGAGCCCAAAGAAATAATCCTGGACCCAAGCATGCACTACATTATAACATTTTGGAGCTCTGATCCATCTATGCTTGGCATTTTTAGCAGGCTAAAGAAAGTCTATTATAAAATCTTGTGTGTACAGTTACTCCCACAGCTCATCAGGGGGAGGCATCTATAGCTTAATGGTCTGAGCACTGTGCTGAGAATCAAGAGTCCAGTGAAAAGTCCCTAATGATGCACAAATGATTGCAAGTAGCAGCTGAGTATTTCTCATTATGTGTAAATATTTGGTTCAGATTTTTTATTGTTCTCTCTTCTTTTTCTCTCACCCACAGAATGGGAAAAAATCTGTGCAGATAGAACCACTTCTGGTCCCACACCCAAATCTTCCCACTTGAGAGTCTGATCCTGCCAGTATCCTGTTTTCACTATTTCTACAGACTCTTTCTTGGAAAAGAACTGGCTCCGGTTTCATCTGAATCAAAATACTATGGGAAAGATCATGAAACAAATGCAGATCAAGCACCCCAAAACTTGAGGGGTGTGAGAATAGTTGAACACTGTCACCTAAATCTGCACTTTGCAGTCTCTTACTAGGAAAAAAAAACAGATCATGAACCAGAGGGCTGCCGTCATTTGGATCTAGTTCCCTGTTTTGCAGATTAATTCATTCCAGCCTGCTCCTGTTAATGTCCAAATCTCACCCCCAAGCAACAGTCAGAGCATAAAGATGCAAAGGCATTACCTGCGGGACAAGTCATGAACCATGTTTTAGCCCAGCTCTTGGCTCTCTGAAAGCCTCATGAAAAAGGAGGTTGAAATGTACTGTCCTCGGACATGAATTGCAATCTCTCAGAGAGGCTATCAGCAATGTCTCCTGCATGAGATCCCACTTCTCAGATAACTGCAAAGGCAGTCATCAAAACCAAGGGCAAAATAAATCCAGCATGTGCTCTACAGCCATCAGTATCTTAGCAATAGATGAGAGCTTCACACTAGGGTGGTCTAAATTCTCAGCAACAGCTTGGCTCCACACTAACGTGGTCTAAAGAAAAGGGGGTGATGATGTTTAATAGTAAGAACACATCCACTGAATTCCACAGGTGCAGGATGAGGGCTTAATAGAATACCATTCACCTGATTTTCTTAAAACACTTGAAAAACATCAACACATTAATTAAGCCATAGGGAACTCCTAAATGGTACTTTTAATACTTGTACAAATTGGTGCATGAAGATGCCACTGCAGGATCCTGTTTTTAACAGTTCCTCCTTCTGCCACAGACAGTATCTTGGTATGATCCATCCTAAGTATTCCAGTAGCATCTATCAACTGTGTGAGTGCTCTGACCTAGACCTGTTCTTCTGCAGTAGCCGGAAGCCTCAAGAGAACCACAGCCACACACTTGACTCCACACGTACCTAATGTTAACTGAGTGACATACACAACGACTTCAACACCAGGCTTCAGTTCAAACTGGACCAGGTTCTGGTTGAGAGCATTAAAAAGGATTTCAACAACCTGATGAAATAATAAGAGATAAAACAAGTTAAAATATACAATAGAACCAGCCTGAAAGAACATTCAGGAATGCATGTAGCCTATGAATTTTGACTAACATCTCTTATTGGCTTCAGGAAGAAGGGTAAGAGTGGAGAAGAGGAAGAGAGGTGAGAGACTGAGGAAGAGCAGAAGAGGGAACATGTGCCTATGCTTTAGATGGAACGGAGTGTTATTCCACACAGCTCTCACTACAGGACAGGTGCACTTTTGAGACTTACAGAATATGTTATTATGCCTCTCTCGGGAAGAAAATCAAGAAATAAAATTATCAAAATGTTTTTGGAAGAGAAATAATGATCTTTTACCCTCCATAACATCCTTTGAAATCTCTGAGAATTTCTGCTTTGGCATCATGCTGGAACTGAGCTGGGTCCAACCTAGCAACACTTTTTTACTCACTTTCATTCAAGATAATCTTAGTCTCGCATCTTCTGTTTAAATAGGATGATGGAAATGCTACAATTCACTTTTGAAGGTTAATGTCACACTTGCCATATTTCTCCTTCATTCAGAAGTGGGGTCTTGGAGTGGAGGTTACTCACAGCCAAGCAACCCAGCTATGATGTGTTATTTTGTTGCCTCACTGGAGCCTGAGCCTGCTAATGTCTACTCTCCTTAGAGTAGTTCTGATGGTTTATCCTCTAGGACAGAGCTTCTCAAGCAGGAGCCACCAACAGTTGCCAAAGTACAACCAAGTAGATTGTCAAATAATATTAGAACCCTAGAGACTGAGGCTTCATGATCAGCTGGGTCAGAGATGTCTGCATAATACTCGTATATGGGATACTGCCATGTTAACTTGTTCAGAGATAAATCTATTTTGGATAGAGCTCACTGAACAGGACAGAAAAGATCCCAAGAAAATTCCTCCACAAAACCTTCCAGACCTCCACAAAACCATGCATCTTTTCTGCACACTGAGCAATGTTAGTTTAAAAGGGCAGCTTTGCTAGTTTTCTATCACAAATGTACTATTCTGAGGGAACCGACATTCCTCAGTGGGTGACAAGAGCTTCCAAAGAATTCAGCAGTCCTCTGAGTTATTTAATGTTTGATCACAGCAGAGTTAGTCCTGTAGCTGCTTTGAGATGCTTCACACACAGCTTTCACACAGTAAAAATGGTGCATACAAGAATATTAGCTTGAGCTAAGCAGCTTTTCCAGCAGTACTTCACTCCTCTTGCCTTTATAGAGCTGATTTAATCACTTGGTAATTCTACCATGAAAGCTTCAGCAGACTAGTGCTGTTGTTCCTAGCTCTTCCCTTGCCTGCATATCACTGTTGCTATTCGTCACTGTAATTACCTATTTATCTAAATGGATGGATTTTGTAACTTCCAAATATAGTTTGCACATGCCATTCGCTGCTGCAGAATAAAGAGGTCTTGTTCTGGTGATATACGAGCTGAAGAGCCTGATTTATTTTTAGTAAACCTCAGTACATTATCGTGCTGCTTTGGCCTGTGTCTATTACTATTTCTCCAGGGAGTGAAGGGAGTATATATTCAAGGTTTCTTTGGCCATAACTGCTATAATGAGGACGCACCACTGATCCAGGAAGAACCACTGCTGGTATACTGTGACACATCTCAGTAAGGTACTTGGAAAGTCCATTTTCCCTGTAGAAATCATTTTTAACGCCATAAACTATACTGTTCCAGTCCCAGATGCATGCAGATCCCTCATGCTTGTTGCAAGTCATTTCCAGTGCTACACAGATTTAGGGGCCCATCTGCAAATGGTATGATGGGAATGAATGTTCTGTGAATCCTTCTTTCCTTACTTGCTCCAGATCAGCCTCACTGCTTTTCCTCCTCTCTGTTGTGTTTTTATAGGGCAGTATGAAGAGTTCAGCAGAGGTAGGCAGCCCAGGAAATACAGCTACCAAGATCTGTTCATCAGGGACACCAGTCACCTAAAAAAAAGTTAAAAGGATGTCACTAGCTGCCATTCTATTACTGATGTTGCCATTGACTATGGGAAACTGTGCTTGCATCAAATTCTCTTTTGCTATAGGTACTGTGGCCCTAATGAGATGTTCTGCCGTTTGGTGAGGGTGAGTCTTAAAACAGAGGTTCCCCTAATGGCTCTCTCTCCTCTACTTCATTTCTAGATGTAAGGTAGGCTTGACAATATCCCTAGACCCAAAGACCTCAACCCTGTGTTCAAATTCAAACCTACCATGTCTCCAGATCTGAATTTTCCACACAGTCCCTCTCACTACAAAATAATGACCCCAAAGTCAGAGTCAGAGAGCCTGGCTCTGAGCAACCACTAGCGAGTATGCAAGCAATGGGGGCATATGAAGAAAACTGCCTGAAATCACCTTCTAATATCAGGTTATGGAGATCTCCACTTGCCATATGCAAACAATTGTCTTAATGTCTCCACTCAGAGTTCTTTCACTTCAGGGGCTGACTGGGAGGCCGTGCTGGGGACTTCACAGTTTGTCAAACAGCTGGTTCCAGACCTGACTCTCACAACCTGCTTCAGCATGACCTGCCCACTAACACCACTACCCTCTCTCCCCAAATCCAGGCTGTGCATCTGCAGTTGGGCAGGAAGCTTCTCCTCTCTCAGAAACTCCTGGAGGCTAACCCCACGAGCATCCTGGTCTTACCCTGCCTCCAGCTCATTCCTGAGCTAAATAATATCAAGGCAGCAGCCTATCCCTGGTGAACTGTCCTGTAAACACAACCCATCAGCTGCAACCAAATAGTCAGAAAAGGATGCACAAGCAAGCACTTCAGTGTGATTTCTATTGTTGTCTGTAACCCTTCATAGTTACAGCATTATTTATTTTTTCTGCAAACTTGACTCTGAATACAGTAAAAGGGAAGAACAATTTTAAACAAATGAACTACGTGTTTTCTCAGGATGGGAAAACAATCAAGGAAACTCTCATAAATGCAGAATTTGAGTGGCAAATAATCAGCTTCCGTTTCTAAGAACAGCTGTGGCTGAAGCAAAAACACAAGGGTTTTTTTGGCAGAAAGTAAATTATAAACACAAAAGCTTGCTTAAATCTATCTCCTGATTTCACACAAAACCAAAGTCACTGGCTATTTGATAACATAAATTATTCTGTCCCTTTTCCTGCAAGAATTTGAGTACTGGTTTACATATTCTAATTAATCCCAAAGGAAGATTCAGTATCTTCAACCCCAGAAGTTTCTCTTCGCCTGTATTTTAAAAGGGAAGTTTGTTTTTCCTCTCTATCCTCATTTTTTTGCCCGAGCTGGATAGTGAGCAGAGCTTTGTAATATTTGCTAGTTGCCACACACAGCTCCATTAGAATTCTGAATATCAGGAATAGCTAAAAAGATCATTCTCATGCATCCAATATACTACAATGTCTGTCTTCTGCGATGGGATAGATCAGCTCTTGAAAAACACACAGTAACACTACCCAAAGGTTTGGAGTAGAAAATAGTGAATCCTGTACTATCTGCTTGGCAAAATAAGAATAATAGTGATGCTATTACAATCGAGAATATGTAAAGTCCTCAGAGATACTAAAGTCTCAAAAATGTCAGAGAAACATTAATAACAGTAATTATAATATTTCCACAAAATTCCTAATATAATTTGTCTCTATAAAAAGATCCAGCACATTAAGAAGCAGTCGATTTAAAATGATAGCTTCATTACTGCTGTTCTTTCCCATTCTTTTAGGTTAGCATACTAAAAAAGTCTGCATGTTTTAAAAGCCTAGTCAATGTTTGTGCAGAAGAAGAGGAAACAGATGCTCACCTGTGCTAGAGCTCTCTTGATGACTTTGCCAATGTCTTGTCTCCATTCAGGGATGTCAGGGTTGTGGTAGTCCAAGTTAGGAGAAAATGACAGGAGTTGAGATTGGAAATACTCTGGAGCAGAAGAACAGTATCAATGAGAAGATTAAATGAGCAGTACTCAGGGAACAGCCAAAACTTGTGGAAGTCAACAGAAAGACCATAATTAAAGAATCTTTAAAAAAAGAGAGGAAAGGATGAAGGAAGAAAAAGGGCAGGCTAACACTAAGTAGGATAGAAAGCTTGCAAGGGAAGAATGTCCTTATAAAGAACATTTTGCCCTAATGCCAACCTGTGGCTCTTCCCAGAAGAAATGGAAGAAAGAATGAGGGACGTGAGAGGATGCCTTCCCTTTGTGATGCCTCTGAGCTTTGTAACTTTGCCACCAAACTTCATCAGATTCTGCTTACAAAGGAGCTGACCAGTAAATAAGGCGGCATCTGGCTGAAATTTGGGAGGTCTGTGCAATTGCATGCATTGTTCTCTGCAGAGCAAACACTTACTGTAAGTAATATGTTTTCAAAAGCAGGCATTATCTGTTTGCTCTCCTGGAGGGAAGCCATGAGTGGTTAATACCCCAACAAATCAGAGCCCAATAGTGCTAATGACAGGCTAATCAAGCAATGGCTATTCATGAAACACTCCGAAATTGCTTCCTAATTGACAGATTGCAGGGAGGAAGAAAAAGTTCCTACATTGACTTCAAATACAGAACAATTTAAAAAATTTCTCCAACTCCAACTCTCCCCTCTAACATCACCAGAATCATTCCATTGTTGGCATAAGAGCCTTTCCCTAGGAAAAGCCTGCACCTTCCTTTAGGGGCCAACCCGCCATCTCAGCATCAGTTTTCACTTAAGCTAGATTGGTTTCTCCCTTGTTTTATTCCTCTCTTGCCTGGCTGTTCTCTAGTGATCATTCCAGAGCCTGCTGGGATCTCTTGATCTTTGATGCTGGGAACTGAAGCTTGCTTACAGCTATAAAACATTTGCCGATCATGAGATTTTCACCACCACAAGGTACTATCTTGAACAAAAGGGATATCTCCATTTACCAGGAGTACCTCCATATATACTTGCTGTAGCATGTTATTCTTTAGAGTAGAGTTAGCCAAATAGATGATGTCTCTATAACTCTGGTATGATTTTGAATGCCTCTTGGGTCATTAGAACAAGCCCAGATGCTTAACCTTGCCCGCTGTCCCTGCTCTGACACGCGTCTAGGAAGCGGCCTCACAGAGTTACACCAAAACTGGCACACAGCCCACAGCTGAAGAACAGATTGGCCAGCCCTGCAGTACAGAAGGGGGACTTGAAACGTGCATCTTCTGCTGAACAGAAGTCTAGGTGCAGTGGACCCACTAGTCATGCTGCAAAGCTTTCTTTGACAGCAGGAAGCTCTTGAGGAATTTATGCAGGTTCTACTCTTCAGATATGCTCAACACCAGAGTCCAAGCCCAGAATCCTTATGACAAATGTGCATGATGGATTTGGGCCAGAGGGATTACTGGAGGCACAGATCCAGAATGTGAATCACATAAGTTCTCAGGGTAGAAGACTGTCCTTTCTGTTTATGGAGATGTGCCATGCCTCACCTTGAAGCACCGGATCTCTAGACACTTCAAATAAGTAACATTAATCATTTGTAAGAAGGTATCAATTTTAGATCAAGCTAAGCTAGCAAGAGTGTAAATGAGGAAATCCACAGAATAGCAGGGAAGTACCAGCACAGCATTTCTCTTGTGTATTTTGCAAGATCTGTTCTTTCTTTTTATATGCTGCAATATATTTTTAAATAAAACAAGCATAAAACAGTGGGAAAACCCTCTAAACTTCTGAAGGCTTAACCCAGAGCCTGGCATACAAAGCTTTTGACTTTTGAACCCTCACTACCATGTCCAATATATTTTTTGAATAAATTCTCCGCTGTTAACCACAGACTGAGAAAACCCTGCATAAATCCCCTCCCGCACTGCTAACATAACAAAGCCATACCTTTCTGCTTAGAGCTCTCATAACTTAACATAGGACATAGATTAGGACTGGTAACACAAATTTACTAGAGCACACATTTAGCAAGAGTGCTTATGTACTCAGACTTGAAACGATCACCAGATTTGGGGTCTAGAACGACACTCTCCTTAGACCAGGCCAGTCTCCAGTGTGGTGCAGCTAGGACTATCTGGACATTTCAACTGGATGAATTCCTCTCTGTGATAGAGCCCTTAAGCTTTGGATCTTTTGCACAGAAAGGCAAAATTCCTCACAGGATGTTTGAAAGCAGAGAGTGAGAAATGCTCTGTGGGACCTACTGGCACCTTTACTTCACAACTAAAAAGTACAGAATAAGATCACCTAAGGGCCCCTTCTCAGCCTGTGCTCTGATAAGCTTGATTCAATTTTGTTCCAGAAACCAGTGGCAAGCTGCAACAGTTTCCCAGAACTAAACACTGCATTTTGTAATGCCCAAAATGATCGAATAGAGAGTTACTTACATTTGCTAATAGTAAGTTTGAGTATTACTAAATCATATTATCAGATTATTAAGTCCCATTGCATTTCACAGCTAGGCAATCAATAAATACTTATTTAGCTGCTTGTTAACTCTGAACATAGAGCTTTCCAGTCACCAGCGGGGCATTTATTTATCTTCTAATTATTGAAACAAGACACACAGCTCAACCACATAGCGCAACCTCAATTATTTGAAGCCCACATCTCTCAATAAACTTCTCATTCAAAGAAAAGCTCAAAGAAAAACCCTGGAATGCTGGATGCCAGCAACTGGATAAGAAAAATGAAGAATAGCACAGGGGGGATAATTATTCCCTGGAGAAATCTCCAAAGACCTGGCCAGAACTGCTGAAAGAGCCATTCCACTCAGCCTTTATCAAGCCCCAAACTGGAACAACTCTTTGGTCCGGAAAAGGGTGCTTTTTGGAGCCCATTATTTGCAGATATGCTAAGAATATACCAAAAGTCACCTACAAGAAAGTCCAGTAGCCACACTCAGACCTCCAGCTGTGGTATGGAAGATGGACAGAGGTGCCAGCAATAGAGCCATTTCATCCGCCCTATTTCCCAGACCCCTCCAGACCTCTGCTGTTTATGCAATCACTGTATAAGGAGGAACACTGGCTGCATTCAGGCCACCTTACCAATGCACCATGACTGCTTCTTTCCAAAGCTAGGAAACGGAGTGAAGGCATTGTGGCTACAGACCTAAGTGTTTTATTTTGGAAGTTTCCAGGCAGGCTATGCAGACAGGACGCCAATGGACAAAGAAGGAGATACCAGCCATTTTACTGCAGTACTGAGCTGACAGATTTAGCTAGTTGCTCCATCCAATTCACTCCTGCATCCGGTGATCAGCACAAATCTAATCTACATGGTTTGTGATTAATAAATATTTGCCTTCAGAGGTCCCTCCAGGCACTAGGGAGTAGAGAGAGTTCATTTTGGTTCTGCAGCGACTGCCTGTTCTTCACGTCTAGACACCCCCTGAGTTCTGATTGTAAAAGGTTGAGGGTACCATGCACTGCAATCTCCTTGGTGTCTTGGATCAAGGTGTTGCCTGCAGCAACTTGCACCGTGACAGTGTTCATCCCCTCCATGGCAAAAGTGTATGAGATGCTGCTCTCCAAGGTGATGAGAGGCTGCAAGAGATAAACACAGATGTTGATATCAAAATCAGGACGAGATTAACTCAGAATCACAGCAACAGGCACCTGGCTGATCCACCAGGCCACAATAGCCTTCCTCCTCTGGCAGAGTAAGTGCTGCAGATGCAGTACTGTACACATACACACAAACAAACTCACACAGTTGCTATATAAGCTGTATAATACACAGGCTCCAGCTCAGACCAGCGTTTGGATATAAACCTTTGCAGATTCTTCTTCAAACATTTTACGTTGTTTAGATTCAGGACCGGCCATTGCTTTTATGATGCAAATCCATCTATCCATCTCAGAGCAACAGAGAAAGGGCAACCAGCATTGCCCTGTCCATGTTCTGAGCCTCTAAGACATATAAGCTAGCTGCAACCAACAGCTGGCAGGCTATGTTAACAAGGCTGAAAGCATGGCTTAGTAGCTAGGGAGAGTGATGTCTGAATGTGTTTGGAGGGCTTCTAGAGTAAAGGCGACCTGCGTTTGGCCAGCTCAGAGCCCTGGCAGAAGAGACTGCCTTTATCTGCACCTTCTCAAACAAAAATGTCCTTAACAGCGCTACAGCTCTGCTCTCTGAACAGGAAACTCTCAGTGATACACATATAGATGAGAAGAGTACCATGTTTGGGGAAACAGATTTGTGTATTGAAAATCAAAAGCTCCAGTCCTAGCAGTGCTACTGATCTGATTGCTAGTCTACAGACAGGTCTCTGTGTTTGGATTAAACCATTAAAATAGAAATAGTGATACTAGCCTGCATTGCAAAAACACATACAGGTCTAAGAGCATGGATAAAACCATTGTACCATTGTTGTTGTGCCTCCATCCCACTGCCAGTTTGATTCCAGAGAAATAAAAACACTAAACATTAACCTCCCAGCTCTCACACTTCATCCTGTCAAGCTGCATTTCTCAACAGTGGCAATCCATGCCATTTTCACAGCCAAGTCAAAGCTTCCACTGGTATAGCACAGGCTGGCAAACAGATTTCCCCCCTGCAGAATACCACCTTACTTTGACCCCTCATCCTTGAGCTGAAAAAGCAATAGAAAAAAAAACTCTTTCAACCACATGGGACTCTCAGACCAAGTGAGCAAACATGCCTGCTCAGCCCTGGAGTGCTAGCTGACATATACTTAGATACACACACATCCTGGACAAGCAGAAGGGGCCGATATCAAACCGCAGTGACATTAGCAGTCTTCCTGGGGGTTACAGGCTGTAATTCCATGCAAAGGCAGACAAGAGCCAATCTGGTCTTCAAAATTGCTGTTTTTCCTTTTCGTACGTCTGTGGGCTGGATATTCCATTATCATGGCTGATTTCACCTCCATCATGGAGTTTTAACATTCTGCCAACTCTCTAATTTTAATCCAAGCACCAAGACCTGGAAACTAACTCTAAATTAAATCAGGCAGTTTAAGGTTCATTTGCTCAAACCTATTAGACAGCTGGACACATTTATTAAACTGGACCTGTGTTAATCCAAGCAAATTGGCCTTTGGGTATATTGCAAAATTAGCACAGTAGAAATTCAGTACAATGGTTCCAGCAGGAGGAGGAAGGCAGCAGAAGAGCCTTAGCTGGGTCATTTGAGTGTAAGACAACATTCGTCTGTGCAGCAGCACAGAGAGTACCTTAGTGAGACTGCAAAGTGACACAAGACACATTTGGTTCAGTCTGGGATGCCTACAGGCTGAAAAGGAAAAGAAACTGCAATTCTTCAGTGTGCAACCTGAATATATCACCTAACAATGTCAGTTAGTCACTATGGACAATATTACACACCACATCACATAATTCACACACAGATCTCAGTGTCTGCTTCTTCCACCTGCACTAAGGGTGCCACAGAGTGCCTGTGAGTGGGCACAGACAGGGATCTGAGATCTACATTAAACATGCCATAAAGAGATTCGATGTGATGCAGATTAGTGCCCTGGAAAAAAAAAAGAAAGAAAAATGGCAGCTGCTGCTGTTGCCATATTTATATCCTTTGCCACACTTCTGTCAAATGCGAAGGGGCACAGCTGAAGTATGCTTCATGAGGTGGCTGGAAAGAACACTTTGTGAAGAACAAAAGATGCTCTGTATCCTTGATCTGGCCAAAGGTAAAGGCAAAATCTTTGCTAATCCACACCTCAGTCTATTTCAGCAACATGTAAAATCACTCCTAGGTGTTACTGGGGTTAACCACTCCACGTAAAGCTATTTCCAAACCATCCATCCCAAACACATCCAAATCTGCCTGTACTCTGCTGTTGACAGTCTGAAATTTGAACTAAAGTATATAAAAGATAACAGATCATATTGACAACCCAGATCCAAGTACCATGAGAACTATGTAGAAATCTTTAGCAAACAGCACAGGTTTGCTCTGCCTTTTCTAGTTTACTTTCTATTTTAAGAAGTCTTCTTTTCAGGCCCTGCTCACAAGCAACTTCTATGTTAAGAACAAAAGCACTGGCAGGAAAACTCTAACACCTGGATACACTAGAGGGCTTAAGCAGATGATCAAGTTACCACTGCCTAAATTGTCTCAGATATACTTTAATGGCTGTCCATGTGTGGGCACTGAGCCCAGGGCAACTGAACTGTAATCCGTTTTTGCATGCTGCTCTTTCACTGCAGCATAAGCAATTTGGAATTACCTTTTACTTGTCATGGACTAAGGGTACATGTGTGGGTGGTTGAGACAGCTCAACTAAGCCACAGAAGCCACAGTAACTTTCTAACTTACAGTAACTGGTTTTTGTTTCTGAGCTCTTTTGGTGGCTCAATTATGCCTCCACAAAAATAGGAGAGTTTTTACAGTGAGCTTCCTAACTTGATGCAAAATCCCAGTAGACAAAGCACTTGCAGGTTTTTTTCTCCTGTTATTGTTGGTAGTCATGGTAAGAGGATACAACTCAAGCAACTTTGTCAAAGAGAAAATGAAATACTTGTGTCTCTGCTATTTCTTATTTCAAATTCCGTATCTTCATGTAAAAATCCTCATTTTTTCAACTGTGATCTCACTTCAGTGCCCACTTTCAATTGCAATTCAATAATGTAGACAATAACATAATCTAAACTGCTTTTTCAAATAAGAGCAGATGCTAAATTGTAAAATTATCATCTGTACAGCTCACAATTGCAGTAATGGAATATAGTGCCTGTGCATCAGCTGTCACACCCCTAAACCTGCATTAGCTGTAGCTAATAAGCAACTCTTTGCTTTCTCCATTTGAACTCCATTTTGCAGTTTCATTTATTTTAACTATTGATAAAAAGGCTCTTTATAATACATTTTTGCCAGTCCCTTGGAAACTCAGTATAAAGAAGTCTCACCTGTATCTCTAATATATATATCCAAGGCTGTGAACAATGGTCATAGACTGGCATGAACAATTCACTGAGAGTCTAGCTTGAAATTCTAGATACAACTGGTTATTTGAACACCAACAGCTTTAAAGTATTGTGTTGGAATCCAGCATTATATACTACATACTGGTACATAATGGAAAGGTCCATGGTTATTGGGACACCAGCAGTTTTTAAACACTGTATTGAAAGCCACTATTATCCCATATGTAGTGATATATAATTTAGTTAAGTTGCAAGTGAACTCTGGTAATAACAGTGGTCTTCAAAGCTCGGTACGGCTGACAACAACCAAATGTAAAAAAGTAATGACTCCTAAGAACAACAACATGAGATAGGAGGAAACAAATTCACAAAGGTCAGCTAATGACAAACTTTTTTAGATAAGGAAAAAAAACAAGGAATAAAAAAACAAGCAAAGGCAGGTTTTCATTATGGCTCAAAAAGTTCCCTGTCTGGTGCAACAAGTTTAGGAAGTAAAAGTAAACGAGAAGGTGGCTCTACCTTGGTGCTGTTACCAAACCACCAGAAGTAGGTAAGTGTGCCTGCCTGGCTGGGCCAAACCACCGCAGTAATATTGACATCCTTATTCCTGATGGCAACAAAGGGGACACTCAGATGGACGTGCTCTACTGGACCTGTGGGAAGAGGCAGTTCATTATTAGAGGCTTTCAGTTAAATCCCTTCTGCTCTGTTGTGAGCAGCAAGAATCTTTCCTTTAAATAAATCAAATGACTCATGCCAGCATTGAGACTCTATTATAGCAATGCAAAGGAATCTCAGTCAATAAGCAAGCGAGAAAGATAATAGATTAATAAACAAGATCACATATTCTTTATCAGTCTTAAATTTAGGGGAGGCAGAAGCGCACGTTTTCCACAGGTTTAGAAGACAGGGAGATTTTTTTAAATGCAGTTTGAGGGCTATGAACTAGCTACGCACTGCATAGGGCGAGTTGCTCTCAAGAGCTTGAGGGATAGGAGGCAAGAAAGCAAAAAAGCATTTGCTTGAAAATATATCCACTGAGCACCAAAATTTGTGGGCAAATTTTAGCCAAGGTGGCTAAAATCTGATGACGTGAAGTATTCATGGCTTGATTAAATATGCGTTGACATTTCCTCTTCAGGAGGTCTTCAGAGTAAAGATTCTTGATGTTGGGCCAAAAATGTTCCCTTGGTATCTTTCTGACTTTGGCCAGATCTTGAGAATTCTTTGCATGTGGCAGGGGGATCAATTATCCTTGCCCGAATTTTATTTTCTGTGAAAGTTTATTGTAGTCCATTGCAGCTTTCATAAGCAAAAAAGGAGGAACTACTGGAAGATGTGTGCAATGGCATGCCTAAGCATTTAACAGAGAGGTAGTGATAGGGTTGTTTCACAAAGACTTAAAACAACAACAACAAAGAGTGTCAATGCAAAATTACATCTAATAGAAGTAAATGCTCAGAGCTAGTCCAGTGCATTAAGTCCAGGCCAGAATTAAGAAGCCAGTTCATCTCTAGAAAAAAACTGATGGAGAAAATACTGATATTTTTTCATTTAAAGCTTTTCCTTCCATCTGCATTTTTTTCTTCTCTTCTTCTTATTTTATTTTTTACTTTTGCTGGTACTAAATTTTAGCTGGTAACTGCTGCACATCAGACAAACTACATTGCTGATCCTTTCTGGTTGGTACCTTTAAAAGTACAACAAGCTGATAGACTTTCACAGTGAGAAGGAAAGGATGAAATAAGAAGGGAGATATTTTTCAGAGACGACACTAATTTTGGGAAGCATGAGACTTGCTGATTTAACCTGAGATAATATTCTTATGTTACCTCTTAGCTTTTCAAGTATGAAATGGGAACATCAGTCCACCTACTTGGATTACAAGATCTTTGGAAAGCAAGAGCTGTTCTTTTACCATCCGAATGTACAGCTCCTAGCACAGTGGGACCGTATTCTTGGTTTTGGCCCCTTGAAACCGATTCTTTTTCGTTCTCCCTTTCAAAAGGGGTCTCTACCAGCAAGCAACTCCTGAAAATTGCCCACAACAACACTTTGAGTTCCCAAGAATAGACAAGTTCCCACAAGTATTTTCTGACAGTGCACATAAGAGAAAAAAATATTAGTATCTTCACCTCCCTTAACTGAGGGGATGAGAAGCTTGACAGCAGATTCCAGAAGGGTAAAAAGATTACTGACCACTGCTAAAGCTCCAGGGGAGGGGACAATTCTTGCTTGAGGTCAAGGAGCTTCTTTCTCCTTTCTTTCAGCATAGTTTTCCAGCACCAGACAGGTGCTATAATAAGGGTGATTTAAATAGCAGTAGAAACAGTATGACTTTGCTAATAACAAATCTACAGCAACCGTTTCCAGTCTCCTGTAACTCACTGAAATTCCCTCCTAGTGTGAAAGGTAGAGAATCCACTTTTGGCTGGATATCCCACTTTGCTGAGAAGACAGTTACATGATGGAGAGGCTGTATTCCCTGTCAGATATGAAGAGCAGTGTCTGTTTCAGAATACAAGGAAGTGCAGGAGGCCCATGCTGTACATCCCATGGTGAGGAAGAGATTGTGGTGCAGATCAGAAGTACAAGGGGAGGTGTCAGGTAGTAACTGATCCTTCTTGTTTGTACACCAGGGTGATACTCCCAAGAGATGGAGGGGAGCTCTGTCATGTAGAATTTGCAGACCATCACACTGTCCTTGACACTCTGCACTGTGTGTCCAGAAATTGGTTCACCACAAGGCATTTTGTCTGTACGTTTGTCTTTCAAGGTCAAATCTCCTGTATTGACCAGCAAATCCAAATATAATAAAAGCCTAGCACTGAGATATTTTTTAATTCTCACTGTTCGTGTGAATGCAAATGCCTGGAAAATATTTCTCAATATAATAAGCTGGCCACTTAAGAAGGCTATAAAGGTCAAAGGAGAGATCTGAGAGGCTGAGGCAGAAGAGGGCAGAGTGACACAAGAAGGCCAAGCAACAGCCCTCTTTGCATTCTGCTCCAAAATCCTCACTGTGAAACAGCTGTTTCTATGAGAAATTTAGATAATCCATATGAAGTTTGTTGTTATTACCAGGTAACCGCCACTTTTGTCAGCTAATGGCCCAAGGTGAAGGCAAAAACAGTTAATGCTCTAATAACAGGTTGTTAAATGCAGCCATGATTGACTTTGAGGGAATTATGAGCACAGTAAAAGCTTCAAGGAACATTTATTCCTTCACACAGGGAGCTTGAAATTAGAAAGAAAAATGATCTTGTGTTTTGGAAATTTCTGACTTGCTTCCTTGCTGCAGAAAAGATCAACTAAAAGGCAGACAGGAGAGAAGGTTTACTAACAGGCTAAGGGGAAAGATGGACATAGCCTCTGAACACTGTTGGCAGCACAACCGAAGAGGTGCATCCAAACACAGATGGAGCCCAGGAAACCTAGCAGTCTGAAAACAGGACAAAGATCCAGAATCTTCCAGGTCTTATACTAGGTTTCACAATCTTTGCTGTTTCCTGTGGCTTTGAGAAAGTCCCTTGGGGGCTCTACGTATGAGAAAGTCCCTTGGGGGCTCTACATTTGAGTCTGCTCATGTGCCAAGTGGAAGGAAATTGCATTCACCTACCAAATGGAGGGGAAAGTCAGGAGCGCATGTCAAATACATGAAATATGAAAAGTAGTATATTAGTCCTCAGCACATTCATATCCCAGGAACTATGCTCATTATAATGTTTTTGCCATATGTAATCAGCACTGAAATCACCCCAAATTCTGAACTGATGGCTCAAAACTTGGTAGATTAGTTGAAACCTCTTCGTTATTAGTAATACACTGAAAACACACATTTGGACTTTGTTTCTTATGCTGTTTGGTCTCTGACACTTTTCAGAAAGTTTAAGAAACATTTTCAAGTTTTTCTCTGTAGCTGTGAAGGCTGTAAATATACTGGTGTAAAAAGGTGTTTTCTCCTCAAGACATTCAATAAAATTTACCTAGTAAGGTGGAAGGGTGCCTAAAAGTCCAAGCCTTTGGAAAAGTGTGAGTTGTATGTGTAGATAAGGTTGCATGAATTCCTAGGCTTCACTGAAGTTGCAGGGATTTTTAGCGGGGTCAGGATTTCACCCACAGACTCTAGCAGCTGGAAGTACTTACAGACCACATGCAGGAAGAGAACAGCGGTGTCAGAGCCCAGGCTGTTTTCTGCATATGCTGTCACCTGAAAGATTCCAGCACTCTTATAAACATGCTGAATGCCATCCTCAACAGGACTGAAATTAGCATAGGATACTGCAATGCCATCTCCAAAATCAAGCTGAATGTTTGTCCTCTGGAGATCACCCTGCAAGAGAGAAGGTTGGATTGGGAAACTGGGCTAGTAAGAATGATTTATATTACCCTCCATTCCACTGCTCAGTTCCATTTCATTAGCATGGACACAAACTCAGAGGTTTACCGAAAAAAGCCTAGCTTCATTCTGTCAATCCCTAACAGGGCCATACTCAAATCAACACCAGGTAGTTATATACCAGCAGTGCTTAAAATAGCTGAAAATTTTTAGCTGTAAGAAGATGCTATTCCCCCATCTTGGGTTCAGTGATTTTGGCAGGACAGAGTGCCAAGGATATACCAAGGGGACCACATTTGAATCATCTGGTGCAATACATGGTTCGTGGTTAAGTGTCAGTGAAGTGGCCAGGTCTTTGCACAGCCCATTGCTGAATGGGTGATGTCCATCAAAGGCAGCTGAGATGAGAGGCACTGCATTCATGGCAGGCTAGATGTCTATTCAAGATCAATTCCCAGGTGCGTATGGGATCATTAGGGACACTCTGGAGACAGAACAATTGTTGATATGGCCCTCCAAGATGTTTCAAAGAAACAGAACCCAGTTATTGAGACACTGTAAGTTTAGCTAGTTTTCCAGGCTTCCTGAATAGATGGTGGAAAGAGAAAGAGACCTGCACAGACCAATACATCCCATCCTAAAACAAGTGTCTGAGACAGGTGACATGAATTATCCTCTGCAAGTGTCTGTCTCCCTACCCTGATGATACAGAGAGTCTAGACGACTAGTTTCAGCCAGACATGTAACTTTTGGATGGCTGAATTTATGTGGTTTGAGTCCCACACTGAGGACTGACAGCTTTCGTCTAATGTCAGTCAAGACAGAGATAGGGCCTGGTGATACACAGGAGAATGGAGTGGATGACAAGAAAAATCTCTTTTAGGATTACTCTCAATGACAGCTATTAAATGAAGGAGGGAACAACAGACAAGAGATTCCAGAATTGCAGGTATTGTCCAGAGGCAGCAACTGCACTGTTTTAGTTTAAATCAGGCTTTAAACCACTGTAGTTGAACAGGAGGAGTGTCTGTTATTTCAGTTCCTGGGAGCCTTATTTTATACTTATCCCCAGCTGACTAAACTGACTAGCTGATTAAAAGTAACACAAAACAAGGCTAATTTAAACAGAAATAAAGCCCACTGCAATGATTTCACTAAACTGAATTAAAACTACACATCAGATTAAATCTCTTTAGCTTTCTGCATACATACAAGCTGTATTGGCCCAAGTCTTTTCCTTTTATGAAAAGGACTCTACTGTACTCAGTATGGGTGAAGGAGGTACCAGCACATTTTGGAGATGCTCCCAGCCCAGAACAGAAACCAATCCCCAACTGTACTGAGAGCGAGAGTGGGATTCCAGAGTAAAAATAATCTCTGCTCCTAACTGTAACTGTTACTTTTTCTCTTTATATAAAAAATGATGCAGTATTCCAGGTCGACCTCATAAATAACATTTGCTGTAAGTGCATGGAGTCAGAATGAAAGCTAATGTGCATTTCTAGTATTAAGGGAGGGAAACAACCATGTAACTCACAGCCAGTTCTAATTTCCAACCCTTTGATAACCAGCTCAAATCCTGCAGGCTCCTACCTCTAGTGAGTTCACTGCAAAAGACCACTGAACTCACAGAATTCACTACATTCAGAATTCACTAAAGCCTCTTGGCCAGTTATTTCACAAAATAAAGCATAGCTTCCTACAAGAAATGTACAGGTCAGACAAAGTAAAAAGACTGTTGGGAGACAACCAGACATGACAATCCCCAAAAGTTTTAGGAGTGACAGAACCAGCTTCCCCCTTGATGAGTGGTACCCAGATTGACCTGTTTCATTAAACACTTATTGATTCAGCCTAAATTCTGACTGTGAACACCACCTCCATAAATGATTTTTCATATGGTCTGAACACATTCATATGTTGCATGAACCCATTTCATATTATGACTTCTTACCATCCCAGGACAGTCAGGAGAAAGGCAGAATATTGGCTGGATCATAGGAAAAATGGTCTTTGAATCAAGATTAAATAGCTCAGAGGCTGTTCTAAGACAAATGACCAGCAACTAAGACTAAAGGTGCCACTACATGACAAAGGCTCTGGAAGAGATAGAGACATCCACAAGAGGCAGGGGTCTTAGTGTTATCTCTCTCTCCTTTCATTCTACAGAAGCCAGGGAAGATTTGCTATTTTACTTTATTAGGGCTACATTTTCACCTCTGTCTTATTGGGACATTAAAAATAAAGCAGAAATCAAAAATAAAACATAGATGACTAGAGTGAAAGTGACACTAAAACCCATACGTAATATTGAGTAGCCAGTAAGATCCTTCTGACAGAGTTTTTTGAGTCACTCTACAAAATTCTCTAGCAGGGACAAAATTACATTCTTGGGATATTGAGTTATCTGATAGAAAAGCTCCTACAGCTTGTTAAATCCTTCAGAACTACTTCTCAAGGGAATGTATTAAGACCACAAGCTCATCTCATATGGAAGACACTGAATAGAAGATAAAAATTTGATCTGTGCTGGATTCATCACTGGTGACCTTGGGTTGAAATCTCTTGCACCCACCATGGCAGCTCCCCTCTCATGCCTTACAATTTTCTATTTCCTCCTTTCTTCCCCAATCTGATTCTACTTGAAATGAGAAGGTTTGAAGTAGAGAAGCAGGAACAGACTTCTCATGGCTAAGCAGTAGCAGATGATCTTTCCACCCAGTTATAAAAGTTGGGTCTTCAATGCAAAGCCAGAACACCACACTAATCCTCTTTTTTCTCTCCTTTCCCTAACTCTGTATCCAGGAAATAAAAGAAGTGTGCTAGCCCCACATATGATGTCAGATATTCTGGAGTTTATGAATATAAATTAAAATAGAAATGAGGTGGAAGCATTTCAAATAGGTGAAAATCATTGCTCTCCATATATATGAGGCATATATATGAAGCCTGCAAACTACCAAAAGAGAATGAACTAAGGGCTGTCACAAAGTTTGGAGCTCCGTGTATTGAATTCAGCCAGCAGGCAAGGCTTAGTGGAATGGGTGAAGAAGAGTATTGCCACGTAAGATTCCTTCAAAGTTGTCCCCCTGTCAAAAGTAGCCTCAGAAAGTTTTCCTATCTGGAGTCCACACTAGCAAAGTGACAGGAACTGCAAAGATAGGAGAGTCATTGAAATTTTGGCCATCTGAAGTTAAGAACCAAGCCCCCACTGATTTCAGCAGGGTTAATATTTCACCCAGACAGTGCGTGTGTGCGTGTGTGCGTGTACGTGCACAACATGTTTCAGTCATATAACCTCAAATAATCCACATAAAGGCAGAGGTAAGGGAACTCTTAGTGCATAGAAAGTCAACAACCAAGGATCAGAAACAAAGCAACTGCTGGCAAAGAAGAGGTTCTGGAGTGAACTTTTCTTCCCATCATATTCACAGGCACACAACCTCATTGCTGCTGAATCAGAGGTGTTTCTCTAACGGAGCTGTCAAATTGTTTGCATAAAGATATGGTGTGGATGTGGGCATCTCTCTTTTTATAAATACAGTTTTGCAATCTACTAATGGATTTGCAGAGCTCTCATACTTGCTGGGGTTGTTCTTTGAATAGTCACTGCTTGTCTTCTCGTCTCACTTGCAGTTACCACCCTGTTATTGAGCTTTACCGTCACTGTGTAATTACTGAGAGGGAAGCTGTGAGACGGCACAAAGAGAAAACAAGGGGACAGAACAGTTCAGTAACCAGTGCTGCCATGTGAACAACCATTTAGGCCCGACAGGGAGTTTATGCACCCATCAGAAGGGAGCTGGAACTGAAAAGGAATGGTCAGGTGCAGAGAGATTCACAGGTCTGGTTAAGAACACAATTCCATACAACAACACTTTAGGCAAGTTATTATTTCTCTGTGCTTAAGCCCAAACTGAGATTAAAAAAAAAAAGTAAAAGGAGTTCTTATTTTTTCATATTTCCTTTTATACATATACACAGTCCAAATCAAAATCCAGCCCCATATTTCTGAAAACATAGCAAATTCATCAGTCACTGTGCATTTCTTTGCCCATTAACATTGCCATGCATGTATTCTGAACTACCATTGTGGACAATACTACTAAAGTTAAACCTATAAATCCTGAGAAAATCAGTTTTCCATGAATTATGATATGTTCATTTACCACTGCACAGCATAAAGTCCAACCACTTTTACTGATATATTGAGGTGTATTATTTAGAAGGTGGGAAGTAACCAACTGCTAATCACAAAGCCACCAATCAGGATCAGAGTCTGGAGTAGTGGAGAGGCTGAACAGAGGCTATAGATTTACCCATCAGAGGGCTTGTCAGACTACGTTTGAGCTCAGAAGGCCAGCATAGACATAGGTGCAATAAAAAGCACCAAGAAAGAGACGGAGCAGAGAAAGCGGAGGGAGGCAGGAATGAATCTGCACGACAGTGGGGTATGTAATAATAAAGGCTTCTTGGGAAACTATTTTCTCCACCTATCAGAAAACACTTTGATGAAAATTAATTTGTTTTCCTGATTTTGCCTTCAAACATTCACAGGTTCACACTGAAAGACTGAAATATTTTTGCCTCAGATCTCGCTGTTCTTTTTTATTTTTTCTCTTAAAATTGCTTTTCTTTTAAGAAACAAACTCAGCACAGAATTCTCTGTGGAATATGCTGTTCACCCATAAAGACATGTACTTGAAAATCCTTTTCCTTCAGAAAAAATTGTTTCAATGAAATGGTTTTCTAACTATCCTTATTTTTGGACACAGGACATAGGACCAAAGATCCTCATCTATTTATTCAGCTGCCTCTTCACTCTCTGAAGTCTTGTAAAGGCTTGTAAAGACTCCACTCTTCAGCTGCCTTGACTGCTACCTTATTCCCCATCTGTTTATCATTCTTTATATGCAGCAGTTCCACTTGAGTTCCCTAATAAATTACTACTAGATTCTTAATTTTTAGATTATGTCTGTTCTTTTCTGAACTCCCACTCGCTAGTGTCTACACAAATCGTCTTATCATGTCAAGTCTGCAGAATATAAAAGAAGCAGTCAGGTAGACAAGAAATCCCCTTTGTACAAAAGCAGAGCATGTATGAACCTCTGAGGAAGTCTGTAAAGAGGACCTGTCAGATTAGAGTGGTCCTGATGAAGCATTTAGTTTCTGTAGAAGATTTTAAATTAATAGAAGTGTGTGTGTTTAAAAAAAGAAAAAAAACAATAAGGTATCATTAGAAGAACTTTTCTGAGGCACTATGCTCAGACTTACACTAGCTTCTTGTATTCTTGCAGGTCCAAATTGCTAATAGAGGTTACTCTGGGATTAGGAGGGGAAGGGACACTATGCTTGCACTGTTTCTAATATGATTTCCCTAGAGATCCACTACTGGTTACTGTCAGGGGCAGGACACTGAAGAAGTAGGTCTCTAGTCTGTCCTGATATAGTTGCTCCTATGTTCATGAACATGACCTGTCTGGCTCTGTCCCAAAACAAAGTACACAGGGCAGAGTGGATGACAAAATACACTTGTAGTTCTCCAGTACCACCTCACTCCCTGGCTGCCCCTCCTGAGACACCCAAAGATGCTTGACGTAAAGTTGTGAATTGGCCCCTCTGTTTAACCACAGAACAGATGTAACACACACCATGGTGGGAAAACCACTGTTTTTTCTGCTCTGAACTTGAACCTCCCTTAACCTCTTCCTGTGCATAGTCAGCAGCCCATATGTCTCTGCACTGGAAAGGCCAGTAGGGGAATGTGGTACCTGCAAACACAGCAGGGATTTTTGTGGTGTGGTCACACGTGCCTTTAGGCACCAAATCACAGACCAGCAGAGGCAAAAAGTCATTTGAGAACCCCTTCTGTCAGCCCAAAGACATGTCAAGTGCCTTAGCTATCCAGTCCACCACTGGGCCACAGACCTTGGTGACACAGGCTGCATGATACATCCTGTTACAGTCACTAGAGGCTTAGATGGCAGTGTTGGCCAAGGAGAGGGATACCTGACTCAGAGAGACCACCAGAAGTGTCTCAGTATTTTGATGCTTCAGTCGCCAGCATGGCCTGGTATCATTTATCCTAATGTTAGCTACAGAGGGAATCCAGCAACATTACAAATAAAACAGATTCTGACTGGGGAGTTCAGAGGTGCACTGGAAAGGCCCAGTTCCTACTGTAAAGGAACAACATTTGAACCTTTCTCACTGCTCCCCATAAGTCTGAAAATGTTCCTCAGTCATCATAAACTCTCCCAACAAGGTTTCAGCTAAGACAGTGCTGAAGCTTTGCATCCCAGAAACTGAGAAATATTAAGCACGAAGACACCATCTCTGCTTCAGAAGCTCCCAGAGCTACAGCTTGCCAGAGGTGGAAAGAGCCTGATGGGGAAATATATTCTTGCCCAGCTCTCCTATCTTTCTTCATATAACCAGCTAAATACACCTTATGATTATGACCCATATGACCCACATGATATGACCCAATATGATTGTTCATAAATTCTGTGTACAGCATACTGCCCTAAGGCCTACTCCTAAGTCTCAGAAGTGTTCAGCATTTTGTGATCACCACCTGACCACTATTTTCCTCTCTTTGGCCTGACAGCTAAAAGGAAAAGGGTGCTAGTCCTGCCACACTGTGAAGCTTCTCTGAACCCAGTGACACACCTCCTCCATGAGGATGATGAAGGTGGCATTGTGCCCCTGCTCTGTGACCAATTTTCCATCACTGGTGAGGATGTGCAGTCCCCGAGGTGCTTTTCCAGGACATTTCTCCATCTTGGCCATGTACTTCTCTCGCAAGCCATCTGTGCAGTTGTTAGATACAATCCTTCGGTACCTGGGAAGTGGTAACAAAAAGAGGACTCAGGAGGGGGGCAGAAAAGTTTCTTTGTTTTGTTTTGTTTTTCCATACTAACGTATGCCTTTTTTCACAGACTAACCGCCTGCATGATTCCCTCACTGAGAGGAAGAATCAAAGAAATCTAATGCTTTATTAAACTAGAGAAAACCAAACAAATCACAATCCAACCTTCTCCAGAGACTCTCAGTGGCACCACTGAGAACAGACATACATTGTGGAGGTGAATTACTCTGTGCTGCTAAAAGTCAGAGAGCTCCCCTGAACTCCCAGCGCCTGCAGGATTGCCCCTTGCATCCCAGCTTTTTATTATGCTTTTTATTACATTGCGTCTGCCTCTGTTCTTCTAGAAAGCACTTGGAATGATCTGGCAAGGGCTTTGTCCAGTCCAATTTTATAATGACTCAAGGAATGGATTTTTTGCTTGGTGTTGCTTGGAAGCAGAGAAATTCGCTAATTTGCAAGACACTTGGCAATTCACAGTGTTGTTTAGGGAGATCAACCCCTTGCAGTAATTTCCCACTGTTCACACAGGATGAAGTAACACCCAGAACCCAGCTATTTTCTTCCTGCTCTCTGTAAAGAAGGCTATAGGTAGTCATACTGTCCAGGGCTCCTGCAATCACATCCCATATTCACAGCAATCTTTCAGATGAAAGGGTGTCTCTGAGGTAAAGTGACTCCAGACTCACAGCAGCCCCACTTTTTTCAGCCACGTTCATCAACCAGCCACAACCAACCCTGTCATAACAAACCAGCATGCAGGACCCATGACTCAGAAGCAGCCCTACAAAGCCTTTTGAGCACAGAGCATCAGAGAAGGACTATGACAATTCCACAGCAGCATGTGCAAACAACATTTCAGAGGAACCCCACCATAACAGAACAGCATTTGCAGAACAACACTACCACAATAAACCAACACCTGCCATCTGTTCTGCATGAAACCATGAGAAACCAGCACATACAGCTTCTCTGGAAACTCAAGGCACTGTATACGCAAAGTGAAAATGGCAAGGGAAAATTTTTTTTATGAGGATAAAAATTGCACATTTGAGCCTCCTCAGAAGCTGTTATAAATAAGAGCTGTAAGATGAGAAGAGGTTCCATGAAAAACGACGCGAAATACCTCAAGCCTGTCCTTTTAAATGTCCAGATGTCGCTCAGATAGACCTTGATTCGTGTTTTAGTTTTGCAGCAAAAGGGAGCTCCAAGTCTGGGCTACAGGGATCATACATCACTTGATAGCAATACAATATCTACCTGTCACTTATGTTAATGTGCTTTTCCCTGTCTCTGAGGAATGAGGCAATGCTCCATACAGATGCTGCTGCAAATATTACCTCACAAATAAGACTGGAAAACAGTCAGGTGGGATGCAGAGGACAAGGACCATCTAGGTTCTCTTGTCTACAACATGGTCATCAAAAAGAAAGAGATGGCTAAGCTCACTTACCCAGTACTGTTCAAGTAGCTTTGACCAATGCTGCAATCCTTGGACAGGGCGGATGGGTTGAACCAGAAGGATGGGACACACTGGTTGTTGCTGTGCCTTTCATAGCCATAGTCACTATGGAGACAACAGATAATAAATGCATCCTGGTACCCATTCACTAGAACTAGCTCAGAGTTTTAGGTGACACTTCTGTTCCTCAATATGTTTGTTTGCTGGTGGTGCTCTGCTGAATAATGTGACATCATGGATTAGGGCCATCCAGACATAAAGTGCTTGATTAGTTTGAGGGGTAGGAACACTTTCTTGGAAGATAAGTGAGACCTGACCATACCAAGACCACCAACTTTGCAAAGCACCAGCAGACTTTTGTTTCATTTGGTAACAAAATAGAGGCAGGAGTTCAGAAAGAGAATTATACTCAGCTAATTTTTTTCTTATTAATCCATAACAATTTCCTTTCTTGTGTTCTCTTGGTTTGGCTGCTTTTTGCAGTCTCTGCTTTCAGAACACACCAGACTAATTCCAAGATGACACTTTTTCCCAAGAAAGTAGTTAGGAATGTAAAACACTAGGAGCGCTTCTGAACAACTAGCCAAGGTATATACATTAATGGTCAACCTGTTCTGACCAAGCTGTGACTAGCCAGTGATAAAAACCCAGCTGATGCTTTTCCAACAGTAAGCTAAAACAACACAGCCAGCTTGGTAGTCTAAGGACTACATGATATTGTGTCACGTGCAGAAGGTATTCCAGAGTACTGATGTTTTCTGGGACCACCACAGAGTGGAAGCGCATGCAGCTTCTTCTTTTTTTTTTTTTTTTTTTTTTTTAATAGCTGCCCTTGCATGACAATACAATGATGAAGCAATAGGATTAATCCAAAGCTTTACATAAGTTTTAATAAGCTCTGAATTAGGTTCTTATGCATATCCCTTATTGGCAGGCTGGATTCAAGGGAGGAATAAAAAGGGATCCTGGATTTTTGCCTAAAGCAAGTGAAGAAATGCCAACACATGGAACCTCTGTGGAAACACAGACATCACAGAAGCCACTGCACTGAAAGTTCTCTGTGCCCTTTAAGATACTCCGAGTTTTATCCTTCAGAGTTTGAATTGCCAACAGAAGTCTCCAGGAAGAGCTTTGGTCAGGCAAAATTGTGCTGTGTCCCCAGTGACCCAGGCTGCTACTGCTACTTTTTTGGATGGCAAAAATCCTGATACTTTAAAAGGTTCAGAGATTCCCTAATGCTCTTTCTCTCAACATTCAATTTAATCATTCTCAGTGGGTCTAACCTGCACAGTCAAAAATGCCTAGCAGTGACTTGGTAATTAAAAATATTCAGGAGGAGCTGTACTTTGCCCCAAGAAGAAAAGAGCTGCATAAATATTTAATAAAATTAAAGACAACATTGCTGTATGCCCTCAAGGTTCTGTGCTTGTTCATTAACTTCTGGTAAATGTATATTAAAACCTCGCATGCTGCCCACCTTCTTTCTCATAAGCCCTAGGGTTTGCATACTTTAAGGAAATAATCAAGTTCAGCTGCTGCCCTGTCTTTCTCAGGAAAGCTATCATCTTGGCAGAGTAAATAAAGAAGCAGGAGGAGGGAAAAGAAATATCAGTGAGCATTTTAATAACACTTCTGAGTTCCTTCTGCCATTCTCTTTGTCAAAAAAAGGCCAGAGTTTGCTTTCTGAAATGGGTTGGCATGAGTCACCCCTGCTCTTGACTTGTGGGGTCCTGGATCATTCAGACCAGCCTTATATCTAACAGCAAGGAACAGATACCACTGCAATATGAGGAAGGCAGATGGGGGAAAAGGGTTCTGGGACCCAACTGGAGAGAGCACAGTCCTCAGCTTGCACTGGAGGGCTCCTACAATCATTTGTCTGCCTGCCCAGATCTCAAAGGGCAGGCGTGATGGAAGCTACTAATATGGGATGCTCTGTGACCAGAACAAGCCCCCAAACTTGCTTGCTGGAAGCCTAGGGACGGTCTTTTGGGACCTGCTGGCCAGTGGACTCTGCTGCTAGCCATGAAGCAAGCCATGAAGTTGGTTTTATCCAAGTGTGCTAAAGGCAGGAAGGGCTCTGCTTGGCCCAGAAGGTGCCCTAGGTCATGCATCTGTATTTACAGGACCCCAGTTGCCACCCCTCCTCCTTTCTCTGACTCTCCACTGGACCCACTCAGCTCACATACAAGAGACAGGCCAGTCAGAATTTCCAAGGGCAAGTGGCAATTGTGTGAACCCAGCTTGAAATGGCTGAGTGGACATCCTTGCATTTCAAAAGGACCAAGTGAAAGTGTAGGAGCTGCCTCTCCAACTGTACATACCTACAATGGAGATGTAACTCCAAGAGATCCTGGTCTACACCCTTCTTCTAGTTAGTAGACAGAAAAGGTGTTTGTCAGCACCACCCCTCCTCATGTGGACACCCAAAAGGATGAATCATGTCCTAGAATAACCTGTATCTTGCCACTGGCCAAAGAACTATCTCACACTTTAGACATCAGAAGTCAGAGCAGATAAGTGTACCCTCCATCCTTGAAAATCAGCTTATTTCAAGATAAGTCAAGCTTGGCACCCTATTTTCAGCATTACTAGGGGTTTCTTCAAACTGTTACTGCCCCACACCTTCACCGAATCAGCCCTGCAAACTAGCATCAAAACTCATCCTTAAATTGAAGCTGGTTCTTTCTTGTCCTCCATCCTCAGCCATAACAATTTTGCAATTGGAACCCAGTTAACAATTCTGTTGGCAGTGCAGAGTCTAAAACAAAAACCAGCTTGCTGTGCTGTAATTGTACTTCCTTTGAAGGGCTAAAAGCAATATTCGCTTATTTTAGTTGGAAAGTTAAGCAAAAAATGATACTCTGTTTGCAAGGAACAGGTCAATTGATTGTAAAGGTGCATCTGGATGCAGTCACTTTTCAAGGCAGAAGTGTACTTAAGGCCAATTTAGCTACTGCAGTTTTCCACTTAAGGCTTACAAGAGACAACAGGCTGCACTGTGAAATGAGAAAGCTGGTGAGGTAGAAAGTGGCAAAGAAAAGAGCAGATTCAAAAGCATCTCTGGAGATCAGTATTTGGTTCAGCTCAGAGGCATGCCAATGCTAAGGGCAGCTACTGCAAGGCAGGAAAGTTTGTTCATCTTGCAAGTCCCCAGGATAAGAACAACGAGGAGAGGTCTCATGAGTCAAGCTAAGGAGTCTCAGATGTAATTTTGGCATTAGGAAAAAATTAAACATCCATCCAGATAAGATGAAAATCTCTGCTCTATATCCCTAAATCTCTCTTAGAGTCAAACTACTCCAATATTCAAAAAAACACTTTGGTCTATTTATTTATTTATTTTTGCAGTAGTTCAGTGTGTCTGTTCTGAAAAGAACTGTGTGTCTCAGCTAGCCCAGGTCCAAACAAGGGTGCTGATCTCATACCTCACGCCACTTTAGGAAAGAATTGACATAAGTGAAGCTTAATGAAATCACATTGCTATGGCATCAGCTGATGATCCTGATAATCTACTATAAAAACAAAAGTATTTTCTCAGCTGATCTGTTCTTGGGGTATTTTCAACCCTATTTAAATGACATTCTGAACATTCAAGTTCAAACATCACAACTGTTGATAGTCTTAGTTCTTTCAAGTGTTGCCTATCACAGGTCCACTGTAAGAATTCTTTGTGCAGAGATCCTGGATAGTTCTGCGTTCCCAGAACTCCTGCCCCTAAGTATTAAGAGCAGTATCAAACAGTGGTTCGCTCTTTCTCCATTTTCTTTTAAGCTGCTTCCCAAAGTGACCTTAAAGCAGTTTGGAAATTATAGTCCTATTAAGCTAGAAACATCAGTATTTACACAAAACAAGTAGCTACATCAGACAAGGGTGGGCTGCATAGTACGTCACAGAAGCAGTTTCAGTGCATTTTGCAATAAAGCAGTGCTAAAAAGCAACAAATGGCTCCCAGGAATTCAAAGAAATTATAAAAGGAAAAAAGGTGCACGTTTTGCTGGCTTGCTCCCTAGGTACTCAATGACCTTGGAAGTGAAGAAAGAGAGATTCTCTCTTCCCCTTGTAAGGCAGGACCAAAGAGAAGGGCCTTGGCCGTTACTTTTCTAAAATGACAGGCAAAAAAAGGTCAATTAACACTTGCAATTTCCTGCTTTTGAATTCCAGGCTTGGATTTCCCAAGGAGATTAACAGATCTCCCCCACAGATGAAGGGAATACCTCCCTCACATGACAGGTACATGCAGCATACCGGTGCTACATGGTCTGCTCACAGCCAGGAAGCTGCATAACACCCAGTTTCCCTGCAGGGCTTTCTGTCCAGGCAGGTAACTCAGCCACTGCTAAAGCCACAAGAGTAGTCCCTGCAATAGTAACCAGAAGCACATACTCACCACTCAAAGTCCCCTTGGCCACAGACACATGGTTCGGACACTACAGTTCGGGAGTAGTCCCGACTTAGGGAACACTGGGCTCCAGGCTTGCGTTTTTTATAGATCTTCCTCTCTCCCATCACACAAGGCTCCCCCTTCAGCAGCCAAGGAGAAAGAGGAGAAAGAAAAACAGAGAGTTGCAGTGCCAGCTGGGCCCTAAACAAACCATGTTGTCCAAAAACATGAAAGGCAATTAAAACACCCAATTACCACTGGAAGATTTGTGAGTTAATAGTCTAACTTCCTTTTGTGGCTTTGAAAACTTTCCTTTAAACACAGTTCAATCACATCTCGCATCACCAGAGCAACACTGTTAAAGCCATCTTGGGAGGCGTTGAGCACAGCATGTTCACTAATGAATAGGAATGCTAGCCACCGCATGCCCAAAGTGCCAAGGGGCCCAAACCATTACAGGCACCCGGTTATGCTATGTTTCAGAAGGCATCCACTAATATATCTAGTCCTAAGAATTATCCTCAAAAGACAATGTGGACGTATCCCAGGATATCTTCCACATGTCAGATGTCATCCACTACGGGAAGAACTGCCCAAGCCTGAAACTCAAAACAGGGAAGGTCCTAGGTGTAGAACACAGGAGTCCTGGCTCTCCTTTTCTTTCTCCAGTACACCTGGCTTTGTTGTAGCCCTCAAATAATTCTGACGGTGCTTTATGCTGGGCTTTTTGCACACAAAGGTTTCCAAGAGCACTACTGGGAGCAGCTAATCCAAAAGAATCATTTGACATTTAGACAAATTGCTATAAACAGAATTTTCTCTGAGGTGGAAATAACTTGTTGGCATAAAGGTAAGAAAAAAAAGACAATGTCTAACTGAAATACCTCTGCTTCCCATTACTACTGATTCCCAAGATGGCTGCCTGTTTTTTCACATCCTCTCTTTTCTTTCATTTAAATTATTTTTATTTATTCTCTTTTATGACTTCAGTCATCTGATACATCCTTGCCAAATTAATGCTCACTTCTAATTCACAGATTTCATTCAGTAAAGCCACAGTGCCAATAGTTCTGGCTCCAGTTCAATGCCCCTGCTGGGAGTGGGACATCATACCAGTGGCCTGTAACCCATAAGCAATCTGCAAGGGTACCAAGCTCCCTCAGTCCCAGTGGCTTCAGGACCTAAATGTATCCAGCATGAAAATAAACTGGGTCTATGAAAAGGAAAGCATTCTTGAACAAAATGTAATATTTTAGTCTTCTTTCCTGTCTTTTATTCAAAGGCTCTCCTGAGTTTTACAGATACCTGCAGGATGTATAAACATTTTTATTTTGTTTTTTTGAGGAGGGGAAATAGAGGCAGAGTGAAAGAAAATTATCTTCCTGAGTCACTGACAGAGCTGCAAAGAGTTCAGTGTCTCCTACAATTCAATCACAAGATGAGGCTTTACGTCACCCTGAGCACTGAGGGTGAAAAGATCCAGTTGGGGCAATGGAATACTTTCATGCAAAGAGAAGTTAACAATCTCCCTAATTTGCCTGGGCAGAAGACTGACCCTGTGCTTTTTCACACATATGCTTTAGGGGAAATACAGCATCAACAGGTCAGAATGGTGACTTGATGGATGCAAAAAGCCCAAAAGCCAACAAGTATGCTCCAACCTGGCAACACAGACTATGGGAGAAGGAGGCCTCCCTCCCCTCCCTACATGGTGGGAGTACCTGATTATGCAGGTGCCAGGTTTGGTAGTCATCTTTGTTACACCTCCGGCTGAAGACAGACTTGTAGTCCACCTTGACCAGCTGCCATTCCGAACGGAGACTGAAGTGGCCAAAAACTCTAAGCATTGAAAGGAAAAGAAAGAAACAAAGGCATCCAGGCATATGTTTCCATTAGGCAAATCACTTCTCATGAATTTCAACTGCAGAAACCAACACACAGTCTTAGAGCTTGATGCAGGAAAATGTTACTCAGTCGTGACATTTTGTTTCCCATTTCCTGTTACATCCTAGGATTGTCTAGCCCTTTCCTGACCTTCTGCACAGCCTGTGTTGTCCATGCCTCCAGCACCTAGCACAATGGGCCCTGAGGCTAATAGGGGAAGCTAGGTATCACTCAGGACAATAAACAACCACTCTAGAAAGTGAAATGGCTAATGCCAAGGGAGCTATTCAAATGAATAAAGCCACGGATGGGTTTGGTTGTCTCAAAATGAGCTTAGCTGGCTCAGTTTTTTTAGTGCTGAACTTTCTAGTTGCACAAACTTTCTACCTAATGAATTGTAAAGGAAGCACCTGACTTACTATATTTGGGATATGGGTAGTAAGCAGCCTGCAAAGACGGCAGCCATCCTTCTAATTGGTGAAAGTAGACAGGGATGAGTAGGAGTGGGATAATAAACAATCTTATAAACTTTTCTTAATTCTTTTGAGTAGGTCACTTAGCAGCAGCAATCGCTGGTAAGAGTCCATTGTTCACTTAGCTAAATAAGAAGTTGATTTTCAGGATGAAAATGCCGTATTTTCCTAAGCAACTCCAGCACAACATGAGATCCATACTGAGCAAGACAATATACAGGAGAGGTTGGAGCTGGTTGAAAAACAGGATGAGAGAGACTCAGAATGTAATTTGAAACTGAAGCACAAATCTGTTGTAACAGAAGCTCTGTTACAACTGGGATCATCAAAAATAATACTGAAAATCGAATAGCAACTTGGGCTTCTGCCCAAGCTCAGACCAAAATGTCTGCAGCAGAGCTGGTTATTGAACACAGGTCTCTCTGAATCCCATCCCAACTATATGGCCCTCCTTCTAGCTGCAGGGAAAGCTACATGCTTCCTTTAGTGTCTGAAAGAGAGGGACCAAGCAACAAGAGCATTGGTGGTACACATCACCAAGGTATCATCGCTGCAAATACTAAGAGAATCTACATGTTGAAAGCTCACACCTTTGCAAAGAAAGCTAAATCACAGCAAAAGTATGCATTTAATAAATAACATCAGGTATCCAGACAAAGGCTCCATCTATCCAGAAACATTCCACGAGTGCTGCGGGGTGCTCAGTTTTCGATCATGTCACAGTTTTCTTTTCCCTTGGCCAGCCGTGATTTTCTCAGTTAAGGAATAGCTTTTTAATCAACTGCAGCTGGATTTCCAAAGAGGTGTGTAATAGGAGGAGATTACGGCAGAGACACAGGTGAACAGACTTTGAAAGCCATGAACAAAACTACAGCTTCTTATCGACAGGGGGAACACCTCAACCCAAGTAAACAACAGAAAACCCCACAATGATGGACCTGATTTGTCATTGAAACAAATCAACTTCTTGGTCATCTCAAATGAATATATAAAGGAACCTAAAAACTTATCTATAATACAAGTTCCAGATTTTAAGAATTTTGTATGAATGAAGCCCAAATCTTCTGACAGCCATGCAGCAGGAGATATTACTATATCACCCTTACTGGAAGATTTAGAGGACAGAAAAAAAGCATTGTTTCCCATTACCAAATCTTTCACTAACATAAATTTTTGCTTAAGAGAACAATTTTTTTGTTGTTTTAATTATTCCAGATTAAAAAGAGAAAGAGGAAAAGAGACAGATGATTTACAAATTTCCCTATGAAAGCAAGGGAAACAAAGGAGAAAACTCCTATTGAGCTCCCAAGCATTGACTGCAATCCAGATCCTGCTGTGCCCTCAGTGAGCTGCCATTCCTTACTCCAGTTCATCTTAATTTACACTGTAATCACTCAGGGCTGCTGGCTTTGCTCTCTCCTCCCTGCCCAAACTACTCTCCCCGTAGACTGTAGCCTGCACCAAAATTCATCTGCACTGTGCTGCACTTCATGAAACAGAGCCCATCCAGCCCATCCCAAGCCCCTCTCTTTTACGCTTGTCTCAGCTCATGGGTATTAAGGAGAGAAGGGGGGTTGGAAGAGATTTGTGAGGCATGAGTTGTGGGTTTGGTGTGGACACCTTTCTTTTGAGTTCTGCATCATGTAGGCAAACTCCAAGGACCTGGCCAGAAGGCAGAGGATGTAATAAAAGAAGAAGCTGTGACAATTTTGTAGATGGGGTAGAAATGAGTAGGAAGCATTTGTGTGTAGGCATGGACTTACTGGGTAGATGGTTGCTGGGTCTGGTTTAGAGACTATTTTTAGTATAATCCTAGCCATGGGACACCAGTGATAGGAAACAATACTACTTCAGGCAAAGCTGTAAAAGAAAATACAAATCCTGTTCCTCAATGCAGACGGCACATCCTGGACCAAAATCTGCAGTAGTGCATCTGATACGTGTCTAGTGAGGTCTTTTAGACCAGTACTCAGCACAAAGGGAGAAGCCCAGACTGATCTCATCACATCCCCTTTTGCTTTTAGACGTCTAATTCCAGGGCCTGGCTCAGCTATACGCATATAAGAACAAAGCAGCAGGAGCTGCTTCTACACTTTGTCATTTCTGAAACTTTCTGAACGAATTCAAAATGTGCTGCACTGGCTTATTAGCTGGGACAGATTTAGCCCAATAGGACAGGACTCTAGATAGTATAAAACCACTTCTGCGTACCCTAAAGGCAACATGACCAGTCTTCTCATACTCATTGGCAGTATCTCTCATCTCGCACCCAGTTTTAGCAGCACCTTTCCCCAGTGGAATAACCAGTAAATACACAGACAGGGCAACTATCCCAGAAAACCACAAACCAGAGGGTACCATGCACTAATCTGTGAAGATGGGAGAAGGTAGGATGATCATGGGACAGAGAGAGCCTGTTCCTGTCACCAGGGTCAAGCCAACCATACTCTGCAAACCTGGGCGTGGGGTTATCTAAGCAGGAGTGCCAAAGTCACCCACGGAGACCATGGCAATATGGGAGCCAGTCACTTATTGGGAGAAAGGAGGAGACAGGAATTCAGTTAAGGGAGGAATGGGAAACAGCATAGAGAAGGGATGCAGAAAGCTTCCAAACTCTACTCAGGTAGGAGGCTCTACTCCAGTACTTCCCAACACCTCTTATTCCACAGCTGCTTTCAGCACATGCTCCTACAGGGTGCATATTTGATGATGGTATTATTGCATGACTGGGCAGCTCTCCCACAAACCTTGTTTGTCCTGGATTTGATGCATGACTGAAATATCATTCCTGCAAAGCAGTGACTCAGTGGTCACTGAATAGTAGGCAGAAATCACTTAGTCCAGCAAATTTATATCCGCTCTGGATTTGACCTGGGTGTTTATTACACAGAAAACAGTAGGAGGAAGGGCGAACATAATCAAACACATAAACTTGCCTGAACCAAGAAGATAACATGGCAGGCAAAACCCAACAGGCAGCCAATGCACAAACATAGAATTCATCTCAAGGAAGATGTTTTTCCTCAGACTGAACATCAGCTGACTGCCCAGCAAGACAGCAAAAAGCTTCTTTGTGCTTTGCAGACCACAAAACTCACCATAACTGCTTGCTTTTTAAAACTATGTAAAAAAAGCTAAGAAAAAAAAAACAAACCTTCTGCCATTGAAATTCTTCTATGATAAAGATAATTAATGGGAAAAAACAAGGTTTCCTAAGTAGAAGGCAATATATTAGCATTCCAAAAGCACAGAGCATTAGCTACTCTTTAATTAAATGATTTCAAAGAAGATCTTTGTATATAATTGCTATAATTTAGATGGAAACAATACTACACTAAATGTAATTAGAGGAGTGTGAACAGAGAGGGATGTTTTCCTCCGTGCCGCAGAGATGGTTCTGGGTCACCTGATTCCTAAAGTGGTAGCTTTTTTTCCCCCCTGCTAATAAAAAGCTTCTTAAGCCTGATCAACCATTATGATGCCGCCTTCAGAGATAAGAGCTACTCACTGGCAGAGCAGCTAGCAAGCAACTGAACCCTACGAGCATTGCTCGCCAAAAATAAATGCAAACCAGATGCCTATGGCATTTTTTGGATGGAGAGACCAACCAACATGATGAAGGTCACATTATATTTCAGGATAACTCTGGCAGGTTTGAAACTTCTATGAGAGTAAGCAAGTGTAACAAATAGAAAGGAATTTTACGTTATCCGTGGAGCTCTGCTGGACTCTCAAATAAGTTTCCGTGGGAAGTCATAAAAACTCTTGTCATTTGTAGAATTAAAAATAGGCTAGACAAGGTGTCATAAGCAACAAACCCTGCCCTGACTGGGCAAACTTAGATATTGCAGCTGAGCCCTACTTTCATCAGTTTTGTAAACTGTATCACTGGATATTTTTCCAAAGTGGCTGAGGTGTGTGCACACATCCCCCTCCACCACCTCTGCTTTGGGGCAGCCATGCCCAACAGAGAGGGCTGAGCAGACAGCAGAGCTGCAACATCTTAAACTGCTGGTGCTCATCTGTCAGTAAGTGCTCAGCATTAAGTGCTCCAGTAGGCAAGTTTGAATTCCTGTATCCAGCGTGCTTGACCTAGGAAGAGCTGCATGTAAAAGGCAAGACAGAAGACAGCATGTAGGAGATTACCTCTCCTTGCTGGATAAGGATAAAAGGGCCTTGGATACTTATTACCTCAGCTGTCTGAACTGATTTGTTCTTCTTTTTGAGCCTGTCTCTTCTGGAAACAAAAAGCAAGCCCCAAAGAGAGAGATGTGAAAAGAGTTGGTGGAAGCTCGTCTTTCCCTCTCCAACTGGTGAGTCCTCGCATTGCTTTGAAGATACCATCTCATTTATCTTATCAGACTTCCGTGTGTCTTTGTTTCTCATTTACTTAGTTTGCTCACTAAATTAGGGAGCAATTTTTTTCTAAATATAGTTAAACTATCAAGACAATATAGGAAAAAGAGGACACTATGTACTATGAGTTTTGCCTCAATAACCTTGTCTACCATGGTCTAACTGAAAACTCTTAATTGCTTATTGCAATGGAAGAAGACAATAGAAGAGAGCTAGGTTTCCAAGAACCTACTCTGGGAAGACAAAAGGAAAAGCCCTGTTTTGATTTTTTTCATCTAAGCAGTCTGATCTGGGAGGCCTTGAGAAGCAATGAATATAAGAGCCCACATGGCATTTGGACAGAGTCAGTTTCCTAACTAAGCTCCATTTAACAGAGGTTCTCCAATCTAATCCACAGAATGGTAATTTACTGCCTTTAGACAGGATAGATTTTATTCTGTCCCTCAGAGTAAGCAGTTAAAACTCTGCTAATAGGAAAGCATCTTCTCAACTGGCTCTACGCACAACTCACAGTGAAGCCATTGCTAGGAAATCACAAAATGCTTCCCAAACCCTTCTTTAAAGAAACAAGGCAAGGCCTTTATTGCCAGGGCTGGATGTCATTAATTTGTAGCAAAATTACTAGGAACCTGGAAAACAATCCTGAAATGCCTACAGATTCATGATGGAGTCATTCTGGAAAAGGTCATTGGTAATGCTGCTATAATTAAATCTTTCATTAATTTTTTTACATACACAATGACTTACAAATGTGGTATACACTGACTGGATAACCTTGTAGAGAAACCATTTAAAAGGCTTTTTACTTTTATACAGTATTCTCTTGATGAATTGCATTGCTTTTGCCTTATCATTCCTTGTATTGTTAATAAAGTTGTGCGTTTATATCATATAATACTGCTCATTCCTGGCAGGTCAACAGAAAACCTGGGATGATTTGAGGGTGACAAGAAAACAACCCATCTGCCTCTAGGCCATAGATTGAATCCCTGTCCCTGCCTAGGTATGAGAAGAGGATTTTCTCATGTAATAGCTCTTGTATTGGTCACAGGAAGGGCATGAATTGTATCTGTCTGGATCCATCTCTGCTGGCAGTTTCAGATCAGCTGCCCAGGCATGGAAATAGAAATGTCTCCTCATGCCTAAATCAGGTCCTCTTCTATCATTTTTGAAGTAAACTGGCTGGACATTATATGGAGCAAGCGTTCATTGCAGCTGTCTGTATTTGGTTGGGCTGGCCTGGACACAGATGGAGGACTTTTATCTTCAACAGTCAGCCTTCAATAGTCCTTTGTGTGTAATGAGAGTTAAGGTCAGAGTCCCTCGTAAGGACTTGTGTTCTCAGCTGTGCCCATCAGTGAGCCAGAAGACTGAAGATACAAAGAGAGGAAGCAGTTGCTAAGGTCACCTTCACTGGCCTGGACTACACAAAACATCAAATCTGCCTTCCTTTCTGAATTGTCAGCATTTTTCCTTCACTGGACATCATCAAGGTGAATGAAATCAAAAGACATCTCATTTTGCTTCTAACAAAGTAGCATGTGGGCCTCTGAAGTCAGTCTTTACCAGTATTAGGCCCTACAGAACAGAAAGCTTGTGATTTAAGCATTTTGAATATCTAAGAATAAAATGAAAGGAAACAGTGTAATGTAACCACACTTCACAGATAGCGCCTTTAGAGATAAACTGCACAAGGACAGAGATGGATGGATCAACAGAAAATTACATAGAAAGATAGCCAAATACACACTTTAATTAATAATACTGAAGGAAAAGATAATTGCAGTGTCATCTTAAATAGACTGTTTCATTTAGAAAATACTGAAACCAAACTTTTTTCATTTATCGTAAAAGAAAAGACGCATGCGGAGGAAGTGTCTTAGCAATCAAAAGAAAACAATAAAATCACCCAAACCAGTACATGTTTCAGCTGACCTGAATCTATGGTTTTGTAGTGAGAATACTGAATAGGAGAAAGTGATGCAAAGCTGCCCTCTGATTTTGGTTAAAATCCCTCCTCATTTACATCCCTGCTCTAACAGGTAGTGACAGGAACACTGTTATTTAACAGGACGACTCAAGAAGTGCTATGAATCACAAGCTAGATGTAGACTTTCCAGTCCTCTGGAGGGGATCAAGTTCTCACTTTTTAGCCAGAAGCAGGGGGAACCCATATCTGGGTAATCACAGCTCCAGGAGCACTGAGTGGTGAATTCGCTACACCTGAAGGTGCTTGTCCTCTCTTTACTGTCCAGCAAACAAAAGCATATGTTGTTACTGCTAAATTTTTGAGAGCTAACTAGGCATCACAGATTACCTTCCTTCCCGGCAAGTATCACCAGTGTGGTTTCATGAGCAGGGGAAGAGGGGAGGCTTGGTCAGTGCTACCCACAATGTAGTGGCATAGCACAGATTGGAGACTTCTCCACAAGCAGCTTGGGCAGGTAGCAGATGGACTGAGCCACAGAGACACCTACAGCAGGTTCCTGCAGCATCAGCTTGGACCCATCAGCGTAGGAGTCAGGGACCACAGTTATTCATATCTGGTTGGCCTGCTTCCATGACCGTTAAAGCCATTTAACTTCTGGGCATGATGCACTGCTGTGGACCCGAGGGGTTGCCAGGTAAAGCTGACGCATTTCTAAGTGCTGCATGGCCATTCCCACGGCTCTTGATGACAGCACACTTGAGAACCAAGCACTTCTACAAGACCTACTCTGGCACTTACACAAGCAGCACCAAGACAGAGCTAAGATGCCCGGCCAGATCTGAGCTAGTTATTGCAGTTGGTTACTGTATTTCCCACCTCAACACTCCATGCTCCAGAACTGATCAGCTTGGCATCAGCACAGCGTGGCATGAATACCTGCAGCCAGGACAAACCAGCTGCTACCCTCTTCTAACCCAGTGTGCTGGAGAACACAGAGCAGAGATACGGGGTGGCCTAGATGAAAGAGCCAAGATCCAGCCAAATATATTAAATCTAGCTAAGAATTGGCTGTGTCCCTGTGCAAGGTTCTTTTTCTTCCATATTTATCACCTAGGTTTGGTTTGGATTTTTTTCCCTGTTAGTCAGATTACCCTGGCCCTACATTACTGGGATAACAGTGGGTCTATGCTACAGATCCTGGCTGCAGTGCACACTTTTACAGATAGTTTTGATACATGAATGTCAGTAAAGCAATGGAGGTATATTTATGCCCTTTGAACCAATGAAAGAAAATGCTGACAATTTTGCCCCCCAAAAGAGGGCTCTGCAGCCATCTGTGTCTAAGAAAGCAGCACTAAAGCAAGACTAGCTCCTACGTGCAGGCTGGGCTGTTAGGGCTTAACGCACACAAGCAGCAATGGAACAACTGCAGATTGTGCCAGTGGGGTTTGTTTTTATGAATGGGGAGTGAGAGATGAGCCATTCCCCACAAATTAAACATAAATCAAGACTTTAGAGAAAACCAAATGGGCTGTGTAACCTCCTGATTTTTTTTTATTAGGGTTTAGATGGAATTAGTGTTAAAGGAGGTCACTGTTATATAGAAATTGGATGGAAAGAGAGTGAGACAAGGAAGCAGAACCTAATTGAAAGAGACACAGATCAGCAATTAGGGAGCACAGAAGAGGAGCCAGAGTTATACTGTCTCATGACTGGCAAGATGATGCAGGGAGCAAGAGGCTGGAAATGAAGGAAACATAAAAGATGAAAGATGACACTGGAGAGGCAGACAACTGCCAACAAAATAACACTTTCTATTTTTTTTTCTAAACAAAAAATATGGTCGTTAAGAGCCACTTTGGAGCTTTTAATTCAGTTACTGGCTGACCTATAAACTAGGGAGAGCAGCTTCAGGGCAACCGGGTGATGATTGAGGGCTGCTGTACTTCTGTCTGTGGATGGGAAAAGAGTAAGAGAAATGGCAAACTTTTTCTAAAAAGCAAAGGTTCATTTTCTTCCAGATAAAATATACCATCCATTTGGATCTCGATTTTCAGCTAGTGCAAATTAGCATAACTCCTATAGACCATCCCAGTTATAAGGAAAATTCCCCAATCTACTGCTGGTATTCAGAGGAAGAAAAAAAATAACAACAGTGAAACTACCAAGAATATGTCAATGGCAGATAGCAGCTCCCATGATGACAAATTTGGGAACAAATTTGCTCAAGAAAATTTATGTCTGTCTTCTGCTTCCCAAGGGGAAGGGTCAAACAAAAATTTCACAGAATTTCTTATGCAGATGAAATTCGATGAAAATGGTTTGTTTCCACATCCAAATGAAACTAAATGTCACGACATGGAGATTTCCTACAAAAGAGAAATTAAAGTGTTGGCCAGATCCACTGACTAACAATCCATACTGAACTGTTCATGGAAAGCTGTCCCACTGCCATATTCCAGGTCTGGAGGGAGAGAGAAGATGGGGAAAAGAAGAGTTTCTGTGAATAGAGAGAAAAATCAAAATCCAGCAATAAAAATCCTGCAATCATGGCAGACCCTTTTCTCTCAACTTTGGAAAACAGTCCTGGGATCATTCATCACTCAATGGGCACTTCCTTTAAAGTGCCAGCATGAGAGGAAAACTGGTGTAAATGACATGGTACAACATGATCTCTTAGTTAGCAAGTAATGCCAAGTGCAATTAGCAAGTAATCTGCAGAACGTATAATTATGAAGCGGACCTACTGCTTGGGCTCGATTTCTCCATTAGCTGCATGAATACTGCACAAGACAGTGGGGGGACTTTTTTTTTTTTAATACAAAGTGCTATCAAAATAAGAGTTTACTGAATGACAAACAGAACCTTTTGAAATCTGGTCTCTTAAAAATTTATTGCCAATGTTCCCAAACCACTTTACATGACAATTGCTTCAAAAGATATCCCAGCAACATGAAAGGCAGTGTGAGACACCTGGGAAGGGGGATGGGAAAGCACGTTAATTTTTAATGCTGTTTTTCAGAAGTGTTCTCTCTCTTCCCTGAAGTGCTCATGAAAGACAAACAGCTTCTGACAGCTTTGAAACCTAAAGATGCTGCCTCCCTCCTTTAGAAAAGATACTGGCAGGTATCAGCAATCTGAGTTTTTTCCTCACTAACAGGTGTCTGGTCCCAACAGAGGCAGGTGTTGCTCCTTGCAGGAAGCTGGATAACACAACATGTTCAGTCATTTCAGTCCTTCATCCCCTGCAGAGATTTCCAGCCAGAGATGCCCAACCCAAATGCAGGAGCTGTTGCTGAGAAAACACAAGCCCCAAACACATGCAACAGGCAGCAGTGGTGAATCAGGGCGACAAGCCTGGCACAGGGGATTAGAAAGCAGGAGAGAGGAAGGTTCCAAAGAGGGGATGAGATCTGAGTCTGGCTGGGAGACAGTGCGAGGAGGTGGCTGATCATTTATAGTGATTTCACATGTTTGGGTCACAGGAATCATGAAACAAGGAAACCATGTACAATGAACATATGAGGACAGGCTCTCCTTGGGGATAGAGGCTTATAGCCCTACTTGAGCCATGTGAGATGCAGCAAACTATAGTATCACTGCTCTTTAGAGCTGATCTCCACCACTCACTGCAGCCAGATGATGAAATATCTGTTAGTGTGAGTGAACTCTGCAGACAACCTTACAAAGCAGCACTGAGCCTTCACAGCTCCCAGAGAAGCTGGTGAGCCATGGTGCTCTCTGCCCTGTGCAGGATTAGGGCCAGATGGAGCAGAAGAGGTGTGGAGGCCATGCAGTTTCTCAGTCCCCGAGGTGGCTGAGATGCCCTGATGAAATCAGGACAAGCAGAATATTTCATAACCTGCTCTAACAGAAAGCTGAAAGACTCTGAGGAGTTGGGACAGGTCGCGCAGAGAGATCGGGGAGTCTCCATCCTTGGAGATACTCAAAACCTGACTGGACACAGTCCTGGACAACCAGCCCTTGCTGACCTTGCTTGAGCAGGGGGGTTGGACCAAATGATCTGCAGGGGTCCCTTCTGACCCCAAGTATTCTGTGATTCTGAGTGTGTGTACAGCACACTGACCCCAGCTGTGCAACCCAGGCCTAAGTAATTAGTGAAGCCCAACACAACTGCTAGCAGCAGGACAGCACAGAAGCCATGGTCCACCTGTCCATGCTCAACAGCACGAAAAACAGAGCACATTAGACCCTAGATGAGGATGTCTGGATTGTATTGTCATCCAGCAACCCTCGTCCGGCTAGTCAGGGAAAAGAAATCATGCTTCAGGCAGCTGCCCATTCTAGCTCCTTCTGTTAGGGCTTTTTTCATTCACTTGGAAACAAGGGAGCCCAGAGGACACTCCAGACAGCAGGCCTTTCTCTAGTCTTCCTCCCTGCATGTGCCTACCTCTCCACACACCTTGTCTGTGCATTGCAGACACAATTTGGCCTCCCTTCTACTTCTGCTGGGATCTTCTTCCCCCTAAGGAATGGGAAAAGCCTGCAGGCTAGGGCATTCATTTGGGACTCTGAAGACCTGACTTAATGCCAAGTTTTCCCCACAGCCTGCTGAGTGACTGACCACAGGCAAGTCCTTTGTTCTGCCTCAGTTTCTCTAGCCACACAATACAACTAACAATGTTGATCTTCTTAGCATAATATTTGCTCTACTGTCAATAAATAGCACTTGACCTCAATGGGAATAATATCTGCTACAGAAAGCCAGAGATATACAGTACCTGTCCCAGAGCCCAATGCCTTAACCGTGTGTTATGGCTTCTGCCAGGAATCTTCTGAGTACATGTTGCAACTGCTAGAAATTGATCTCATGTCATGCATGTCCTTCCTTTTCCCAAGGCCCAATAATCAAGCAATGCTGGCTGGGAACACTTACTCTAAGGAGATGTTCTCATCACCTGATTAGCCTATTCAGGTGCCACAGAAAGACCTCAGCTGGCATGGCAAGTATCAACAGCACAATCAATATTGTGCCTTTGCGGGCTGTTTAGGTGAATTCATGCAGCAATCCAAAGGCTAACAAATAGAGTACTCTTCGGGGGGGGGGGGGGGAGAGAGATGGGAGAAGGAGGAGACACTGATTAATCTGTGACTGTTAATAACATTTGTAAGTCTTGCAAAAAAAGATAATTATATGGGTAATCAATTGTCTTTCTTCAGGGTATAAACTGATCATCCACTAGGATAAAACAGAAATTCTTATAACACACATTTCTTGTCCATGGTAAAGTCAATTGACAGCATTAGCAAAGCAATCACTTTCTTGCAAAGCTATTCATTACTTCCAGAAAGGATTTGAAATAAGATCAAATGATCGAGGGGTGCAGCTCACTATGGCAAATGCCAATATCCTCTCAATCATTTTAGTCTCCTCACTTAATAATTATATTGGTAATTTTTGTTCTCATATTAAGTTCTAAATTTTACTCTTCTTTCTGTGTGCAGTCATTATTTTTACAGAGTCATTTTAATTTCATGGATCCTATCCTGTAGAGTTCTTATGTAAGTTTACGCACTGCAGTTTGCACAGCCCCATAAGCAAGGACAGTGCAATGAACTCACAAGGACACATCACAGTCTTGCAATAAAATCCATAGCCAATAATAAAACCAGTTGTACCACAAACAGATATTGCAGTAATCATAAAGAAGACAGGAAACCCAAAATGCAAGATAAAAACACAACGAGGAGAACAAATTAAACCTTCCAGCCCTTTCTAGGTATCGAGTGGTAACTAGGCAACTTGGATAAAACAGGTCTTAAAATCCGCCCTTCCAATCTCTCCAAAATACACATTTTTGGTAGACCTGAGAGCATGCACAGGCTGGAAAACAAGCTTCCAAGCCGTGATTCACAAAAGCAATGAAGATAAAATAAGGACAGAGGTTGGAGTCCTTCATCACAACAGCCCCTATACACAATACTTTCTGTTGTTTTGTGAACACTGAAGGCTGCGAGCTGTGTTTAGCTTTCTACAGATCTCCAGCAAAGTCCCTTTCCTTCAGAACCCCTCTTCATCAAATCCTCTGTCCAGCTCAGCAGCAGCAGAAATTGCAGAAGAAAATCTGGATTTTTTCTGACAGCTTCTTTCTTTCTTTCTCAAGTAGAGTGCAGCTAAAAGAGACCAGACTGACAGCAGGAGAGTCTGAAGGCCTCTGCTTTGCCACAGGAATAGAGAAACACTGTGACTTTTCTTTGTTAATGTTGAAAAAGGCCTCAGTTCCTTCTAGGAGGAACAAGCTCTTGGTATTTCCATCTCTGCCATTCACTCATTTCTTCTCCTGGCTGCTGGGACTGCTAACCAGCTATGCTAGCCAGCTATGGAGGATGTCAGAGGGTGAAGGCTAGTTCAGCAGGGAGAAGACCATATCCTTTAACCACATCCCAGGAAAGGCACTGCTTTCTATCACCTCTCTGTTTTCATCTCACTTCCCTCAGGACAACCACACAGAGATGGCAGACTCCACAGCTCCCTACCCCTAAGTAAAAGGGCAGAACCTTTCAAGGACATTGTGTCAGCTTGTAATTTTCTTTCCCATATCAGCTTTTAAATGTGACAGCAAAACTTTAGCAGAAGGCAGCGCACGCTGCCTTGCTTAAAGAGGCAAGATGATAATCACTTTATCAGAAAGTGACAGGAAAATGACTCTTGGCTCCCACATAATTTTGAACTCGGTGGGAGCCTGGACCTGGGACCTGCTGCCCATCTCTCATACACAAACTACTAGATCTCTGCTGAGTGCTATCCAGAATCTGTCCACATTATCTTTGCACCTCTACATACTTTGCTGATGTCTTCTACAAGACAGTCAGTACCTCAGGATAAGAACTAACTCATAGAACTCATTGCCACATAATGCTGTGACTACTAAAGGTCTAAAAGCATTCAGGAAAAAAACTCAAAAAAATAAATAATCCATGCACATCTTAGACATACAAAGGCCAAGAAAGTCACACATTTGCAGATGTCTGTAGATAAGGAACGTATACAAGGGAAACAACATGATATGCTTTTTATATTTTCAGCCTCCTCTGCTTGTCACTGTTGGAGCAGGGAACTGAGCTAGAGAGACCTTTGGTCTGCTTCAGTATGGTCTGTGCTCTTAACGTTCCCTTTCTCACCTCAAACCTCTCCTGGCTTCCATCTCACCTCCATCATCTTCAATTACTCACTCATTCTGCCCGACTCTTCAGCTACACAGTGATGGGTTGCAAGTAATTTTCTGGGTCTGCTGGAAAAACGTTCCCACTTGGCCCCTTGTAAAGCCACGGGGTCATCAAACAAGAAGGTGTTGAACAGGGCCAGGGCTCATAACCTATTCATTTACAACCAGAAATGTTTTCTCACATATGCATTGCCCAGGGCAGCAGTAACAGCAATGCTGGCAGACCAGCTTGTATTAAATCCTCTCACTGAAAATGTTAATACCCAATGATGCATAAACAGATATATATGGATCATTTAGTATACATACATATAAACACATATATATTTATACACACACATGTGGATGTGTCTACATAAATACGTATTTATCAGCAGAGACAAACTTAATGATCCCTATCTATATATGAGTGCCTGCACACACTCATGTATAATGAGACAACTGAAATGACAGCAAAGCGCTGCAGCGCTGTGAAACAGAAAGGTTATTTCTATGTAAGTTTGGAGAGATGCTTAGCACAGGAGATGAAGTGGCAGGGATAATAATTAGGAGTCAGCGCTGGAACAACATAAAGCTCTTCTCTGGACCCACTAAAGTAACTTTTCTCCCACCTGAATGGTATAAACTAGCAACTTTCTGGAGAAAACACTATCTTTGTTTGTATACTATAATCCACTAGAATGGGAACATAATTGGATTCCTTTTCTCAGGTGGACCACCTTAGGCAAGTAACATCCTGCACCTATCGTTTGAAAACACAGAAATGTTTGTATCGCTAGATCCAATCCATAAGAAACTAGTACCATTAAAAAATGCATTACTCTCCAGCAAGGGCAGCAGGACAGAAGTTAGAAAACGGCTGTACTCCAGAAGACTAGTGCTTTCTAGGCACTCAGTGCTTCCCCAAAGAGCATACCTAACCTATCATCCTTACACATTTGAGTTATTTTCCTAAAGGGCCCTTTGCTTCTACAGCTGCTTTCCTCGCACCCCTGAAAAACACTGGAACGTGCTCTGGCACAGATCTGCCAAAGCACTGTGACACTAAGGGGGCTGAACCAGCCACCTTGTCAAACAAGATCAGTGTCAAAACAACAGCAAAAGAAAGTGCAGAGGAGGGTGATAAGCCAGAAACGGAGGAAAGAGGACTGGAATCACCTCAGCCCCAAGTTAGATGAGCTCACACTGTCTCACAGTACTACCTTGTGTGCCACAAAACTGCATCCTTAGTGAAGCCCACTCAAGAAATTAGATCATTCTCACATTGCTATAGCCATACAAAATTAGAGAATCATGGAATAATTTAGGTTGGAATGGACCTCTACAAGCCGTTTGTCCGATTTCCTAATAAAAGCAGCTCCAAATTCAAAGTAGACCAAGACACTCAGAATCATATAATGCACTCACATACAAATCTAGAGATTTTAACATACTGATATGAAATCCTTAAGCTATTAAGGACTGTCTCAGGACACACATACCTAGCCTACTGTACAGGCAAATACTGCAGCTGCTCACATAACATGAAGCAGTATCAAAATCTATACTAAAACCGCTGCTACTTCCAGAAGGCCTACTCTGAGGATGTGCCACAAAATGAAGGCTGGGAATAATAGTCATTCTACTGATATAGTGACTTTAATAAAATCATACTACGATAATATTGTTAATAATGCAATATGGTAATAATAGTTGGGTTGTAATGACTATTTAATACACTTTCCCCTCAGGAAATTATTTTTCGGAAGTAGCTGAACACAGATCACTTTGATGCAAATCAATGGCAGAGATTTTCCCCACCAGGAGTCAACCAACAACACTAGAAGGAATATCTCACATTCTCCACAACAAGGGACAAACTCCTTAAAAGCCACTCACCTATTCAGTTCGATGGCACTTAAATATGAGCATAGACTTGGCCCCTCTGCCTCAGCCCTGCATCTACCCACAGAGCTCCCAGTGACCCTACCCTCAGCTGGAGGATGCTGATCTCACACCCACACATAGCACCCATCAGCTTCTTGAAATCATTGGGTTTTCTACCCACAAACACAAATTCCACATACCTCCAGTCACCAAATGTTATCCTGGCTCAGAGGATGGCCAATAGCACTAGAAAGGCATTAATCTCTCCTAAGTCAAAGCCTCCACAAGCTCAGCGTGATCCTGCTCTGCACTTATGGATCACTACATTGTGAAAAATACCTAAGCGATCTGCATAGAAACCATTTTGAGATGGGCTCTACAAACAAGCTCTTTCCCTGTTCAGTTCCTTTAACTTTGTGAACAGGAATTTCTCTAAACATTTATGGCAAGCATGATGTGAAATTTCTTCTTATGGCTTTTATAGATGCTTATGAATAGTTTTAAAAATTACTCACTAGTGATGACAGTAATAAAAAAAAATAATAATAAGACAACATCTGCAAAGGTTCCAAACAAAAAACAAGTCAGTTCTCAAAAAAGCTGATGCACAATACTTAGGAAGATAACTCACTTCCTGCTTTCCTCATCAGAAGTCTATGGAGCTAAGTAACAATAATCTTAAATTTAAAATGCATCTTTCACCTAAAAAGGAAACCACATTGATTTATCAAGTAAATGGGCTAAATCCATAGCTAGTTGAAACTGATTAGCTCCATTGGTTTCAATGAAGGTGTTGATGTGCCGATTTATATGAGCTCAGAACTGTGTCTGTGTGTGTGTGTGTGTCTGTGTGTGTGTGTGTGTGTGTCTCTGTGTGTGTGTGTGTGTGTGTGTGTGTGTGTGTGTGTGTGTGTGTGTGTGTTTGATTGGAAAGCAACAGATACCCAGTGCTGTGACAAAGAATGTCACAGAAAAATACCACATTAACCAGCACAGAAAGTGAAATATTACTGTTGCATCTGAAAAAAAAATGTGCAGAGACTGAACAGAACGTTGTCTCTAATCTTCAGCCAGGGATGTGCACATATTCCCCCAGCAGAATGCTCACAGCACTGTTGTGAAAAGGCTCACAGGTATATTATATGCTGTTGTGTTTTGCTCTTCTCTACAAAAGTAGAGGCAATATTTGCAGACTGCAAAACAGCAGATGCACAGATAAACCCCTCTATGCAAACACATACTCCGCTTTTATGAAGAAAATGAGCAACTGAAGCCATGGCATGGTGTTGGAAGAAAGAGGAAAAACTAGCACATACCAAAATAGATACAACTTCTGTTCCCACAGGCCTCTCAATAATTGCCTGTGAAATAAAAATGGAGGATGCCTTGTGCTGTCCCATCATTGTTTGAGAAGCAAACTCCAAATCACCATCTTTAAGAGTGCAGCTCATATACTTTATAGCCATAAAGGACAGCCACAATTATTTATCCTGGCCTTCTGAGGACAGTTCAGCATAGGAGAGAGAGATGAGCTCTATAGGAGTGGGCTATAGCTTCCTGATTACTAAGTTATCCAAGACTACAGCACCAAGACACTTCTCTGATGGCATAGATGTCAAAGAAGCCAGCTTAAATGACTCTTTGCCAGTGGAGGATTTCTCCCCAGCCTTTTTCTTGGAACCAAGGTGAGCTTCCAAGCCTCCATGTAAAAAACTGTTCAACTTTGTGTTCAGGACGTACCTCACGACACCGTTACATCAGTTTGTGTAAGGCTGATGTATGTACGATTTTTGAAAGACATACCAATATGAATGACACAAACCAGCTGGAACAAATTCAGATCACCAGCAGAAATGCCCAAGACACAAATCTGTTATGTGATTCAAGCCTCCTAAGAAACTGGTGACAAGCCTATGTAGTAATCTACACTCAGTCTGTCACCACCAATGACACCAGCCATGAGATCCACTTACCTATTCCTGCCATGTAAGTAGGCAATAGACTGAGGCCTAGAAGACAACACACAGGGCCTGATTCTCTTTCCCCTTGTAACCAGCGTAAATTTGTAAGAACTTTTCCGTGTAAGGTGCAAAAAGCAGGATAAACAAACCCACTGCAAAGTAAAATTTATACTGTATTTCCGACTCCTGAGCTAGAGTGTTGCTGCAGTATCTGATATGATTAACCAAGGGCCCTCCTTCATGCCACAGCAGAAATGCTTCCCAGGCATGCCTCAGTCTAAGGACAGCATCTTAGCCACCCTACTTTCTGATCCTTTTCAGAAAGCTTGCCTACACTGCCTGAGAAAAGTACAGGTAAAAAGACATCTCTGCAAGCAATTAAGGCAGTGCACCTAGTCCCTGCTTTGTTCAGAATCCCAGAGCAGAGCGCTCTGACCTGCTTTGTGCAAGAGGTCAAATGACTTTTTGAAGATGTGTTTGAACTTTAAATGTTCCCTTTCTCTCCTGGTCGATAAACTCAGATCCTGGCCTGTTTTGAGTCCAGATCTCTCCAGTGATTCTGTGAGCCTTACCCAGCTCACCAGCAAGCACTTTTGAGGGGAGGAAGCTCCAGGCACCTTCAGTGCCAGCACAGGCTCTTCTTTCCACAGTATGGGCGAATCGTAACATACTAAATATTAGTCCAGGAAGGTTAGTGTGAGCTCAGCTCTGCATATGCACACTTTGAGCTTAAGCTAAAAGTGGATGGACAGCCCACAGTGTGGATGCAAGTAACGTGGTTGGAGGATATTCAAGCCTGCCAGCAACCTTAAAAGACACTGAAGTGGCACAACTAGACCAAGCACAGAACCGCTGACAGATGCAACTATATGCAACTCTGGATTCTGAAGAGCACTGCGGTCCCTGGGCCACCAGCTCCAGCGAACACAGTCTCACGGAAGTGTTTGTGAGAAGGGACCACCGGATATTGCCAGTCCAACCTCTTACTCCAAATGAGACTGTGGCCAACTACAGATCAGGGCAGATGCGGCTTCATCTAGCCAAAGTCTGAAAACTTCCAGGGACTGTGATATCACAACTTCTCTGTATCCTGATCAGGGCTACCCCCCCTAGGAAGCAGATTTCCCACTGTCCAGTCTAAATTCCTAAGCCACAGCTTGGGGCCATCACCCCTTGTTATACCTTTTGCTGCTACTGTGAGGAGTTTGGCTCCATCACCACTGTCACGTGAATGCATGGACACTCCTTCCAGGTCTGTGGCCATCAGCACAGACCAAAAAATAGCACTGTGCATTCATGCAACACTACACATGTAGCTCCACAATGCTGTACTGCACACCATGAGGCTCACCATGTGCTTGGGGATCTCCATGCACCCTTTCTGCCACAGCTTCTAAAGAAAGTTAAGAGTTGCTGTACTTACGTTATTATCTGGGTCTCTATGCCAGGGTCCACAAGGGATCCATCCACAAAAAGCGGTGTTGATGTGAAACTGTATTTACTCCAGGTTCTTCCCTCATCAAAACTCACCCTAGGATAGAAGCAGACAAGATTTATACACATAAAAAGTCTTACTCTAGTGAAACTGCAGCAGTTAACTATTGGCTAAGGTTTGCAAGCTCCAGCAGCTGGATTTATAGACAGGCACCGATGTTTGCTGTCTCCCGGCCCACTAATTCATGTTCTTGGAGTACTTTTGAAAGATCAAAGCCTTAGAGAGTATAAACTATGGCAATAAGCACATGGATATACTTGTTCCAGTGCTATATCAGACCTCAAGGGATCAAGGGACATTGCCAAGTCCTACCGCTGAATCTACAAGAGCACCTGGCATGAGGAAGTGCTCAGGGCATATGCAGCCCTGGTCTGAATGCACAAAAATTGCTGTCACAGCCGTGGGACATTTCACCCCATGCCAGTGCCAAATAGCATTAGCTACAATCTCTGTAGCCCTATTCATATTTCTTTGTCTGACATTTCAGAGGGGGCCTGCATTTTTAAAAAAGGTGGAGGCAGAAGGCTAAACTGAGCCTCTGTCACTGGTTAGTGCAGGTGTTCTCTGCCCATCACAGTTGTAAAGAAAATTGCATGCTGGTTAAAATTAAAGCATTTTCTTTCCTAGCGGCTAAGAGTGTTCATGGTGTCAATGATAAGCCAGGGTAATTCAGTGGTTTCTGATTATCTGTCCTTACCCACAACTACCTTGTGCCTTCTTTTCTGCTTTTATCAAAAGAGAGCATGTGTCCCAACCCATCTCTCAGGGGCCTGACTGAATTAAGAGTTAGTACATGTTTTTAGATTAGCAGAGGAGGGTTAGCAAAGCCTGCTCTCACCTATACCTCAGCAACCCCTACATCTTTGACAGAACTGCACATGAGCAGGTAGAAAAGTCTAACTGACCATGCCAGCAGACAGACTGCACTGGGGCCCTGAGGGCAGTAACAGGCTTTGCTGGCCCTGACGAGCCTCCCCTGGGGCCTCCCCATCCCTGGCCCTGGCCCAGGAGCCCATTTCAGCTTAGCCTGGGGCTGTCAGTCCCTGCCCCAGTGATGCCATTGCAGTGCCAGTCTCCAGCCCTGCCATGGCCCTGCCCCTGCCAGGCCCCGGACCCGCTGATCCCGACCTGCAGGAACCAACCATCTGGCTCAGCCTGGGCCCGGCCCCATCACCATGGGCCTGCCTGGCCATTGCAGGACTGTGTCTGATGCCAGTCACCATCACTGTGCCTTACCCAGACCCCAACCCACAGAGTGGCGGGTGCACAGACTGCAGGACCCAGCCTTGGCCCGTCCCTGTCCCCACAGAGGTGCCCAATGCTGGGGCTGGGGCTGCCCTGCTCCCTCACGGGGCGACGGGATGCGCCCCGGCTGCGGGGCCCTGCCCTGCCGGCACGGGGAGCCTCTGTGGCTCCTGGTGCCCAGGGAGCCACTGGACTATGCAGTGCCCCAACAGACTGTGCCCAAGAGACTGCAGAAAACAGCCAGCAGAGGGTCTGCACATCCAGCCCCTACCGTATCAGAAAAGAGAGGTAACCTGCAGGCCGTTAGCCTGATAGTCCGCATCCAACTCCCAAAACTGCTCTTTATACGCAATTCTGAAAGCAACCAAGTTTCTCTCTGCCCCTAGATTTTTTTACACAACTGCTTCAGCACAATTTCTGCCCAGATTTTCAGCTCCAAGTTCTAGCAGCAAACAAAAAACAGAGAAGCACAAAGGTTTATTGGCTCTAAAATTATTTGACCCTCTCCCAGCAGGGTTGTTTAAGAGTTCTCTGTAATTCTAGGAGGTACCTGGGCTGTGAAAGCTGACATATTATGCTTGATGGACATTACCAAAGGGACAAATAAGGCACAAACTTCTTCTCTGCATAGCGGGAAACATTTGTCGTTTTAAAGTGAGCATAAAAGACAACTTTGTCTTATTTTCCAGGCTAGGGGAATTTGGGAGGTAGTGTCTGTGTATGTGCACATGGAAGGACAGGATCACAGTTAGGAGCTCTGCTTCTAATGAGGGCAATTCAGTTATACATTTTAAACTCATGTATTTCAAGAAGAGATACTCATTTGGTCATGGTATCCTTCCCAGGTTTCCCTTATGCTCTGTTTCTTTAATTCAGCGTACACAGAAATATATCCCAAGGGTTTGAAAGAATAGTTTGTTCACAAGATCCCCAGCTGGAGTTCACAGTCACCAGGAATAGAAAAGCTGAAGTTGTGGCTAGCAAGAGCAGAGGATGCCCATGCCTACAATGTATTTATTGCTCAGTGAAAGTTGGCACCCCTGTGCTGTGAACACTCAAGAATTATCAATGGGAATCCCTACTTCATCCTCAAGACATGATGACCGTCACAGACATTTTGGGAAGGACAATAAAATATTTAAGAAAGGGTCACTCTGCTTGGGTCCTTCAATAAATCTAGAAAGGACAATTACAAACTTCTAAAGAAAATTTCCTCCTCTACCTTTCCTCCCTCTGTTCTCCACTTCACTGATAAGAAAAGAAAGGGGAGGCCATAGCCATTCTTACAGCACAGGGCAAATTAAGCATGCTAACACTGAGGAGTTGGATTTGTCTGAGAGGGTCCTGCCAGAAACTGAAGGGCTTGGTCAGTTAGACTTTTCTTCTACCTACTCATGTGCAGTTCTGCCAAAGACTCCCAACTTCAAATAGGAAGCATCAGGAGACACTATCTGAGATGCTACCTAAGGACAAAGATGCTAGTGTAAGATCCATTATAAACAATGGGTTACATTAACACACACTCTCTAATATAGAAATACAAGGCTCATAGAGACACTGGTCCCTAAATACCTACCTCTAGTAGCACCTAGCAAAACCTTCACCTGTGTGCATCTGCCATGAGAGGACACTGACTACAGACCAAAGACAGAAAGCTGGGGGAAGAACAGCATACAAAAAGCTTATCTGCCCCAAATCTATTTATTTAAATGTATGTATCTTCCCATACACCTGTGCGTTAGTATGCTGTTCTGCCTGCATGCTTATCTATCTAAACAGCATTTCAATTTCTGGGGAACAGCATGCTTCATTAGTTTAGCTAAAGTTCCCTCAGCTTTTCAATTATCCACCCCTCTTTTCTCCAGTATGAAACTTATTGTACAATGTCTCTGCCTGAGAACTAACAGATATACATGTACCCTTTAATCTATTCCGCTCCTGCCCATAGAACAGGTGCCTACTGAGGCAATGTGAAGCGAATTCCAAAGCCCCTAAGGGCACAATTTTGGAGGAAACCTGTTGGAGATTATTCATAATGGTTCTAAATCACTCCTTATTTAATACAGTGGGCTGGACATTCATAGTACTACTGCACATGCCATTTCATGAGACTTGGTGGAAAGGGAAAACATCTGAAAGGAACCTTTCCAAGCCAGACAAAGGAGAGCTGGGTACTCAGCTCCTACGGACAGTCAGCCTGTTACCAAAATTCTCCTGACATCTAAGTACAGGCATTTGTACGTAACTTGCTCTGTAGGTCAAAGGAGCCTCCACAGGGAAAGACTAAATTAAATGGGACAGTTACACCTGGATTGAAGGACATACTCCTAAATGGTTAATACATGGTTGACGGCTCTTTCACTCCTCCATAGCTCAGCTGGCAACAGCCTGAAGCATCTACTGCTGGTGGTGGCTTCTGCACTTGGCTAATAGACACCTCTCCTCCCTTAGTTTATATTTGGTTTGTTTTAAGGACTTGGATATGGTCTTCTTGCTGTCCTCCTTCCTGAGGGCACTTCACCCATGACTACCGAGTTACCTAGCAGAGGCAAATGTTTCTAGTCACATGATAACACACTCTAACCACAGACAGAAAGATCCTGAGCAGAGAAGAGTTGTATTCCAGAGGAAGCATCATTATGGGGCATGGAGACTGCTGGCCTACACTGACCTCTGAATCTGACTCAATATGCACATTCATACATTACATTATGATTGCAACAAGTTTGCTTATGATACTAACAAATCATCTGTTTCCTGAACATTTGAAAGGAATGCAAAGATCACCCCTATTTTACATGTAACGGCCTGCTTGTGAATCCACATGGAGGCAGTAGCAAAACTGCATTTCTTGGAAAACACTTTGTCCATTGGACCATCCTACCCCTTGTCCTAAGAAGATCCTAGAAAAAGTATATAGCCTTAAGAATATGAGCCAAGCACATCCTGTGGATAAAAATCTCCTCTTATGGTAAAGTTAAAGAAGTCATTTCTTCAGCTCAGGTGGTAAAAATGCGTGCTTGAATGCAACAGATTCAAACTTTAGTAGCTACATATGTTGGGGACATTCCAGAGTGTTATTTGTCAGGTCAGGAGTACAAAGTTCAGAAATGTTTCATATTGAAAAAGTAACCATTTGTGATCTTAAGGTACATCTCTGGAACATGAGGTTGTGATGGATAAAGACTTAGCCTCAGTAATGAGGTCTCCAGCTTCTGAATGACTGTAATTTAACTGAACGAGTATGTACAATAATGACTCAGGTAGAAGAGACCTTAAGACCTCATCACTGCTGCCAAACACCATTGCTTTCCTTTTTCTATTTGACTGAAGGCCACATTTCCTTCTGCATGAAGTGCATGAGATAGACATGTGCTTAGCACCATCAAGATGGGAGATGATTCACTTGTGCAGACAGGAATACAAAACCTGGCTCTGAAGGCTATTTCTATTTAATTCACTTCTGAACAGCATTAAAAACTGGGTAGGCCAGTCCATTAGCCATGCCCCTTTTTCACTCAAGACCAGAGACTGAAGGTGATGCTAATACATACATTTTCTGTAAACAGCAAGGTTAGTGCTGAATTTCAGAATGCCTCTCTCCAGTGTTCAGCTGGGGCAGAAGTGAGAGAGCTATAGACTAAGAGGAAAGAGGAGGATAAGTTTGAGCCATATCTTTAGTGCTTAGATTGTTCTAACACGCATGTAATGAAAACAGTATCTTCAACTGGGAAATCACCTTGCCCTCTTCCACCCCCCAACCTTATTCAGTTAACACTACTGTGTGTGGAAACAGACAGTGAAATCCTAGAGGAAATAGTGGTATTAGCAAGTATTTCTACTGTTCTTATCGACACCTGCTGCCTTGACCTCTCTCTCTCTCTTTCTCTCTCTTACTGGTTTAATACTAAATTGTGCAAATGAAAAAGCAAATGTAAGAGGACACATCCTAACAGAAATACCTGGAGTACAAATGATTGCTTCTTACTAAGTATATATGTATCTGTTAGCAGAAAGAAACCCTGCCTGAAGTCTCCTAGTACATTATTAGGGCAAAGAGTAATTCATAAAGCTGTGTGAGTATGTATACAGCCATTATATTTATATAATCAATATATACAATTGTAATATATTAATTATAATTATGTATCAATTATAATTATAAATAGTGACACAATTATGTTTTATTATACAGTTATAATATATTAATATGTACAATAATCATTATATTAATCTACAAAACCAAAAAGCTGGTAGAAGACAGATAAAAATTATCTCATTTGCTCATTTTGTAGAAACAAGAAGGTGCTGAGCAGGAGATGCAAGAGATGTTATCACCACTGCCAACTTACCACATCAGAAAGCTTCTCAAAATAACAAGTCTCCTTACCACAAGTGCTGAATGGGCATTGATGTGTGTTTCATGGCCACAAGTGCCCCTCCCCAGTCCAGAAACCACACATTGTATTCCTCCTCGAAGATCTGCAAACCAAGCAGGTACTGCATGAGTGCTCCACACCTTTGGAAAGGGAAGACTTGGAAGATAACTAGCAAAAGGTTCCATGCTTTCCTTCCCTCTGCAAAACATACCTGTCTCCAGGAACTTCCACCATCAGAAGAGATGAATACGCCAATATCAGTGTAGGAAAGCTCAGAGCCAATGTTGCCTGTAACACAAGCAAGTGTCAGAAGTTCTTGTGTGGAAGGACATAGAAGGCACTTTTTCAGGAAACCAAAAGTACTTGGTTTGACCAGCACTACTTTGCTGTTCTTAATTCTATTCTCGTCTGAAAGCTCACCATGTGCAGGTGGCAAGACTCATTTACAGGAGCTGTGCAAACATGAAACCAGTATCAATTTGAAAATTAACATCAGAGAGAAATGGTATTACCAGCTTACCTTCCCAGCAGATTGCACTGCATGTCATTGCAACTATGCAAACCACTGAAGTCTGGCTTATTCTAGCCAAGGACCTACATGAAAAACTGTATATGAAATTACCTGTCCATTTGGTGCACAGAAATCATCGGAATGGTATGCAGAATAGTGGCCACTGTCCGTAGCTACAAGATATTCCACTGGACACACATTTTTCTCTGAACTTTCGAATCTTCAGGCTCTGGCTGGTAAGTTGAACCTCTGCAATCTGGCAGTGTCTTTGACATAGGTCTTACCTAGGGTTACCTGTATCTCCACTTCTTGTATAAAGGAGAACAGCCATAGGCAAGCTGATCTGATCCAAGTCAGTTATTCATACTGCTTTCACCTCAGCTGAATTAAAGGTGAAACCCTGGCCCCACTTTCCTGTGATTTCAATGGGGCTAGAAAATCAACTCAGGATTCTGTCAAAATTTTCAGCATAAAATATACCTGATCTCAGAATCTGCAGCCAAACAAATAAAGCTTCTTCCCAAGTCTAGCAATGGTTTGCAATGAAGACCTATTAATGAGGATTGTAATGTAATTAAATATTAGCCTCTGTTAAAGGGAACCTTGTTTGTTTAGGTATGAACCTCAGCTGCAGACAGAAAGAGTGCAGAGAATTAAGCTGCACCAAATGACTTAGCAGCAGAGAGACAGCGACCAGGCTGAGCAGCATTTTAAACAATGTTGATAGTTTTCCTTGACCTGAAACTAGCCCAAGCTGTGAGTCCAAACTTACTAGCTTACTCTGTAGGGTTCTTAATTTTAATCTTGTCATTTCCATTCTGATGGAAACTGTTCTGCTGACAGTCCTGTAGGGTGAACAACTCTGCATTCATCACATGTTAGAGAATGGCTATGCCTCACACCAGAACAGCACTCAGAAAAGCTCAAACATCAACCTCAACTGCATGTTCAGACAGCACAGTACAATACTATTTGGAGACACTACCTCAGGACTTGAAACAAGTAATTTTTTTTTCAGAATCCCTTTTCTCAGATGGCAGAGAATGCCTCAACTCATGGCACTATGCAGAGTAAATCACAGACTTGGATTAAATTGCCACTCCTTGAACAACAGTTGCAAGAGTGAGGTCTGATAACTGAGAAACTTGTACACACTCCAAATAGACCTTTTTAGCTCATTCCCAGCACTGCACTGAGGTCAGCATCTTGCCACTCTCATAGCTTCTAAGTGAAATTATTTTTAAAGCAGGTGTAATTCCTGTGGAAGGGAGAACTAATATTTCTTCTTTAAAAATAGCAAAGGGAGAGGAATCAGTCTTACACATCTATAGCATTAACAGGAGCACAATAAAAACACACTAACAAAAATGTTAATTGAATTTCTAACATTTAATGCTGGAAAATGAGAAATTAAAACCCAGATGCAGGTTGATGCACTCCTGTCAGCATCATGGAATCCAACTAGCCACATTGTTGCGACAACAGTTTCCAAAAATAAAACCTCTAGCTTGGGATTGCAGGACGATTCAAAAAAGGCTTTTCCATCAGTGCTCAGGATGAAGGAAACATCATACTGCCCAGCTCGCTAATCTTACTCCTTGGTATCAGTAAGAGTGACCAACCACTTTAGATGAATGTACAAGAAAATCCTGCAGCGGGGAACCATATAAAATAACAGTCTACAGGAACATCCAGGGCCTACAGGTTCATGAGAATGGATCTGCTGTGTCAGTCCAAAGGTCTAACTCCTACCGTGTGTGGAAGCCCTCAAGAATTAGATGTTGGCTTAAACACAGAAGCGTAAGTTATGTACTTTTGTACCATTGTACTCTAAAAATTAAAACAACAAGCAGCTTTCCAACCAGGGATTCACAGATTGTGGCAAAGAAAGGAAGTAAAATGGTCAGATTCTATTGCTACCACTTCTATCTGTCTGTTATTCTCTGTAACCTGGTTCCATGATTTCCTTCATTCTCTCTATGTAGCTTCATTCAGCTATGTGGATTCAAACCCCACCAAAGGTAACCAACTCCCAAGCAGGTCAAGAGGATTTGTATCAAGCCTTGGTATTGGCAGCTTCACAACTGGATACCAAGAAACAGATCTTCTTTTGCAAGAGTCTGACCTATGCCCTCCAGTCAAGAGTCTGAGTTTCCCATCATTACTTGAAATGCACCACTGAAAGTCAAAGAGTAAGACATCTCGCAATGGAGGGTTTGAACAGTCAGTCCTCATGACAATAAGTTGCAACACTTGCCCTTGAACGTGTTCGCCAACATGATGAGACATTCCCACTGTTGAAAATGGGTTAGTAGAAACAGATGCATATATTCCCACTAGGTTAAGCTTTTTATTGTACAAGGCAGTAAGGCTAAAATAATATTTTGCCTTTTAAAGGTTAATTGTTAGACTGGTAAAGCACTCATCCCATGCACTGGCAGCCTGAAAAGAACCTCTTTGACTAACAATTTAGATCACTACTTAGAATCTCACTGTCTTGCTGCCTCTATTTGCTTCCTCACAGGTTAAAGAACAGAAGCCTCCGCAATCACAGCGTCATGAGCTTGGCTCGCTACTACGCATCCATCTAGCACGCGTAACCTGCCAGGAGGGATGACTCCACTTGGCTAAGCATGGGAAGATCTGGAGGTTTAAACCAAAACATCTCACCCTGTTTGGTCTTGACCAGTGAACTGGAAATCACACTGTTTCCCTTGTTGAGCTATAAATGTCATGAGGGGAACCTGTCCCTCAGATTCTGGCTTACTCTGGCAGACACACCGGAAGCACAGGGAACATGAGAATAGAAATGGCTGGAAGGAACAATGTACATTCATACAGGCAATATGCTAACATGACACAATTGCAAGCCACTGCTAGACTGAACAGGACAAAGAAGAGAAACTGCCAGAGAGAATTAGAGCTAAACTGAGCCTTAGAAAGAATAGTCAAGCTCTTGGAACATATTTTGTAACACACTTTGGGCTTTTATTCACTTAGCTGAGTAAGTCCTACTCTTACTACACAGATGAGTAAGACCAGGCTGATGTTAATGTTCCTCTTTGGAGAGCATACTAATGCAGGAGCCTCCCTATGAAAAGGCACGGCAGCATGCATCCTCAAAATGCCAGCTTGACATAGCACCAGGCATTCAGAAAGCACTTTGTCACCACAGGAGCTCCCACAGACCTAAGCACTGTGGGAGCTCTAAGTGCTGTCCATCCTGATCAGGCTGCAGGCTGTGAGCGAGCAACAGGGAATAAAAAGAGCCTGTGATGGCTGTCAGATTAATTACAGTGGGTCAGTCATTGCCACCATGCAGCACTGTAGCAGGCTGTCATTAAAGCATCTCGACCTGCCAAAACACCATTTCACAGAACAACTCTCAGTAACAATGACCCATGTAGTGCTGATGAAGTATTGTCAGCCTTGGAGCAATATAGTGTAGAAAGTAGGTGCCATGCACAAGACAAGAACCCATGAAGTCTGTGCTTGACTAGAAGGGCTTTGTGACAACTCTGTGCTTGATCCTCAAAAGTACTGATACTTTCTGGAAGTGTACCCATGGTTATAAGCCCTCTTCTTGTTCATGGTAATTCCAGCAAATGGGTAGACTTACATGAGTGGTTAAAATGATGTCAAGTGAGAGGAGTTAGTAATCCCAGTTCGTAATGACCCCATGCAGCTGTGGACTTAGAGCTGCGTACAGGCTATTGTAGTGTGACAAATAGCAGGCAGGTATCATCTTATTTGAAATAATGGGCCACATTTCTTCTCACAGATCATAGCAAATGGGAGTTAATGTGAATTAGCTGACATAGAACATCTCATTTACATTTTCAGGCTCCCAGTGCAGCATGGGTGAGTGGTGAGAAGCTCTGCTTATGTTCTTACCTGTTGCCACCAGCAGCCCAGGAGCTGTCTGCTTGCTGGAAATGCTTCCTGAAGTATATGGATTCTCTGAGAGTTGCAGATGTAAGTGTAAGGAACAAAAGGGCTGTTGACAGGAAACAAACAAAAGGCAGAAGCTTTAATATGCAACAAGTCAAATATCAGAGGAACCCTTGGTGACTGCTGACAGATGCTCAGATCCTTCTGAAAATGACCCCTCTGCTCTTAGCATTGTTATAAATAGCAGCATATGTTCATTTTCTGAATAAGCAGCATAAAAGTAACCGAGAGAAAGAGAAGGAGGAATGCTGCATTGCAAGGGAGCATGTCTGCATTTGTTTTTACTAGCAATCTGATCTAGAGCCACTTTCTTCTAGAAATCTTCCTATTTTGATTTAAGATTCATAAAAAGGTCAAGTAAGATGGTCAGAATTTTCTCTTTTGGCTTAAAATCTATGAAGCTACAGAAACAGAAATCCACTTAACTCACCAAGCAGGTTAGGAAAAAATACAGGAAGGGAGATGAACCAATAAAACTCCAGAGGAACACCATTCCTTTGAAACACGGGCTATGGCCTACTATAAAAAAAACTGTTCACCAACCTGAAGTTCTCATCTGTAAACTGTGCCTTATTTTGGACCACCTCACCCTGCAGATCTCCTATTGGCATGAATTTCTCCTCCTCCCCAGCTTCATTTCAAGTTTTGCCACTCACCAGCTGACAAACTACAGGATCGCCTCTTAGATTGGTGTCTGGTGCCTGCAGCAAACGCCAGTCTCTGCCTTTGTTGTAGGTAATGAAAGTCTTGATTTGGTCATCTACCTTCCTGTTAGCCAGGAATATGCCTTTGATCCCTGCTACCTAGGAAAAATGGAGAGAGATTAAAAAACACATCGGAAAAACAGGCCAGAAGAAAGCCTGTTCTGAGGACTCTCAGGAGCGGACACTCTCTGAAAAAGCAATAAAGCCATCTCAATCCAGCCTTAGAGGACTGGGATTGGCAATTATAATTACATCCAGATGTTGCCTGCACAGCTGGCAGGGCCTCTTGCAGTCTCTCTCTCTGGAAGGCAAAGATAAAGATGTTCATAGGGCAAATCCCTAGCCAACAGCCCGTTCCTCCTACGTTTCCCTGAGTGGTTGCAGACAGGCTTACAATGGGCTTGAACACACACACCATGTCACACGGTGGGCTCTGTGGGCCTGGGGATGTGCTCTTTCCCACTCCTTCCCCATGTTTCCGTAACATGGGAGACAGCAGGTCACACCAGCAGCAGTGTGGGTACACTTAGGCCAAGCAGCAAAGGAAAGGGAGGGAAGACCCTGAAGTCACAGAGGAGATGAGGAGATAGCCTAGTAGGGTACATCCACAGAGTGGGCCTCCAAGTTCCTGTCGAGCAACGTGTTCCCAGCTGCAGCACCAGCAGACCAGCAAGAGAGAGATGCAGAACTTCAGAAGAAATAAAGCAGAAACGTTTTTATGGTCTTTTTTCCATTTACACAAAAAATGGAAATGTTTCATTCTGAATATGCTTAAACACTGGGGATTTTCTGTGAATTTGATTTCTTCACTTTCCTTCCACTCCCAAATTCTGTCAAAAATCCACCCAGTTGTTCCAAATGTTTTGATTTTTGTCAGCAGAACCCATTCCAGCAGAATATGGTCCTGTCAAAATGTCCCCAAGCAGATCTAGCATTGAGTCTGGTCTCTGTTGCATAGCTGTGAAAGCGAGACAGCAAGACACAACTTGCTGCAAACCTGGAACTTCCTGGGAATAGCAGGATTATGATGCAAATCCTTCTGCTCTAAAACCCCTTGTGCAACACTACCCTTTGAATGATCCTGTGAAAATCTCTATTGACATTTAACTGTGAAGAGTCTATGATACACAGCTGGGGAGTACAGACTGCCCAGCAATGGGAGATGATGTATGTTTATTTTAGCTGGCTCATCACAATATAGAAATAGGTTTTTTTTTCAGAGGCAGGAAAATATATTTAAGTAGGGAAAAATAAAATATAAAGGCTGTCCTTCATTTTGATTCATATGTTATTTGTCAGTTTTCTCTCCTTACCTTAAATTACCAGGATGACCTGCTGGCCCTCTTCATCTTGGCGCACCAAAACCACCTGCTTCTCCAGAGGCTTAGAGACATACAAATTTATGGAGCAAATTTGTTTTGCAAGGTAACATAGATGTCTATTCCATCTCTCTACATGATAGATAGAAGTTGCCTTAAACAAGGACTGACGATGACCTCCCTGATAAGATCTACCTAAGTTCCTAGTCTGTTTTGATTCAGGCCAGCCAACTTTGACACCCAGATTAATCACAGAAATACAAATCCAGGCAGATGGAAAGTTGTTTCAGCTTGTTACTTCTATGTGAAATCCCCACTGCCAATCTGAACATTTCTATTAGGGAAGAAAACAGCTACAAACTATTCCCAATACAAGTCTGTTTCAGTAGAGTTAGTAAAAACAATGGCAGTTTTTACAAACACATTGATGATGATGATAAATGGACATTATTCTGGCTGAATGTATAATAAATGTATAATCCTAGCTTCTATGTGCAACTCTAAACACTTTTCTCCATGTTATAGTAGAGCTTCCCCAAGTCAGTCTGCAACCATTACTGTTTATATTACAGATAATTTTTTTGTTGCCGGCAGAGCACTGAGCTCTGAACAGTGTTCAAAATCTCAGAAGATATTCCAGTCAATGAGATACATCAAAACCAGAATGCTCTGAGAAAACCAGAAACTTGAACAACTACTATGAATGGATTGTGCTTGGCCAAGGTTGAAAGCCCTGGCAGAAGAATGAGAACAGGAGATGATTCAAGGTAGAAGTAATCCCACTATTACCTCTACGCAAATGGCACCTATAAACTTTTGCTTATAGTTCATAAACTGTTCAGTGATCACAAAGGTGGAATTCAAATTCCCTTTCTTCAGTGCCTGCAATGCCTGTGAGCGTTTCTAGATGTCCAAGGGGAGAAACCAGTATTTCAGACCTAAGGTTTTTCCCTTTTGGAAGTTCGTGATATCTCATTCATGGGAGTATCTGTGTAACTGTTAGTCTTACGTTACCTTTTAAACCCAAGTGGAGCAGATGCAAAATTCTATCACTCTGATCTATTGGAGTTTTGCACTCTCCTAGCATCAAGGTTAAGTGTTGATGAAAGGTTCAGGGAACAAATACCCCGAAGACAACAATAGGTAATAAAACATCACAGGGGTCTGAGATGTCGTATAGCCTAACCAGTTACTGACTTGAAAGCAACAAGTTGTCACACCAATCAGAACTGCACTGCAGAATGCAGTGCATCTATATGTATCTATCCTCACATGAGCTGGCTCAGAATCAAATCCAATAAATTGGATTAAAAATTGGATTTATAAAATTTAAATTGGATTTATAAAATCAAATCCCTGGATGCCTCAGGGAGCAGTGCCATTTTGGTGCCTGCATAGCTGCGACTCTGGAGATCATAGCTGTCTCGGATGACCCCCAAAAAAAGAAGACCTGGAAGGGTGGTGAGAGATTTACATTTGTCTGAACTAGTAAGCAGTTGCTGTTCTTGTAGGGTGACCTTTACCACATACCTGATAAAGGTCAATGATGATATTTCCCTCCAGTCCTCTACTGCTTTTCACGTTTTCCAAGGCCAGGGTGAAGTACACCCCTCGGGTGTCAGAGATGTACAGGTTGTATGTATCGTTCTGGTTCCACTCTTGAACAGCTGCAAATACCTGATTCTCATCTGTGCTGATAATATGCATGTCCTGTTAAAAGATGACAAAAGGCCTATTACTAAGGATCTCTATATTTCTTTGCCCTTTGGGACATGTAGTAATTACCATGACTTATGAAAGGATGGAGATGGAGCATGAATTATAGGTGATTTTAAATAATTTTCTGTTAAAGCAAGCCAATAAATTACCATCATTGTGACTTTTCTGCATTTTTTTTTCAATGGCTACCAGCTGGGTGAAGGGTTTTTGCCTTCCTCATTTCTGGTAGCTTGAAGGAATTTCATCCAGCTGCATTTTTTATTTATAAATTTGAAAGTCAATTTTATCACTCCTGGAAGATTCACAACCCTGGAGCCTGGAGTCCTCTCATAGTCACTATGCTTGGTGCAACAGCAGGCTAGGAGCAGTGAAAGCTTCCGTTCACATGCTGAACTCACAGGCTGTGCTTCTGGCAGCTAAAGAACCACTTCCACAAACTGGAATTGAGTTCAATTTTTTTTGAAGCTGAGGTATGGGGATCAGTTTGAGCTAATGCTGGTAGTGATTTTTAGTAACAGACACACTTTTCTATTGAGAGTTGGTTTGAGATCTGCCCACTGTGGGGGCTATCAAATAATCCACCCACTAAACTTTGCTGGATTCCTGCTGGTGACCAAGATGTGAAGCTCCAGCAAGGGTTTCCCCATTTAGTTTTAATATCAAAGAATTTTGTCAATGCATTTCTTCTGTATTCCTTTAAAGCAGGTTCATTACTTAGAGATGATTTCCAGGATGATGATGAGTATCTAAACACTTCATCCTTGCCACCCTTGTTGAACAAATTAACAGTGGTTCAGCTTGAAGTGATGGCATTGTGGTTACATGGGACTTTATTGTATCTATTTATCTATTTGTGTCTATTTAAAACTCCCCCAAGATGCCAAGGGTCCTGATTAATTTCATATGCTGTTTCTTGATCAAGAAATCTTAATTCCTTATTTAGAGGTGTTCTGCCACTTTGTCCACAAATGTGTGTTTGGAAATCTGAAATCTCTCAAAGGATAGAAAGACTTGGTTTTGGGAAGAGTTTCTTGGGGAAGATCAGCTCAACATTCCCACTCTGCCCAGGAGGCTACTGAGACTTCTATGTGAACTGTCATGAGGAGTAGTTGAGGTAGCCAAGATGGGGCTATTTCCAGTCAACGTAACACCATCTATCAGCATGGGATAAGGAGAAAAGACTTTGAGGGCCTAATTCTGTCCCAGTGAGTTCAGCCAGTGGGAGATCTGCCATTTCTCTCAGTGAAGGAAGACTAAATCAGGATGTGTGGTTCATGCCAAACAGCTCTAATTCCTTGAAGATTAAGCACATACTCAGCAAATTCCAGCAGTGTGAAAACATAGCAAATCACCCAACGACTTCACTCTGTTTTGACTAGCTGCAGTGGAAATATTGCATTACTCTATTGCCAGCTTCACATCTGCACAATTCCAGCAGAGTTCATTAATCTACAGATGACAGGATAGTTATACAGCAAAAATGTTCTGGTGACTAAGGGCAGCATAAACAAATCTCCTTCACACAGCTAAAAGACTTTGCTGTGACATCTTGCTTAAAAGCAGTTTCAATTTTTAAATGACAAAAGCAGCCCTGATTTTATGCAATGCACCAATTCCAAACCAGGGCCACCAACAAATCGGTCTCATAACAAGCCAGAAACCCAGGATACCAACAGTCAAGAAGGCAGGACAATCATAGGGCAGTCATTTTCTCCACCCACTTGACTTTTTAACGAGGAGGCAGCTTTCAATGTCAAGCCATAAACTGGGAGCATAGATAGTACATTTTTCTCCTGAAAAATAGCACCAGTGTTCCAAAAAGCCAGTGTGTTGTGATACATTTTGAATCCACCATCACCACCACAGTGGAAGGACAATCAAAAGAAACTATATCTGTGCTCTGCAGGGGTCAATACACTGTGAACTGTGATCAACCCAAATGTGAAGCAGAAGTTGAGGTGCAATGCAGGGAGTCCAAGATGCAAATCTCCCCCAACTACTATGTTTTCAGCTACATGTTAAACCAAGCATCCCCTGTCTGCTAGACTGTCACTATCATGTTGGCAATCAGAAGGCTAGATACAGCCCACAAGGAAAGTCTATCCAACTACTATTCCCCCAAAATGTTCACTTGTAGAAGGAAGTAAAGGTGAAGGCCATTTTTGTCAATTATTGGATTCCTCTACTGTCCCTTAATAGCCATCTTGTGGCTCCAAAGAGTAGCAGTAGTGTCAGCTGCCCTGCAGGGCTACCCTGAAACTTGCATCTAGCCAAGGCACTGGAAAAGTTGGTCCCTTCTGTTCTGCCCAGTTCCAAGCAATGACTTGTCCCTGGGAGTACAATTCCAGGGAGATATTCTCCTTGCTGAAGCTTCCCCTGTTTGATCTGGTAGAAAGCCAAGGCCTAAGAGGGGAAAGCCAGGCATAGTGGTACTAGAAGTGCCAGCTTCCCTCCCTCCTAGCTTTGCCAGATAATGTCATCTCAGGCACTGCCATCTGAGTCATCTCCTAAGCAGTATCACACGGTGGATCTGTGTGTCCAAAGCATCCTAAGAGCTATGCTATTTTAGGCCCAACTTCTAGGGAGCCAATTATACCCCCATGAATTGCTGCCAAAGTCCAGCTATGGGATGGGGACAGCAGAGGCTCTATACATAGGAGCATTAGCTTCTCCACTCTGTGTTTCTTTCACTGGTTGAAGACTGAAGTAGTGCTCAGCATCCCAAGCATTCTCCAGTGCCATGGTCAGGCTCACCAGCAAAATCCTTTCTAGAGAACAGAGCAGGACTGGGAAAGACATGTTCACAGGCGACCAGCTGAGGATAAGTTAGCCTAAGCTCTAAGCAGGGACATAAGGGAACTGCTCCTTCGGAAAGCCTCACTGATCAAAGGAAGAGAGATATAAAGATTCCAGCCCCATATTTAAGAAGGAGCATTCAGGTAGCACAAAGAATGGAGCTCCCCAGAGAGGAACCCCACTGAGGAACTTCACCATTGGACAGGCAGTGCTGTTCAACATGTTGCATGCCTACGTTCATAAATGGTGCACTCACCTTAGGAAGAGAGTATTTGGGCAATTTAATCTGGGCGAAAGGCTCCCGTCTGTACGACACATAGTAATTTGCTCTTCCACCAGCTGTCACCTGTGAAACACCAAAGAGAGTGAGTGATGACCCTTCTGAGACACCTATGCTGACATCTCTAAGAGGGTTTGACAGCAATCCTTTCAGACGTCTTTTCTGTGACCCAAACAGCTGTCTCTGAAAGCATCTGTATAACTCCATCAGAGAAATCCCAGACTTGGGAGGGATGGAGCTTTATTTACACAAACTGTGCTACTGTGCTTTCCATCTTGTCTCTCATGCTTCAATTCCAGCATGACTTTAAAATCAGGTATGTGAGGAAAAAGGGAGAAGCAGGTGTAAAGTTTAAGGTCTTCAGTGGGAGAAAGAATGGTCTGGGTTCTATACCATGGTTCCAGCACAGACTACCTTGAGCAAGTCATTTAAATTCTCTCCGCTTCTGTTCCTCCTCTGAAAGAAGGAGATAATACCTCTTTTCTCTGCTGCTTCTCAGCCTTGCCTGTTTGCACTGTAAGATCCTTGGGCCAGGATCACCTTCCAGCAAGTTTTTACAGTGACTAACAAGAGATCCACACTAGCGCCATTTAATGCAAACAAGAAGTGCAATGAACACAGCCTTGGAAAGCTGAAAATCAGCTCTTAGGTGCTCTATGTCCCTAAAAAACTCTTTGCCCTGAAATCACATTGTCTCTGAATGAGGGTGTAGGGGGAAGTGATAGACATCCAAATGCTGTGGTTTTATGGACTGCAGGAACATTAACTGTCAAGGCTACATTTAAATGCCAAGCATCGTTGAGAAGCTGAGATTTTCAGCTTTCCAGTGATTTGCAACACCCATTTCTAGCACTGATAATTTATAAGATATGGGATTTTAAACCTGTCACTAGTCCCTTACTCTTCCAGTGGGTGTTCTTTTTGGCACCCTTTTAGGCTTGGCTACAACAAGGCTTATGTCGGTGAATTTCCTGTTTTCTGCTGTTTTGGCAAGCTTGCAGATTTTGAGATAAAACAAAACACAAAGCATTTCTCTATTATAAGAAATGTCATTTGTTGGCTTCTTACATTTCCAATAAAGTGAAAAGAAAGATCCTAGATTGTCTCCTAGATATATTTCCCTTTGTTTGACAGTGGTATTTCAGAGTGAGCTTACATGGAATATAGTTATGGCATCAATTATGTACTCAGTAATGATATCACCCCTAGATAGCAGCATTCTTTTGTAGAGAAGCTGTCACTTGAAGGACATGATATTACTGGTCATGAAATTTGATATCTAATCAACTCAAGATAAGGTTTTTCCATTGACAGCTTGAAGAACTGGAAAGAAAGAGAGAAACATTTGGAAAAAGGACAGGCTTCTGCATTAAGACCTTCCCTTCTCCCTGTTTGCCATTTTTATTTGTAGTGTGATCACAACTGCATCTAGCACTCCCTAAAAAATATTAAAAAAAAAAAATTATACTAAACATTGCATAAGAAGGGAGTAAAAATGGCCCATGCCATACTGAGATGAAACTCTATACAGACAGCACAGAGCTAATATGAAGGGGAAACACAGGCATGGAAATCAAGAGCAGTTTGTCTGGGGTCTCACAACAGGCCAGTGGCAGCAGCAGGGAAAGAACACGAGTCACCTGAACCTCACTCCATGTAAAGCACACTGTGGACTGCCACAGCAGCATTTTTGGGCCCTGCTCTCCAGCTGTGATGATGGTGCAAATGCTGTGAGTGTTATTTCACAAGGACCTCTTTGCTGTCTAGCATTACCACATCAAAATCAGGTTTTCACAGACTAAGCAGTTGATCCAGACTCAGTCTAACTCAAAGACAAAAATCCATGTTTGCAGTAATTGTATCATTGCATTCTATCAGCTGTACAAACACTGCCCAAAGGAACCCACATTTCTAGGTCATACCATCTAAACAGTGCAGGGAATATTCAAATACCCCTTCTTCTCTTAGTGATATTTCTGTCCTCTAGTGGAAGAGCCAAATCCTCAAATGATACATATTAGCATAACTCTGCCATATGAAATCATTTTATGCCAGCTCATGATTTCAACACCAACTCATTATTTGTACAGATAGGAATGAATACTTTCAGTGACTACTTTGTAAGGACCCTGGGTTCAACATCCACCTCTTCTGATGGCCTCAGATATGGTCATTGACTGTCCTTTCAAATGCAGATATGAGTATTTACATCCTCCACAGGGATGCTGTAATGATTAATTAACATGGAGAATAGTCAACGATCTTCAAGCTAATCACATGAAAATGGTGTGGAAGAAATTTTGAGAGATGATCAAATCCCCGCTCTGTGCCAAGAGAGGATCTACTTCAAGTCTGTCATGTAGTTATAAGATAAAAAGCTCTCCAAACTGTTAAAAAAAAAAAAAAAACAGGCAGAAAGGCAGAGTTTGAACACTGTTCAAGGTCACTGCGCATTAGCTAAACTCTCTTTCAGTCCTCTACCTGGCACTAAGTTGCCTTGACAAAAGTTTAGATATAGAAACCTTTGTGGTCTGTGATCTTTCTGAGCCAGTTATATGAAGCCACCCACAAATTCTGTTGGCAGGGGTTGTGTGAAGCTTATCTCAGCCAGGACTTCATCTTTGCATGATTTCAATCCATGCTTATAACAGTTTCAAAAAATCATCAATCCTTCAGTACAGCTTTGGCAAGTACTATGGTAGAGAATGAATTTTGCAAGACCTAGCTTAATTTATTTTGATGAACTTTTCCTATGAGCAAACTCTCTGACATTGTAAATCCCAGAGATTATGATAGCGTTTTCCCCTCTACTGCCTCCTTTTAGTTCACATTTGATGAATGTCACCCAGTTATTTGCTGTGAGCTCATCTGTCATGCTCAGTACAGAATTAGCTGGGTTTGTCTTTTTCCTCCTCCTTTGCTAATGACTGGCTCGTTAATCTGTTTTTTCTGGATTTCTATTTTATGTGTTTAATTGGGCTGCTGGCCAGTGGAAATGATTTCTTTGGACAAATGTGTTTGTCATTAAACACATCTGTCTTTCCTAAGTTGTGTTCTTTCTTCCTCCCTCCACACATGATCTACCACTCTTCCTTAATGCCTTCACATTACAAGAGGGAAGTTTGGTCTCAGTCACATGAATTGACACTTGAGAAGATAAACTTCAGAAGTTTCTCTTTGCCCTAAATTTTCAGTATGCTGGCCCATCACCCATCATGACCTGCAAAGGGACAGAGTACATCAAACACAGAAGAAAACAGAAAGATGTTCACAAGAGCGCAGAGAATTACAGAAAATCTGCCATGGAATCCATTCATTTCCATAATCTCTCTGATGGGCCTAGAAACACACTAAAGCCATTTCTCATGTTAATGACTGAACATGATTCTTTAAGGATTTTTTTGCTTTTTTTTTTTCTTTTGGCTTAGACAGAAGACATTTTGCTTAACCAAAAATCAGACTGGTCACCTGAAACAGTTTGGAAAGCAAGCAGAAAGAGTTACATGTTTCAGGCCCCAGAATGCAAAGCTCCACGATAGCCCAAGACATCCAAAATGACCTCAGGAACTGCAGATCATAATGTGCCAGGGTTTATTTTCATCCCCCTGACTAGCTAATGCTGGGAGACCTGTACTTTCCAGTCATACGGCGTATATTGCTGTAAAGCCACCATGGAACTACTAAATGTCTCAAATAACCTTGGGCTGAGCAAGACCCCTCCTGCTTCCTGCTGCTCAAAGAACTCACAGAAGGGCTAAAAGAATAGGCACTGCTGCTGACATGGAAACACCATCAATTAGTCACAGCCTTGGTGGGAAAAACAGTGGCAGCGTGGGGCTAGCGGACACTTCCTAGGTTAATGGCTGAGATCAGAGGGCTCTTTTCTATGCAGTTTATCAGCTTGGGCTATTGTTCACAACAACAATGATCACTTGCCCTGCACAGTCATTCAAACAGGTCATCTAATTTTTACCCTCCTGATATGTTCAAAGCACACAAGAATTGATAATATGTCAATTGCTCAATCTACAGTGATCAGATTTGTCTACATGTTTGTAATTCCTATAGTTTACTTCCTTTCAACGTATATCCCACTTCAACCATAGTAAATGGGTACTTGGCCCATTACAGAGTCAAATTTTAAACTTCCTTGTTGACAGTCAATCGTTGGACATGGTTTACAATAAAACCTTCCCTCATATTTTGCTGAGATGACTTCCTTTACTTGTAGAGTTACTCCCTTCCTAGTAACATCAAATGGGTTGGTAGAAATCAAAAAGCTGAGAAACATTAGTTTTAGTATTGTAACGGCATCCTGGATCTGTGTTTTCCACCTCAAAAGGGTGTCTGGGCATCCCTGCTCATTGCTTTAACCATAGTTACCCTTCATCCTTCTCATGAGCATAAAATTCCCTAAGTCAAAGTGTGGATTAAAGCACAGTCGAGCGATGCCACATTAAGCAGGCAGGCTGCTATGCTCACACCTCTCGCGAGGGACTTCTGTGTTCTTCAGAGCCAGGTACTCTCTGGGCCTTGCACAGGTCTGCCAGGGTGATGACTGAAAAGTTGTGCCCCCCCCCCCCCCTCCCTCATGCCTAAGCCAGATGCCAGTCACAAGAGAGTCAGGAGATATGATCAGCTGGGTAGAGGCAGACATCTGCAGCAGTCTAGTGCAATGTTTTTCTTTTTTGATTGCTCACCATGGCCAGGACAACCATCTTCCACATACTTCTAGGTACTGAGGTTCTCCACTGCCACAGCATGAATCACTTCATGGTAGGTGCCATGCAGCCCTAATTATCCCCCTGTGGTTTTCATTAATATCATACCTTCTGCACAGTCCTTAACGCAACATATAAAATTACCTGAGTGTGAGCAGATATGCCTCTTTCTATGCTACAGAAATATATGCAGATTAACACTTCTGGGTGCAAAGCACTCTCAAGCTGCCTGATTAATTAAGCGGGCTTTGAAAGCATGCCATACTTCAGAGGGACAGATCTATCAATGAAAATTTGCTAAAACAAAGCAGTATTCAACAGCATCTATTATACCGGCCCAGTCTCCAATTCACTCTCCCCTCCCCTCAGAGCTATGACAGCACAGCTAAAGCACAGAGGTGATCCTGAGAGAAAACACTAGGTTTGCTTCAACAGCAACTCCTGCAGCAAGTGCGGACAGTTACGCCAAAGCACAAGCTATGTTATAGCTGCAAATGCACACTACCCACACAGAAACCAACTTAAGAGAGGAACATAATTGTACATATTGAATTTCCTTTTGAAGGATTTCAGAGGAAACGTATGAGTCTGCCAAGGTGATCCTTTATATCTTCAGCTGCAGACACTGCTCATACGTCGGACAACATGAAGGGAGGGGAGAGAAAGACAAAAGAAAGTACAGCACAAAAAAGCCCTAGAAACAAAATGTAAATAAAGAAAGAAAAGGAAAATGTTAATCAATTTTATCAACAGATGTTTAGCTTCCAGTTCCAAATCTGATAACATTTGGCACAGCAAAGATGAAACAGTGCTAGAAATGACTGAAAAGCACCCAGCAGTGAATAGGAAAGTAGCTAACTAGTTACTGCCTGTCTTACTTTAAGAAGAGCTTTTAACTAGCACTTGGGATGCATTTTCTTTCATCTGTATGGATTAATTTCCCCCACTGGAGTGCCATCTAGCATTTTAAATAGGGGCAAGAGAAGATCAGCTGTAGCAAGCATTATTCACCAGTAAAACAGGTGTAATCATGTTCATCATTTAAACGTCTTCATCCTATTAATTTCATAATAAGCTTTTAATGATTTCTTCAATAAAAGACTCAAGGACCAGACCCTACAAGTTGGAGAGCGCTCCATTGTCCCACCAAGCCGTTTTCTCTACCATCGATCGCAAAGATAAAAATCAATCGTAGCTAAGCAGGGTGAAGTTAAAAATAAATTGCAGGGATTGATTTCTGTTAGGACCTTTGGCTCCCAGTTAAAAAATGGAGGAAAGAAATATATATTTGAGTATGGTGTATTTCACTTCTGCGAAAATAAAGAGAAGGCTCTAGACTGGGAAATCAAAGCTTAATTCCCCTCCCTCCCCCCATCTTGTTTCACTGCTGAGAGATTTCACATTAAAAAATATATCTTTCTCTTTTCTTTATTCCTGGGAAAATGTACTGCTTATTTAAGTTGTTAAGCTGACAGCTTGAGAGCTGAGGTCAGGTATCTATATGAATCAGTATAATCTCTGCTGTGCCTGTGGCCACTGGTTGAAGTCTGCTCACCTGATAACTGACTTTGATTCAGCAAAGTAAACTCATTTAGCACAGCCTTAAATACATACTAAATCTGAAACATACACTCATGTCCTCCATATAAGAGCTTATAAATTTTCCTGAACACCAGTTAAAAGTAATAACAGTAAGAAACCATTTTTCTGAGCTAAGTTTTGACATGTTTAGCTTGTAGAATGATTAGGAACTTCTTTTTCTCTATAAAATCTTAAAGAGAAATGCCCTGCCACCCTAACCCCCACCCTGCCAATTCTAAAGCTGTCCAAAAACAAGAAATATTTTGCTTTTTTTGAGAGCCTGAAAAAAAAAATCATTTCTCATGAAAAAACCCACTTTGATAAAAATGGAATTTGATTCAGATTTAAAAAAAAAGATACACACACCACTTTCTACAAAAGCCATTTTCCATCAAACCACTTCAGCTGAGATTTTTGGACACACTCTGATGACGAGACACCAGGCATCCAAAAAAGGCAGTATTATCCATAGGTGCTATAAGACACTATCAATGGTTGTGGGTGAATGCTGACATGTGCATATGTTCTAAGGAGACTTTCTGATGCAAAAAAGGACTGAATTGGTTCAACAGCTTTTGGCAGAAATGTTTCCTCCTCTGAGCCAGAGGAATTATTCAGATCTGTATTGTGAGAGTCACACTTAGCTGTACCACATAACATCATCTAGGGGAATTCTGGGTTAGCTTATTCTCACTCACTGCTGAGAAGGCTGAGACACAGCCTTTCTAATACCACCCCTTCCAAGTAAGCAAAACTCTTTTATGTGCAAAATTGCTTCAGAGGGTGAAAAAGAGCCAGACACGATTGGCATCAGAGAAGAGCATTTTGACTTAATCTTCTCACTTTCCACGTGGACTTCCTGCAATCTGTTAGAACCTCACCTGTTGCCACACTCCTGCATGTGTAAGCTGTGAGCGACCACCATTCCCACCCCTGCTCACAAGTGGCAATACCATAAACCCCATCTCATTCAGGAGAATATTAACCACAGCCAGACTCCCTCTTCCCTGCTCCCCTCACACTCCTGCCTCATCATATCATCCTCAGGAAAAAGGGCAACCACCAGAGCACTTAGCTTTTTGGGTATGGGACCATTGCATGTCTCAGGACAACTTGAGCTGTGGGAATCTGGAGTCAAGAGATAGCTGCACAGTTCCCAAAGTTCCCAGGAGACTGAGCAACAAACGAAATGCCATAGAAAGTTGCCAAGATACGAGAGGAAATGGCAGGAGAGGCCAGGTAAGAGACAACGATAGAGATTATTATGACAATACTTGGGCACTTGGGGAGCAGGCACACAAGACCCTCATACGAATCTCAGCCTGCACTTAAGCACCTAGACAAATTATACCATGGGAGTGGAAAAGGCGCTTATGTCCCTGTTCTCTAAAAGCCTTGGAAAGCAATGATGTACTGCATCTTAGCATGTCCCTCTTGGGTTAATGGTGCAAGGAACTTCTCATTTAAAGTGGAAATGGAGCACAGTCTGAAGCAAATAGCCAGCCTTTTTCAACCTGAGCCTTGCAGGTGTTGTTCCTTGTCCTCATGAGGCAAAAGCCCCAGCCTTTAGCCCCAAAGACAAATCAGAGTGTTCATCTCCCAGGGCACTTCTTTGGCCTTCTACAGAAAACGGGCATCACCTCCAAATTAAAACCAGGTATCAGCTTCTTCTAACACCCAGAGGACTTTGCCATACCCAGCACCTTTGTCACTGCTCTGCAAAGTGCTGAAAGTCTGAGCTACATTTCAGACTGGCTCCAGCTGCAATCTGTTGGGATAGCATAGTCTGTACCATCTCAGGGAAAAACAAAGACATAAAAACCAATCAAGATAGGTATCACTCACCCATCCACACATCTCTGCACTGACTTACAGCAAGTTCAAATCAAAAATGCCAAAGTTACTGACGGTCTCCAAGCACTAACAGAGACAGAAACTTCAGGGAGGAATGGGAGCAGTGCTACCTTGATGCTGAGCTAGACTGGTAGGACTGCTGGGAGGAAAGGTGCACACTGAAGGCTTTAGGCATCATGGAAAACATGACAAAATTTGTAGGAGAGGATACATATTTTATGAGACTTACATCTATAGCTGAGGAAAAAAAAGAAGGGACAATTTTCAGGTACCTAATCCTTCCTCAAGTCCCTTAGGATTTTACGAGTGTGCCCCAAAGCTTCTCTGCTTCTTTTCCAACTCTATCAATTCTAATCTTATAAAAGATATTACCTCTCCCTGTAAACTTTGTCTCACTTGCATCCTTAGGCCACGAGTGCCATAACAGTAGTATTACCAGCAATCTTTATGCCACACATCCTGGAGAGTTTCACCATTATTACTGTCTCACTCCTGACACCTAGGATCTGTGGGAAAATGCAGTCCTTATGTGGGTCTGCCCTAGTGAGTTGAGAACGTCCTCAGTTCCCGCTAGTGGCCAGGTTCGTCGAACACAGGACTCCAGGCACCCAGCAGAACCACAGAGATATTTCACCTGAGATAACCTGCAAATTATGATTACATAACTGGGAACAACTACTTTAACTTAGCAATAATTAGCTCCCTCTGCCCACTGTAGATCTATCCACAAGAACATTGCTTTCTGCAGAAACCATGATCTTAGAGCAAAGCTGATTTCCAATGAACACAGTGCCATTTTCATACCCCTGTTAGGAGTTCTCAGGCCACCACAAACAAACAAAACTAATCTGAGACTTTTGGGAACCTTGTCTGGCCTCACTCCCTGCAATACACCATGATATTTGCTGATGCTTTCTTGCATTTTCAGTGGAACTTTCTCATCTGCTGGCAAGGAAAGCTACACAAACATTCCCGTTCTCCTGTTTAGTAACTACTCTAAAGAACCAACCTGCACTAATTTTGTTTGTTTACTTAGAGAAAAATAAAAACTTTTTTTCTCCAAACAATGCCTTCTCACTCAAAACCAGAATTTCCTGAAAAATAATCTCTATTTTCATTAAAGCATATTGCATTTTAGACCCTTTTCAGCAACCCAAACAATTTCATTAGAACACTGATAGTGAAAAAAAACATGGCTTTCTTGAAAAATATTTTCCCCAAACCAGCTCTGTGATTTATTTGAACGGCAGGAATTCTCCAAAATCTCAATGGACTAGGTACACGCATAAAACAAAAGACTATCCCTGACCCACGGGTCTTATAATGTAAGCTCTGCACAAGAGGAAAAAGAAGCAGTTCAGGTAATTGTCAGGAAGTCAAACCTTACGGACAATCACATGCTATCTCTGTGCCAGAGTTTAACAAGTCATACTGTTTCAGCAGCAAGTAGCCAAAGACACCTATAGATAAAGGTATGTTACAGTTATCGAGGAAGCACTGGCTCCACTATTACATGGCTCTGTATCATTGAACACACCTGACACTGACCTTAATGGCAAAGCTGCAGCTAATGTTTCCTAGGCCTTCATGAAATTAGCTCCTTTTTGGTACAGTAAATAAATTCACACTTCATACAATATTCGCAGGTTTTCCCACAAATAAATGACCTGCTTTGCAAGTTGTATGAATTTTAAGTATAAACCGTGAAAGAAGGAGCTGATTCTGGCTCTTGGCTACCTCAGAGCAATCTTATTAACTTGAATGAAATCTTATACATGTAACAGGGGGCAGGATTTTCTCTCAATGTATCAATTTATGCAGAACTACCAATGTTAGATAGGGCTGTGCTATAAATTAATATTGATCAATCAAATAGAAAGTCAATCAATAAGTTCTGGGTGATACCTACTGTTTTATTCATACAAATTCTTCCTATTCTCTCTTAGTAGCTATTTCTTCCTTCCTTCTTCATTACTTTTTACATTTTTCAGCATGTGCTATCCTATTTGTCTCCTTTGCCTGGTAGCCAGTCCCAGTCTTTTCAACCTCCCTTCATGGGAAAGTTTCTTCCCAGCATAGGATCATTCTCATTTCCTTTCTTCGTACTGTAATTCTGGAACATCACTTCAGAAGCACTGCACAACAGCACTGCACGTGCTAAGGAATCATTGATTTACAATGGCACTATAATATTTCTTCTTTTCCCTATGTGTTATGCACCGTAAAATCACACCTGCTTTGAGCGCACAGAGTTATACAGGTTTATGCTTCTCAGGAATCAGACGCTACAGGCCTGTTTATCAACTTCATTAGAATGGTATTTATTTACTAGCGAATAACTGCATACAGATAAACTAAAACATTGAGATCTGTAGCTGAGATTCGTCTCACCTAATTTTAGCTGTCAAAAAAAGTCTGGAGTCTTTTGTAAGCTATACTTAGGTTCCTTCTAATGTTAATGAGAAAGGCACATTCAGAGAGACATCCATCTCATGTTACAACAGGTGTCTAGGATAAGATGAATTGCCCCTGAAGGTTTTGATCTCTCCACTTGCTTTAGGAGAACACAGACTACTGGTTTAGACCAAAAGCCTAATGTTTTCATGACAAGAGTTAAATGAAATGTGTTCCTCTCTCTGCTCCTCTACATTGCTTCTGATTTGTTTCAGCACAGACAGGTCTGAACTCATGCACCCGTCCTTTATGCAGCTATTAAACCTCACCAGGTTCTTAACATTTAATTTGATGTTTATTTATTCATCTCTGCCCAGTATTTGAAATTCAAAAGAGCTGGCTCCCATATTTCTGCCTGCGATTATCCAGACAGAATTATATGCATGAGACATTGCACACACTGTGAATCTGATGCATCCCATAATAGGCAGCTACATCACATGGGTTGTGAGACTAATACATCCAGGACATATCAGTACTCCTACATGTGTACCAAGCAAACACTCTGCGTAGCCTATCGACCGCATGCTGGACACGGTGGATTTAACACAGCTTCAGCTGAGATCTATGTGTGATGCAAATCTGAAATGTCTGCGTGTTGCCTCAGTACTACATGGAATCAATCCATGCAGCTTCTTAAGCCAGTTACAACAGAATGCTGGATGGCCAGAAAACCTGCAATTATAATGCAAAATGAGGAAAAAGTGACAGACAACCTGCGAAAGTGCAAGTCTCCTGCCAAAATCAGCAGAACTCTTCACGGCATGTGTTTAACATTTTTTTAAAGTGTGTGTATATGATTTTCACTTCAAACAACCATTAAGCCGAAATAAAAGTGCTAAAGATATTCAAGGCACTTCAAGTATTACCATATATATACATATAAATACATACACACATATATATAAATATTATATAGAAATAGATAGATAGATAGATATACACACTTTATTCTTTTTAACTTGAAGTAATTAGTAGCTATTAGATTGAGCCTGGAGCATTATTTCTACTCCCTGCTAACTTGAGCAGAGGAATGCTCACACCAGGCAGATGTCCTCCCTGCAAGCCCAAGTTTCTAAACAGAGTGGCCTTGTTTTAACACAGGTGAGAGCTGTGGAATGAGAAATCTCTGTGAGGCCTTGTGCTAGCCATAAACTGGGAACTGGGATGCTCTATAATGACCTCAGCCACAGACATAAACTACCAGATTAAAACTGAGTTTCTCAAATACTCCTTGGAGAGCAGCATGTTAACTGTTTGGAAAACCATTGCCTCCAGTCTTATCGTGACTTACTAAGTTGCAAAAGCTACATTCTCAATATATTCCAGCAGCAGGTCTCCCAATGATGCCAAAGGAAGTGGCAGTGGGCTGAGTTTCACAAGGGAACGAAGGGAGCTGTGGCTCCCATAGTGATCAACCTTCTCCAGAGCAGCAGACTCGCCTGCTCGCGCGATGAGCAGACTGTCAATGCTATGCAAGCACACACAGTTTCCCCATCACTGTCCCCCAGATCATATGGATCCAGCTTTCCGCCAAATCCCAGCAGAGTTATAAGAGTTACCTTCCCACTTAAACTCCCATTTTTATGAGCAGCACTTTCAGGACAGAAAAATAGAAGCTTAGCTCAACCCAGCGTTGCCCCAAAAAAGGGAAGCATATGTCTTTTCTGTACCGCTTGGATCCAAGCCCTGTCTCATCTTGTTCCCCCTCTTCAGCACTGGCCACAACCAGCTAATGTCATCATCCTCTATAATCTCTGTGATTTCAGAGCTTTCTATAGCCTGGAATCGTTGCAGCTTGAATCCTGGTCTTCCCCTGAAGAGCACGTTTTTAGGAAGTACTCTTTCATATCATATTATTCATTCTCACACCTCCATAGGTATGAAATAGGGAGAGGTGACCTTGTTCCATCCAGCCCATGTTTTCTCAGAAAAATCTCCAAAACAAGTAGCTTCTCCTTGAATTTCTATCACTTTCTTCTCATCTACAGAACCATCATCAACTAGCTGACAAATTTATAACCATCTTCCACTTTGAAGTTGCCCTGCAACATCTTTTTCCAATCTCCTGCTATTTTGCCTCCCACTGCAAATACTTCTTCAATCCCTCAAGTCTTACTTGACTGTCAAATCAGCATAAACCTTTCCGTTTGTTAAAATGATCCCTCACATCTTTACTTTGTTCTTCACTCCAGTTCTCTCCAATTCACCACTAGCTTCTTTGTATTTTCCAAGTAGCTGCAACAATAGCAAGTTGGACCCTTATGACCACCAACGAATGAACTTTCAAAACACATCAGATTGATTGTGGGAAGAATGAGGCACAGAAAGATCAACTGCTTTGTCTCAGACTCCACAGCCAACCTACAGCAGGCAGGTATAGATTCCCAGGTCCCATGGCTTCTGTTCCCATGCATAGAAGAATAAGAATATGCCTCCTCTTGCAAAGAAACAGATACCTTTTTCAGCCAGAATTCATGTCACATTCATATCAGGTCAACATACCTGGATGAAGATATATTCATCCTGAACAACAAGGGAGCTGATGTCAATGGAGCGCGAAAAGGGCCCACTCCTTTTGGTCTCTAAGCACTCCTGGATCCGACAGGTTAAATAGTGGGTGTCTGTAACAGGAGAATAGGTACACATGAGAAACGCCCACATAGGAGCCTGTGGTCTAAAAATGTTGTCAGCAGCTTGAAAGACAGTCTCTGAAGGGAAGTTTTAACCTTATCTTCAGCTGCTTAGATGCTATAAGCACAATCCACCTCCAGCCTTTAAAGCTGTAACTGGTCACTGGATTGACTCAGGAATTCACCACACTTCCACAGCCACCATTCCCTTCCCCGTTGTGCAGATATCTCTCAGGCTAGTTAAGTTCAAATAATAAATGAAGGGTACAAATCATAAATGCATCAGAAAACTGATGAGATGATATGGAGCAGATAAAGATTTCAAAAGCCATCCAGGTAGAACTTGTCCACTCCCTTACCCTACTGGGTCTCTCCCAATCCCCCCGAAATACCCCAGCCCTGATGACTGGTTTTAATTGAGGTAGTAACACACAAGGAGAAAAAAAGCCAATACCAGCACTATTAATTCAACTTATTTTGCTGAGAAACTTAAAATTGCCTCCCAAAATTAAGTAACAGCCATTATAGGCAATATAAGCTAGGTATGAAAATGCTGTGGACATGATACTTCAGCATAACTAGCTGAAGAGTCCCAACAGTAGCTATGTGCACTGGAAGAAGCATAAATAGCTTCTGTTCGGAGAGAGGACAGGAAGACCATCACACTGATGGGATGCCTTGCCAGTCCCTGGCATTGCTTGAGAGAAGAAACAGAACTGGGAGAAGAACGCAAAGAAGACAAGACAATCAAATGCTACCATAAAGGGGCCTGCACCAGAAAGCAGACATGTAGGCAGATGCTCAGACTGGTAAGAAGAGAAATGCTCACCTCCAGCATGCTGTCAGGAGCTACAGGGGATTAAGTTTTAATTCACTCGAGCTAAGAAAGGATGCCATGAAACAGAACAATCATGGCATTGTATCTGTGGATGTATGTAATCTAAGTATGCCATCTCTGCCTTTGAATTGCCCTTCTGAAAACTGCAAATTAGGGAGAAAATGAAAATACAACTGAGATGACAGCTGCAGTGATAAAAGGATCATAGCTTTTACACTTTGGTACTTCTACAGGCTTCTTAGCTTCAAACACTTGTTGACTTTTCTATAAAAGGTGAGGACAGGCCATTAAGAAAGAAAATAGAGCTTATAAGGGCCGACTTGAACTTTGATTCAGTAATTTTAGTTCACACGACTGCACCCATTAATAAGGATCTTGCTGAACTGAACCCAAAAGGATAAAAGAGAAGTTCAAAAGGGGAGTAACTAGTCTAGCGAAGCTTCTTACAGAATTCTCCATCCCATAAAACCTGCTACTGTCCTCAGTCTGTGTCTTTCCAGAGATAGCAAAATGTGTTTCAGTGGAAAGCACTGGGGGGCATGACTGATACCTTCTGACACTCCGCTAATTGCCTCCTCAGGTTCAAAGTCAAGATTCACAAAATTTATCAGTTACTGCTTCCATAGCTTAGTCTCACCAACACACTTTAAGAATTCAAAAAGAATGCAAAACAGACCAGAGGCATTGATACCAACAGTAACAACAACAAGGGTATTGGCAAAAAAAGAAAAAAAAAAAAGAAGTCCCAAACTACAACTGAACTTTCATGTAGTAAAGGCTCGTGCCCAGAAGCATGACTGAAAGTCCATGTTTAAAGGCTGCAGACCTGGCTCTGGCTTGGGGCTTGGGGAATTGCAGGTTAATAAGGGCTACAGGGCTGACTCGGAGCACTTGCACAGATCTGGGGCTGCAATGAAAATGTAGTCCCACTGACCATGCTAAAGCAGCAGAAAATACCGCCGGTGCCAGCTCCGAGTAGCTGGATGTAATTAAAATATATGGTGTACAGTGAAACATATCTGTCCTAGAGACAGTGTCAAATAACTAGAGAATCAGAGTAGTTGTGCTTTCTCCCAGCATAAAATACCAGCAGCAGTAGAGAGGTCAGATTCTCAGCTGGGAGCTGTTAAGGCTCTTCGTCAGTTGACACATACAGATCTGGTCCAGAGCTGTTATTTACCTCTTGCACCTAGAATCCAAGACATCTTTGCAGTGGATAAAAAACAACCTCTCAGAAAACAAGCGGGTCTTACATATTGCTATTGTACCCAAAGAGCTCAGCAGCCTTGACTTGGTTCTTTGAGACAGCATTAAAATTAGGTAGAACGAGGAGGAGAGGTCAGCAGCCGTATTTTTAGAAGCTCATTCCCTCCGGTATGTTCTCCCACACAGTCGCCTGGATATTCTCATCCCTCTGAACAGGGGATAATTTGCTACTGGTGAGTGACAGAACAGGAGAAGGAATAAAAACCTGTCACAAATAAATGAAAATAAACCACAAGTGTTGACATGACAACTAGCTTCTTGCCTACTGGGAAATGTGTCATTTTGAGTGTGTTACACCAGCAATCAAATATACTCAAAGAAAGGTACCTGATTAATATTCACGGGAACTTGGCAGTGGTGAAAGTAAGGTTAGCTCACTATCCACTTTCCATTTAGTTTCTTGTTTATTTATTTTTATATATTTTTACAACACAGAGCTTACGAAAGAAAACAAAGCCAACAAAAAATTATCTTCAAACTTGTCTGCCTTTGACACAAAAATGAGTTCAATTTCATCTTTATTCCTACTGCCCCACAGAAAATGAAAAAAAAAATTTGCTTAAAAATATATTTAAAAATCATGCTAAAAAATGACAGGGTATAACGAATAGTAACCTTGGAGCAAGAAAAAATGATGCCACCCACTGCAACAAAGTAGAAAGTGGATATTTCACAAGGCAAAAGGATCAGACTAGAGAGAGATCCAAAACAACAGATCAGATCAGAACATGTCCAAACTGGGGAAATACAAAGGCAAAAATTTCAAGGCCAGAAACTGGAGGGAAGCCAAAGAGTTGAAGTCCAAAATAATAATCCCAGGAGCCAGACTCAGCTACCGTCCAAAATCAGTCAGCATTTCCCTTCTGACATTAAAGGTCTTTGACATCTTAAGTTCTCCTGTAGAGAAAATGGTCAACTGTCCCTGCATTATCAGCCTCGCATCCACTTCATTCTTGTGTGTGACAGGCAGCAAGAAACAAGCCCACGTCTCTGCCCACGCTTCTTGAAAGGTATGGTCCCTTCAAGAGCTATGGTCCCAGTCACAGAGTGCATGTACCCCTATACAGATAGGATTGGGCCCCTCAATAAAAATAGCAATTAAAAGAGAAGCAGGAATCCTACCTTCAAAGCCATTATCTCCTCCTTCTCTGAGGGGTTCACTTTTCAGCAATGTTCTGCATAGCCCCAAGGAAAAGGGGTGGCTGCCCAGATGGGCAGGGGGCATGTGCACAACCTACACCACTAAACCTTTAAAGGCTTGTTTATCACTCACTGAGCGATGCGTGTCCTAAGAAAGGTTGGCTTTGAGCTGTGATTGTTTTCAGTTTATGTGTTGTCCCAGGGAATGTAAAATTTAGATCTTGTTTTTCATGGTTTTTTTTCTTAATTTTCCACTGCAAAAAGCTTGAGAAAAGCTCCCTGTTTCCTAGATGGCATCAAGAACTGCTTTTGCAATAGCTAGTAACTCACCATCCAGCTATCTTCTCAGACCATTTGCGAATGAGGCAATACAGACATCGAGCACCTTGAAGGGTTTGCTACAGCTCGAACCTCAACATTCATACCTCTGCACTAATCCTTCCCACCAACTTATCTCACTCTAGGATTAAGGGACTGGCTTCCTCTGAGGCATATCCATTTTCCATTTGAGGAGCTCGAAATGCCTCCCCATTGCTAATTAGCATGGTCTCCCACACTGAGAATTTGGAGTGTATTTATACCCTTTTTCAGAGATGATAAAACTGAAGCAATTTTCTGTAATTTTCAGGTTTAAGCTAGTGAAAGGAGCCAAGCTACGATGTCCCTTCTTTGCCCACCAGACGCAACTGGGAAGCTTTTGAGGGATGCAAGAGTACAAGAGGCTCTCTCCAGTGGGCAACACCCAAAGATGTGGGACTCTGAAGAAAGATGCTGAAACAGTCAAATCTGTCACTGTGCTGAAGGCTGGAAAGGTTGGTCCTCTGTGGCATGTTACTGCAACTTATAGGAGATATAGGACAGCAAGGGCTCCTAGCAAGGCTTGCTCCTCCCTGGCAGTGTTAACAAGCCAGCAAAAGCAGGCATGGCTGGCCAGCATGGCTAACAGGGAGAAGCATAGCTGATAGAAACAAACCGCACTGGCAGATTGGCTCAGCTTAAATCAGGCCCTGGTGCCCAGTGAAACTTAAAATCATAAACTGTCAAAGAAAGTTACCATGGGAGAGGGAAAACAGCCAGCTGGCCTAGCCATTTTTTGCCCTAGAGGAAAAGAGGGTCTAGGAATGTAGACTGGATGGTAAATTATTCCCTAGAAATTAATTAACCATAACCCTGTTTTATCTTTCTGTTTTCTTTTCCCTCTTTTCCCTTTAATTAAAATACTGTTTATTGCATCATATTTGTGAGCGGAGAGAACATTATCTCACTGAACACCAGAAAGTTTAATATATCTTTTCCAGGTATGCAAGTAGGAATTTGTGCCAGTGTATTTATAATAATCTCCTTACATTCAGCCCTGCCCCTGCTGTTGTGATTACACCTAGGCAGAAAGTACAGTGCCCAAGGCTGGCACACATTTTTATAATTTAAAAATGCAAACCTGCATCATTATCCAGCTACAATAGCTCTGCCAAGATGTCAAAAAAAGTGAAAACTTCATCTGCTATAAAAGACAGCAAAGGCTTGAGATCAGCGAGACACTGGAATTTGCAGTGTCTTGTAAATATTTGGGGAGAGTAGACACTGGGGCAGATTTATCTCAGAGATCCCACCGTTTCTAAAGACCAGATAGGTAACACTTGAAAGAAAAATGAGGCAAGATGTCTTGGAGAAGGACATACACTGGAGGGGTGAATAAAACGTCTACCTCCCATCTCTTTTAGCTTCTTGAGAGCCCTCATTTACAGATGAATGAGACTCTAGCAGGTCTCATCACCTGTTCCCCACCACAGAACATATTTTAAGCTCCAGTGTCTGAATCAACATTAGATCAGTTATTGACTCCAACAGGAAGTTACCGTTAAAAAAGAAAAACAAACTTACTCTCATTTTCTGCATGTGTGCCATGAAGGGAAACAGAAAAGGAAATGCCCCCTCTAGAAGAGTTGTACCCTCTTACAGTTGTCAGGGACATGGAAGACAAGGATTCTAGTCCCTCAAATGAGTTGAGCAATGGAGGTGCTCAAATCTGTATCCCATTAAGCATCAGCTAAGTGACTAAGCTACCAGACTGACCTCAGAGGCATTAAAAAAACTTCTCCTTCCTTCTGCCCAATGCTGATGAAAACTTTTATCAGAAATTTTCAGATCAGGAGGAGATAACTGCAGGTATAAGTTTCCCACTTCTCAGCAGATATAAGTGTCTCAGCTGTTTCACTAAGAGTACAAAGGATCATTTTGGCTACAGAGTCAACTAGGAAAGACGTTCAGCCTGCCTCTCCTGAGTACACAGAGCTGTACCATTTCACACCAGGTGAGCCTACAGCTTTGGGGCACTCAAGGTTTTTTAACAACATAAACTAATATCATTTTAAGCCCTAAAAATTCTAATTGGAGCAATACGGTCCTTTTGTGCTAGGCTGGGCTGGGAAAAGAAGCATTTTGCTGCAGAGGGACACACTAGTGGGCCAAGCACAGCCCACTGGGTCTTGCCTGCGCCTGCGGTCTGCTGAGACAATAGCTTGCAAAGGGCCTGTTTTGCTGATGCTGCTGTTTAAGTCTGGCTTGCAGGGGAATCCTCAATACCATCGACAGCCAGTTTCAAAATGCTGAATTTATACATTAAAACAAGAACAAACATCAGCCCCTGAAGCAAACAAGATCTGCAGGAAGAGAGCTGTCTGTGAACTGGGGAGACATCTTTCAGATGAAGCATCTACATACTTGACACATCCAGTATTCAAGTAGCTGGGTGAGCAAGTTTAAACTTAGTTTGAAAGCAGACTCCATCAGCAGTTTGTTTGCTTACTCGCTTGTTTACTTGCTTTTGGCCACGTCTCTCAACATCTCTAACACAGCACATGCAGCAGCAAAGGCACTGAAGAAGCCTCCCTACCTTACCCACCCACCTGCTGGTCTGTTTTGCTTTTTCTCCATATTCAACAAACAGCTGTCACCCCCGAGCTCTTATTGCCTAGTTATTTGTTCAGCTGCCATCACTAAATAGCAGTGGGAAGTCAATGAGCGATTTTAGAAGATCCACAGCCTTAGAGAGGTTACCCTGATAGACAGGAGCTTGTTAACACAGCATCTGGCCCCTGCAGCATTTGACTAAAACAGAGCAGAATCTGCAACCAACAAAACTGAGGCCTTTTTCCACCACAAATCCTCCACAACCCCTGCCACCACCCCACAGCAATCCTATGCTACTTTCCTACACTATCCCTGTAGGATATCTCTGTAAGGGGGACACACGTCCCATTGTGGTGTATCACTAAACTAGAGTTAAGCAGCTGCCAGGCTCCACCCAGAAGCAGATGCATTACCATGCTGGGATTCCTGTGAAATATAAAACATTTTGGAGAAAGTGGTGGAAAAAAAATCAACTTACTTACACATCATGTCTTCTTCCTTGGAATGCATTCTACTTCAAATGTGGCTAGATGCATTTCAGTGAGGGGTTAAGAGATTTTTTTTTCTATTTCTTACTTTAAATATGGACACCTTTTATAGGCTTGCAATGTCTAGGTGCAGAGCACCTATTCATATATCCTAAGTAAACCTGGAAAATCCCTTCAGCATGCATCAAAGGGTGACCAGGGAATAGGGACATTCTGGCCAAAAGAAAAGTCTGACAGTCAGTGATTTGTCATAGAGTCTGCTAGATTCGCAGGTACAACCTAGCTGTTTTGAACCCCTCTGCGAATGTATAGAAGCTGTCTAGCACAGTGCTGGTAACCCAGCTCTCTGAGTCATGTAGAATAAGTGATACTGAAGCAGCTAAATAGGGAACAGAATAGATGGTTCCTTAAACCTATAGATTGTGCTTCTGCCCAGGCTCTCCACAGATATAAGCCCCGAAGCCGTCAAATTCGCCCCAGGGTCCAAGGATAACAGTATGCCTCACATCAAACCCCATGACCCACATCTTTCCTATCAATTAAAGTATAAATGAGCAGACAAAATGAGCCAAGTGAATTTCATTCCTCACTCCATTGTTCACTCAAGACCCACTTTATCAGCATTGGCTGCAGACACTCACGTCCATCAGCTGTCCGGGCTTCCATGTGCACAAGGTCAGGTTCTTTATCCAAACCCATCACCGACCTGGGGAAGAGAAAAACAGAGAAGGCAGCCAGTGAGATAAAAGGCTGCAATCAGATGAAGATGGAAAGAGGGTGAGAGAAGTAAAACAGTTTAACAGTCCACCTTGTGACACCTGGGATGTAGGTCCCTACCTCCTACCCACCTTGCTGTCTCTGTGTTTCTACATTCAGCTCACTCTTGGGGGCCCTTAAGATACCTTTCCAGGCAATGGTGAGTGAATCTGTCTGTCCCTTTTCTACAAGATCCAGTAAAACCAGAGATCTATTTTAATGCTGCAGGAAAGAAGAGGGCACAGGAGCCAGATGCTTACAGACCACTTCAGCAATTTTAAAATGGTTTTAATGGGGCTGAAAAGGGAGGTAGGATACTGAGTTTCTTGATCTGTCCCTGGTTTGTTGGGCAATCTTGCTATTGTGTACCTCAGTTTCCCCATCTTCAGAAGAGGAACGATGACACTCATTTTCACAATGAAGTGCTGATAAAAAATGCTAGGAAGTAGTCATTGTTCACCCCATGCCTGTGATGCTCATGGAACAGGGCATGATGAGTCTCCCTAATCCCACTGGTGGAAACCCAAGCACTTCAAGCCATGTGTACTGTTATTTTATTTTCTGAAAATGTTTTGCAGGGCACATTACAAAGATAGTTTTCCTCCTGGCAGAGGGAAAGTCAAGCCCAGAACAGAATTGTTATTATTAGTGTACTGGCTGATAAGGATCACTGGGAGATGAACATTTAGTCCTAGAAATGTCTGGCAGGGGGAAAAAAATCCATAGATGTCCATGTGATTTATGGAGCTGCTTCTCCTGAGTTAACCAAGGGGTTAGATTAAAAAGGGACAACGACAAAAATCAGTTTCTAATTTGGTGGAAGCTGAATTTGATACATTAGATTGTAAATAATAGATTCCCTCCGAGCCAGCCAACGTTCACAATTCCCTAATGTTCTGAAAAATTTTTATCACAATCCTTTGCTGCTTTAATCCTGGGGGCATCAATAGCTAAAACATTTCAAAAAAAAGAAAAAAGAAAGAAAAAGAAAAAAGAACAAACAAAATACAGATGCTCTGATACAGTTTTGTGGACCTCACAAAAAAACACAGTGATTGAAGCAACAACAAACACACGTATGTGCTGGAGTTCAGCTGAGACCAGCCAGTGCTGCAAGTGCCAAAACAACTATATTACGACCCAGTGTGGAGGTAACTGAAATTGGCACTGCTTGTTAACAGGAGCACCGTATCAATAGCAAGTCCATTCACAACACATTGTGAACTGTGGCGAAAACAAAAAACAAAAACAAAGCTCCACAGGCAAAGCTTTCATCATTCTACCCTCAGTGAGAAACAGTTTGTTCTTTAATTGCCACCATGGGTTTCAGGGTGATCCCATAAGGAAGAAGGCACTGTTCAGTATCAGCAAGGATCCCAGGACTGGCCCAAATCCCTGTGACCATGTCATTAACCAGGCTCTAATGCTCTGAAGACTCAGACAGAGTTAAGATGACCGCAGGACAAGTAAGAGCTTCTTCAAAATGCCAGTGAAAACCATTATGGGGTACAGTAACATTATTTCCCAATATGCCCCAGATAGGGCACATATCTTTCCAATCCTCAGCAAACTTTTTTCTGCCTTTTTCTCACAACAAACCATAAATAGTATGATCTTAGCTGTTCAGCAATCACAACCCTAGCCTATGACATGTCAACAGGGACAGAGAGGTACGTCCTTACCAAAGTATCAATTCATCACACCTTCATCAATGGGACAGGTAATTTCAGCACTCTTAGGTCTGTACCTAAGAGGGAGGAAGCCTGTTAGGGATCTGCCCCACAGACCCTTCCCAGCAGGCTTTCTCCTTAAATCCAGCCTTCATCCTGGACACCATGCTCTCCAGACCTCCTCTGGAAGCCAGATGCCATCCTTTTAAATAGAGCCAAAGGGGCAAAAGCACTGGTAACAACACCGTTAGCCCAGAAACATCAGTATTAGGCCTGCTACAACGTTATTCATTTTAAAGTGATTGAAATTAGTAGAATCTAAGCCTTTCTGAATAAAAATCAACATACTTATTACCACTATGTGTTTGCACGTGCATGCTCTATAGATCCAACTCCACTTGTAATGCCTATTACATAAATACCAGGGGATGACAAGAGTCTCCTGAAACATGTCAGTCTAGCTTGAATTTCCTTCCCAGTGCCATCTACTTGTTTACTTAATTAGTTTTGACAAGCCTGATGGTTCTTTTCAGAAAAACAACAACAAAAGGACGAGCACACAGCATCCCCCCAGTACTCCTCTGCTCGCTGAATGCCATACTTCAAGTGGAAAAGCTCACAAAGCAATCTCCAAAAGCAAGACAAGTTCTTCTTATCTGCAGTCAGATAACAAGCCTATAAAGTAATGCATCGGTCATCCTTCCTTCTCCCAAGCCAAGTCCTTCTCTTGTAGCAAAGACTCCCCTCACATGTGTTCCCACGGGCAAAGCACACAGCTTTGCTTTGCCATGCTTCTGACTTCTGAATACGGGTATTTTCAGGAAATGGTCTCTGATCATTTGTCTAGAGAAGTTTTGAGCAAACAACACAAAGTGTTGGGCAACAGAAAGAAAAAGATCTGAGTGCAGGTCCTGGAGCACGCACGTGCGTGCGCACACACACACACACACAGCGTAAAGCTGATCCTTTATCCCATATAGTAATCTCTCTGGTCTTGACAACTTACTACAACAACCTCTCAAGTCTGGCAATAAAAGGAATATAGAAGCCTTCAGAGCCTTATATCTCCTCTTCTTTTCTCCCTGAAGGACGTTTGGAGGATACATAGCTCGAAACTGTTCAAACTACTAAAGTATGACGAGAAGAGATGTCAGCACCCCCTGGCTCACCCCTTCCATGGTGTGTTCGGTGCAACCAAGTGCAGCCCACAATGTGGGCTGGGTGCAAAGGGGTTTCATTGCTCTCTGACTGACGAACACCTCCATTTCAGAGGCTGTTGAAGAAAAAGAATATTTAACAACACTCAGAAGCCTGAGCTCAGCTTGAAAACAGTTCTCCTGCCACACAGTCACACCTCAGGCTCTAGGCACAGCGCAGCCCTCTATTTTATACATGCACAAACTCCAGGAGAGGCAGCAAAAACCAAGCCAAGGTCCACAAAACGCACCCATGTGTGCTGTCCTGGATAGCCCTTGGGGGAAAAGGGGCACTTACACGGTGACAATCCATCCTAAATCAACATCCTCCATCATCCCCTTTCATTTATCACCACTAGGATGAGAAAATGCTGAGAGAAAAGAGGATGCAGCCAGAAGTGACAGGAAAGGTCATTTTTTCCTGCTGACATATTCCCTGATTGCTGCAACAGCAGTTTTTGAAATGGGGAGCCTGCAGCTAGGATTGCAGCTGGCACAGGATTAGTGGCCAATTACAAATTCAAACCAGCTCCGAACCCCATTAGGAAGGAAGCAGTAGTTATTTTCTCTGTCTTCTGCTGCTTCTCTTTTTCTGTTCTCATGGTAGCTCTTGGTTTCTGCAAGGTCTTTCCTCCCTTCTTTTCAGGACAGAACTGTGTGTTCTTGAAAGCTGCAGAACAGACAGGAGTCCATGCAGGATCCTTATCTCTCTCTTCAGGGCAGAGCACTGTGCACGGATGCACATTTACTAGACTGTTCTGCTAACATTTCATCCCTGACCTCAAGGGACAGAGAGTGAGAAGGTCAAGGAAAACAGCATCCTGCATTCATAATACTAATTAGCTATTCCTAAAGTGTTTCTATACAAAGTACTATATAGTTCAAAACAATAAACAAAAGCTTATGCAAAGAAAGCGAAAAAAAGTGCACAGATTCTCAGTGGGGTTACTTGCTCTACTGCATACCTCTGCTTATCGTCTCTATACCAACTCCACCATCTTCCCCTGGAGTGCACCATTTCTGCATTTTTTTCCTACCCGTTCTCCAGACATCAGGCATTTAATGATGAAAGACAGCATTGAGATTTAGACATTCTAGCATCTTAGATCAAGAATGCTGAGCAATTCAGACTGCTTGCTGTTGAGATCCGCCAGATCTTTGCTCCTTAGATTATCAACAAAGAACAAGAGATGCTGTATTCCTCCATCTCCTGGCACCATTAGCTTGGGAATGAATGGGATGGGGGGGGGGGTGTCATTGGACATAAGCAATGTTTGTATCAAAGATTTACAACAAGGTCAAGAATCAGGTCACAGGGGCTCAGGCTTTCAAACTTAGTTTGGAATTTGCTGGCAAACTGAGCATTTTGCCAGCAGTGTGCCTGGTTTCTGACATGTCAAGATGGCATCCAGCAACTCTGGCTTTCAAAACAAAAACAAAGCTTTTAAAAGGCATTGAGACATTCCCAAGATGCTGACTTGGAAACTTGTTGTTTGCAGGTTGAGATGTCAGACTGAAGGCAATTGTCACTGTTCTCGTAAAGAGACGGAGGAAATGGATGGAGACTGCTTAGCAGGATGTTGTGCAGTAGATAACGACTGGCAATGGGAAGGAACAAGGCACATTTATTGTGCAATAATATGTAAAGGGGGAAAAACACATCCTCTTGCTGTAGGCAACTGCAAATTAGTGTATGTTGCCAATTAGTCTGCTGCAATTTTAATTGTATCCTGCCCCAGAAGTGAATAAACACTTAGGTATTTCTGCATGCTAGTCTAACTCATCCAAACGACAGAAGAGGCATGTGTATACGGGCAGATGGGAGCAAAAACTGACCCAGGCAATTCCTGCTTAACTGATCCAGACCTTTTCACATAGCACCATTGCTGAATTATATACACCTTTTTAACATGCCGCATTACCTTCTACACCTCTCTCTTGATTGATATTTAACTCTGTGCTCAGCTGATAGACAGCGACAGCCTTCTGATATGGTACCATGCTTGCCTAGGTATAAATAACTGCAGGCATCTTCAGGTGGTAAAGGCAATTGTGTATGTTCGCCTTCTATTTACTGCAGCTGAGCCTAAAACGAGCTCTATCAGGGGTCAGCTGTGCACAGGTAACAGCCAGTGTGCACTCAAGCCACACACACCCCCAGCTGACAGCAAGCCATGAACTATCAGAGTTAAGAACAGATATAAATGTTGAAACTGTTGGGGGGGAAGAATGCCTTTATTAAAGACATAAATACAGTATCATTCTCTGTGGCTGAACATGGGGAGACACTGCTGGATAGGGCTGGATGTGATACTGTCTCTGAAGAGCTATGGAAGAAACCTCCTTGCACAGCATATTTCAAATGAAGCTGAGAGAAAAAGCTGGTAGGAAGATACTGTATGAAAGTGTCTTAGCCAGTTCCCTGGAGATTTCTATGTCTTCCAGGACTAATTTCTATGATGCTACAATTCTGGACATTGGCAGAAGTAATTGTTGTGAGAATTAGTTTGCAACATAAGGCAAAAAAATTGCTAAGTGTTTATTCTCAGCTAATTTCTTTTCAGCAGAGTTGATGCTTTTTAAAAAGGTCCCAAGGAATCTTAAGGAGGTGTTCAGCCTGGTATCTCAAAGGAAACAAAGCCTGTGTGTTGACATCCTCTGTGTGTGTGTTTGTATGTATGTACATGCACCTGCCTGTCTTCATCCCTTCTCCAATACCTGTTGAACGTCTAAGCCAATTTCCATCAAAACTGACAGTGGATAAAAAGTCTCGGAGGTACCGAATTGTTTCAAGGACATAGCAGGCCAGGAAGAGGTAAGAGGTCCAAGCTAAACTTTTCACTCAGGAAAAAGCCTGACATTTGGCTCAACCACATTACTGAACACTAGAGAATTCACACAAGACGGCAGGTTCTGCTGCTCACAGAACCACTTTTTCCTCTTCTCAGTGCCTAAAAGAAGGTGATTCTGTATATCACAGAAATTAACAGCAATGGGAAAAAAATGCCAGTTAACCTGAAAATACCTTTAAAGGATATTCATCAACTGAACAGAGCTCCTACTGATTTGCATTTTCCTTTTTCCCTTATGTTATTACCAAAAAACTAAGAAAGTACAAATATTTCTGTGCCTAACTCTGATCCAGTTAATGGGTTATAAAGTCTTCAAGTTCCTGAGCATTTCTTCTCTGACATACATTTTGAATACCAATAAATATAACTGAATTTTTGTGAAATAAACACAAAAAAGTGAGCGGGCAGGAGCAGCACAAAGACCCTGACTCGCAGCCTGGCCAGGGTTTGCAAAGGCCAGCAGCACAGGCAGGGCCCATCCTAGAGATGGCATCTGCACTTCCCCGCGGTGCGGGATATAGCGTCTCACAGGGAGTGAGATTCGTTCAGGGAGCAGATCTGGCCGACACGTGGGGCCGGCACTCGTGCTGCTCCCAGGTGCAGACACCGCTGCTCACTGCTGCCCTGAATGAGCTGCTGCCCTGCAGCCTGCCGCTGCTCCCGACCCACCGCAGAGCGGCGGCGGGGCCAGGGTGTGCACAAACAGCCCTGGAGGTCTCCTAACTTATTTAAAAGTCTGTTTTTGCCAAGTCCTAGCAGCACTGGGATCGGGATTTGGTGGAGTAAGGAAACACCAGCGCAGACAGTTAACAGGGTGTTGTTCTGGGTTATTTCCATGCTGTTTCAAAGCTTCAGCACACGATGTACTGTCAGCCCTTCATCCCACGTGCATCTAACGCAGGGGGGAGGCATTTCCAGAGAGCAGAGCGGGGATTTACTTGGGATTAGACATCTGCAAGCTTTACAGTGGACAAGTTTGAAACACTTTTCAATGGAAGGGTTTGATTCAGTTTTGCCTTCTGAAGGAAGGGACACTTTCTGTAGGAATTTTTTATTTGGGGCTTTTTTTCCCACATGCTAAATTGCAAGTGCTTTGAGGAAAAAATAATGAAAATACATTTTCAGGCACATTAAAAACTGAGCTGTTTTCAGGATTTGCCTCTTTTCTAATCCTTCTCTTCCCTCTGTCATCCTTCTTTTTTGTTACGGGAAAGGAAAATAAAAATGGAGAGGAAGGGGAAACCCAAGATGCAGAAAACACCTTGCACAAAAACCATTTTGGTCATCAAAATCCATGCCAAAATACTGGGGGTAGGGGGGAACAACTTCAGTAGAACAGGTCATTCTACTTTATCAAAAAATCTTTGCTTTCCAACCGAAAATTCATGAGTAGAATATTCTGGGAGAGTGGGGGGGAAAGGGGTGTTTGTTTTTGTTTGCATCTTTTGGGGGGGGGGGGGGGGAAATCAGGGAAATGACATTTTCTGGCCAGCCCTGCTTTGCGCAGATCTGTGAAACTCAAGCACAGAGTTCTTGGTTCTGTTTCCCAGACCGATCACTGATCTATCAAGTGACTTTCAGCTCTCTCCCTGCATTTAGTTTAAAATGAGTTTAGCACCTACTATATTGCAAAGTCCAGTTAATTAATCTTTGCCCAGTGCTTGGCTAACCTCCTTTGAGACTCATGTAGATGGGGGAACTACTATATATGATTGCTTTGTTTCTCGGGAAGCGTGAATCAGCCCTGTTTCTGACCAACTTAGAAAAAGCAAAGCACATGCTCAAAAAAATCATCAGCTAAGCCTGCTGATCCCACTTGAATTTTTGTTTCCCTCCATGGAAGGGAGTATTTAGAAGATTCATACTGTTCCTCAGAGTTTTCTCCTAGCAAAGTATCTTAAACATGACCTGTTCCGGCAATGTTTTGCACCAGAATAAGGATTCTCAGTTCACTGTGTGTTTAATTCCTCTCATTTGTATGAACAATTTCTGATTGTAAATATGACATGCTTGAAATGCTAAGGCTCAGTGATTCAGCTATTAACAGAGTCCAAGGCAGAATACAGTGCCTCTGAAAAGCTTCAGAATGACAGCATCATTTAATAAATGAATGCAGCAGTAGAGGAATAAAAATAAAACTTAAATTGTCCAAAGAGGGGATGCCAGCATGAAACTTGGCACAGACAGAATGTATAGGATATGCTGATGAGCCCCATATGCCTATGGGCATTGTGCATTGTATTCATTAAGGAAGGATGAGTCTCCACATTCCCTGTTGCAGAATATTGCAAAGAATCATCCTGGGATAACATCTAACATTCTGGAAATTAATTTGCAGTTCAATTTATGCATTTTGGAGAAAGGCAATGTGAAAAGCTAGATTTCTGCCACAAACCTTTTCTGACAGTTGTTTCTTTGCATTTCAGATGCTAACCTGAAGAGAACAAATGGCTTATTTTGTTCTTTGACTTGTAACCATCAGCCAGAAAAAGGCAGAGAGAGATAGAAGGGAAGAAAAGGGGAAAGGCAGAGAAGAGAAATAAAGAGAATAAACTACTCTGCTCTGGACCAGCAAGTATAAATGCATGAGTGTGTCTCCTTGCCCAAAAAAATCACATTCAGCCAGTGAGAGCGAGACACTCATTGCTCCCAAAATCCACAAGAGGAAAAGACAAAGAAGCAGGGAACAAAAAGGATTCTGGCAGCAGACAGACACAAAGACAGCCTCTGTCTGTAGAAATGGCAAGTCTGCGTGGCAGGAGCTCTGCACATCACCACATGTCATAGGACAAGATGGGTTTGCACTCAAAACAGGAGAAGTATCCTCAAATAGCATGAAGGGGAGATGGATTAAACAGCCACAGCCACTTGCAGGTTTCTCTATCAGCGGAAAAATGACACCGTAGTAGGAGAGACCAAAGACGCAACAGAGCTTCTGTGGATCCCTTTACTTCGAGCTAGACAGATGCTCCAGCAATAATGAAATAAGGGTGTCTAGGGGTCTGAGTGCTAGACATGCTGCCAGCTTCTCACAAAAGCAGAGTCCCAAAGTGTTCCCATTCCCAAATGGGAGCAAGAAAACTCATGGCAGAATGCTGCAACAGGAGCTTGTGCTACCAACGAGCCAAAAAGTAAAGATGTATGGCCAAGCTGTAGGTGAATCAAGAGCTTCTCTTTCTTGGGTTCTTAATTTGTTGTTATAGATGAGCAATAAAAGGAAAGAAAAGTACAAGGCCAAATGAAAAGTAATTCTCTGCTGTTTTCTAGCCTCAAGGAAAATTCTGAAGTGTCAATGCACTGTTCAAATCTAATGATTTGTAGAAAGAAAAAAGAATTCTGGAGAAACTACAGCAGATCCAGAAATGGCTTTAGGGGGTCACCATTACAGATTGGCCCTAAAATCAATATTATAATGGAACATGTCTCCTTCCCTCAAAGATTTTCAGTCAAAACCTAAAAATACTGTGGGCATAAACTAAAAATCTTCCTGTGCCCTTCAGCCAAATACTTGACAGGGGTTTGGGGTTTGTTTTCCTTTATTTTTTCCAATAAAGAGCAATTTTTTTCCTGTGGGAGAAAACCTAGATCTACTGCAATCACTTCTGAAGTCTGTGCTGGTATTATTTATTATTTCCTCAGTCCTTGCTGAAAGTCATAGGTCAGTATCTTTCTCTCTCAGACTCAGCCGCACAACTTCTGATACTTCTCTAAACATAGAAATATGTCTGCATCCCACTTTTATTGTCTTCTACCCAACAGAGGACAATTATCTGTGAGATAATTACAGAGCTATGATAACCACTGCTATCTCCTATTCCAATTAGCTTGCTACAAATATGCACATATAACAACCACACTCACTGGCTTCTCGTCCTTGTTCTGTATATGATCAGCAAGAGACAAGTTACTGAATCAACATTATTTAAAAGAATCTGTAGTGCAGCTAATAATACTCCTTCCCTCTCTTACATTCTCATGTAGCTTCATGCTCACTATGCTTAACAATAGCAGAATTAAACTCATCTCATTCTACAGAGGAGGCTCAGGGGAACGCCAGCGAAGGAAAGGATGGGAGTTTCAATTTCTTCTCTTGCTGAGAATGAATTCTGCCTCATATAACTGCTGATGAATCGTCGTTTTAAGAGAGTTTGTTAATTTCCACCAGGCAGAAGGCATAAAGAGGGACCTCCTTATCTTTAATGGATGTTATTGAGCGACACAAATGGCTCACGTTTAAATGAATGCGGAAACATCTTGTCTGTTTTGCCATGATAAGAGGCTGTTCTTTCTGCACAGCATGGGTTCAGCTCCTTCTGTTAAATAAAACAACTGTTTTTGTTCTGCTTAATGGCAGGCAAACTTCTAGAGGTTCAGAGGCAAAGTCAGTTCAGAGAAATGAACTGCACACCTCTGCACACTGGAATTTATCTGGTTCCTTCCTAATTCTGCTCGAGAAAATCTACATGAAAAGCTTTGAGGTGTGACTGAAATTTTAGTTCCAGGCAGAAACAGCCCTGATAGCGTTAATGTACTTACGGAGGACAGATTGTCTATTAGATTGCACCTTTCTCCAACACAAGAACGCTTCCAGGCATGACTTCTGAAATCCAAGTGGGCCTCTGGAATGAGATCTGGGGCAGAGGGAAGGCAGGGGTCCAGGAAAGCTGCTCTACCCTCTGAGGTTAGCAGATGCTTTGCCTTGGAATGAAATGACCAGAAAATATCTCCACAATCACAGCATGTCAAAAGATCATTCCTAAACTTCTCAAAACAGTGGTGATTTTCAAAAGGACTCCCAAATGTTTCTCTGACAGTCATCTGAAAGCAAGAGTCGTCGTCTCCCACATGGAAATCAGTCCATTTCACCAGAAACAGAGATCAGTGGGGTACAGAAGCAAAAGCCAAAATCAAAGCTAAATCACACACTAAAAGGTAGGAGAATACATCTCACTAGGCGAAGACCACAAAATTTGATACTACTGTCAGCCCAGCAACCTAGCTTTTGGTTTGCTTTGCCAAGCTATGACAGTATGGGATATTCCCATATGCCTCAGGGAGATGCATTATTCAATATATTAATTAGAGGGCTGGCTTTCATCACTTCTTCCTACAAAGTATCACAAGGGACTACTCTGGGACTGTAACTGACAGGCTAGAATTAATTTGTGCTTGAGTCTGTGTGCATTAGGGAGGGGCAGCATGAAGTCAGCCTAAACAGCCTGCACGTCTGCCCAGCATTACAGCATTTGGGCTTCCAGTGTTGGCCTGGGAAACATGGCTGTGAAGCTCTCAAGGCATCTTCTGTGGTGCCTTCTTGCATTAGAAGGAAATGGAGCCTTGCACCACAAGCTTTCCCATGGCACTAGGAGCAAGTCCAGGGATCAACCTTAACTAAGAGAAATGTTCAACATATTCTTCCAGAGTCCCACCTTGCACGGTGGGTCTACCTGGTCTCCTCCAGTCTCAGACATGCAGTCCCGAAACAGTGGGGAGATTACAAAGTGATCCAAGATTAGCAATTGGGGGAAAAAAGAGAAGACTGGCTCTTCAGACATAAAGACACTTGACAGATAAGAGACTGAAGCGTAAGGCTTTTCGACGGCTGCAAGCCCTAACTGCAGTACTGTGACATTTAGTGGGAGGCAGCAAATTTAAAACCAATGTATAGAAATATTTCAGCCCTTGCTTTTCCATTCTCAAAAGAAAGCAATGCTAGCCACAGTACATTAAAGTCATAAATATGGCTAACATCACAAATTGTACTAAAATCACAACAAAGCACAAATTCTAAAAGCCAGACAGTATTTATTTAAGGACATCTAGAGTCACCTTAGTGGAGAGGGGGTAACACCCTCCCTCTCCAAGACATGCCGTCTTTCAAAAGAAAAAGGAGTTTAGAAAGGAAAGCTCCTCAAGGGCAACCTACTCCAAAACTGCACTGTGAGAGGGTATTACACCTCCCTTTGAAAGAGGTAGTTCTGGCTGCTACCGCATGGCTGATGGTGATGGATGGATTCAGAGTCTATCACATGGCTCTTTTCTTTCAGTTCATTTATTATGTAGTTCATCGTTTTTAAAGGAGAGCCTAAAATATTTTAATTATTTCCCCTACGATCTAACACATTTCTTGTAGTCCACTGGCTATTTTTTTGGTAAAACAGCCTTGAGCCCGGGGAGCCTGACAGTATGGCATCCACAGGACTTTCTAAAAGAAGTCAAGCATTTATTTTCCCAGGAAAGAAGGCCGTAAGGAGAAGACCATCACACAACAACATAGTCAGGCAAGGAATAACCTTCAAAACTTCTTTCAGTGCATCAGCTACTGTTTAGGGCTTAAAGGGATAGTACAAGGGACTAATTCATCAATTTTCCTTTATAAACTGAAACAATAAGTCATCAGAGAAGGCAAATATATACCAGAAACCCCCAAATACTCTTGCTTTTAGTCCCATGTAAAGTAGAAACTATTCTATAATATTTCTCCAGCAGTGTAACTCGCGTTTTTTGGCTTTCCTCTACAAAGGTGCTTTCCTAGATAAGAAATTTGTGTCAATTTCTCATAAATTAGTTAAAAAAGAAAAAAAGAAAAAAATGGAAAATGTATGGTGAACATGAAACCAACCACAGCCACCAACAGAATACGTGGGTTCTAAGTGGGAGGTATAAAATAGCCCTGCAGAATTTTGCAGAGACAGATACTGAAAGATTTTTCTTTTCCTAGAATCATTTAGAATTTTATACTCTCTTAGATATCCATGAAATCCATCACAAGGTCCATGCAATAACCCTGAGCAATCTATATTGGAAGAGCAGTAAGAAGAGATTAAGTATAGGAAAAAATATGTTCATGGACAAAAGCAGAACATAAAACTTAAAAATGTTTCTCAAAACTTGCAAGTCACTGTTGTAGGCTACTTGATCATAACCATGAAAGAATACTTTGTGAATGTACTGAACGTCTAATTTAGAGATCAGGGACCTGTATCTGCTTTCCATCACAAAAGGCAGAGATGTGAATTAGAGTCAGGACCCCTCTATGTCAGCTTTATGTGGACACTTTGTTTCAGACTGGAGTCATTTCATACAGGCTCCTTTAATTTAAAAAGCTCATATATTGCAGAATGAAATCGTATTTCAAATTGAAAAGTCACTCTAAAAACCATCATAAAAGTTTCAACCAATTTGAGATTTTCCTTTGTTCAATTGTTTGAGAGAAATATTTTCATAATATTGACACAAATTCATAAAGTGTTTTTATTGACCTGCAGCTTTTTCAACAAAAATAAACACTGTTTCAGCCAGTAAAAAGTGTCCAACTCTATATCCAGGTTCTATTCCTATCTCTGCCACTGAGTTACTATGTAATCACAAGCTACTCAGCTAGGACCTCATACCTGGAAACAGTAAATATCTGTAATACCAACTGCACTAAGTGTAGGCACACAAACTGAAAAGTAAATCCCTCATCTCACAGTTGCCCCATTTGCCCACCTTTTAAGTGAAAAGGAAAATAAAATTGCTTTTATTATGAGCATGGTGCTGTGATTCTTAATTAACCAATGTGTCCTTACAAGGAAATCTTTCAATATATGCCAAGATGTCTTAAAAAGGTTTCCTCTCTTCTGAATCCTAATTGCCAAACCTGAGGCCAAAACCACTGCCAGAGCTTGAAAATTTTGGTCTCAACCTAAATAGTTCAGGCCACGGTCATGGTGGCTTGAGTGACACACTCCAGATTTATGTTAGCGTTACCTGCTGTTAGAAGCCTTTCCCAAGTGTTCTCACCCACAGGACATGTAAGCCAAGTCCCTTAACACAGGCAAAAGAGTCTTTAGCCCATGGGAGCCTGCGGTAGCACCTCCTGATAAATCCTTACTCAGTTCTCCATGTATTGTCTAAATGAGTAGCCACTGGATACATGCTTCCATTGTGCCAAGGTGGTGTTATCCCTGGTTGCCACACTGGAATTATTCCTTTTATCCACAGCTCTAAGTATGGTATTGTTTTAATTCTGAAAAACTTGAATGCAGGATTACTTAATAGTCAATTTGACATTTACAAAACTATGTTTTCTTAACACTAAAACTGGCTGTAAAAACTCAAGCGATGTTTCCCCAGCACTATGCAATGACACCATCTGGTAGTTAATGATTAGTGGGATTTACAGAAGAGAGAGGCACATATTTGAATAACCATTTCACTGCTGGCAAACAAGTCAAGTAAAGCTAACCTGAGCTGTATCCAAAGGTCACTTCTGGAACTGCTGCTGAGACAGTCCGCGGGGACCTGAATTGGCACCGGGATTAGGAAATATCAGTGCTGCCAGAGATGAAGAAATAAAAACTTAAGACATAAACCTCTACCCACCTGCAGCTCTAAACCCAGATCACAACCTTTAGAAACACTGCGGTAAGCCCCCTTGTCTGCCCCTACAACATTCTCAGATATCCAAACCAGTCTCTGCTACAGTCTTCACGCAATTCAAGCCAAAAAGACACAGAAAAACACCGGCCACCTTTATCACTGTTTGTATCCAAAACAATGACAAGGAGGACTGAAAACCCTGCCCTCAAGAGAGAAAATTTGCTGCCTCATGTCTCCAACAACTGTGACAGATAACCTGAACTCCAAAGCATGGCCTGTGTGGAAGCTCTTCCCTTCTTCCATTTTAATCCCTGGAGTTCAAAATGATTGAGGCTGGCACACACGGACACCAAAACAACTAGATATCTGCTTGGTTGTCACAGAAAGAGGGAAAATAAAACTCTGGGGAGATTCAGTGAAGGAATCAGCAGTGCCTTTAAGAACTGCTTGTTACACAAGATTTTTCTTGTTCCCTGATACAAACATCGCTTCTTAAAGCCAGGTTAGTGCATGCCCTATTTTTCTCCTCCCACTGTCTTTCCCCTCCTGCCTTCCTGGTGTTTTCCATCCAGCTCTTACATAATTAGTTTATATTTCAGTGTCTTTTATAGATCAGGCTCCTATTGGGCACCGACCTCCTCAGTGCTCCAAATTTCCCCGCACCCTTCAGAAATGCTGTGCAGCTTCCTCCCTCCCTCCCACACAGATGGGTTTTCCTCACTGTTCAAACTCCCAGGCTTTAACAGGATCGCCCAGATTCCCAGATAACATGGTGTTTAAAAACAGACTGGAGGGAAAAGGGCAAATGTCCAGTTGTATCAGGCAAAAGAAAGGGAAAATGGTCCCATATCAACTGTCTCATATTCCCCCGTGTCAACAGGAAGCAGGAAAGATGAGTGGGTCCTCCAGCATGGAGCGCGCTGGGCAGGCGCTGCGGAAGCGGGTGTTCCAAGGAGCACAGCTCTGTCCTCCACACTGGCTGCCGATGGCTGTGTGTGCTCAGCAAATACAGGCAGGCCCTCCAGAGACAGACGGATGGGGGACGATGCTCACAGCCATTTAGCTGATTAGTCAGAAAACACAGGTCACCTTGTGGAACTCCCCATTTTAAAGAATTAAGCAGCAAGACGATGAAAGGACTTTATATGCCATTAAAGCATCTTTTAACTCCCTAGAACCCTTGAGTATTTTTAATCCATGCATGGATATGCAATGACGTAGCCCCTGATATCACAGTTTTTGAGCACTTCATTCATTCCCCCCAATAAAAGGAAGAAATGCTCTCCTATCCCTGTCTTATGTAGAGGGGAGCAAGGCAATGACAACTTAAGTGAGCTACCCAAGATGGCATGAGAAAGCTGTGGTCCAGCAAAGCACTGAACGAGGCAGAACGAATATGCTGTTAACCAAACTGTCCTCCCCACCTGCTTGGCCTTGTTGTCCTACCACAGGGAAGGGCAAAGGTAGCAAAGCAACTTAAGGACAATTCAAGTCCTTTGAGTTCTTATCTGAACAGACAGGATTAGTCAGCACAGGACAAACCATGTGTTTCACAAACAAGGAAACTTCCCCAGCATTTCTACAGTACAAAATATGGACCATATTTTTTATATCCCTCCACATGTCAGCACAGGTGTCTAAGTTACAGTGCGAGAAAATGAACAGGGCCCAGGGGGAGTTGCAAAAATGTGTTTTAAAAGAAAAGAACATTGGGTAGGTCTTTAACTGAACACAGCATGGGTGCAAAGTTTATTTGAGGCATTTCATACCGACTGGTGAGTGATCTGGGATTTTCTCTTTCACATTAGCTTAAGCTCCTATTTCCAGCCTCAGAGGATCCAAAGTTCTGAAAATCTTTGAGACCAAGGCACGTGGGAACCAAATTTGGATGCCTGTACTCGCAGCAAGTAACACATTCTGTCTAAGCTCTGCCATTGCCATCAGTGGGAGTAGCTAACGAATGAGTCACTACTATAGAAGCAGAGATCTGAAATCCTACTTTTTACAACTGCAAGTGGCCCAGACATGAATCTCAGGCTCATGCACAAGCTATGAGCTGGCTGTGGGAACTGGTGAGAGATGTTCCACCAACTGTGTTACATATAACATCCATATGGGATGAGGACACAAGAAGTACAGCTCACTGACTAGCACCAAAGTATGGGACCAAGGAAAAGAACTGAAGAGCCAGGGTATGAAGTCACACATCAGGACTGCAGCTTGAGGCTTCATTTTTGACCAGTAATAAAGCACTGCAGAAGCAGCCTTCCAGAGCACCTATAGCAAAATGCTCAGGTTGAGCTGTCTATCTGTGAGCACCTGAGAGGTCTTGCTCATTCTGCTGAGTGAAAATTCACATCTCAATCTTGCCAGCTCTGATGCAATCATAATTTCCTCCTGGCCTGAAAATCTCTGTATCTGAGTTCTCCCAGCCTTTGGGAAGGTATAATTATTTGGAAAGGTCTCAGAGAGAAAAATAAGACCGTTTCCTGTCAGGCTGACTGATCCCATGAACCAGCTGAAGATTACAGTCTTCACAAACCCGTCCCCAGCAGCCTGAGAGATGAAAGTCATGTTTTGAAGGAAAAAACATTAGATGAAGGCTGTCCCAGATAATGCCAGCTGCATTCAAATCAGATGAAGACTGTCCCATTTGAAGGCAGAGGCTCAGCTGAGCCCTACTAATAAACAGTGCAGAGGAGCACAAATGAGCGACTTACTTCTGATTTTGGCATCACCCTATTGCTATTATTTCACCAGGTGTTTTAATCAAGAGGTAATGTAGTATTGATAATGTAGTATTTTATAGGCTGATGGACTACACAGTGTAGTGGATCATGTCCCTCTGAAACTTAGAACTATATCCACTTTCTCCCTATTCTATAGCCTAGTAAAAATAATCATCAATCTCCCAAGGCTAAACTTCTTGCACTTCTTTTTTTGTACGTATCTTGCAGGCCAGAGCTTGTAAGACATCACAGTTTGCAGCTTTAGAAAGAAAGAAAGGAAAAAAGAAAGAAATCAGACAGCTAAGGGGAGTTTTTACATTCCAAAATTTCAACATCTCTGACCCCTGCACTACAAATTGGTTCAAATCTGTCTCACTCTGGTAACAACCTAATTCACTCTCTTGGAAAGTTTATTGTCAGTGGGATTCTGCTGCCTCTGACTGGAATAAAGATTTCTAGGTCTATGTCCTATGAGCTGTAACTGCAGAAGTCTTTTGCATTTTCTAAGAGAAAGGGACACTTGAAATAGAAGCTTTATACAATGCAATGCTAGAAAGGAGCATTCAAACTACACAGCCAAGGGACTGTATGAAAAATCAGGTAGAGTGTGGAAAACTATCTCTAGGTTTGGGTGTCAAATGATCTGAGATAAACAGGTAGCTTCCATCAATCATTACTACATGAAATTAGGGAAAAAAAAAAAAAAAAAAAAAAAAAAAAAACAGCATCTCCTTTAGAAAGAGGGTCAGTTTTGTTCCCAAGTCAGCTCAGCCTTGAAGCATTCTTCTCCAAGAAAATCGCCCTTCTAAGCGAACTCAGCTACGCTCTTTGAAAGGCTGGGTACAACTATCTCATAGGACCAGCTATTCTATGCAGACACAGAAGGATGCACTCAGAGAGCGTCTACACTCATCTTTGTCATGAGTGTTCTTACTGCTCATCTGTCCTGGCTTGTGTTATAGGATATTGAAGAAATTCCCATACACATAAACAAGCCCATTTAACACAACTGCTGTGTCACTAGAAAAAGACAAAGGCAGCTACTCAGTAAAAGGGAGTGAGATCAGATGAGCCACTTTTATAAACCAGTTCTTGGATAATTACTGGATGGCAGACAGGGCCCTCCCTTTCCATGTCACCGAGCGAACCAAAGGAAGAGTGTTTTGCCAAGGAAGCTGTGAAGCTGATTTGAGCGATTAAAAAGCTGTTTCCCTTTCCCCTCCCTTTCATCGAACATGATATTTTACTGTAATGCATGTGTAAAAAAAGATGGATATGGCTCACAGAACTCAGCATGAATGGTGAAATCAAAGGATTTTGGATAGTTGGGTCAACCAACCACCTATCACCAGAACCTGGAAAATACAACCACCTTTCCTTCACGGTGGAAATGTGAAACAGTGACATGGTCAGAAAAGGATCTAAACCTTTGATACATTTTGCAGGTCTGTATGACTTAAGAGCTCAACAGTTTCCTTCCAAAAGAACTAGATGCTCAAACCTTTTTCTCTGTCTGAAATGCACAGGCACACTGAGGGAAATCTCCAGACTTGGTGCCAAAAAGCCATGTTATAAATGTGGGAGTCTAAAGCTGATTAGAGAGATTTGCAAAAGGACTCAGACTATCTGAAAATCCTGTGAGGTGTCCATCTCCATTGAAAAGTGTGGAATTATTATTGCATATCCAGTCTGTAGGTATTTGGGGCCTGGATTCAGGGATTTTTTAATGACACACAAGAATTTCCATGAAAAATTGACTCTAAAGTTTAAACATCATGCTTTGCAAATAGGACTCATGTTAAATCATCCAAGTCCTTTTTATCTTTGACCCTTCAAAATAAGGGTCTCTAGTTCCTTAACATTACCATACTTTCTGACCTTAAGGAAGGGCTAAGCATTTCTTAAATTATACACAGATGCTACAAAACACCACTCCTACACACACACACACCCGCGTCATCTGATCATCTGGCATGTAGTACAATGTTGAGACCTTGATTCAAGCCTCAACTCCTAGTTTGGAAAAGCAGCATCTGACATGGATAAGCCTGGAGAGAGAACACCATTTGTTTAATCTTCTGCTTTTAAGACAGTCTCCCAATTTTGGAGTCTGACACTTGGGAAGAGGAAAGAAGGACAGTCACAAAGCAAATTTTTAGCAAATAGTATGTGCATGTGGGATCTTAACAGAAAGAAACTGGCTCCTCAGAGGGTGATTCAAAGCTGGAGTCTGAGTCATCCTTTCTCCCCAAGGATTGCATACAGGAACTGTTTGGAGTGGCTGGCTCTGCATTAAGACTGTGTTGTAGGCTAAACTAACTCTCTAAAGGATTGGAAAAATAGGAAGTCTAATGATTGTACCTTTGCCACTGAAGCACTGGGGCAGTTTTTCAGTGTTATTCTAAGTAGCTCTATAACAAATGGTAAAGCAGGAGTTCTGTAATCATCAAAATATTCGCAGTTACCTACACAAGACACCACTGAAAACAGACAAGAAAGATGCACAAGCATGGAGACATGCAGCTATAGGACTGCAAGATATGTACAATGAACTGAGCACATGACACTGATCAGGACCAAAACCAAGGGCATACTTAGTGCCCAGGTAAAACAATTCGTCCGTTGAAGGTTAGATGCCCTTCTCTGCTCACTGAACTGCCCAAAGCAAGCAGAGCCAGAGGGCACGACTCACCAGTAAAACCTGTTTGGAGTGACGCGTTCATGCATGAGCTGCCATTTTCTTCCAAAGTCCATGGAACTGTACAGCTGAAAGACAGAAAGAGAGAGAGAATAAATTTTGAGCAAGAAGAGAAAGGACTGCTGCTCCATCAAGGATTAAAATCAGCTCAAGGAGCAGGAATGGACTGTCCTGCACAGTTATCTACCAACCTCACTGCTGGGGAAGGCAAATAAGGCAATCTCCTCCTCTCACATTTAACCCAGACTGAGGCTCAAAAGCAGGTTGGTGTTTCCAGAACCTTTTCACACATTTCTGTATTTCCTGATTTCAGCTGTCAACACATTCACTTCTGCTGTCATATGACAAAGCTGGCAGCTCCCCTGGCTTTTTCAGCCCAACAGGAAGCCAGTGATTGATGGCATATAAATTCCTAACACCAAATGGGAGGAAAGGCAAATCAGATTAGTTAGCCCGACTATGATGTGGTAGGTAGTGACTCTATACTCAAGGTCATGTTGTGATTTCTTTTCAGGGTGAAGATTACATCTCTCTTCTGTGTGGGAAAGAGAAGGGAATTGTTCCTAATTTACAACTCCTACGTTCAGAACAAGGTCTAAATTTTGAGATAAGCTGGAAATCAATCTACTCAGTAGTTAAATATTCAAGATAGTGAAGTGACTCTTCCTAAAAGGCAAATTTTCAATCTAATGCTCATTTTGTGTCTTCCTGGATAAGAAATGGCACAGTTGTAATTCAACCAAACTTCCATGCAACTCCAGACTAAGTCTCAGACATAGGCTTTTTATATATACTCTGCTTAATACCACAAACAACACCATTCTCCATATAGTTAATCACCCATAATGCCCTCACTCATAATCAAATCATATGTAAGTGCCTTTCCTCCAAGTCTGAGCAATTTTGTTCTTTCAGAAATAAAATTCACTTTGAGAAATAGCCTCTCTGCTTTACAACTAGATCACAAAGAAATACATAGAAGGCAGTGTTTTGAACAGGATTTCAAATAAATTTCATCTAAAATAAATTCTAGCTTAATAAAATGATGGTTGATTGCATGCTAAAAAGGTAGACAACGGAGCCAAGAAACTTATATGTTTGTAATATCCAAACTGTAAGTCCTTAATGGGAAAACAATAGCATGTAAGTAAATGCTGTGCATTTGATTTTGAGTATCTGGATTTATGAATGGGAGACAGGTCCATGTTCAGATTAGAAGGGTTCACAACCTAGTGATATGTACTATGGAACAGCTGTGATGGATGGCTGTGTGTGGCTGGAAAGATAAGCTGTATGTGCTTGCACTGAATATTACAGTTTCTTTAATGGGCAATATCTTTGGCCACAGTGATCTAGCAGGCAGACCAGAGCAGGCCCATAGAACAATTCTATCAACAGAGATGGGGCAGGGCTGTTTCAGCAGTGTCCGAAGCCTGAGGCAACTGATTAATTCTTACTATGTTTGCACTCACCTCTGCAATCTAACCATTGCACTGTATACCTAGCAAAAGGAAAGTCAAAAACTAAAGTTCAGACCCTATCAAATTTCTAATGCAATTGGGTTGTGTAAAGGCAAAAGAATTAGCCCATCCTATTTCTGTCAATGTGAAGTCCTACTTCTACCACTGACAAGTTGAGCTGCTGGCAAATAAAGCACATCAGGGCAAAACAGATGGAAGCAGGTGTCTTCCAATCCTCATGTCAAGATGGGCTCCACTTACGTAGGCTTCACTTCCACCAACATCAGTAGGCTTGTGGTAAGAATTACTAGGTAAGACTTTCTGCCCTGTGCTCTTCAGGAGAGCAGACATGATCTGAGTAGTCCTATCTAGCCTTATTTCTTTGACTCTGTCGCTAGATAAGATACAGCACCAAATAACTATACCTTATCTGGACCTCCTCTGCTTTTTCTGGTCACTTACCACAGTGATAAGTCTAAAAAAGCCTGCCCCAAAAGGAATTCTCAGTAGATAAAAAATAAAGCATCACTTTTCTTTTTTAATTAAAGGAGCTGGGAAAAGAAAACTCTTTATACAAATTCCAGGACAGGCTTATGAAGCCAGCATCAATATTAAGAAAATTACCTTCTGAGAGAACATCCTGATGAAGGAAAATTTTAAAAACCAATAATTGAAAAGCCACGGTCCAGAAGTCAAAACTCTACAGTGCTACAGCTCTGCCTTGACATTAGCACGGTGCCTGGCAGCAACGTTCCTTGGGCCACCTGGCATGGTTTTACACACGCAGGGACCTCTGCGCACGGACTGAGTCACATCAGATGACTTGGCAGCACCTCACTTTTCCTGACTGCGTGTATGGCTTGCAGACCGAGCCAGTGCTGTACAAATCACTGGCTCCAGGCAGTGTAGCCTCAGTCAGCTCCCGTTCACAAGCAAATGGGTCTGGCATCCTTATTGTATTTTGGAACAGTTTAACCATTCTCACCATGACAGTAAAAGGATTAGCAAAATACAACCATTTCCTTAGATTCTCTGTTATCTTTTGCTCCTAGCATTTCTTTTTCTTTTGCAGCTCAACAGCGGTAGCTGCGGACAGCTCAGTGGCAAAAAGCACAATCTCCTTCCAGCTACTCATCTCTCCCACAGTGTCTCATTCAAGGAATATCCTTCTCTCTATCAAGTTAAGAACCAGAGCCCAGCTGCCAAGTACTGCTTTTTTTTCTTTTCTTCTTTCTATTAGATTTCAGGCTGACGGATGGTAGAAGAATTAAATTGAACTTGCAGCCTTTAGGTGAATTCAGATAAAGAGATAAGGAGGATATTATTCATTTGAAGAACTTTTATTTATTTATTCACCTATTTAGTCTAGGCATCTACTTTGAATTTTAAACAGAAGCAAAATGATTGAGTCTTGAAGCTGTATGACAGACCAAGCTGCTGACAGCCCTCTCTGGCCTTGTTCACTTGTATACTATTATTCACAGATGCAAATGTAAAGGTTAATGCTGAATTACTAAATAAAGCACACAATAAAGATTTGTGCAGGCACAAAATTGATCATATATATACCTTCTGTTCACCTCCCTTCTCCCACTAAAAGACACTTTGTAGAGGAGACAACAAATTTAGTGGCAAGTACAGCAGATTTCAATAGAGATTAATTTGCCCTGAGGCTGAATACCAACTGATGGAAGGAAATCAGGTTTGTTCAGTGCCAAGATTTTCCTTTTTCAGAGCTCTGCCCTGGCTCTTTAGAGACAAACAATCTTTGGCATTTCTACCTCCCAGAGCACTCCAACACATCGGCTCACATGATGGATAGATTTCAGCGTAGCAAGAGGATGCACCATTAGGGTATGCCCTTTTTGCAAATCCCATGTGTCATTTGAGCTGTTCTGATGAATGGAAAATTAACTCCATTATGGGTCATAATATTCATCTGGGTTGGTCCTCAGTGAAAGCTCATTCTCATGACTTGAAACAGCTGAAGAGTGGCACACTGAGGACTTGACTAGGCAACAGTTCAGGAGCAGGACCCAGAACGGAAGGACACAGTCTTGGCTCTGAGATAAGGGTGACAAAATTCAGTTTTTAACATGCAAATAAACTCAGCATCCTAAAGCTACCACACAGGCACCACAGTAAACACAGCCACTGCACTCAGCCGGTCCCAGCAGCTGCTGGCTACCTCTGCACCTCTTCCAACAGCCACGTTCCAGCAGCATCCTGAAGGCTGAGGTGCTTCTGAGAACAGGCACTTGATGTTCAAATTCCCTTTTGAGCCCACCTGAATGATGCTTATAAATCCCACATACCCTAGCAGCAGGCAACAGGGGGATTTTATTTGGAATGACCCTAGAGTATCCTGCTTGCCCGCAGTCAGGCATATGACATTGCCCCAGGGCAGATGCCATTCAGGAAGGTGATGGGGCCAGCACTGTATGTCAAATACATATACATTTTAATGTGCTTCAGGCATGATGGAGCACCTGAGGTATAACCCTGAAAGTAGCAGCCTGGTCAGCCTGGTGCAGGATCCAAGAGCAGCTCTGCTTTCACGCCTGGCAGTGAAGTCACCCCAGCTCAGCAGTGCTGGTACAGCCTTGAGAACCACAAGATCTAATGGGTGCTGGGCACTGTGGGAAATCTAGCTACATTCAGGAGTCTAGCCAGAGCTGAAGTTTAAAAAAAAAAAAAAAAAAAAAAGACAAAAAGAAAAGCCATAAATCGAGATGGTACGCTGCAAATGTTCCTCCAAACAGCAGCACGCTGCTCTGCACGCAAGGGCTGTAACACCAGACATCACATCCTCTGACACAGTCCTGCATTTAACCACGAACACGCAATCTGTGTGAGGAGACACCCTGGCAGCCCAAATGACATGCAGCTTGCCTTTGCCACAGGCCAGAGCCTTAGCTCACGCTCACCTTGCTCAGTGCTATTCTGAATCGCAAGGGTATTACACAGAGAGAACATTACTTTTTCAAACTCTAAAAGCACTTGAAACATTTTATCTAATATTGGTAACATTAGTGAATGATAAACAGCAAGACTCTGAGGGAGGCAGCTTTATCCCTGATGTCACATTGGAGGCCAGGAACAGAGGCAACACAAGAAACACTGTCGTAATTACAGGGCTGGAAGGTAGGGAGCTACGCACACACAAACAACGCTGTGTACGAAAAACGCCACCGTGCTGCTGCAGTTCTCCAGGGCAAACTCTCAGGCAACATGTCCTGCTTGCTTGGATGATCTCGTTTGGGGCTGGGATCACCTGTTTTGGGTGTTCTGTCTATTTTCCCAGTGGGATCTGGCAAAAAAATATAAAAAGCTGATTTTCCTCAAGTCCAACTTCTCAGAAGTGGATCAGCAGAATCGATACAGGGGAGAAGATTGAACAACACGGGAAAAACCTGGACCCAACAGGAAGGGATTCAACACCCTAGCACCAGCCATCCACCTCTGAGCTGGTCACCAGGGCTTGTTTAGAGGCCGGAGGGAAACAGGCACTTCTAAAGAACAATTCCCATACTAAGGTATACTCCTGAAATTGCTTATTGCTCATGCCCTAGAAGGCTCTATTTCTCTCCACAGATATGAAAAGTTCAAAGTGGCTAGTTCAGAGGGAGATGCCCTCTGCGGAGGGCAGGCAAGTGATTTAGGCGAGATGAATTTCGCATTAGGTTTCCTGCTCCCATGTTGACCTGCACATTCTTCATGGAGGAAGCAGGCAGAAGACTGAAGATTCAGCAGGAGCTGAGGAAGAGCCAAGCATCCAATAGCCTAGATACACTTTATGACAGCAAGCGGCACACTGAAAATGATATGCATAGACAGACAACCAACAGACAACAGATTGAATAAATTCAGAGAGCTGTGGTATTTGTAGACTTTCTCGCTCAAACATAGAAGAATAATTAGAGCATGATGAGCATACATAGAAAGCTCTATTTCCAGATAAAATCAAATGTTCTTTGTTTCTATAAAATCAGTGCTACTGGCCTGGCCTGGGCAAACATCTGGAGAGAATCTCAGTAGTTTTCTGACCGCCTGCCAACCCTGGAGCACAATTGGATCTTGCAAATAATGGTGTTAGATAAAGTGAACAGGAACAGCTGGACTATGTGCACTTAAAGGAACAATTCATTTATTACACACAAAATTAGACTTCCCACCAGACAATACAACCAGCTGATGATGGAAAGATGCATTCATATTAATCCAGCAGGGTGAGAGCTGGCACAGTGGTAATTACTGGGCAGCAGCTGACACATGGTAACATGATGGAAGGGGAGGGGCAGACAAGCCAGGCCTGCCGAGACCTCCAAAGTGCATGATCCCAAGCAGTTGCTTGGATTGCTTACATGAAAAGATGGCTCTGATCCCAGAATAAAACAAAAGCAAACTAACACCTCCTCAGCCAGAGCTGGTGGGAAAAAATCTATAGGATGTGTGCGTGGGGGGGGGGGGGTGTCTGCCAATAATTCAAAGTGGGACAGAAGAAAAATAAAATTAGGTCAACATTTTCTGTAGGAAATCGGACTGCATGAAAGGGATCTGCAAAGAGTAACTCAGAAAAGCAAGTCTACTGCAGGCTCTTAAATTCTCTTTCCAGAGGGGAAAAAAACACATTATTAGAAAAAATTCAGAAGCTGAGAAACAGAAAAATTTGTAAACAACTCAGAAAACTCTGTCTTCTCTCTCCACTTCTGTGTTAAGGATGAAATTACAAAAGGGGAATAAGCGGCCATCACTAATACATCAGAAAGTTCATTCCTGGAAGGAAAATGAACTTTCTGGAGAAACAAATTCACAAATACTTTTCAGCCTTGAGAACAGAGAACAAAGGAGCCATGTCTAATAACTACCAGAGATGACCCATCACGTGGAAGAAGAGAGCTGTACACAGTACATTCAAAATGCAATGAAAATGATTCAGGAGATGACACCACCAAGCTTCTTCTAAGGGCAAACTGAGCAGCTAGATATTGCAGGAGAATTATTTTGCAATATCTTGGAACTATATACTGTATTGAATAGATGGATGATCCCCACTTCATCTACTGCAGACAGATCCTATTTTCCACAACTAAAATTAGACATAGGAAGGGTTTAATAAGGTTGCCCCTATTTAGAAAAATTACTAAAGCAAATAAAGAAAGAAAGAAAGAAAGCAACAGCATCTGTACTGTAGGAGATAACTACGCTCCAGCAAGTGAAAGGATGTGAGAAATAATTGCATTTCTCTGTTATCTCTTATTTCTTTCATTTGACTCTAAAATGACCACTTTTCATACTCTGCCACTGTGAGATGCCCCTGAAAATCAGATTTATCTAGTCACCATGTTCCCCACTTGTTGAAATTACTGCAGAAATTCCCAGTTGTCAAAGTAGTCTTTTTCTGTTTCAGGATTTCATCATTTGAGCTGCTTAAGGTTCTTTCTTCAGCTCCAGCTGAATCCCTGTGACACGAACTCCCTCTCTATTACTTCTCATTCATGCTGGAAAAACAAACCAAAACAAAAAAAACGCATATCCTCAAATCCTCAAGGAATTCAAGACGGGATAATGCACTCCTCAATAGCAAAGACTGGCCCAGAGATTTCCAACCAGGACTGACAACACATGCTCCACTTCCCCATATTCATTTTTCCATTTGAAATGTTGTAAAATTGTGATTTTCCTCCCTCTCATGGCTCTACATGCTAAATCCACTTACAGAGACCCCGTGCAACCATTCTGCAGCCAGCAGCTGCAGTGCCTTTGGGAGCAGAGCAGGCTGGGAAACCTCATGGGAGCAGAACATCAAAAGAAAAAAGACAGAAGAAAGAAGAACTGGATGAGAAGAGATAGGATAGATGTGGTATAACCATAAAGACAGCAGGTGGTACTGCAGAAACATGTCCTACTTCCAAATCACAGTTTGCATCTTATCCTCCCCTCCCACCCTCCATGCATCCCTTTCTGCAAGCAGCTGGATCCCTCTCCCAGCACCAGAATAGCATTTAAGCTGCAGTGCCCACACAGCTCTGTTTCTCAGGTCCGCCTGTGAGGCAGGACACGTCACTTGCAGCGCAACAGGGACAGGTCTTACGTCTAAATTAAGGTCTCAGTGGGGTGACTGAAGTCAGCTCAGGAACAACACTTTCCATAAAAGGGGCTCTCTTTCACACAGTACGATGGACTGCACTCAAGGATAACAACCAACTCACAAGCAACGATACCGTCTGCACTTGTTCTTCCAGCTCCTCCCAAGGAAGTATCTGTCCTTGCCACCCTGCTTTCCTGAGGCTCCAGAAGACCAAAATCTGAAGGTGTGTATGCTTCTGGACCATTACAAAAGGAAAAGGAGAGCTCCTCCCTGTCTTCTCTTGCCACAGGCTGCTGGAAATCACAATTCAGGTCCTTGCTCTTGCACTCAAGAGCCTAAAAATAAATCCCACTTCCCAAGCCAAAAGATTCTTGCAGCAGCTGGCAGAGCTGAGCTTAGGAGAAAGTAGTCTACCAGCACCCTATTTATGGGCTTTGTTTACACAGAGTTGTAAAAACTAGTAATTGTAATGAAAACAAATGGACTGGTTTATGTCTCCATTTTGATTTCTTTTCCAGGTGATTAAAGGCTGCATCAAGAGCACTCATTAGAGCCCAAGACTCCTCTCTAACATGGTACAGCCAGATTGTCTTAGATACTGAGAGACAACGTGTCCACTGCCTGGTGCATGTCAGAGACCCACCAGAGCTGCGCATTCCCCTACAGATGCTGCACAGTGGGAACGGCACTGGGAATATACACCCTTTTGATGAGAAACTAGTCTAGGCAAATTAAAAACTGCATGCATTTCCCTCATCTGTTTTATACAGAAAGACTGTATCAGAAAACAGGAGGTTCTCTTCATGCTCTAAAAGCTGTTACTGGAATATTTCACATGCTGGCTGGCAAAAGGAGGGGCTTAGGAGGAAAGAAACTCAGTCTCCAATCATTCTTATAGGAAATTGGTGAGGATCTTCTGTGCAAAAACCCCAGAACTTTGAAAATGTTTGGTTTGAAGTTGTAACTGTACGGTTCAACCCACACCTAGCTTATAAAGAATCCAGGTGGGGTAAGGCAATGCACTAATGTCATGCTCAAGGTTTTACTGTTAAAAGCATGGCTCCACTCAAAGCATTGGAGTCTGTTTAAACCTAATGCTCAAAGCAAGACTTGCCTCTCTCTGTTTCTCCAGTTCATGTCCAAGTAAAAGGAAATTGGATTAAGCTGGTGAAAAAAATAATGCCTACTCAAAATCCATTGGACTTCAATTTTTCTTTAGCTTAATTGGTACTAAGCATACTCAGCCAAAGATTGCCATTTCTGCTGAGAGCACAGCTTATCTTTTGCTTTTCACTGAGGGATGTGTTTGTAACGGAACAAGAGCTGCAGATACAGCTGCAACAAGAGCAGTGACATAAGTGAGTGTCACTAAAGGAGTTAAGGAATGTTTCGCACCTAGGTGAAAAACAGTCTCTCTCTTTCCCCCTTTCTCCCAACCCAAAAATTTTGGAGTCATTCAGAACTGGGATGAGAAGTTACTTTCAGATTTTTTTTTTCTTAAACGGAAAATCTGGAGAAAAGCACACGTTCATTTTGGTCAGTCAAAAAATATCATCTGAATCACATCTAAATAGATTAATTTTAACAATTTGCAAAAGGTACTATAAACAGAAATGCCACTCTGAGGGAAAGCTGAGTTTTTTGAAGACTTGTTTGTTCCCTTCTTCATGCCATTTCAACCACTTCGGAAAGAGCTCTGGAGTCTGGGGGAAGACTATAGTTGAGCAATTTGTTGACATTGACCCCTTTCTGATGGAAGTCTGGGCTTCAATAAGGCTTATTAACAAAACACAAAAGAAAAACAAAAAAACAAAAAAACAAACCCTATCTCCAGAGCCTGAAAATGGAGAGACAAGACAGAGATGGGGTGGAGAGCAGGCAGTGCCCAGGAGCAGAGCTTCCTGCATCAGCAGCGCAGAGCAGGGTGCGATCCGATCACAGAAAGGGTCGGGGATCCGGAACGGGAAAGGGAGGGACGACACCAGCAAGAAGAGAGATCAGAACGGGAAGGGGCTGGCAGAGCGCTAACTCCTGCTACCAGGACCTACAAGGTGCACAGGTGAAGATTTTTACTAGTTTTTTTTCTGCTGACAGGCCAGAAAGCCCGAGTCACCAGGCTCAGCTGGAGGCAGAGGAGGGTTGCAGGCTGCTCCTGTCTTCCCCAGCTGCTGCTTCACTCTCTCTTTCCCTAGGATCAGCTCTTCAACAGTGGCAAAAGACTGAATCAGCTCTGATGGTTGCTGACTTTTTTTCCCCTCTGAGACAGGCCAGTCGCTACCCCCAGCTTCTTCTCAGCTTAAATTCATCAGGCAGTTTCTAGCCCAAGGTCTGTGCTAAGCAGTTCCTCCGCCCGCAAGGATATGCCCAGTGGGACCACACGGCACGGCCATGCGCCAGGCAGCTCCGTGCCCTCTCACCCCAGCAGGAGCATCTTGTTCGCTCCTGAGGACCCCACACTGCACACTCACAAAAGCCCCTCTTCACCCTCAATGTTTATACTCCAAAAGTTTAACAATAAGAGAAAAAAATGGAAAGCACATGTCTAACGAGAAGATTTTTCATTCAAATATGCTTTATTGTGTGATTCATGCTTTTAATTAAAGTGCTAGCATCTGGGTATATTCGTCGCTAATACAGAACAATCCTTCATGTTTATTGAGCGTGAGACTACAACAGGCTGAGCAGGACAGTCTCTGGCATTAGCCAGAGCAGGACATAAAGCTAAGGTCACTTACTGGCTCTCCCCTCCTTCCCGATAACTAACCCCTGCGGGACTATCAGTAGGGTAACCTCCATACCATGCAGGATAGGGTTTAATGGAAGGGATTTTTTTCAGACTAGTGAAAGAATTAGATTTCACACCACCAAAACACCTTTCAAATTCACATAAGATTTTGCTGATTCTTTGTTTAGGTGGAAAAAACCCACCATTTCTGAAAACGTATACATGGACTGTAAAGAAGAGGGTTTTAAATTGCATTCGGAATGGCATTTTATTCTGAGATGTAATTCTTTTCATATAAAAAAGTTCACATAGCTTGAAAGAAATAAAAATTATTCGGGCTCAAGCAGCATTTCTCATTTTAACAAAATTAAAGCCACAAGTTTTGCTCCAGGTGAAACTGTACATTGGTTAACGCTCCCTCCCCCCGCTCCCCACCCCTGCAATTCATCTGCAGTTTTCCATTCATTAGCATTTTCATGGGGAAGGGACGTCACTCAAGACAGTTCCTTTCAAATATCCTCTCAGACAGCTGACACTATCCAGCTCACACAAGAGAAAACACATAAAGAATTTGCCCCAGCTGAGCTCACATCCTCCTCACCAGCAATCCCACAGACCAGAAAGCAAAGCTGTCCCACTCAGTCTCACCCCGAGAGAGGGCAATGTCCAATCTTTTCATACAGGTTTTGTCTCACAAGCTGAAGGGCAGCAAACTTCACACATCCCTAGCATCTGCAACCCTCTTCTCACTGTGGTGCAATGCAACTCATTTTTCTTTACAATTCAGAGCAACTGCGCAAACTAACCACATTTTTCCAGCTTACTCACCCTACTGCCTCCCCCTCAGCCTGAGACCATGAGCTCTATAAAGGATCAACCACAAAAAGAAGTGACCATTTCAAAGCTTTTATTGTCCACTGATTAGCACCTTCCAAAGAGAGGAATCTGGCTGGGATCATACCAGATTTTAGAAGCTGACAAGTAACTCTTGTCCTCCTCAGGGAAAAGTGAGAAAACGGCAGCATCGCACTAGCCTATTGTGCCTAGCACACTATCTATAGGCTCTCACAAAAACAGGGCAAACAAAGGTTGAGCTACTGAAACCAGATACTTTCTGAGGACTGAGGAAGCCTGTGGCTGGGAACTGAATACCTACAGGATGCCCCAATTAATCCCGCTCTGATCCCACCCTCATCTGCTGTCAGAAAACATTTCAGCCTCTCAGCACGCCAACATGATAACAAAAAAAGCTGTGAAGCTCCAGAGATTTGCTCCCTGCAGCGACATTAGTGCATCAGCCCAGCAGGTTCACAGGCCAATGCTGTGTGTTCAGGGAAGCTAAGCACTTCCCTTTCCTTGGCATGGATTTCACTCAGTCTGAGGCAAAGATGCGTAATGCAGGGAATGCACCACAAGCACCAGTGCCAGAGTGAACTTGGAAGGAAGTCAGGAAAAGATAATAACAAAAGTGACCCAAAGAGAGAGACTCCAACAGCTGAATATGCAGAATTTCTCCAGGGAGTGTCAAAAGGAAGCACAGAACTGTGTATCTGTATGCAAATAGTATAGCACCAAGCAAGGAGGGAAAGCTTTGAAGGGATTCAAGATGGATGAATCAGAAAAAGAGGTAAAATTAAGAGAAGAGTATAAAGAGCAGGCTGGCATGGGTGAGAAGGCAGAGACAAGCAGTTCTAATCCTCAGAGACCCTTCCTAGATACAGTTCCTAAAACAGATCAAAACAAGCATTGCAAATACTAATTTTTATAACTTCCTTTCCACTTTATCACTGGTCTCTATCACTTCTAATGGCAGTGCTGTCTGCAAAGGGGCCAGAGGGCCATATTCTCAGCTCTGCCTGCTAAGAGATCCGCAGGATGGCAAAACTGACATTCAACTGCAGGAACTCCAGCCGGCTTCTGCTGGCTGGGCCTTGCACAAACATAAAACAGACCTTTATTGACTGCTCGGTAGCCAAGAATGGCCACAACACAGCTCTTTTGTGCAATGGATATGCCCTGGATCCCATCCTGAAATGTCCCTGGGAAGCAGCAGTGGATGAAGGGGCACTGCTTAGGACCTCTGCAGGTCCTGCACTGGAAGGAATCCTCTGGACAACCTGGTCCCTGTACACAGCACGAATGCTCTGTCCTGTCTGAGACAAGGGCCAGATTCTGGATCAGAAATGCCACAGATCACGGCCCACCACAGTCAATGGGAGTCTTGTGTTCTCCAAAATAGAGTGCACACATTACCAATAGCACAAGACATCTGTGACTGTGAAATAACTTCTGTGAGTGAAAAGATTATAAAACAAGGTAAAGAACAGCTTCTTCTCACAGTGTCAAAAATTAAGCTTTGTACCAACAGATACTATCTCCAACACAAAAACCCTAGCTCCTGTACTATTTTGCATAATTCATTCTTTTAGGCTATCCTCCTTATCCCACAATTGTCACATCCTATTCTACAATAAATCAAGAGAACTAGAATTTAGAGGCGAAAAGGCCCATAAGTCTTGATTCATTGGATTTTTCAAGTGCCAAAGCAAACCTGAACATACATAATGACAGGCATTGCAGTTGCTTTCAACCTTATTCTCTTCCTCTCCCCTGCCAGCCCTTGTCTCCACCAGAGGCTTTGCTAGGCTCAGAGATGCCCTCCAGTGCTCATCTTGTTACAGCACTCAAAGTCCTTTGGGGTAGTTCAGTTTGGCCAGTCAGCCAAATTTCTCACTGGCCAGATTCCCTGGCAACCCACGCATTGACAATAGGCACCTATGGAAGGTAAAAGCAGAGCCTGCTTACACAAGCACCCATCTCTGCACACGCAGAGACACACACAGAGACACACACACATACACAGCCAAGCCAGATATCATGTGTCCGGTAGTGTTTCAAATTTGAAAAGCTCCAGGGGAGTATCCTTTCCTGTATCCTGAGCAGTGGGTGGTCTCAAGGGAGACAAGAGATGTCATCCTCCCTGCACTTCACAGTGACTCGGTTCATCTTGATCTAACCATGCAGAGGAGACTGACAATACCACCCATCGCCCCCATGAAGGGAAGCATACGGGTGCTTACGGGAGGAACCCAAATGAACAGCATCATTGTAAATGCCAGCCACCATCAGAAACAATTTAGCTTGACAGATGTAGCAGAAACTGTCACTGCACTGAGGCATCACTGCCAGAAAAATCACCAAATGAGAAACTAGCATGTTTCAAGAATCCCTTAGGGCTACTGGGCATACACCATTTACACTGTCATCTCTGATTCATCCATCATCCAGTCCTTGCAGTCACACAGTAGAAACTTGCACCTTTGGAATAAGTGAATCTGCACTTCCAGATCATGCAAGAAAAAGGAAGCTCTTACCTAACCTCTGTTTGCAGCTCTCTAGGTTTTTATATATTGCAATGCTTGTATTTAAGCTAGTTTACCCCATTTAATTCAAACTCTAGTTAACTTCAATCCACCTGATCGAACTCAGAGAGAAAAAAAAAAACAACAGTAAGCAAACCCAATCCAAGGCAACAGTCATTTTAGCACGTGTCACCAAACTTGATATATGTAACTGTAAATCCCGAAGCTGGCCAATATTCACAGTGATGGTATAGCATAATTCATAGGATAAGGGAAGGCTGCAGAGAAAGCATAAAGCAGGCTTCATGCTGTCACTAAAGAAAAGCACAATCCAGCTGGCTAGGGAACATCAGGCTCAATTTTGCAGCAGCAGAACTTTCATTTATGTCAAATTTGTGCCTTTGGATATGTGTGCGTAGCTCGTGTGGACTTGCACAGAGATCTGAGGAAATCATCTGGCCTGAAGCAAGCGCTGTGTTAGTAAGAGGACAGAACCAGAGTCCTGATTCGGCAGCAAACTTTTGATGACACCAGTGTGCTTCTACGGTATGGCAGGAAAGTCCCTTTGGGTACATTGTTTTCTGCTTAACATGTTATCTGTACGTGCTGTCTGTTATCTCTTGAACACTGTACACAAGTACAAAATGCTACCAAACCCACATTCGGATGGTTTATGATCTCCGAGCCTCTGGCAGAGATGAGCCGCCCAAGGTAGGAGGCTGCGGGTACAATCAGGTTTTCCTCCCTGTGCGCTAAAGAATCGAAGGACTTCATACAAAGCTTCAAGGTTGGTTTGTTTGTTTTTTTCCAGTTGTCCTTCTTCTCTCAAAAATATCACCCTCTGTTTTGCTCCCTCTGCTTCTCCTTTTATCATACCCACAACAGTTTGGATGTGCTGAAATACTACTGCATCATGCCCTAACTTTCATTTTATAGCCACCCACAGTCCTATAAAAATCAACTGAACACAAACCCAAAGAATTTTACTACACATCAAGAACATGTTGTAACTAACACAGAACTGCTCCAGGGCTCACACTGCAAAACTTCAAGCACATACACGCACACACACACACCCCTGCCATGACCAGCCGACCAGCCTGCGCCCAGACAACCTATACGGAAAATCAGGTTGAGTTATAGAGCAAAATGCAACAGAAGACATGCAACATTTGCAATGATTAATACGGATCCCTCTTGGAAGGGTAAATGGCCCGCAGCAGAGCAGTGCTGCATACTGGAATCGGGAGATTACACGAGAATCTTATGCCCTTTGTTTTGTTTTTCTTTAAAAATAAAGTTTCTGGTCTTACTGACTGGGAAGAAACATTTGAAAAAAACATGATTCCCAAGCACTAAAGCACCAGGAGAAATATAAGAGAGCACAACATTCAAATGTGGCTCTTGATTTTTTTTTCCCTGCCAAACTCATGACTTTGAAAGGACCAACCTGCGTTCCAACCCCTCGGGACTGGTAATTCTGAGACGCTAGACCTGGAAACACACACACTGGCCTTTCTTTCCATCGTCTCAGACCCAGGCAGACTGAGGCAATAAGCAGGAAAAGCTGAACCCCGCATGGGTTACCACTGCGAGTATGGGCCTTTTGAATTGTCCCTGCCCACTGGGGAGGGAGGATGGGGGCGGCGGGGGAAGGACTTAAGGCTGTGCCCCCGGCAAGTTGATTCCCCTCATTAGCATTAGTTACATGCAGTTTGTATCAGAATTAAAAAACCTAGCAGAGGTGAATTTTCATACATCAGGGTTGAGCAATGGAAACAAATAGTTCCCTTTGCATAAGCAATGGCTTGCACGCAGGCAGATGAGACCACCAGGGACTCTGCAACTCTCAGCAGGCAGATTTTAGGGAAAAAAAAAACCAACCTTGTACACTGAAAAGGAGTAAACAACATCTATCTTGTTTTCTTGAGGGAACAGAATACCATACATGTTTTCAAGCCAAATCCTCCAATGGTGTAAATCAACATTTCCCTGCTAAATCAATAGAGCCACATTGAATTTCAGCTGTTACATACATGACCGCACACATCTTTTGTAAACTAGCTCAGGTGTGCCATTAGATGAGAACATGGTCCATTTGCCTGCTGAAACCAAGCACTGGAGGCAGAGATAGTTTGGAGTGACTCACAAAGGGGAGCAAAAATAAAGCCAGAAAGACAGACTTATTTGCAAAAGAGAATCTAAAACAAAACTAGGGCCACATACCAGCTTCCAGTATTAGAGAAGTCTATTTCACACACAGCAATTAAATTATTTGAAATGAAACATGAGCTTCTTGGGGTACCACTGTGCTACACTAAAACAAATGGCACCGTCCGCCCTACCATACCTTTACAATTACAGCATTTGCTGACATGAAATTCCCACAGGGAGGTTTTATTAAGGCTGTAAGGTCTACCAGAGTCTGAAGTCTAAGGAGCGATGAAGTTGCAGGTAGAGAGACTCCTATTATCTTTTCTACAAGACAACGTGGGCCAGCAGAAAGGGAAACAGAATACGATTTAGTCAGTCAGGGTAACTTCATCACTCTGCCACCAGTCATCTGGCCAGTCTTGCATAGCTCACTTCACCCTCCTGTGCCTCAGTTTCCCCTTAGCCTTTCTCACTGCCTTGTCTGCTCCGCCTCTGTATTGGCAAGGACCAACTTGTCATTTCTGGACCCTTTAAACACTCTTCCCATGGCAGTGGTATATAACACGACCAGGACAGGACTGTGTATCACAGGTACTGCTGGGTAAACCAAGTGATTCCTCCTGGCCATGGCATGAAGAGAGGTACTGAGAGCTGCATGGTGCAGAAATCACCAGGGCATCCTGGGATTTACAAAATTCAATTACTTCTCTCAGAAGAGCAGTGGAGAAGAAATGTCATCCACTGCCTGTGAACCTCTTCTGCAGTTCTTCTTTTGGCTCTGAGATATGTACTTCTCAGATGCATAAAAAGAATTTGCTAAGATACACTTTCGAATCCTTCGTGACTGAAAATGTAGTTATATTAGCAGCTAGAAGTAAAATAGTGGCACAGACCTTGGTCCTCAGTACTGCCAAGTACGTTCAAGGCTCTGAGTCAGGCTGAGGACTGCACACCACCTAAAGGTTACCACCCTTTGACAGTTCATCTAGCTCTTTTCCCAAGCATTTGTATTTTTTTCAGATTATGCAAATACACCAAACATTCAGCAGCTGCTACACACAAAGCTGAAACACCCCTGCACTAGGGGCTGGACTGAGAGCAAAGCATAGCCTGCTATTCCCAGGCCAGCTACTCCCACTCCTGACCGAGAGCTCCTGCTCTGGCACACAGAAATGCTCGCTGTCAGGGACACCCCAACCAGTTGTCCCAGCTCTTGGTCGCTGATGACTTTGCAAATCGGCATGTGTGGGTAGGGGTGCAATGGGGAAGAAGTGCATCGTCTCCCCGCAGTATCGCCCAGCTGGCTGCCTCAAGGACACTAGTCTATCCCATCCCAGTCATCCATCTTTGCGGACGTTACAGATGAAAGCATTGTCATATAAAGTGGCCTACTGCCATTCTAATGTGCAATACTTCTAAACAGCGAGGTCTTACACTGTCAAGGCAATGTGCAAATATTAATTAATGTCACCATTACCCAGACAGAAAGTTCCTGTTGGGCAGATTTTCCAACAGCTCTCAGGCCTGAATCACTGAGAGTAATAGGAGCTGCTGCCTCCTGGATCCCTCTGGCTAATGTGACCCTTCCTGGTTAACCAAACATAACAGTTTTCCAACCGCAATCTTCCACAAAGCACTCTTGGTCCAAGGGAATTAAAGGGTGTCTCTGTATTCAATTCTACGTGCCCAGAGTCATAACTTCAGGTGCTGGGAGACACACATTCCCCCAAGCTATGGCTTTAACATCCTGAAGTGTTAAAAGAAGATGACAGAACAGCTAAAGCCCAGGGAGTGAAACTTCCTAGATTCCCAACACTAAAAGCCCACATGCCCACACATGACTTGCATGTCCCTGCAGGCCCTTTGCAACACTGAAAGCTTGCCTATATGAACTCTTCATACTCTAGTTTGTAAGGGCTCACATACTTACCTGCCTTAATCCAGATAAGCACTTATGCATAACCTTAAAATCAGGCCAAGGCTCAAGGATATGGCTGCTCTGAGGTCAGGATTGCCTTTCTTCTACTAAGTTCTACATTTTACAGATAAATGCTATTCAAGGTGAAATTTTAATGACAATTCACTTGAGCTTTTTAAGTATATGTTCATTGTCACACGCTCCTTTCTACTACCTCAGCTTTGGTATTTTTGGCAGAATTAACCCTGTTGTTCTTTGGCCTGGAAAAATCAATCACAGATTTCTAAACTCCAGCACCACATTGACTCAATTCAATGACAGGGGCAAGGAGTAATATTATCTGTAATTCTGTTCAACAGGTTTTAGAGTAGACTTAATGGTACCATCCAGCCAGGCAAAAAATGAGATAGAGCTTTCAAATGCAATATGGAAGGCAACGCAAAAGGTGGGGGGAAAAAAGGAGAAGGAAATAAAAGGCAAAAAGGTCAGGGAAGCCCTTCTGGATTCATCTCATTTCACTGAGGCAGCCTGGTAGATAACTCACTCATCCATGCAAACAAATCCCGTTAGAGATTATAAACAGAAGGATCTTGATTACAGAAGAAAGGAGAGAGAAAATAAGACATCACTAGAGGTGAAAACAGCTAAGGATTGGGAATTTTATCTTTTCTTGCACATTGTATTTGCCCTCTCCTCCTAAGCAAGGTGTCATTACAGGCCCTAGCCGCAACAGTAGGAATTAGGGAACTTTATACTTTTTTTTTGCTTTGATCATATTGGGGTCATATCACATGTGACCCATTTTCCGCAAACCCAGACAGCAGGGTGGGCTTCACATCAGGTGTCTATCTGTCCTACCTTCTAATTTCAGGTGTCTACAAGGCAAATATTTAAACTTGAGTAATATAAATTACTTCCTTGACAGTCAGTGGAGGCCTAGTCAATACAGTCAATGAAGCCTAAGGTGCAACATCCCTCATCGTAGAACAGCCACCTACATTTGCTCTAAAAAATTAACCAGGACTATTTTGTAGATCAGTACCAACTCTTGCAGGGAGCCTAGACACCTAATTCAGGCATACATGGCTACATTTCAGACCCTCAAAGTGAGGTGAAATAAATCCTGCCTCAGTGTTCTTATTCTTGAACCTTTCTCTTTCCTTCATGTTTATTCCCATCTTCTGTATTTATAACCATTCCTTGCCACGCTCAGCCTCCAAATAGAATCAATATATAGCCATGACTCAGTGTGGTCCAGCAATCAACCACTGGATCTCTGACACAATGAACTAAGTTTCTTTAGCAGTAGAGCACATTTCAGCATTGAATGTGTCTCAGTTCATTTATCTCTATATTTTCATTCTCAAAGAAAAGCCTGTTCACAAAGTATCTATATCATAAATATAAAGCAATAAGAAAGTCTGTTCTAGCCAAATCAAGTTTCACAAGCAGTTACTTTCTGTTTGCCACCACAAATCATCACAAGCCCAAAGTTCACTATTCTGCTAGGACAAAATTCATAAGGGAACTTCTGAAGTAGAGCCAGTGCTGCATAATTTAATTTCTCATCACCCATTAAAACTGCCAGGCTTATCATAATCAGAATGATAAATGCAGAGTCATACATCTTTTTTCCAACAGTAATGCCCATCAATACTTCAAATGCAAACAATTGTGACATTTGACTTTATAAAAATTACCTGGTGCACCAACACCACTTAATTAAATCATTTAAAAACTGCTTTTGTTACATTTAATGAATGACATATTATACTGCAATGAAACATGCAGCAATACAAATACTTCACAATGCTAACAATTAAGGCTCACTTCACTTACGGCAATTGACAACACAAGTGCTCCTCACTTCATTCAGTTTGTGCATTCCAAATGAACTGGTTAGCGAAAAGGGTGCTTCTTTGCTAATGAGTTTTGTAATCAAGGCATCTATTTTAATTTCAAATTGGCTAGATTGGGGGAAATTGCTGAAGTAAATGACTGGTTCTAATTAGGATTATAAAAATATTCATCATGCAGCAGAATTAGCGCAAGGTCTTGATTTCCCTACATTTGCATTTAGCTTTAGTTTAAGAGTGGAAAAAAACTCCTGATAAATTGTCTTCCTTTTAATGAATTGAACAAACACTATATCTGTTTTAGTCGTCCTTTCATTTAAAGGCACTGATACATATTCATGATTTGTAAATGAAGTTAAGTGATTTTGATTCTTCAGGTCATTACCATATTGAAGAAGAGACTTCCGTAAGTTGCCTTTAAATATTCTCAATCTCAAGGGTTTGGTTTGGTTTGATTTTTTTCTTTTTCTTCCTTTTTTTCCCCTTCTTTTTTTACTGCACTAACATTTCAGCTTATCTGTTTGATGGAGCCCTGCCTGCCTGGGAGAGCTGCTGGCAGGTGGCTTGTCCAGCAAAGGACACATGATGTTTTTGTAGAACCTGATGTTCTCAGAAGAGCATTCAAAAGGCAGAGAGATGAAAGGCGTATTTGTGGTTAAGTCATGGGAACAGGACTCAATCTGGGTTCAGTTTCTGACTTTGTTACAGTCCTCAGCGGTAGTCAGGCAATGAAACACTTTAATGACCCATGCCTGAATACACTATGGATACTCTGGGGACAATGCTTTGTCTGTCAGCTTCACATTTAAGTGTAAGCTCTCTGGGGCAGGGATTGCTTCTTACTATGCATGTGTAATACCTAGAACAACAGGCCAGTCAGTGTGCTGGAGAGCCCCAAGTGCAGCTACTGTAACATGGCCTACACTAAACATGAAATACTAAGCATTCCTTCTGGCAGAGCAACATCGTCACATTATTTCATTCCTCAATCTGATAGGGCCTGTAGGAGTTGTTATTGTAGCAGCTTCCTCTATTTCTTTCCCCTCTGGGGAGAGAAGAATACAAATACAGTAGGTGTATCTGAGGCCTTACTTTGCGGGGCGCTCACATGCCAGAGTGATTGGTACAACACAAATTTGAAAGCTGAATGTTGTATCCATAGGACTGAAGCCACAGCCATCACGCTCTTCAGATGTCAAATGAGCCATGAGGAGAAATGAGCCCCCGTGTGTGCTCTCATGTCATACAATGAAATAGCAATTCTACCACAAGGGGCCATGCAGGAGCACAAAGGGCTTTTTCTCCTTGTTAAATGTAGTGTTGACATCTTGCTAAGGCTGAGTTTTACTCAAGACATGGGGTTTTGAGCCATGCTGATGGAAGCAGGACTTGCTTATATCTATCCACCCTGACACTGTCGAAAAAATCCGAACCTTGGTGCCCAACGCTGTCCTGGGAGCCTGGGCCCAAACTCCGGGAGAGAATTTCACCTGGCAGCTAGGAGACACTGCCTCTGGGGCTCTGGTTCTTTGTGTCCGGGCTATTAAAACTCTCCCACGTAGTCACAGTGTTATCTGCAATCCTTTTTGATAAATTCAGCGGTGTCTAATCAAGATAATCAGGGCTCTGACATAAAACATTCAATTTTCAGATCATAATTCGCCACATCTCCAGCACTGAAGGAACATCCCCAGCCAGACCCGATACTCTCTGCCAGGTGCAACTCAGTGATACAACAGCGTCATATCTTGCACATTTTATTTATCACCTCATTTGAGGTGATACCAAGACACCCTCTTTTTTCTGTTCACTTCCTGCTGAAGATTAAGCCCTATGGAGGGAAAAGGCACTGATTACCAAACTCCTTATCCAGTCCTCTCACATTCATTACAGTGTAGCTGGGGAATTTCAGATGGTCTGTTGTTAACTATTCAGTCTCCCATCTACTCCCAGAAGGCTCCCAATCACATTTTGGCCTGCAAGGAACAGTGGGACTGTATCTCTTTGCATAGTTTTCTCCTCCTAACAACAGTGATTTGAAATATTTTAAATCTCTCTCTCCCTAATTCCCTAATATTTTCTTTTTTAATTATCTTTTAAACAAATATTCAAGCAAGAGAGCTGTGCATGCTGCTCTGCGAAGTTTCAAAGTCATTCTGAGACAAAATCCATGGAGCCGGATACTCCCTTCCATTTCTATCTCCAGACTGATCCGTTCTCCATAAGGGTATCACAGGGGTGGAAAGCTGAGCTTACCAAGAACTAGTTGGTTCCTTACATAGATGAAACAAATTATATGGCACTTTAAGTATTAGTACCAGAAATACAAGTCTGCTTTTCATCAGAATATAAATCAAAGAGCTGAACGTGGGTGCGTCAAGTTATCAGAAGCTGGATGGATGAGTGACTGGATTCCAGGCTAAATGGGGCCAATTCAGGATCTTCATTCTCAGCCACTATGAACTGTAGCAATGAAAACTACAGTTCTCGTATACATGGGTAGTCTCTGAGCTTCCACAGCACTCTGTAAAGCAGCTCCAATGCCTTCCAACAGAGAGAATCAGACCTTTTTCACATATCCTCCTTTCCATTACACTTTGACATGTGCGTCATTTAAAATGGCCTCCCACATATTTTTCTGTGAAAATCTGTGAAAATGGCTCAGGGTCATTTTTTGGAAGATGAAGCCCCATTTTCCCTTCCTGTTGGCTCATACATCCAAGTGCCAACAAAGGCACTAGTGAGACCCGGCCTGATTCACAACAAAAATGGCCATAGTATTTACATAGCATCCACCTTCTGTCAAAGCCCATGGGGCGCCATTAACCGAATCAACACTTCCGCACATCCGACTACACTATCTTATTGATAGAGTAGACACACACAAAGCTATTAGGAAGACATTCAAGACTTTCAACTCATAAGATGCAATTAATCTCCCATGGCCTGGTAACTGCACAATGCTACAATGCTGCTCAGAGGGATGTAGTACACCCACCCATGCTTTCTTAAAGCCCTGAAGAACTTCCTCATGCCTCTGCTTCATATGTGGTGAGAAGACATCAGGCCTACAGGCTTGGTGCATGCTCCTGCCCACACAAACAGATTTCTTGACTCAGCCATACTCCATGTATTTGATAACACAAGAGAGTTAGCAAGGCACAGGATCACAATTAGCTAGAAGAATTAAGAACAGGAACAGATATGTTGTGTTGACTACTACTGAGGAAGTATCTTCAATTACTCTTTGGATACTTCAAAGGGTAAACAAGTGGTGGTGGCTGTGATTTGTCTTTGAGTGAATAAAGTGACCAGAAGCCCCAGCAAAAAAAAGTTTAGACAACCTGCTGAGGTCTATCTCCTTCACTGAATCTTCTCCTCTGCTCCTCAAAATAGTCCCGAGTAGGAAAAAGAGACAATACAAATTTGGGACTGTCAATAAAAGACTTGGGGGATCAACTGATGGCATATTTGATTCTTTCAATTGATAGAGGAGACACTGCTGTCAGAAAGCCTTTGGCTTTCTCAAGCATGAAGTCATATCCCAAATAGAAGTACTGTTAAGAAGAGATGGGATCCACTTCTCAAAAAATGGAAAGTCATTTCTGGACATAAGATTGCTGCAAGGTTTAGACTTTAAGCTAAGGTCACATGAGACTGGTAACGTAAGACCACAGGTAAGTATAAAAACAGAGAACTATCCAAGGGATAAGATAAGGGAGTGGGATTATTCATAACAAGGTTATAGGAGGAACAAGGACGAGAACAGTAAGTCAATCTGCACAGCATCTGCCATGCCTGAATGTCAAGGCTGGGATTAATAGGGAGCAACAGGAGAAGCTGGAAACATCAATTTATGACCAAAATTACACATAATATTGGCATAATAGAGACTGGCTGAGAAAATTAATGACTGGAATATTATCACAGAAAGGCATCACTTGCTCAGGAAAGGGAGGACAAGCCTTATATATCAAGGATACGTACACTTGTTCCGAAGTCTCATGACGTTCTCCTGAACAAGCTAACAGACTATAGGAAATTACTATTTGCTGAGTACAAAACTAACTGTGACACCATATTCTGAGAAGTTATCGCTTATACATTGTCAGACTGGGGGAATATATTGATTCTGATTCCACAAGGGTCTCATAGGACTCTATATTATCCCATCTGTTCACTAGTGTCTTAAAATAGAGAATATACTTCCTAAAATTGCAGGAAACACCAAACTGGAAGGGACAACAAGTCCATTAGAGGACAGAATTCAGAATTCAAGATTATTTTGACAAACTGGAGAAAAAGCATTTGTCTTCAAATGTGTAGAAGTTAGCTAAAAAGAGGGAGAGAATGCTTTGGATAGGAGAGTGATTAAAAAAGAAGTTTATATTACAGCAATGAAACTGTAGGTCGGAGGACATCAGCAGAAAACTTTCCAACACAAAGGTCCAAAATTTTGAGTATTTTCATTTCACACAAAAACTTTTTAATATTGCATTCTATTTTTATACACAAAACAATTTTCAGATCTTCTGATCGATGCAGTGATTCAATCAGTCAATTATTTGTAGGGTGCTAAATGCTGATACTTCATTATATTGTATAGAAAAACATACTGGGTGAAATGCATTTTTGGATTCATCACTTAAATTAATTTCCAAGTTGATCACACATTATTATTATTTTTAAGTGAAAGAAAATTCATAAAATTAATATTATCTGAAAGCTTTTTTTTTTAATCTAAGAAACAGAATGAGATTTGCAAACTCATTTACACATCCACGGTTCTGAGAGGATGGACTAGATCTTCCCTTAATAGTTTCTGTGGTTGGGAGTAAAATTGTATTTATTTACTTTGCTTTCAGATTTATTTGCATTTTTAAATCTGCCTCCAAAGTTATCACTACAGATAGACTTTAAAGGTCAGACGAACTTCTAAAGCTTAGAGAGATAATGATGGATTATGGTGACCCACCATGAGAGTAGTTGCACTGCTGAGCATACAGTAAGCCACTGACTTTCATCAGCACCTCCTTTGTCAGGCTATCTATGGATGAATATTAGCTGCAGGTTCCCAGATAATGACAAGCTTTCTATTTTATTGCCCTCATGCATTTAAATCAAAAAGTATCTGTCAGTTCTCAGCACTGGGCTGCCATTGGCAGGTCTGCAGTGAGTTTCAGAACAGCTGTATCCCCAACACCTGGCTACACAAAGTGAGAAAGCAAGTGCTTTTTGGTCCAGCACTACATAGTCTGTGCCAGGCTGTTTCATGCTTTGCTGCACGAAAAAGGACAAAAAAGGCAAGGGACAGAGGAGGAACTGCAGAACCAGGCTGTGATGGGAGAAGCAGCCTCTGACAGGGGCATGGCATCTCTTTAGGCAGAATTCTCAAACTGCAAGGCATCACCACAGCCTCTCTGGCCACTTACTTTAGGAGCTCCTGACACCACTGGTCAGCAGAAGATCAAGTGATCATTGCCAGTGGCACATGGGGGCACAGCTGGAGGACACGGCACAGCAGTGTGAAGATGCAAGATCCAGATCTGGCTTCCAGCGAACCAGAGGAGAGGACAACCACAGAATCTTACGAAGATGCACAAGACTTTACAGATCTACATAAGGATCTGGGATTCTTAACTCAAGACACTTTCTGACATCAGCCTAACCCCCATCTAACAGAAGTTCATGGCTGACCTCCAGTTCCCATTCAGCTTTGACAGATCCACGGCTTCCAGATGGGTCGGAATGTACCATGCAGTCCTTTCAGATCACTTCAATCTGGGGACTTCACATAGCAACCACCGCCACCACCTATAGCGCTGCCTTTGTGCTCCAACAGCACTGCCCACATCCCTGCATCAATTGCAATCACAGTGAAGCTGTGTGATCCTGAGACAGGGGGACACAGTTCTTTTACGGCTGTTTCTAAGCCAAGAAGTGGCTGATAATCTGTAACTGTGTTACTTTAAGCAAACAGGAAAACACACTGCCTCCATAGTTCCACTCAGGGAAGGTGCCTTGCATGCAAAAGCAGACATAAAGGTAAAGCCTGATTTCCAGATGATTCACTTCTATCCGATCAACAAGCTGCAGACTACCTTTGCCTGATCTCTGCTCTTGCATTGTGGACAAACATGTTCAGTTTCTGGGATAAAATGCAAGTAGCCTCAGGGCATTTCTAACTTGCACTTCACTTTCCTTGGCTCTTTTCTGCGTAGAAGAGAACTGCTGTGGTATGCTACACTCTCCACATGTGCATTATATTGAATGAGCAGGAACAAAAATACTCCTGAGCCATTATATCACTTCCGGTGAGGGGAGCATAACCACCCCCTCACAGGCAAGCGTGTGTGCACAGTTTATATTTTGATTTCTCCTCCCCTTGCTAACATGTCATAAAAAGACCACAAAGTGTTGGAAATAGAATCATGCTGTTTGAACCCAAGAGCAGATGCTTCAAACTCACTACAGCTGGATCTCTTTGCAAACATACTCAGCACGTCATATCTGGCTTCTCACATCAATGTGCCTCATCAGCTGTCTCTTTCTTTCAGGCTGTCTCCATACAAACACCAGTGCCATTTAAAGTCTTTACCTCCAGTTTAAAAGTGGCATCAAACCATTCAGTGACATCAAACAAATAGATTGGTCTTTCTAGCTTACTTCAAAATCCCTGTTACACTGAACATCTGAGCGCACGAAACCATTTGACATTTGACTAACTCCTTCATACAATAAGTACGTGATACTATGAAAGGAGTCTATTTACAATGGCTTTGTGCTTGCAAATGTCACTCAGGCATCATCAATAGCATTACAGCAAAACACCTGGTGCCTGCCAAAGTATTCTGTTAATAAGGGGCCGGAAAGGTTACGTTGGGAAGTGTAGCAGGAGTAGATTATGTAATTTATTCAACTGTATTCTCAATAACCCAGGTAGAGACTTGCACTAACCTTTCAAAGGCAACGTTGTCAAATACAAGAGGCCCAAAATTTCAGAAGTATTGTCATACAGCAGGGAAGCGAGCCTGACTAGTTTAGCAAACCCCCCAAATGACGGTAGGAATTGAAAATCTCACCCCCCACCCCCCCACACACACACATACTTGACAGTTTAATGAGAAAAACTTAAAGTGGCTCTTCAGCACATTTTTACTTTCCACAGTCTGTGGCTGACAGAAACAGAAGAGAAGAAAGAGAAAAGCTTGATAAGCTTCAGGTCTTCTAGAATTTGTGACTTGATCATCTGGTTTGTGCCTTTGCTTTGCACTGTAGTTGGGACTGTTGTTTTGAACTGGAGTGCACCCTTTAGAGCCACCACACTTTACAGGTCACGTTGCACCTGCATTGTTCAGCACCTTTCAAAACAGATGAGTGCTACATAAGAGCAGACTTGCTAAGGATAGAGTAACAGACTGAAGAGTTGTCTCCCTAACAACAAGGCACTGCAAAGTGACTTTAAAAGTAGCACAACAGAGTTCCTCATCTGTTGCTACTCACCATTCTTTCAGATTAATCAAATTCAGTTTCAAGTGGAAAGAGCATCCCTTCGCTCACAACAGCCAGCTGTTACAGACCCACTAAGCCTCAGAGTGCTGGATTCTCAAAGAGAGCTCAGCAATCTCTGAGACCTATAAATCAACAGATTTTTAGAGCAGCTCCACCTGTCATGTCAGATCTCAGGTTCTTTTCATCTTTCATACCATCACCATTACTAAAGTTTCCATGCCCATAGTGATCTCTGTACAACTCCACTCCCTTCAGCAAGCTTGCTTTAGTGTCACTGGGTGGGCTTTGCAAACGTGACTGCGAGGTGAGAGCAGCAAAGTACACCATAATTTCTTCATCATCTCTGGAGATGGGAGTTTCTAGACGCTGTCCCTTTCATGCCTTGCTCAATAATCACTGACACTGAAATCAATTGCTCACCTTTTGATCCAGACTGTAGGCCAGGATCCACTCCTCCTGCTTGGGGTGGAAGAGCAAGCTCTGGATGTAGAAGTTCAGTCGGTACTTCTGGTAGGTGGCCCCCTCATCAGAGCTGATCAGTATGCTGCTCTCAATCTCTGGGTCACTAAGAAGCATGATCTAAGTAGGAAAATGGAGAAAAAAGAGTGTTATTGGAAAAGTGAAACTGAAAACCATTTAAAAGTGAGGTTATACAGCACTGATTCCTATTAGATGTATTCAGAATACTGCTAACAGTGTAAACAGCCCATAGGATTTCCCAAATAATTTATTCTTTTTAGTTTGGTTTCCAGTTTTTGGTGATTCACTCATTGATCGGTTCAGTGATTCTTTTTCTTCATTTTATTTTTGTCCAAATAAATTCAGAAAGCTCAAAAACAATGGAAAATTCTGTGTTGATATTAAACCTGATTTTGGTTGGGTATAACAACTTCACACAGCCACATCAGCTTTCCCTGTGCATTTCCTATCTAGCACCTCTCTTCCCAAATGCAGAATTCTCTCCTTCTCTCCCTCTCCCCCCACCTTCCTTCCCCCTGCTCCCCCAAACAGAGAATGCTGGATCGGCTGCTGGGATCTGAAAATGGTGGGGGGGGGGGGTGTACACAGACGCACGTGTGTCTGTCTGTGTAAACATGGATACATGATCTCACACATCACACTTCCAATCTATACAGTAGATTTTCATTTGATACTCAAAAACATAATTTTCCCCAAGTGCAGGAAAGTATATGACCTCAATTTGCACATGTAGGAAAACACTTTTGTGCCTCTGATTTTAATTAGAAAATTATAGCCAATATTTTAAAATGGGCTGATTCCATATTATCTGATGCCATGCTCTAGGTAAACGTTATCAAGAAAAACATTGGGGAAACATTAACACCATCTTATTAACATCTGGAGAAAACGACATCACATTAAAGCAAATGCCACTACCATAAAATAAAGACAAACAGTGGGAAATAAATTAGAGCTGTGCTTAACACAGCAGGCTATTGATACAGCACCTGAAACAAATACAGAAACTGGTTTTCAACAGGAAAACAGAACCAGAACCTGCCTTTTCACCACCCGCAAAACTGAGATTCAATGCAGTTTTGTTACATGGCCATGTGGAAGTAAACTTATCCTTATCCGACTTTGCAGAGTTACAACATCAAGACTATGATGGGTAGACACTTTGACAGCAATTATTTAATTACAGTAAATCAGTTAAGAGGAGTGGTAAGACCCTTGGTGTGTTAGACCCTGCTCAAGCAAAAAAATCAGAACTTGTTTAATCTTAATTTCCTCATTAACTCTACTAAGTCACAAAGTGAAACAATATAATGCAAATGTGAAACTACCTCTCCGTTTCATGTACAGACTTGAGATACAAAACAGGAGACACATACAGTTTGAAATTATTTTTTAAACACTTGTTCCCACATAATGAACTATATTTATTTGAGAGGAAAGGATATTTGTTTCAGAGGCTTCGAAGCAACTTTTTGTTTCTGATCCTTTCCATTAAGAAATCAAAAGGGCCTTTAAAACTAGAACTGCATGTTGTCCCAGGGTGAAGCCATCTCTATGAATTTAGCTTATTGAGCTCAGAGCTCCTTCAGCATCTCACAAATACCACTTACGAGCCTCAAAAAGCAGCCCCCACTGCTCACACAGAAAGCCAAACTACGAGCCCTGAGAGAGTGCACTGCCCTGTGCTCTGCTGCACAGCACGGGAAATGGGAAACACCCCCACAGGAGAGCAATTCCTTGGGAATAAGCCTTGAGACTAGGCCCTCATGGTCTCCACCAAGAAAGAGGCTTTGATGTGTTTCTTCTTTCTAATCAGATCAAAACACATACTTCATTTTTATCCAAACAAGAATGGTTTCTCTATTGTTTTAACTCAGTTTTTCTATTACTGGTAGCTTAAGACTTCAAAGGCATTTTGGCCCCTAAGTATATCCCCATTCATTCAAAGCATATTGCCTGTGTCAGAGAGAAAATCATAATATACTTTCCTAGCAAAAATTGCTTGCCTCTGCAGAATGGAAAAAGGATGCAAGATTGCCAATATAACAAGATATTCCAGAGGGACCTTATATTTAAGAGAGAGGTTACTAGGAGAATAAAGAGATTTTCCACCTGATGTCACAAAAGGTTACAAAGTTAATAATGCCATGTTTTATAAGGTCACTGTTAGAGCTCTGCCCTCAGGTAAGGAGCAAGGGACAGTTAACTGCTGCACAGACCTGATGCAGCACACACACAACAAAATCCACTCTACCCCTTCACACATGGTCAGTGACATATCAGTGGGTTGCTCAAGAAATAGGTCAGGTGAGATGGGAAAGGTGTCGCTTCCACCAGATGGTTCACAAATCCAGGCAATTTGTTCCCTGGGGCATAGCAGGGGCTGCAAGATCTAATAATAAAACCATCAAGCTAGGAAAATTAACAGTCAGCCTTGGTGGAAGAAGAAAGAGAAAGCAAGAAGAGATGAACAACAGTCGCATCTTGCTGTAGGCACCCTCACATTAGTCGCCTCCGCTCCCTTCACCCAGTGTTGTTAGTGACCGTGCAAAAGACTCCTGCAACCTTTCCTTCCAATGGAGAGCAGGCGGCACTCGAGCACCAACTTTTGCCGTCAGCACATCTCTGCTACCACACAGTCTTCCAGGCAAGGCTGCACGGAAGAAACAGGAGGCACAATGAGAGTAACAAACGAAAGGCCACTGGTTTTGCAGCTAGGACTGCTCCAAAGTTTTGTTATGTTTGAAGTGACACAGAGATGTGACAAGCAGGGAGATAAGAGTTTGAGGCTCTTGTCTTTATTTTATTATTGTTTGTCTTCTTTCTACTGGAAGGAGGGACAACTTTTGGTAGGCAAAACAGTAGCACATTTGTCAAAGGCCTGAAACTGCTGCTGCTTATTATGGGGCCAGGGAGAAGGATCCACCCTAGTAGTGATTTAGATTAATCACTTTTCATTAAGAGCCAATAAACAAACTCCAGTCAGAACGAGCATTTCTGCCAGCACCCTGTGTTGCCATTTATAATTGCCATAAGGAACAGCAAAGGAGCACCAGAGAGCTGTCAAATGTAATTTATAGGTTTTTAAGATCTAATCATTTTCTATAATATTAAATTAAATGGCAGCCTTTATTAAAGAGGAAATTACATTTCACCTTGCTATGTTCTAGAATATATATTATTATTTTCAGTTGTTGCTTTCTCTAGTGTAAGTGGAGAGGGGAAGGGGAAGCAGGATTGATTACTGCTAAGGCGAAGCCCTTGAAAACGTACTTGAGATGAGATGGTTTATACTACCTCCATTCTCCTCTAGAGCCTATATAGCCTGGCCTCCAAAGCGCAGTTGGCAATGAATGGCAAGGACCAGACAAAACAAAGCAGCCTGAAAATCAGAAATCTGACGGAACTGCAGGTAACTCCATGGGAGGCGAATGCAAAGAGAGCTTTCTGGTATGTAATGTATCTCCTTTTATGAATGGAACAGTTCCTGGAACTAGGCAGATACTCAGTTTTAGCAGCCTGTTTGAGGATGGTCATTTGCAAGTCTAGAGAGCTACTGAATAGCACTGAAGTAGGAGCTTTAGGGGCAATGATGACACATGCAGAGCTTCCCTGAATGAGCTCCAGTTCAGCAGAATTGCAGAAAAGGGCAATTCTTTTGAGAGGCCAAGTTCCTTGCAAGAACAACATTAACCACAAAATACAGATTGAGATCTTCAGGAAGTCATCAGGAAACACTCCCCATCTCTGAATACTTCAAGGGGAAATACCCCAGGAAATAATCAGCACAGGCTTCAAGCAGCAAGAATGAGGAGAGGAGATGTCCTACCTACACCTGCCACAACATACTTCGTACATAAATGACAGAAGTAACTCAGAGTGACTTCTTGTATGTGATGAAGATGGGAATGTGCAAGACCCTTAAAGGAGCTGGTAATGAACACAGAGGTGGGAAGGAAGGGAGGTCACACCATGTCACAGCACAGATCCACTGGATTGTCATGGCCTCTGATGGGGCTGATATAATAAAAACTAAAGCAGGATTTGTACCTGAGAACATGAGCTCCTGCTAACCAAATTAAAATCCAGTCCTTCCAACTAATCCAAACACCTTCCCCAGCACTGGTTTCACAAAGGGTATGTCTAGGTGGATGAATAAAAATGATTACACACTCTTCTTCCTCTGCTCCAAGCTAGCAAAATGCAATACTGTGATCCAGAAGCTTAACACTAAACCACACTAGGAATGAGCTAGCACGTCTCTTGGGCACAGCATTACATGATTTTCCAGCCCTCACTAGCTTGGGCAGTTTCAGGCAGACCAAGCTCCTATCTGCCCAGTCTTTTCTGCCTAGGTTACGTCAAAGACCTCCATATCTTACACTTAGTTCTCCCCCCAGCACCTGCCATGGCTGTGCCCTCTTCCTACCAGGCTTGCTTGGCACATTATGTCTATCCGGAGGCAGAAGCACAGCACCCCCAACCCCTCGGTCCATTACTTGTATCCCTAGCATCAGATTCCACAACTTTATCTTGCTCCCTGGTTCTATCTTCTCTCAGCACAAGAGATCTGTTTTACATGCAGCCAGATCTTTTAATAAAATGCCTCTGGACAAAAACTGAAACAGCCTGCCGTATAAAAAGCATTTTTATTAATATTAGCTTTCACTGAATCCCTTTATTTTACTTTTTCCAACCAACATAAATTTTGATTGTAAATTACCAGAGCGCATCTCTTTAAATCAGCACTGAGAAGTTTTATAGGTACAATATCTGCAGCAATAGTACCACTGAGCTACATTAGCAGGAAGCATCACAGTAAATGAATAAAGAAGACAGATCCAAAATAAATGCCTTTTGTTCCCAGAAATAAGCAAATAGCATTAAACCATTATGTACTGCCTTCTGATTTTCCTCTTCACTTTTAATGCACTTTTCATAAATGGTCTTTTTCAGAGTTCCCAGCCACATTTCCATTTGCCAATATAAAGTGCTATTTTAAAAAGAAATAAACAGAACATTAAAAAAAAAGCCACTCTACAAGCCACCCAGGCCTCCATACAAAGCTCCAAACTACAAAGGATCCCGGTTCCTTAGTACTGTATGAGTAATTTGCTCTGTAGCACTGCATTGTCCTGTTCTGCAATTGAAAAAGTAGTTCTTCAACAAACTCTACTGCAAAAACAGAAACTTAAGGTTTCCTGTTTACAGCTTCACGGTGATTTCCATACTGAATGTATTCAGCTTACAAGTGAAAAGAAGGCTTTTCTTTACACTAAACCTTAACTCAAAAGCACATGGGGTCCTTTCTAAAGTCAGTCAGGATTTTTAACATAGGATATTCCTACTGTGGACATGCCTATATCTAAATTGACAGCAAGAAAATATGAATCTGATGAAAAAAGCTTCTTTTTCCATTCCCTTTTTGACTTAAAACATTTACAGGATTGTAGGATCCCACAGGACCTCTGGAGTTAAGTCTGCTTCCCCACATAATTTCATATTAGCTTTGACTTTAAAGAGCCAAAGAGTTTCAACACTTTATGCTGAAATGTCAATGCAAAGTGAGGATTTTTGCTTTGTTTGGACTTATGATGTCCTTTTATCTTTTTGAAACTGAAAAACCAAAGTGAAATGACATTTAAAGGCTTAGAGATACACAAATCTTTTTTTTCCTTCAAAACATCAGTTCAACACAAATATGTTCAAACATCAATAGTTTGGAAACTTCTTACGTGAAAACTGCCTTTTTCCTACCGAATCATTTCAGATGAAAGTTTGACCATTTGAAATTTCTCACTGGCAAGTTTCTGGTTATTCATTCACTTCCCATTCTTCCTCTCGTACATCATTACCACAATCTACATGGTCTGCAGGTTAAATGATGCCCTAAGACATATATGCACAATATCAACCTCTTTAGAATACAGCTACAGAACCCCTGAAGCTGCCTGCACCAATCCCATGGAGGACAGATGCAACTCATTGCAGACAAAACCTCATCCTTCTTTCCCCCTTCCCCAACATGAGTTAGTTCAATTAAAAAATTTCAATTCATTAAACCAGCCCAAACCCCTCTGAGATAAAAATGTATTGGTGTCACAAATAACTGTCTACCTATCCAGCAAAAGAAACACCCATATAAATCAGCTTTAAGCTAAAGAATAGCTTTGCAGGATTCTGCACTGTTTTAAAAAGCACATCTTAACTTTACACAAGCTTTTACAGAAGATGCACAGAAAATGCTAGATAGCCACTCACTGCTCTGGAGATATACTGACTTCTGCAAGAATCAAGAGATCAGAAGCCAAACTGTGCTTTCCAGTCACCAAGATCAGCGCATCAGTCAGACAGGGAAAAATCTCTGTGGAGTAAGAAGATACAACTGCCACAAGTACCTTTGAGACTGGACCTGGAAGACATCAGTGAAAAAGAATCTGCTCTAGGGAGAAGCCCTATTTATTCATGCACAAGTTCAGCAATGAAGAAATCTTCCCTCAAGCTCTGGCATGATGTGCCAACAGCGGCTGGAGGACTGCATGCGCATGGATGAGAAGGTTATCAGCTCTCATACCCATATGCCATTCCTTAGTGATCAACAGCCATGGCAAGAGGGGCATCTGCTCTCTGGGAGCCAAATAAATAAAATAACCATGTGGAGGGCAACAGCTTCCATGTAATTATTAACTTCGAGTCCCAGGAGAAAAAGAATGCTTGAAATCCCTTGTGTTACAGAGTAGTGCAGATTTGGTCCTCCGCCTTTGTTTCCATGGCTCAAAAGCTTCTTTAACGTTAAGGACAACCTGTAGGCATGTCAAGCAATGAAGACACACTGAGCTTTCCTGACAGCTAAATTTTCTGGACCTGCCCCATTTCAACTTCTTGTAACTTCACTTCTTATTGTCTGAAAATTAACATTAATAACAGATTTAATTAATGAATATAACATCAGATTACCATCTCTCAGAACCATAACACTGTATTCTTACAGGATGAAGTGCACTGCGCTCACTTTACAAGGGTTTATGAAGCATGTGTTATAAAAGTACCTCAACCATAAGGCTTTTTATACCTTGGCACTCACTTCAATACAATCCCATAAAATCCAAGCAATTTTTAAGTGTTAAAGGTGACTTTCACTACTGTATTTATTATCGGATAAAGAAAAATGAGTCAGACACCCATAGAAACTGAGCAATGAAATAGAGTTTCCTGAGACTTTTGCAACAGGTCTGCATTATATGTACCATGAAGAAAGAGTCAAATAGCCCTCCCAAGAGCTTCCAGGCATTTCATGCTAACCTCTCTCCAGAACTTCCTTTCCGTTGGGACTTCTCTCTAATTACAAACCAAGCCCTAGTGTGCAGAATCCCATTGCTCACCACTGAGCCATCCACATGTTAACAGCAGTTTCTGTGAGCATCAGTCTCCTGGGGTGGATCTCCTCCACAGCCTGCCTGTGCTAGAGACTGCAGTGTGGACTCAGGTAAGTTGGTTTGAGAAGAGAGCACAGATCTCCGATGCTGAAGTCAGAAGGCCCCAACTCTGGGTCCCCATCTTTCCAAGCCTGAGAGAATAGTCAGAGCACGTCCTGCTGTTCCAGGCTGCATGCAAGCCCAACGTCTTCTTTGTAAGGGTTTTGCCATTTATAAAGGGTACATGAAAGAAGAGTATCATGATAAAGTGAAAGGCAATATGTTATGAAATGAAAACAAATGTGCTCAGTGTGATACTCGTACTTGCTTGGCTACTCTTGTATCTTCCATATATAATATTCTACTTTCTTACTGTCTTGAATAAGAATTGTCTTACTGCTCCATGTATTTATATTTATTTGGAACAGTTCTCTATTCCTAGCTACACTGCCCTGAACTTCTCCAGTTACTGTTTAGTCCTGCTCTCTGACATTTGGAGTCATGTGAAAATCTAGTCACAGACACATTCATGCTAAGAATGTGCTCAGCTAGAGGCAACTGCTACCTTCAACAATCCAGAATTCATGTGAATAAAATTTCAGTGAAGAGTAGCCTACTGTGGCTATAACTTGCTATAGACCAAGCTTTTCTCCAAATTTTCAACACCTTGGAATCATCTGGAGTCTGGAAAAAATAATTATTTTCACGAAATTTTCCACCTATTAAGGTAGACATCAGTTTCCCATCTTAATTCAATCTTCAATGGAATATTCAGTGAGATCCCTGAGATCTGTCCCAGTTCCCACTGCAAATTCCAGGGAAGATCAGGTGTGAGACACCATTTTTAACCCTTTGCTTGCCCATGTGCAATTCCAATATCTTTTAAGGAATGAGACTTGCAGGGCCCTTGGAGTCTGCAAGTCAAATCTCACCCCAGTATCCTCCAATAAAACTCCATTTGTCTACAATTTTGCTATATATAGTACAGCAACATTTTTCACTGAAGTCAGTGACTAAATGCTTGCCCAGTTCAGCAGCAGGACAGAGATCAAAATCAGGTTTCTCACATGAAAATGTGTGTGTCCATGGAGGAGTTCTATTTATATTCTGCCTAGAATACATCTAATAAATGGAGCCAGTAAAAATGCACACAATCTCGTGTCATCACAACCAGGACAAAGCTATGAGGGACTCTCTTAAGGCTGCTGTGTGACACTGGGTACTTTCGCTCAGTTGCCTCATTTGTCAGTTGGAATTAACAGCTCTACATCGCTTCATTTCTTTGTGTCCTTCCAGTCTTCACGTGTTTGAAGCAAGGCTAACTTTTTGTGTTCAGTACCTAAAACAGCAGGGTCTTCTGGTGATGCTGCAACACAAAAGAGCCACCACTTGGGTCCTTCTTAATTTTTATGAACATCACATCCTCTTCTGCAATGTGATTATTCAGTTGCCTCCTTGTTAAAGACCCATTTAGATAGCCCATCTTCAAAAGTAAGAGTTAGCAAATGAGTCTCATCATAAATCTCATGACTGGTCTGAACAATCACAACAATACTCTGGGTAAATATCAAAACCATTTTGTCCATGAGAAATGATGCAAGCATAAACCTGCTGTCCAAACAGTATAGCCTACCCACCAGGGCCAACTGCACAAACCCAGGTTCACTGTTAACTTGAAGACCCCCTCAGCAGAATCCTGGTACTGTCAGAAACAAAACTATGATTTTTATCTACAACCAACTCAACATGCCATTATCTGGATAGAACATGGGACCAGTAGTTCAAGGGAGTGTAAGTCTTGCCTGTGAGGATAAATATTCTACATACATGACACATTAGTATTACACTCAGACACTAAACAGGAAATTGGAATATATAGTCCCAGTGTATACCACACACAGTTGGCTCAGTCAGGGAAGAGTACACATCTGAGATGACAGTATCTCGCCACTTCTTTCACTGGCTTCTTGCAAATATTAGGGGATGGAGGTATGAGGAACACTTCGGGGAAACTGTGAGACTGACCAGCATCACCTTGTCATCCATAAGAAGATGCACGTCAGACTGTCAGGCTTGTTTACAGTGAATAGCCTAGTTCTTTGTGACCTCCATTGTTTTTCATACTTTATTATATTTAGATTATAACTACATTTAATTGTTCCAATTTGTACAAAATTAAAATAGGCTCTTGGCATTGCAGCCATCCCTGCCATAAATTGCCATACCAGAACAAACAGCTCACAGAATGCCAAGCTCACACACCCCAACCCCTATGGAGAGAGCTTCATTTAATTACCACCTCCAGCAGCTGTCCAAGAGCACAGATGCACCTTGCAGGATGCCCTGAGGATCCGGAGCAAATCAAGCCTAAATTGGCTTCAGAGCAAGAGTCCCTCAAGGAAAACCACTCTGCCATCCTCCTTGGCAGGTGAGGAAGTGAAAATATATCACAGCTCTAAGGTTTAGGTAAAAACGGAGCTGGGAAAAGAACCCAGATGCTCTAAGGCTGTTTCCCTAACCTGCCCACAATGCCAAATCCCAGGCTGGATCCTATTTGCATGCAGAGCAGTGGGATAAGCCATCATACTATACCCAACAAAGCAGAACGCCTCATCTTTGTTTTACTGCTAAGCAGGTCAGAACAACATGTCTCCCAGCTTTCTCTTGTCTTTTTAGCACTGGACACATGTACTTTTCACTTTTAATTACAAGGCACTGCAAGCACTTGCTTGTTAAATTTCAGGTGCCAGTGGGTATGGAAGCAATCCAAAAAGCAAGTGTTTGACCTGGCAAAGAGTGATTGGCAACGGCCATGTGCTCAGTTGTAAAACCTTTTCGTTATCACAGCAAGGCAGAGTTTACCCAAAGTTAGTTCATCCTGTTGTTAGAGCTGCACATCCTCCAGCACATTGGAAAGGGGCTCCTCCTCCAGCCCCCCATGGATCATCAGAGCAAAGACCTCCGACACTGCAACCCAACCTTCCTCTGGCCACTTCGGTGCTGCATGCTGTTTTTGGAGAGCTCCCATTCAGCTCTCTTGCCAAAGGCCTTTCCACAACCCAGCAGATTCATGCCCGGTGCCCCTCTGTGAACTGCCAAATGGGATACAAGCATCATCACTTTATGCTCATTTTGTATATATCCAGTTTGACCCTCCTACCATGATTGGGCCTGGACAAGAAGTAGAAGGGATCCCTGGCTGGTGAAATATGAGATAAGAGATAGGTAAAGCTTCTAATCTATATTATGCTTTCCTCTGGAGTCTGGTATTTCTGCATAGCCTAGCTCTGCATGATGCCTTTTCAGTCTCTGCAGTTCTACATAGGGAAGCCCTAACTCTTGCAACATCCAACACACCGTTTTGTAGTGACCGGCTTTTTCTAGTGGCACAGAGCAGCTCTGATCCCAAGCTGTGCGCACAGGGCTGGGGGGGTGGGGGGAGGGGGAGGGGTGAGGGGGGGAGGGAAGCAGTATTCACTGTTATAATTATATGTTATTTGAGTAAATGCATGCTTGTGCTATTGTCCACGGACCTACAAAGTAATTTTCACCATTACAGTAACTTACCGTGTATGCAGAAATAGTTACAGAAAATAATGTTATCAGCAAGGAAAGGCTGTGTGCACCAGAGCTGCTGGAATTGAGAATGCCATTTATACAAAAACATTTCTCTGATTATAGGTCTCACTTGGGAGAACACTTCACATGTGGGAATAAGTTTACTCACGGTAGTTGCCCCATTACAGAAAACAAAGAGATGTGTATGGGTAGTTACTCATGGGGGTAAACTTCTGTAGCCCATACACAGCAGTCTATTTCATTTGAGGACAGTAGAGTGTTTCATGACTCTTTAGAAAAATAAAAATTGTACTATGTATCTCCCCTGAGGCCATTAAACCTGAATACAATTTTAAATGCATCATTGCTTTTCCACTGCTTACACACTTATTTTTCTGCTTTTTAGTCAGACTGCAGAGAGAACATAGACAGCAGTCAGCTTCACCAATGTTCACATCCAGATGCTAATGATCTATCTCAATTTACTTGCCTGGCATCTATTCCCCATGTCCCTCACTGTCCTTAATGCATTTCTCTTCCTAACATCCCCCCACTGGAGGAAGCCCGGGGACTAGTAGAGCATCTATCCCATTTTCTCGATGGAAAGCTGAGGTGCCCAAGAATTAAGGGTTAAAATTACAAAACATCATGATATTGCAGTGCTCTGAACAGTAGCACTAAGCTCTAAGCTATCCACCATTGCAGCAAGCTCCACATCTTAACTGAGGTGTTAAAGGTCCTAACATAAGGGAAGATTCAGGACCTAGGAACAGGATTCACAACAAGCAGCTCGCTGCATTTCACATTTCCCATTACATTTGCAAAACTACCTCCCAATAGCACAGTCCTTGCAGGTTCATGGTAGAAGTCTTGTCTGTGATTATACACTGAGGAAGCGAGTGACTGTCCCATTGATTGGGAATCATAGCTGCTATGTCCTATTCCAGCAGCGTCACTGACACCTCAACAGCCTCAGGAAAGTCACACGCCTTCTTTTCTGTATCTTCCCGTGCACACATGAGCCAAGCCCTGCTCACGGCAGTATCCTGACAAACCAGGGCAAGGGGAAGGCGAGATGGAAGAGACAAAGGTTTATCTCCAGCTCAACCATAACACTTTGGTTTAGGCATCAATTGGCAAAAGTCACAAAATTGCCAGCTGACTCCATCTTTCCACCTATTGCCAGGTCTTGAGCCCTGCACTCATCGTCTCTGCTTCATTCCCGCTCCTGTCTCCGTGCACAGACTCTGTGTCAGGCTTGTTGCTTTCTTCCAGTCGTTTGTCAAGATCATGCTGGCCAGCCATGCAGAAGGTGTTTTCCAAGGGAACCAACAGATGTCAGATAAGCTTTTTCATTAGAAAAGGGACAACCAGGTCGGCTGCAACAGAGAATTACAGGGCTGTGGGACCCACTATGAACAGCAGCATGAATCTCTCCTCAGACAGGGAGCACATGAGGACTGGCCAAAGTACTGATTCCCCAGATTTATGAGAAAATTGCAGCCTGGGTTTACCCTGACTTTATCTGTGAACCACTTAGAAAATCCCTGTCATTACTGCTTGTGTCCACCAATGTCTGTATATAAAGAAGCAGGGCATTTTAAGATGGATAGGGTCAAGAGCAATGAACTCTGGCTAGTGCAAAAGGCACTCTCCGAGCTGCTGAAAGGTTTCTCTGAAATCTAGCCCAGCCAAGCTCCATGCCAAAGAGAAAACAGCTCCTAACACAACCATGCAAGTGCTTCAAAGATCCACAGCGCTACCTGGGATAAAGTCATTGCATACACACGGTAAGAGGCAGACGTGCATATCTGGCAAGCACAGGAGATATGGAAGGGAAGTAACACAGAGCGAAACCAGAGCTCTGGACACATCACTGTATTAGCAACAGCTACAACAGTGTGGCTCTCAGACACCATGGGTGAGAGCAGAGTCCCAGCGTGCTGCGCGTGGTTCAGAGTCATGACAGAAATGCTCCCCTGCTCCTGTGCACTTCAAGTCTACGCAGACGAAGCACAAAAACTGCCTCCACTCAAAGCAAGGCCCAGAGAGATTAAGCAATCTGCTGAAAGCCACACAGTCTATGGAAGAAATGGAGACAGTGTCCTGATCTTTCAACTACCGGCATGTACCCTGCAGGTACCTAGCCATTTAAAAAAAAAAAAAAAAAAGAATTCACTCAATGAGTAATACTGCGTTCCTTTATTATTCTTCACTTTGGAAAAGAATGAAATAAAAAGACACTTTGCCCAGGACTGCAGGGTTTGAGTGCTGGGCTTTTTTTTTTTTTTTTTAACTTTTCCTTCAAGAAAAACAACCATGTCCAGACGAATTAGCTCTAATCACTAAAGATCAAGGTCACAGCATTATTCAGTCTCTGCAAGGACCCACCTGCCCCTTTTCCAAGGGCTGCTCTCCACCCATTCTATTATTTTTAATAACAGGACATGCTGACTCATTATTATTGATTGATTATCCTGCTGACTGTGAAGCACCATTCCCCTCCTTGTTAATTCAAAACTACCTCATTTTTCATACTTCATAAATTAATATATTATTGGAGCTGCAGCAGTAAAGGAGAAAGCCACGTTTCAGAGAGAGGTAGAGAGGAGTGGGAAAAGGAAAGAAGTCTCATAAACCTGCCCTACATCAGGACCCACAGCCATGCCCACCCTGCTGGCAGGCTCGATGATGAACCCCAGGCAGCCCCTACGAGGAGATACATCCCAACAGGCCGTCTTTGCCGCTTTAACCAGGCACGCCACTCTGAGAGCTCATACAAGTCAGCTATGGCTCACTTCATAAAAGCAATGGCTGTGCTAAGTGACAAAATTGCAGCTTTATTTTAGTGGATGTTATAACTTCTGATCTGTCCTTTAATGCTTGCTGGCTAAATTGGAAGAAACTACCTCTTTATTAGATACCGACAGCTGACATCAGGGAAGCTCACATCTGAATGTGGATATGACCTTTCCAGTTCTACCCCATCTCTTCTCTTTACAGCCTCGTACCATCCCCAAGGCCCTGCAGGAGCCTGGCTCTCTAGCGATACAGGGTGAAGTACACAGGCAGAGCAGCAGCAGAGATCCCTGCAATACAGAAGTGTGAGGACATGGAAAAGACAAGAATAATGCATAAAGTTCAGAGGAAAGAGCCCATCTCCATCACCTTGCAGTGACAACTGCAACTCTACACAGTGGGAGCATGAATTTCATTCAGATTTTACTATTAATTACTTGAACAGATTTCTTTAGCAGCAGTTTTAGAGATGGGTCCTATTGTAATTCCTCACTGAAGAAGAATGAAAGAGAAGCAAATAAAGAGGAAGAGAAAGGGCCGGAGTCCTGTAGCTGTGTCCTTTAATGTCCTACAATTCAGAAGGCCTAAACTATGAGAGAAGGATTAGTTTTTTCCCTATTTTCTCACAACCTTATGTAGATTATAAATTTTTCAAGGCAAGGACTGACTTCCATCATCTGTCTGTAGAGAACTTTGTACAACTGGACTCTCATGCACATGGGAGCCTTATGATCAATTGTAGTATCAGGGCAAAGTCACAGCGTCTACCATTCCTGCGGAGATCAGGCCTATGGTGCACCAGGCAGCAGCTAAGCAGAGATTTCAGGATCACAGTTCCAGTCCTTGGTGAGTAAAATGACATAGCAGGTGTCTGACTGCTTTTTTTTCTTAATTTAAATACATTGCGTCTACATGGTTACTTTTATCAACTAGACTCACAATATCTGTGAAGACTAAACTGACATTTATTTAAAAAGAAATTTTCCATATCACCAACTTAGACCCTCCTTTTATGCCCTATCTCTATTAATTGAATCCTGCATTAGGCTTGCATTTCAATACTTACCTCAGCACTACCCAAATGTGTACTAAATGAGTTCAGAAAACTATGAAAAAATGCAAGTAAAAGCTATTGTAATGCATAAGCACAAGGAGATGAAATGCATAGGTGCATAAGACTGCACATGGGCAACCCTAATTCTGGAATTTCATAATATAGGATTTTTTTTTCTTTGCACACACTGAAACAATGGCTTTCAACGTAGCATCTGTAAGACAGGTATAAATAGAAACAGATACCTCTCCGTCCCTCCACCCCCATTAAATAATGCCATCTGTGAGATTTTATTAATTATCTGTTCTGCGCTTATTTTAGAAACAGTTGACATGGGCAGTGGGTGAGGTTCCACGGGTTTTTTGTTTAATGCACTTGCTTTTTCAGAGAAATAACTGAAAAAGCTCCAAGAATCTCCAGTTTTCATGTTCGTGCCTACTGAAGGACAGCCATCCCTGGGATACAACAATCACATTGTCCCAGACTAAGAAAGGGGTTTTATGCCAAGTCAGAAGTGGTAAAATCTAAACCTGCATAAGACCAGTCCTTACTAGTTTCTTCTTTCTTGAAGTACAGGACCCTACAGGTCAGCTCAGGTCTCAGTGGGGCACCTGACATGCCAGATCCCAGTCTCAGGCTGTGGCAGGGCAGAGTGCCCTCTCCTGGGGGTGCCTTGATTACAAGGATCCCCAAAGAGGCAGAATCCCCAAACAATACAGTCCTGACCAAGTTGACAATAGCAAATAGCTTGTGAGATCTCAGCGTAGGAGAAAGGTCATAACAGGGAAGCACAAGCCTGCAAGGTGGCACCCACACCAGGTTCACATCCAGCAGGTGAGGGTTGGACAAGTCCAAGACTTGGACCAGAAGGACATGAAATATCTGGAATTAAAGAGATTCTTAGATACTGCAATGATGTGTACTGATAAATAAATACATATAAAACTGAACAGTATTACCTTAATAAAAAGTACCTAAATCTTAAGCTATTGTTTGTTCATGCATTCCACCCAGAAGTTTCAAAGTGCTTTACAAAGAGCAATGAATTTAATCTGCAAAGCCCTATTTACCAGATGATGAAAGCGTTCATTAAAAAAGAAAATAATAATTAACAAAGATTTTGAGCATACTCAAAAAGACCGTATATTTTAAGAGTATTCTAATAATGCTACTATTTTGCATCAGCATCTAGACGCCTTCCATTCACTGATGTTCCATTCACTTTTAAAAAACTAATACATTATTCCTACCAGCATAGGGAAACTGTATTTCCTGCCCAGTAAAGGTCAGGAGAAGCAACAGAGAGAAGATGTGACTTTTCTGAATTGAAAAGGGACAGTAAAAAACCCTTCAAAAGGAGAAATTTCTCAAGCCTTCTACTTCAAGTATTACAACACATTCGTATTTCAAGAGAACCCATTTCAGAGGGTTTCAGGTCATAATTCTGCAAACACATACAATAAAAAAAAAACTTTCTTTTCTGAGGTAGGAAGTTCAAGCTGATCTTACCCAGACAAGTAGAGAGACTCCCATGTATAAGGGCTCCCAAGACTGAACCCTGCAGATCAAACATCAAGTCACACATCCTCTGACTCTGCTATGCATACTATGAGCGACCTTAAGGAAATCACCTTTGCTTCATCAGAAAGTGAAGGAAAATGATACTTCTTCATTCCCGTCTTTATTCCCTATTTAAATTGTCAGTTCTGAGACAGACAGCGACTGTCCCTGAAGTGCATTTACCAGACAGAATATACTGCGATGCTGACCACACCACAGTCACACTTGTACAACCTATTGGTATGAATGGAGAAACCGAGTTCAGCCGATCCAGACGCTGTGTTTTAGAGCCACAGCCTTTCTGGTGTATCAGCAGGCAGGTTCTGCCCACCGAGGCTCTGGAGGGAGTGACATGTTTTTCAGAGGGCTGAGAAGCCCAGGAACGTCCTACATAGCTCAGTGAGTCCAGAGAAGGGGTGCAAGAAGAAATGATTACAACTCAATTTGCAGCTCAGGTAATTTAGTCCCTGTTAATGGCAGCTGCAAAGCCAAGAGCTATTCAGTAAATGTATTTCTTTGGGCTGAAGGAAAAGATTAGGGATAAAAGACAGTGGAAAGAAATAGTTCTATTACTCCTCCCCCATGGCTGTAGCTCAGCCCACCACCTTTGTGTTACAAATACGGTCTCTGGGATCACACCAGCAAGTGTCAGTTTGCAGTGTCACATGCTGTTTATCACAGCGTCAGCATACTAAGGAAAAAGGGTCCAAAGAAACCTTCCATCTGCTGAATGGCCTTAGGATACTCCAGAGCTCAGTTCCTCACTGATAGCTCAGGCTGCAATCTTCGGGAAAGAAAAAAAAAAAAAACAGCAGATGACTAATGGGAGCTCTGGCAAAGGATGGCAGCTCAGTTCAGGCTGGGTTAGCAAGCATCAGGTGTGTGCTGGAACCACTGCTTCATCAGCCTCTCACACATCTGAGGAGCAGGGAGAAAATAAAATGCTGCAGAATCCCCACTGGGATCAAACGGGGTAAGATACAAAGGCAGAAACAAAACCAATTCAGACCACTGTTCCGCCCTGAGGCTCCACTCACAGCTCAGGAATTCCCTTTGGAGATGCATGAGACCAGCAGGGGTTTGCTCCCAATTTATTACTCTTTAAGTGTGCAAGAAGAAATAAAAAGGAAGTCAAAGGGATTTGCACTCAGTTAGGATCTCCAACTCCTGTAAGAGCACAGGTGTCGCTCTCAATGTGTTTGCTAGCTTCCAGTTAGGTAGACACATTCCTCTGCAATTGCAGTATTAGTCACCATTAACTTCTTCCTTCATTAACCTGAACTGCAACGCAGCATTGCTCTCTGCCAGCTCATAAACAGTTGTCTCACTTCATCCCTAAGAAGCTATGTAGAAACAAACCTAATTAGACTCAGCTTTCAGAGCTTCCGACTCGTCAAATACCTCCAAGCATTTCTTGTTCTGATGGGCTGAGTCCAGAGGCATGAGTAGGTACGAGAGGTGCCTACGCATACCTTTGGGTTTTATGGCATCAGCGATTCAGGCTGCCCTTCTATTTTGACTCTGTGACATTTGGGAAACTAGTCTGCAAAACCATTTCCTCAAAGCTCTTTGACTGAGCAGCACAACTTTATTTCTGCCTTATGCTCTTTGCAGCTACTGTTCACATCCCTTAGCTAGAAGGTCTACTGATAAACAAAACTTCTCATGCTTCAGTTCTGCTATAAGGAAAAAAAATGGGTGGATTCCTCATTTCGGCCCCTGTTTCTGGGTGATATTTTTTTCTGCGCAGAGAGTCGGCATAATACCACCTACAATGATGATTGTAAAAGCACAGGAAAAAAAGCTAAAGACGACTGCATCCAACTGAAATTCAAAGCAAATTCATGAAGGAAGGTCTTTCTAAGACATCAGAACTGTCATCACAGATCTTACATGTAATCAAGGCCTCGCGTTTATCCACTTCTCATCTGAACAATACTGTATACAGGCAAGTGGCTTCTGGTTTGATTTTGTCAGTTAGAGTTGTCATTCTCTTCCTTTTTTTCCTCTCTTTTTTCTTTTAAATGCTTTTTAACTCCATCCCCTCAACCTGCACAAGAATCCCAAGAGAGGGATTTTTAGAGATAAAAGTTTCCTAGTAAAAACTGGGTTTTCAAGTAAACAACAGCTTCACCAAGAATATTCACTCTTCACATAGCATTTTGTGGAAAAAATAATACAAGAAATCTATGGTTCAACAATTCCTTGGGATTCAAAATGGCACCTTGGTGCCTGAAAGGAGCAGCACTTCAGCTACACAGGATTTCTGTCCTGCTCTGCTTTCTGCACTCCTTGGAAGGACTCACTCTACATATCTCTATCCTGTTACCAACAAACAAGAAGAAAGCAAATGTTAATGAGACAGGTGATCTTACCCAAGAGACCTGCCCATGCCAAAGAACAGGGACTCAAAGCACTTCAGCTCCAAGAAGTGCTATTTTGAAGTGTGGGCAGTTAATCAAAGAATTTCAGGCTTGGTTATTTGTAGAAAATACCTGATTTTCTAACAAAAAGTTTTCAGCACCACCAACAAAAAAACCCAACAAAACTGGGATAGAGAGAAAACGGGAATTAAACAAGTCAGGAGAAATGTCCATATTAAAACAGAAGAGACTGTTTTTCCCCTAGCACTTTGGAAGAAATAAACAACTGTAATTCCCACACTGTTGTAAAAATCTGTCTGAAGTAAAACATAACTAACGCCCAAAAAAACAGCATTAAAGGTCAGCAGAGAACTGAGATTCTCCTGCCCAGCAGAGAGCAAGCAGCCTTTTGTCATGTCCCTAAAGACAGAACAGAGGCGTGCAGTCGTGGGGTAGATAAGTCAAAGCTATGAATTCTTGACTCCCACCTTTTCACAGCACTCAACCTTTAAATCGCAGTCATCTGCGAGGAAGGTGCGTTGCTAAACATACATGAATGTTCTCCTCTCTGAAGTTCACTGCTGAATCATCAGGCTCACTGCAACCTGTACGCTCACTGCTGACTGGGCCAAAGCAGATACTTTCTCACGTGGCCTCTCCGGCAAACAACCTGGTGGGCGGATGCACTGAAGGGAAAGACGGATCCTGGAATACTCACTGCTGATTAGAGCCTCTTCATGGGGGAGGAAGCATCACAACAGGCACTTGGCTTCCCACCGTGACTCAAAACAGTAACTCTTAAGAAAGCCATAGCCCCCAGGAGTTCAGAGTAGTCCAATTGCTATGTCTGACGATCACACGGAATTTCACAGTACTAATGAGAACTCAATCCAGATTTTCCTGATCTAAATACTAGCCCCAACCATGGAAGTGAAAAAAGAAAACAGCCCAACCAACCGCCAGCACAGCAGATAAAAGTCCAGCAGTTTCACTTCCCAACAGCAGAGTCCACATGTACCCTGGCCAGTCACAAAGTGCCATGAAACCATGAGTCTGTTAGTTCTTAGAAAAGGGGAACTAGCAGCATGACTGCTTCACAGGCAGGCAAGGAAGCCCTGGCTCACGGCAGAAAACATCTGCTCTGGTGCAGCCATCCCTGATGGGGATATACATTCAGAAGGGGCTGCAGCGCACTTGACTGTCCCCTTACAGCTGCACTCTGGAGTGGCCCCTTTCACGTGCCGAGGGCTCGCTCAGATCAGCAAACCAGCCCTGACCACTAGCAATGATGCAAGATGGGCAAGAGGAAGCATAGCTGGGAAGAGGTGTTCTTGACCACTCCATTTGACATCTGCCTCTCATTACACTGGTTTAATCACCACTGTAAAACCTCAAATTACACAACCAAAGGGGCATTTTTCAAATACCTTCTTGCGATTTCTAGGAATTGCCCTGCACAGACACTCCCCATCTCACCTCTGCATGCAGCCAGCAGCAGGACGGGTTAGCAGCTGGCTGCAGGGGCTCTGAGACCCAGCCCTGCTGCCTCTGCTGGGCACCACGTGGGTATGCAGCTAAGCCGTCTCAGCTCTCCGTCTCGGCTACGAGCCTCTATGCCTTGGCTAACTGTGGGAGTTGATATCAGCCAGCAGCAATTTGTAAAACCAAGGCACACTCACAGACTGAATCCGGCCTGCAAGTGCCAAACACCAGCACAGCTAGGAGATGCCTAGGGAGAACTGAGGCCATCATGGATTCATCATCATGATAACAGCAGGGACTGTTTCTTCATCTCTTCCCCTCTCTCTCCTGAGCTGCCTTTTTCCTTTTCAGGAACAAGGACAAGACCTCTCCACCGATTTTGCCAACTGATAAACAGTAATGACTGGCTGGTTTCACAGAGGAGCACCAGGCAGGAAGGAGGGATCAGCTGCTTCCAGGCTGTTCCACGCTGCCCAGCACTCAATTTGCTGTGGCAGGGAGGATATTACAGGACAGGGCAGGAGATCTAACACTGACAGGGTTAACATTCAATGCTCTGCTGGGGCTCTCTGGCTAGGGATGGGAGAGACACATAGAAGCCGCTTAGAAGGAAGCCTAAAGAACATGAAATGAATAAAATTGACTAAGTATATAAACCAACTGCAACAAAAGTTTTTAGCTTAAAAAAGGAGGAAAGCCAACAATATGTGAAGCTAACAGGGGACTTGATTTTGCTATCAAAGTTATATAGCAGATGCTCAGATATGACCTTTGAGGGTGGCAATAGAAAACCCAAAAAGCGAATGAAAGATTTCAGGGCCTAAAGGAGCCATTATGTCATCAAGTCTGACCTCCATGTGCAGGTTCATTCCTGCATTAAGCTCAAAAACTTATGCTTGATATAGTTTCCAGAAAGGTAGCCACTTTGTGAGAAAAAACAACCACACACACTTTAAAAAAAAAAAAAAAAAAAAAGTATGAGTGTTGGAGTGCCATAATTCAGGATCTCTGATAAGCTCTCAGAGGGGCTATATGCCCTCCCATGAGTGTAAGGTGTGCATCAGGCATGGCTTTCTTGGGGGTAAGAAGGAAGAAACACAAAGGAGTGAGTGACAGGCTCCCAGATCCTGAGTGGAAGCCATGTCTCACCCAGCTGCTCAGACCCTCCATTTCGACCTTGGTCCCATCTGATCTCCTGTACTGCAATAAGCAGAGATGCTGCTTTTGAGATCACCCTCCTGCCATAACCTGGAACCACTGAGCACTGAAATACAGTAGAAGCCACCAAAAAACTTGCCATATTCACACCAAAAATAAAAGAAATTGGAAACAAAAAGCTTTTATTTAGAAGAAGAAAGAAAAAGAGCAGCTTTTAAATCCTCTTTCCTCATAATTTAATTGAGCCCAGGGTTATGCCACAATTCAGGTAAAAGATGTTTATGTAACTGGCATTTGGCTGAATGTATAATTCCTATTTAACAGCTGAAGAGAGGCATTTTGGGGCTTCAAAGAAATCTGACAGGTAATTCCCACTATAGTTCTGCAGGGTAGCTGAGAGGTAATTATCCTTCTCACTAGTAAATCAATTAGGGACGAAAGTATGGAAAGCTTTTCCCCTCCTCCAAGTAGCTGCTAATCCTCTAAGCACTAATGAGCAGAGAGCATTAGCAATAGTGTGCGAACCCATCAAAAATCGACAGGAGCTGTGAGGCAGGCAGGGTCCCATCAGTACCTGGGAGCTGATGCCGAAGGAGAAAATATGTTGCCTGGCAAGGGTCTGCACGTTTCGTTGTGTACGCACAGCCCTTGTGCACATCTGCTGCTTTTGGTGTCTTCCTCCCACTGTTTGTTGCCTAAAACAAAGATCTGTTTTTGAGGCTAGCAAGGGATCACTGCATTTTGTTCAACTGGCCAGCACTCACACTGTTAGAGGTGAAGGACAAGGGATCTATCTAGGTTTTCTCTATCAGGGTGCAACTGATTGACCTTCTGCTTTGTGCTTCATTATTGGTGGTTGCCCATGGGAGCTCAGCGAAAACGTGATGCTTACTCTGCAGGTCACTGAAACAATATTCACCCAGAGAGACTTGGCAAAGACTACAACCTAAGTACCTTTTGTGTGGCGCACAGCTTTATGACTCTGTAAGGAGTAGGTGCACAAGTAAGCCTGATACTGAATTTGACAAACCCCAGATACTCCAGTGCAGTGACACCTTCTCCAGGCACTTTTCAAATGCTGCACGGATGCCTGGAATTGCTTTGCCTGTCAACAAAGCAGAGTCAGCTCTGGGTCAGGACAAACCAGCCACTTCACCATGCACAGTAACAGTGTGCATAAATTTAGCAGACATGGAAAGAATGAAAACCAGCTGTCCCCACAGCAGGCAATACTGAAGCCTGGTTTCCTGTGGATTTTCCTTACAGCCCATCTCTACATTTCAAAAGACTTTTCAGAGGCTAGACGAAGAGGGAAGACAGGCAGGTCCAGAAATCATTTACTTAAAAGACTATCACTTGAAACAAGAAAACAGCAGGTAAAGAGGGCTCTGCATGTCACTATATGATGAAATGTAAGTGTTATTAACAAAAAGAGAGAGAGAGAGAGAAAAAAGACTGCTAAATCTGTAAAGGCTGATAGCTTGAGAAGTTGCTAGAAGATAACCATATATCCTAGTACTCTGATTAGCGAGGGAGAGTTTACGCCAGTGACGTAGGATTTGTAACCAAGCATATTGCCTCTGATTTTGGGTGGGCAGAGTTGCTTTGGAAACAGGATGAACAAGAATTAACTCTTCAGCTAGCTTTGTGGATCCATCGTGTTGGATTTAGAAGAGGGGGGCTTTTGGGCTTTTTTTCCTTTTTAAAGGCCAGAAGAGTTCATTACAAAAATAATTCATTTCCATTTTGCTCAGAACAAAGAAGTCGAGGTAGTTTTCAAGCGATTCAGCTTCTGCATCAGAAAAAATAAAAGCTGACCCTTGCCCACTGCCTGCTCCCTCTCCTCCATATACTCAAACACACATATATGGTTGTCTATAGTAATCAGAGCTATGATTGCCTTAAGGTTGAATACATTGAAATAAACATCAATCTTGAAACCTCTGTGGACTGACCAATGATGGAAAAAACAATAGTAATAATAATAACAGTATGAGTAGCAAAATACAACTTTGGAAACCTATGGAGGGAGGCAGGAGATGGGCAGTTTGGAAGTGATCCAGCAGAAGGGGCTGTACACCATCCAAGCACATAACTCCCCTGACAGCAATTAGCTACACGCTGCAGCCCTCCCACATTGATTTCTGTGGGTAGCTGAAAGCACCTTTGTCCCGCTACCTCCCTTGAATCAGCACAGCCACTAATTTTAAATCAAAAAGGCACTGAGTAGTAACTCCTGGGCTGCGCTATGCGAGCCAGCCACAGCCCTAATTGCATCACGTGGGAAGTGTGAGCAGGGGGTTGAAAGCTATGACCTCATATTCTCTCCTACACATTCAAATCAAATCTTAGGTCTCCCACCCACTCTCCCAGGCATATTCTCCTTTCAGCCCCCTTACGTGATGTAACCAGTGAAAATGTCATTTACATCTTTACCTCCAACTCCTCCGTCAAGCTCGGAAAGCATAAAAGGGAAAAACGTCGAATGCAGGAAGGAATGCCTTTTACTCAGTATTTCTAATAATAAAGTGACAGAGAAGTCAAGGGAAGGTGTATTAGCTGAGGCCAGTATTAGCAAGAATCCCAGAAGCATTTGTGCAAGTTCAGCTTGTTTAAAGGTATAATAGTCGGAAGCAAATAAAAGCAACCCTTTTATTTCTCTAACAACAGACTAGACACATTCAGCAGGAGATTAAGGACTCCATCCTGATCAAAATAGTCAAAAATAGGCAAAATAGACAATTCTGCCGAACTCGATGGAAATGCACTAGCGTAACTTGGAGCACAAACCTGAGCTCTCATGAATCGCCAATGGATTTTATTTTAGGGTCATAATTCCTCTCAGAACGAACACAATGTTGTAATTTTATTTCTATAGCTACCAGCTCGCTGACTCTCCCTTACCTTCCTCTTGTTAGTGGGACTGACATAAAGGTAGCTCAGCACAGTCTTCAAGCCTACTTTGTCATTTAGCTTTTCATAGGTAGTGCCATAGTCTGTCGACCTGGAGAAAAGAGGAGACAAAAAGAGTTTGTGTGGTTATCAGAACTCAATGGAGGAAAATGATCATGCAAACTGATACTCAAAGTTACAGCTTGACCATTATTACACTACTGAGCATTACTACCCTTACAACAGCAGCTTTTGTGTTTCATTCAGGGTGGCCAGCTAGAAAGGGAAGAAAACTGGAGTCCTTTGGGCAGGGTCTGTCTCTGTATCGATTGCTCCTACAGTGCATGGGGAACTATGGTGTCACCGGGAGGATCTCCGTGGACTTCAGGGGGTTCTGCTCTCATGCATCCAATTGTGGTTGATATCTATAAGGGAGGACTGATCTCAGCAGCACCCTTAGCGCAGAAACTCTTTTTTCAAACAAATCCAATAAAGGAATTGAAATTAAACACACCATCAACAACTTTATTTAAGTAGGGTGATTTTCGACTTTGAGATAGGGATCCAAAAGCAGCTCAGATTTGTAACAGCTAGAGAAAAATCTATCTAAACTGGCATCTCGAGTCCTCAATCTCCCCCATCCTACTTTGTGCCAGGAATTTAATTTATCTGAGTTATAGAGACAGATTCAGTCCCCTACACTAGCAAATCCCACCAGGAGGAGCAGATGATCTGGGGGTGGCATTACCCATTTGTGACTGGAGAAAAGGGCTACTTCGTCACAGAGGGTTTTCTGCAGCTTCCTCCTCCTCATTTGTGGGCATGGTTGAAACCCCCCTTTGCCCTGCTTATTTCTTTTCTCTGTTTTCATACTCAGCTCTTCCTAACAAACAAGATTTTTTTTCCTATCAGGACAGATCAACAATTATCTAGTCTAGGATCCGACCTTGAACAGTGGTCAACACCAGCTGCTTTAGGAGTGGGTGTACTGAACTGCATGCAGAGCCCACCCACCACACCCAAACAGCAGGGAGGACCCAGCTCCTGACTCCACACATGCTCTAACATATAGAGGAAATACAATCCTTACCAGGCAGCTGGGGAAAGACCCTGTCAAAGAGCCTCCCTGGACAAACTTAGTATTTTATTAAAATGAGAATTTGTTCATGGCCCCTGACTTCCTCTCCTTAATCATCCTTCTTACTGAACAGGTGATTAAAGAACATTTAGAAATTCAACACTTTTCTTGGAAATGAGCTCCAGTAATTTTCTAATTTTCTAAGCTCAGCAAGCCTCCAGCATCAGCAGCCTTGTGCTTTTGCTCAAGACCAACCCTCTGCTGCTTGTCCACTTGACATAGAAATGGCCCATGTCAATCTTTTGGCATCACAGTGAGCAGCACTGCTGCGCCCAGCAGCTCTGGACTCCTGCAGAACTGAGCAATGCCAGAGCCTACACCCGGCCCGGGGCCGTCTCCTCGTTGCTTTGGTGCGGCTAGTGCCAGGCAGAAGCACACTGAAAGGGCCACGCTGCAAAACCAGATGGCTGGTTTCAGGCTTCCAGGTCAATCAGTAATAAAATCCATGAGGTGAGAGGCTTTATTTTATTACTGATGAGGCTCTAACACATTTACTTCTGCATATCTTTCAAGCACAATTTCTGTTTTGCTAACTGGTTCTTTCCTGAAATGCGCTGAACTAACTAACCTTCCTCCTATGAACTTCCAATCAGGGGTGTTTCAAATCTCACACAAACTCCTTGCTTTGGGGTTTAGCTCTTTAATACTAAACCCCTGCGTAGCTATCAATACCATACAAATTACTTAGCAGCTTTCCCTTCCAGCAAACTTTGAAACTGAAGCAGCTCAATTAATAAAACTGAATAATTCAGGACAATTAATTCCACTGCACGAGGCCTCCAATACATACAAATTCAACAGGTCAGGAGTCCTCAAGTAACACTAAGCTCTAAGCAGTGGATAACAGATGGAGGGCAAACACTGAGGTGCTTCCTCGGGCCACCCCCTGCCAGCGGTGCTGAAGTGCCGAACAGGCCACATCTGTGACTATCCGTGTATCAGCCACCAGCCAATGAAAGAGATCACTGGTTTCAATCAGCATTCAAAGAGAATACAAATAACAGTTTAATATTCTCACAGAACTACTTTGGTTTTGTTCTCCGAGTCATTTTCAGATCTCCCAAAATGCCTTGCACTTCTAAAGATGCAGGCTGGATGCCCTAATGACTCTTTCTCATTAAACCATTATCACTCATTGCATTTGCCCTTTCAAAGAATAGCTAGAAAGGAAGGAGGATCATTATTTCGTTAGCTTCTCTAAGGCTTTCTTTATTATGATGACAGTCACCACTGGCTTCACAGAAACATCTCAAAGGATATCACAATAATACACTGTATTTCCATAGCACTTTCCCATCCAGAGATCCTAAAGCTTTTGTCTGGTGTTAATCCATTCAAACTAACAAAGTCCCAAGGGCCATACTGGGAAATATTATCTCCATTTCAGAAATGAAAAAAACTGAAAGCTTGCATAGGTAAAGACCCATTTTTTTCAAAGGCAGGCATCTACAATTAATCATTTCAACTTCTTTATTTATCCAGTGCATTGCCTGATACTCAAAGCTGCTAAACCCCTAACACTACCCAGTTCCCTAGTTTGAAAACAACTATTTATTGAGGCATCGATAAAGTTGGCTGCCTAATTTTAACAACCTAAGCCTGAACATTTTCACAGACGTGACCTACACACGGAACAGAACAGTTCTGGCTCAGCTTTTAATCTTAGCTTGAACCCTTCAACATTACTAACTATTCATCTTTACAGTCACAAATTCCTAACTGAGCTATCACATGTCCTTACAGTTGCTTGATACTACGTGCTGCCAGGATATGACATTTTTTCCCATTCCACTAGTTTAAATAGCATATACTTCAAAGCACACATTGAATGGGTCAAGGGAAGAAAATGTTATAGCTATACAAAATTGACAAAAGACTCAATGAAAGAAAAGAGCTCTTCCATACGTCACATCCTAAATGCCTGCTTTAACTTTGGTTGGGACTTTATGTCCACCCGATACAGCCTAGCTGATTCCTCTGGGTTACTCCCTTAAGCCGTCACTAAGAACTGAGCATCTTCAAGAGCCTTACTGCCCTCAGTCTCAGGTTGTGGCAGCGTCACATCCCCATCACTGGCTGAACACATGCCAGCATTTAAAGATCCTCAGATTAATTAGCTGATATTTGATGATTGCTTTTAACTATATATATAGATAATTTTTATATATATACATAGAGTGCATATATTCACACACACACTTAACATGGTTTCATAGAACAAATTGTTGCACCTCAGTACACCACTGGTATCACTCAAGTTGTTATAATGTGGGATAGATTCTGGCAATATATAAAGAAGCTGTAAAGCTCAGCCCATGCATTTTGTCCCATGTGTCTTTGCTCACTGATTTTACAGTGTTTCACTGTTCCCTCTACCCTGCATTCCACCCTACCAACCAAACTGCTGGCAATACCCCAAAAAAGGTTGCAGAGTACAAAGCAATAAAACTCAATGGGAAGTCCAGTCTTGAACAGACCTTTGTCTATTCCAATTTGGGCTTTTCAGTTTTTATAACCAGCGACCCCCACGGCCATGAGGAGGAATCTTTTTGCTAGTTTCAGGAGGATAAGGCAAGACTGGATCCAGTGTAACACAGTTCCATATTCTTATAACCAAAATAAGTAAATGAGGCTTTCCCTGAACATGCTGTGGCACTAAATTCTATGTATTCCCTTGGGAGAAGCAAGATTTATAAGGTAATTAATTTGTTAGGAGACTGAAAGCTCTCTTATAACCATATTTTGGTATAAATAGTTGGGAAAGGCAGTCATCTGCTTGATTCCACTACCCTGACAGGCCGTCACACATTGCAACCACTGCTGCACCCGCTCACCCAGTCTGGCAGAGCAGGGCCCAAGGGCCACACAGAGGGCAAGAAGCTTCTCTCTACCAAGCCTAGTCATAACATGATGTATTGAAACTCAGAAAGTCCACCTTATTCCTATAGTTCTGAGCTTAGGCTTCCTTGCAAATCCACAGACAAGCAGACATGAGCCAGTAGACTCTTCATGGTAAGATTCACTCACCACAGGGTCATGAAACGAGTGTGGAGAGAGAGGAAAAAAAATTGGAAAGGACAACTGCTCACCTGGGAGAGCAATGGGAGGGCTGCCTTACACTCTGAGATGAGGTTACCTCCAAAAAGGACACAGCTCTGTTGAAGGCCATCTGAGTATCTTTCAGAAGAAACTTTATTTCAGATGGTTTCTATCTTAGGTCTCTGCCCAGCAAAGGAAACGGGGTTTTGTTTGCCTGCAGTCCCAGCTATTCAGCTATGGAGATAGCCTGTAAAATATGTCTCAGTCTCTCAGGAGCAAGAGCTGTAAATGCTGGGACTGGTTGGCTGGGAGGGACAGTCAAACCCCTGGAGTGTACGTGTGCCACCAAATCCCCTGTCCTCTGTGTCTGTTACTCTCCCTGACTGCACAGGGAAGGAGCAGGTATGGTTTTGATTTTAGATTCTCAACTTTTTTCCTGAGATGCTGAAGCTTACGCATTCATCTCCAGATCAGTCCCCTACAGACACATGCCCAGCCTCACACTGAGAACCGTGTGGGAGCACAGCTCTGCTCAAATCAGCATGAGAATATCCCGGTCCTCCACGCGCTTCAGAGAGCAACAGGAGCACACACAGCCCAGATTAACATTTCCCTCTCTTCTCCTGTGCCTGCAAATTGTCTGCCTGCAGTATACCTGTCTCTCTATGCCCCCCAGACAACTTCTTGTTTCTACCAATTGGCCCGCTTTCTCCCAGTTTGACAGAGAAACAAAAATCCCAGAGAAACAAAGTTTGTACAAGCTTCATGAAAACCAGCAGCCAGTGAAAGGAGAGCAAACTTATTAGTGCTTCCTGCTCAGAAAAAAGCTGCAGCATGAAACCAGATCTCATGAGACACAAAAGCAGGCACATCTCTGTGCATAGCCAGCTGCAGGAAAACATTCAAACACAGCTCACATATTAACACACTACAAAGCACCCGACAGCACGACACAAGAAGTCAGGCTCCCTAACTTCCACTGCTCGTGCATCAATTTGTTTCTCCATCTCTCCTTCCCCTCCTCTCCTCCTCAATTTTCCCTCCCTGATACAGGTGTTCCTGAAGCTACAACACACTGAGAAGAGATTCCTCCAAAGCCCGAGTTCAGCTTGCCTATCCTCAAGTGTGAGTGCCTGTGGCCAGCCACCTTAGTGACAGTAAGTGGCCCAGGACACAAACAAAAGCCGACTCAGCACTAACCCCCCTGCACTGCACAGGTACCAGAACCAGAAACCAGGCTGAGTGCACAGTTACTGCCCCAGAGCACAGGAAGCTCATCCCACTTAGAGGCAAGGCAGAGGGCTGCTCCTCACCAAAAGGATATCAGTCATCTAGTAGCAGGTACGGAGAAGCTTTTGCCTGCAAGCTACACACCCCTGTTAGCAAGGCTTGTATGCTGTCAGGCAACAGGGCACTAGAGACAGCCTCATGGCTTCCAGCTAGCCAAGAGCATTGGCGGAGTCAGCCTCTCCTAGCATATCACGCCATCCCACACCAAAGAGCCTGAATGGTCACAGAAAGCAGCAGTGGGACTATAGGCTATTTAGGTGGTCTGCTCCACCAAAAATCATCCTGGGCCAAAATCCAGGCCCACATGCTTTCAGTGGAGCAATGGAGAACCCTTGCGCTATTCCTGCACTGAAGAGGGCAGGGGTGCTGGTCAGGTAGTAGCTCCTGCGGACAGACACTCCTACTCAAGGCCAGTGGTGCTTCTATGGTCTGGCTCTGGCTCTCTAAAGTCTTCAGGCTCCAGGTAGATTACTCCCTTTCTTCCTTCTTCAACATTTTGGACTCTTCCCTGGCTTTTGTCATAGTCAGCTAGGGCTGCTATGTGGCTGAACATTCTCCACTCCCAAAGGCTTTTTTCTTACTTAGATACAACAGAGATAAGCAACCTTCACTCTCCTAGGACTGTTCAGGAGCTCAGACGAAGTCAGTATTTGCCTTGGGCAGCAAAACGCCTGGAAAAGAAACACAGAGTTGGCCCTGCCGCTAGGCCAGCCCCAGCTGCAGCCCTGGAAAGGCAGGCTGACCACTGCCACCACTGAGGGAGGGAACAGCAGCAAGTCTAGCAATGCCTGCCAGAAGCAGCAGTCACAGTGCTACCACCTCTGCAAGCCCAGCTCCCCGCCAGGGTCTCCCGCCCTGCCTCTCCAGTGCTTCATTCCTGCCCACCTGGCAAGCGGGGAGCCTAGGTCCAGCTCCCAGCCTAGGGCAGTGGAGCTCCATGTCCCTTGCTCTGCAGTAGTGCCTGCAGCGAGATCTGCTCTTCCCAGTGCAGGTCTGGCTGGCTGATGCAGTCACACACACACTGGGACTTTTTTTTTTTTTTAAAAAAAAAGTCAGAACAACAGCTGTGCCAGGTCAGCCCAAAGGGCCATCTAACCCCACAGCCAGGAGGCCATTGGCACTGTTATTTATACCACCAAAAATGGCTGTGATGGGGCTAACACGATCCAGCCCCTAGCCCTTCCCTCTCTGGAGCTGGCAGAAGTCTGGACATTTTCCAGACCAGGTTTCCACAGAAGCCCTGTGGGGCAGGTCCAGCTGACCCAACCAGGAAATCCAAGTATCTGTATTCTGTGACTATCAAACATCGCTGCCTTACCCATAGACATTATATAGCATTATAGCATTAACTGTGCTGAGAGCTTGTTTTCACCCAGTCATGATTTCAGAGTGATTGGGGTAAGCATAAAGCCAGAAATATTTTGTAACCACTAACAGAAACAACTCCATCCCGCCAAAGAAAGCCATGGACAATAATGAAGGTCTGGGGAAAAGACTAAGAACAGGGCAAGCATATGGTACTGTCTCCTCGTGTAGCTTCCCAGCTCCAGCAATGTGTCATCATGGACTTCCTAAATTGAAGATGATGCCTATGTGTGCAATAGCCATCAGTCAGTTTTTCCTTCCATAAATTTGCCTAACCCACAGGGTAAACTTTTGGCAATTTAATCATCATATGGTAATAAACACCAAAATCTACCTATGTGTTATATGAAGAGATGATTCCCTTTATTTTATCTTGATAGTTTGATTCAGAGCCCACTGTTACTACTTAATGAGAATGAAATCATGCAGCCCCTTGCTGCCATTTGTGATTTCATTGATTGTTGCCACATTCCCCACAGATATTTTTTCTCAGTCTGAACAGTCCTCATTTATTTAGTCACTCCTTTTACCACCTCTTCATATCTCCAGTCATCCTGTGACTACTCTTTCTAGTCCAGTTATATTTTTGTTGTGGATGCCTGGGAGCTAAAACTTTAAAGGGAAGATTTTTTTTTTTCCAGACATACTATCCAAGTACATCTCAACACAAATCCTGAGTGCTTTTAAAAAAAGAATCTAAGTAAATCCACTTTCCCCTATCGTATACAAGGTTCCACAACCTCAGTACTTGTAGCATCATAACCCATCAGTTCTGTGGGATTTTTGGCTCCAAAGTTTCAGAATTATCTTAAACTGGAGATCCTACAGGGAAAAAAATATCAAGTAGGTCACAGTTTTGGTGATTTCTCTTGGAAAATTGTTTTTAATCCTTTTAATTGTATACCGTCTTAACTGGAGAATTCCCACCCCAATTTCTATTAGGACACCAACATCCTTCCCTCTCCCCCCCCCTTTTTTTTTTTCCAGTCTCCTCTGAGATGTGGTGGGGCAAGGAGAAGGGAGTTGCAAGAAATGGGTTTTCTTGCAGGAAAAAATGGCAAGGAAGAAGAAGGATGGCTAGCAAGGAGGAAGCAGGAATTGCCAGCTCATACCAAAGAACCACTTTGAGCAGTTGGAGTCCTGTGCTCCCTGTCACTAAGAGTTTTTAGAGTTTTTATACCTCAACTACCACGGGACATAGCTGGCCAAAAGCAGTTCTGAAGCTGCCTCCCCATTTTGCTTCTGCCAAAGGAAAAATCTCTCCTCTGAAGTGAAGATAAATACAAACCAAGCTGATGGATCTTAACACCTGATGGTCAGCAAGAATCTGAACTATAAAACTGAGGTTTGAGCCTATGGCAAAGTATACTCTACTTCTGGAGAAACTGGGATTATGATCAAAGCACAGAGGCTGCAGGTTTAGTGGTTACTAGGCTTGCTTTATATTCTGCAGAATAGCCCACAATAAGAAGGCACAAAAACAACCAAGACTAGTGCCTTCTATTACAATACTAAAAATAACTACTTCCCTAGCTGTAAGTAAGATTCTGCTTTCACAAACAGTGGAAACTTATCTCATCTTTACTTCGGTTACCTACAAACTATGTATTTAGCTTTATCTCCCAAGCTTATCCATGCTTTCTCTCTAACCGTGGTGGTACAAATAAAGGGACCTCAGCCACCCTGCCTGAGATCACACGTTCATCATATATTGTAGTATAAGAGTGCTCTATATTTTAGTGTCCATGGGATAACAACACACCAGAGGTATTTCAGAATGCAAGAAATGCAAAAAAGAAAACATTTAAGGAGAATTAGTACCACAACCATGCGCCAAACAATAACAGGACTCCACCGTGCCATACATACTCTATAGCATCACAAAGAGGAGAGAGGAGATAAAACCAGAGAAATGTAATGTGGATTTCCCACAGTCAACAGTAGAATTAAGAATAGAAACTAAGACTAAGAAACTAAGAAACTCAAAAAATGCAAAACAGCTTCTCTCTGAAAGCTGGGACAAGCACTTCCCTCCATTGGACGTTTGCCCTATTACACCATTGATAACCTACTGAGGCAAAGTTGATGTGTACTGATGGAAACTGTACCTCACAGAGGCAAGAAAATAAAACCCCACATACATTTTTTTTTATATATCAGCCATACAGGTATTGAAGAATATCCACATCAACAGCCTCAGCAGGGAGGTCAGAATCTGAATCATCATCTTGCCACTTCTGACCTGAGACAGACACCACCCAAGACTCAGTTCAGTTCCCATAAAATGGGGGTGATCTGGAGCTAAGGCAGTCTAGCTTTACAGAGGTCTCCCTCCTTCCTTCTGCTCTGGTCATTTCACGGTATTGGCATTGCTTTTGTACAGCTCTGTAGAACTCCAGTTCATCACTGCTCATTTCCTATTTGTTCTGTCTGAAAGATCTGACATATTTATCTTGCTACCGATTCTGATGTATTCTAATCTTCCAAAGAGGTGTTTTATGCATCCCTGATAAGACAGCATAGCAATCTGATTCCAACCAGTTGATTGACTCAGCACAGAGATGGCCTTATCATGACAGATTCAAGAAATTTGGTCTAGAAGACACTTAAAAGCCTCAGAGATAAAAGGCAGCTTTGATGACAAAGCCTCATTAATTAATCAGATATTAATTAGATCATTAATTAGAAACATGGCCATTCCCAGGCCCTTTTCTTTTCCCCTTTTATTACTACAGCTGAAAATGCTTCTGTAATGATTCTCTTAAAGAGCTAATCATTTAAATTCGCATTATTATGTAGCAAAAGGGAAGTGCTTTAAATGTGGGGTTTTCTTGGGAAATTCTAGAGATTCAGTTTAACTTCTGTCCTATCAAGCATACTTAAACTGAAGCTCCCCTTAAATGTGGATTGAACAGAATATTGAGGGAAGACTGTGGAACTGCCTCATCGGTAAACTGTGTTACTGTGTGAGATGGGAGGGCAGAGACCTCCTCCCAGGCATCCAGAACAGGTCCGGCCTGCACAGTATGAACCAGCTTGACAGTAGGTCACATCACCCTTGCAAGACAAGAGGACAGGCAATTCAAATCTCAGTTTTACAGCAAGGGATAGCAACATCAACATCTACTCATGCCTACTGGGATGGTGGCTGTGGTCAGGGGTTACCAGAAACTTGGCTTTGACACACTGTGTGCCTGTTTGGGACTGGTGGTAGGCTGCACTGTGGGTACATTAGATGAACCTGAGTCACTCCTGATGTAACACAAGGTACACTGATTTTTTCAAACTGCCAGTGAATCTTTGCAGAACTGATATAGATAAAAAGGGGGCAGTGATGGAGGTGGTTTAGTTCACTTCATTAGACAGAGATATTAAAAAATCACAGCCAATTTCCAAAGCAACTTTTCAAATCAGCCTGCAGCATGTTCCTCCCTCTGCCTCAGCCAACCCGTCTCTCACAAGCCTTACATCTACCTGTGACTCCTCTGGTTGCAGCCCACAAAGGTTACTGTCCCTGGCACCATGCTCACATGACCTGAATATAAAGACCACAGAATTCCTGCCTGACTCTAAGTTAAGGCTCCTCAGCACTCCAGTTTCTCCTCCATTTAGATAACTTAGCTCCATGGGAAAAGACTGCCTCTTCCTGTATCCAGGGGGAAAAAAAAAAAAAAAAAAAAAAAAAAAAAAAAAAAAGGTTACATGATGCAGTCGCCTGGGATAGTAGAGGGCTGATAATGCAAGATGTCCCTTCTAGTCTAAGGAACATGTATTTCCTCCAGTCACACTATGACTGAGAGCCTCCACATGCTACTGTCAAACAACTAGTAAGACAGCACTAGATCCTCAATTAAAGTCAATGTGATCCGATTGAATTCAGGTGAATGCTATTGGCAGATCTATACTAATTTACCCAACAGAGGTCAGGAGCTGGTACACCTAGCATATCCACAAGTGTACAGACTAATACCAATATTAACAAGAGAATGCTAGGATTTTGTAAGCATTTTGCAATTTTGCATTTGTGAACATTCTTTAAGCATTTTTAAGAAACTTCAGAAGTTTAAATCTGCAAGGAAGTGACAAAAGAATAGCAGGAGTTTGGTTTTCTTAAGAAGCAGAGAGAATTTGGAATCATAAATGAACACAAATAAATCTCAGGTTAACATTGCTCTGAACAGGTTTTTTTTTTTGCCAGGACACTTTCCCACTAGAACAGTCTCCAGCGCAAGCTCTTTTTCAACAAGGAGAAAGGAAAAAAAAAAAAAAGAAAATCAACAACATAAAATCAGCCCATCCCTGAATTTTTCAGGCTTACCCATCCCTATTACCACTGAAATATCCAGGAACCTCTACAACAGGGCCTGCAAATTTTCCTGGCCTTCTCAACTGTATGCTAATGTTTCTGAGCATCTCAAAACACAAGCATCCTAATTCACAAGAGAAAAGGAGCTCTCGGGATGGGTCGCATAGCTGACAACGCCTTTGTGTTGCTTGCCACGCTGCTTTGTAGGCTGGCCTGGCTATACGACTGGGTCCCAGGGCCATAAGCTGAGGCTGTCCTCAACACTCCAAAACAACTCTCTTCCCTTCTCACCCAGACATTCATTTGGGTTATGCCACTACATCCCTCCAAATTCATTAGAGGAGAATTGTGGTTAAGAAGTATTAGGACAGGGATACAGGAAGTGCAAAAATGAAAGAAGCCAGTTGTCTTTCATCCAGTTTCTTAGCTTGGGAAGCAGTCAGTCTAGGAGGAAATGGATTAAACCCCTCATAATACAGTTAACTCCAGTGCTACACTGCAAGGAGATATTTCACACAAGCATTCATTGAGAGTGAATCTCAGTCATTCCATGAACATGAGGATTAACAATTTTGATTCTAGCTATCGTGCCTAAAAATGAGATCCTGATTCATACTAAGGTCTAAGCTTGTGTCTATACAGAGTTTCCAAAGATGTAAACTTGCAGTTTAATATCAAGATTAATAAATGATCATGATTCATATGGCATATATTCAACATTGGGCCCCACGTGAACTACTTCTGAGTCATGGGCAGACCAGAAAGCACAAATTGACCACCCCTGTACTACCATGCCCTAAGACCTCACTGCCTAATAGCTCTCAGGAACCACAGTTGGCTCAGGCTTAACTTTACCCCAGAAAAACCTCCTTTTCCTGTCGTCTTTTGTGCTCAGCACTCAGAGGGTCATCTAACACAAAACACTTTGTCTTGGGAGAATAAACCTGTTGAAATTTTTTCAGACAGAAGATCAATAAAGTAGGAATAGCTTGAAAAGTCAATCAGCCTCAGCAAGTCCCCCAGGAGATGGCTGGATGATTGTCATTTTAATGAAAGAAGAGTAAGAGGAGCACAAGGAAACACACATCCTCTCTCAACTCACCAGGGAGGATTGCTTAGGTTGAGAAGGAGGGACACAGAAAACGAAGCCCTGGAAGAGACCAGTCATCTCTCTAGCTTGATAGGCTGCCTTAAGCGGTAGTCAGACCAGAAAGCTAACTTAAACCTCCTAACACTGAATTAGTTCTAGCGCTATGCTACAGAATGGCGTTTCCTCCAGGTATTAGATGAGGAATGTTTTTGCTTAGGCCCTGAAGCACAGGGATTAACATCCCTTATGCCTTTGCTCCTTGCTAGTGTGCTGGAAAGTGGTTTTTATTCATATTAAAGTCAAGCCTTGCACCTAAGTGGACTTTCTGAAGAGATAAGCACCCTGCATATTACCAAGGCAAATGGAAGGGGAGAGTTGACTGTGGTCCAAGATGCTATGATCATGTTTCTAGATAGACCATGGATTTTCTCTGCGTCCTTGGATTTAATCATAATTTAGCTATTTGTGAAAAGTACCAAGCTCACAAATGTCCATGATGCAGACTGTGAAGGCCACTGAAGAAATGGAATTCTGGTGTATTAAAGATATTGGAAGGTACCTTGGGAGACCTGCAGAGTTCCCACTTTGCCACAGACTTGCTATGAGGTTGTGATCACTTACTTTTCTTTTTGCCTTAGTTATGCATGGTGACATACTTTATTCTTGTTCCAACCACCTAAGCCGGAAGATGGCAACTCCCATGAAGGTTTACATAGATGTGGAAATCTCAGACTGCAAATTGAGATCAACAGGCTTTCTCTGCCATAAGAAATGGATTGGAAATACTGTTAGGTCCTGCATCTTGTCCTGTGCCAGAGGTCAGACTACATCAACATAATCATCTATTCCAGCTTTCAAATCTATGACTCAGTATGTTTTGGGCCTATCTGGTCATGCTTCCCACCCGAACCTGGGCTCCAGTCCCACTCAGAATATCTGCCTGTTGATGCACTAGCTATAACTGCTGCTCACATGTTTCTGGCAGCAGTCGCCATGGATCCAGACTTCAAAAAAATTAGAGCAGAACTCGTTAAATCACATAGGCTATTTTTAATTGTATTTCAATTCAGCATTGCTCACTTACAGCCCCTGGACAGTTTTAAAGCAATGGCACTTAAATTTTTCCAGTGATACTATTTAGCACAAGAGAGAAATGGCTTCTTTCTTTATTCCAGCCAACCTGATGCTTCAAAAGCCAATAAAAAAATGAAGCATGATGCTACATTCCTGGAGGGCACCATTAAGAGCCCAGGGATAATGTCAGCATAAAGGGTTACCCCTCCTTTAGCAGGTTGATTGCAATAGCCTGTGATTAATTAGGAAGTAGTGGCATCTCATCACTAGCCATTTCCTTCTCCTTTTTAGCTGCCCTACCAGAAGGCACGTGGTTCATTTTAACATCAGCTTTGATATTCTGGGAATGAATCTTTCTGCAGGCTGAACAGTAACACCCTGAAAACAAGCCCAACACAGTGGACAAGGATCTGACCAACCACTCAATGCAGTGGCAGTTCTGCAGGCTTATCTGTGCACATTTCTACAGGTGTTACTCTGAGGATAGAGGAGAAAATGAAACACAGTACAAAAGAGGAAGGTTTCACACACTGTCACAGTTTCTAACAAATGCCTTTAGAGTCACGGCTGAGATGTCAGTGGACAGCGCATGGCATGCTAAGCATAAGAACATGTAAAGGGGAGCCACCTGGCTCACTGCTGTTGTGCCACAAGGAATCAGCAGGTGCAAAAGCAGGGCATCTCTGTGGCTTATTGCAGATGCTCAGGGCAGTGATGAGTGGCCAACAGGTCAGAGTAGATGAACTTCCCTCTTTCACCTCCATCCATCAGAAGGTCCTTGGGAGTGGATCTAGACTGGAGACCTGCTGGACTTGCACCACTGCTTTCAGTACATTGCTGACTGCTCCTGTTGTACCACTAGACTCTCAGCTAGTATATGGAGAAAAAAACCTCTCATCACATCCAAAACTAGAAGCCTGTATACAAAATGCTCCTCAGAACCTACTATTAACTAAATACCTCAGTGGACCTGCATCATTTAGTTAGTAGAAAATATAAATAGACAGATAAGAGTGTCACCTCCCACTACAGGAGAAAAATCCAGCTTTAACCAAACTTCCCTCAGTTCATCCCGTCCCTCCCACCCACGCCTTTATAACCCTTCTGAAACGTTGTTACATTAACACCACAGCCCAAAACACTCCATGCAGTCAAAAATGCCTTTCCCCTAAATACATTTTACACACACACACACCCCTATTTGTGCTTGATTCAGATGTAAGGGATTATTTCCATGTTAATAAGCTACAATCATTGATCAATAAAGTTCATACTGAGACTTAAGTGCTGTGATTATTGAAAGAGGGAATGTGGAAAGAGATATTATTACATGATGTACGTGCACATCTATTACACAGCTGCTAGCTTTAAACAATGTGTTTGTAATAATCAGAATAACGTGGTGAAATAGCAGCTGTCTTTTCAAGCCAACATTAAATGCATGGTGGGAGTTATCGGAAAGAGTTGTTTCTTTGTCCATACCTTACTACATAACTGATGCTGAAGATGGAGCAAATAAATAATGATGAGTTTTTGCTACCAGTCATTATTTTGCAGAGATTACACTTTAATAACTCCAGTACACAAAATATTTTCAGAAATTAATCTCCATTCCTCATGGATGAGGGCAAACGATAATCATGGGGCTCTTCTCCCCCACCCTCTATCTTTTCTTTCTTTCTTCTTTTTTTTTTTTTAATCTCATTCTACAACCACTTATCAGTGTCCCTGCAGCAAAAAAAGAGGAAAAAATATTAAAAGCACTGCTGGGAATGGGATCTCATCCTTAATGAGACCATCAATAATTGCTGTCACCAGCTAATATCTGAGTTGCAACCTTACAGGGAAGATAAAGAGGCAGAGTTTTTCAGAATCTGGTTTCTAGACAGTCTCTAAATGTGATTTTGTTACATGCTCTTAAATGCTGCCTGGATGTCTCGCAGGGGAATAGAAATTAAAAGCAGTTTGAATCCAAACAGGGAACACTAAACCCAGGGTTATCCTATGAACCTCCCAGAATGGTGCCAGATCCAGAAAGCAGGATGCAAATACAGCAAAGACTATCCTTTACGGCAGAGCTTACACCTTTGATGGCACTTCATTGGGCGCCTAGGACATCTCAGGCAGCTGCTTCGTCAAGGGTCTAACAGATTCCAAAATTCCCCAACCAAGAGCGCCCAGATGTTCTTTGGTCCCTTATGACTTTGCTAAGTTAAGACTGTTGTAAAACATCACAGAATAGCTATGGTGCAGCTAAGACCTTGTCATAGCAATCTAGACTCTATTAAGAGAACTTATACCCCAAGATGCTTTTAAAAAGAGACTGAATGATTCCTAGTTGTAACCTGTTGCTGGAGAATTGAGATCAGCTTCTCTGCAACTATCTGCAGTTTGGGGGCACTGACACTACCTGCAACCTGCACAGACAAGCCTTCACACCGGCGAGCTGCAGTCCAGCAGCTCCATTCCCGCTCCCTGCGGACTTCTTGTTCGTATGCTAAAGGCCAGATGTTGATAATCGTTATGCATTTGTACAACACCAAACTGAGGTCAGTCTAGTTCGAGTGCTTCTCCTCTGCTCCTGTGAGTGCTCCTCCTCCTCCCCAGTGCAGCCAAGCATGTACTTTAGACTTGAACAGAGGAGACAGTTCTACACAACCAGCCCTGATTTCACAGTTGGGAAGTATCACCTCCAGAGCCCAGATGTTTCGGGCTACTATAACTTCTCAAGTGACTGAATTATTAATTCACCAATACCATTAATGTATTAATCAACAGAAAACAATGGAGACAGGACAAGCATGCTAGGAAATAACCTTCAATTTTACACTTTAGAATTGCCATATAATTAATATTCAGAATTTGGGGCTTCTGTTTCTTGTTCCAAACCCATCACCCTTCCCCCTTTGTTGCTCAAATCACACGAATACTACAAAATCACTGCTGTTGAGAGAACTTCTGTCAAGAGCTTGGCAAACCAACATGCCATTCCTAGTTTAGGAACGGAGACATTCCTTCTGCTCTCCATCACTGACTGCCAGTGAGCACAGTTCAGACCTTTCCTCTTGAACAGCCCAGTTACACAGAAACTTCATCTTGCTTTCCCCCACTCTATGCTATCAGCCAAAGACAGCAGTCTGTAAGGACAGAGCAGAGTCTTTATTTAGTCATAGACTATAATGTTCCAATATCATATGCACACTATCACACTCGAGAAGTTCCTGTATTTGGCAGGGGGACAGTGTGGCAGCAATGATGTCTTCCCACAAAACACCATGTTTTGACTAACCTTTTAAAAAGGATATGCAGGTGAGGGAAAAGGGCAGAGTTAAGGTGACAGCAAAGTCTAAAGTACAGATTCCCTTAGTTCCATACCCCGAAGCTGAGTGCACAGTTCCACCAGTGTTACAGTCTATCATTCTAGAGCTATTTAGACCCTACTACATGATAGTTTGATCTAATGTTGGGACTGTCATGTCCAAAATTCACAGCCTCTGCACAAGAGCACCATCTCAGAAACAAGGAGTGATTTGCTCCATGCGCATAGCTGGGGATATGACCAAGCCCTGATCTCCACTGCCCCCCTTGCACAAACATTCTCACTTTTGTTCACCAACACCAGATACACTTAGGGTGCACGGAACAAGAAAGACCTTCCCTGTCCTGCAAACAGTGGTTGTCAGGAGACACCTCCTTGGAGGGCAGAGACTAAGTGTCTGATGAGCCGTGCATGTCTCCATTGCTGATTCCAAGACCACCATCACACAGCTGTACAAACCAATCCCAACAGTTTTTCCATCCTGTCTTACTCTGAGCAGGACAGGCACAGCTGATCCCATCATTCAAGCCAGAAGGAAGGAGAAAGTGCAGCTTATAGATTCACAATACAATTTCATCCAGAATGATATGATTCCTTTGCTTGTGCCTATGCAAACTAAACTTTTCTGCACTGCATTATCACCACCACAGCAGTGCATATGTAATGTAAATCAACCATCAAGCAGTATTTGTATTACAATAATAACTTGGAAGAACTTGTTTAATATTAGAAGACTTAGTGGAGCAGATGAATGGCTCTGACATGATATCCATGGGATAGAAATTCAATTAAAAACTGCAAGTGGCACAGGAGTCATAGTTATTGTTCAACATGTACCATGGGGCCTTTGTTGAAATACAGCTATTAGCTGTACTGGTTGAGAAATTCTGTTTTCCTTTACGGCAATCTGTTAGCTCGTAGAAAGTTAAATTAATAAAAACACAGTCTCTCTCACACTAAGAGAATATAACAAAACCAAGGGCTGGTTGCTTATTTTATCATTATGGATTAAGTGCATTATGCCAAGGAAATTAAAGAGATACCACAATTACAATAAAAATGAAAGATCACTTGGCTCTAAAGGCTAATGGTGTGACCGTCGTATGCAAAGCATGCCGCTTTGCCCACCCTTATCTCCCCCATCACAGCTCTCCAGGATGTTAACAATTATTCCTAAGGCTGGGAGCTACATTCACCACGTGTTCAGAGATGCATTTGCATGGGAAAGCTACCCCCCGTAAGCAGCATCTCAAACCCATCTTCTATCTTTGAAAGTCCATTTTGCCCCCAAAGCATAGGGAGCAGAAGAATGGAGGGAAAACTTTTTAGATGGTGGAGCCCATTGGGAAATAACTTTCCAAGTCCAGCCAACTTTTGGCCACGTCCCAGAGAGGCAAGGATTAGAATCCCTGCTAGGGAGGAAAGAATTGGGCCAGATCAGCAAGGAACTAACACAGCTATTTTTAATTACATCAAGGGAGCACATTAACATCACTGATCTTCAGACATGGGGCTTCAGGCTCCCTACACCGTAAGTGGAGAAGAAGCTAAGTCTGAATCACCCCGTGACTGTGAGCCCAGATCTTTGCTTGGGGTCAATGTGGTACCACCACACCTGAGAGCATGCCAATACTTCACCTCTTACAGAACACACCTTTCCACACAGACAGAAGGACACAGTGGGTCAACTAAGTATCTAGACAGCCACCAGAGCTTCTGGGAGTGGGGCCTTGACCAATCTACTGCCTTACCCATAATTGTCAGGAAGTCTGTAGCATAGCAAGAAACTTACAGAGATGCTTGGCCTCCCAAAAACTGGCCACAAGTGCCCTGTCAGACCACCATTTCACTTCCTAAGCAGCAGTGCTCCTTCCCCTTCATCATTCACCAGCCATCATTTCCAGACCTGAGCCACACTCCCAATTGTGCCCACACCACAGTGTCAGAAAGGAAGGCTCTATCAGTGGGCCAAAAACGATCAAGTGAAAAGTGGCGCAGACTACAGTACAGTGCATTCCTCCATTTGTTCGTCTACCAGAGGCCTTCTATTCAGGCTGTACAGAAGAGCCAGGACTAGATCAGATTGAACAAACTGAGGTGGAACAACCCATGCCCCTGGGCCCAACACTTCTGACAAAACAGCACCATGCTTCTCTTGTTCTCTTCAGACTCTGTCACCCAACCCCAGCATCACAGTTGTGCCTTTCCTGCACGGACCATCTCTCCTCAGACTACGTAAGCCTCTGGCCTCTCTGCAGAGGCTGCCAACACACAGCATGCCTTGGAGTAGCTCAAAGACTCCCTTTGAATCCCTGTTGCTAATGGTCACACTTGTCTTCCTAGCAGCAAAAAAAGAGCTTTTAAAATCTTTTTTCAAAATGCTATGTGGTGGTGTGACTATTTTGAGTCTCTCCTCTACTCATAGGTTTCCTGACCACCTTTTTGGCAGTGGACAGCTAAATCCACATTCTCAGAGCTACAGCCATCTTACCTCTTCTGACCAGAAACATGCAGTCTTAATCTCCCTTTTCACTCCTTTCCTAGCATCACTGTTATTGCTGTTGTTCTGTAATTACAAATTGCTTTCCGCAAATGGAATATCAGCCCTTGCAGGAATAACCTTTCATAGATGGCAAAGTTCAGTGGCACAATGCTGTTTTCTCCCTGCTGAGAGCTGGGTGCATCATGCTGCTCAAAATTAAACTACCTTAGCCTTCATTTTTAATAATATGTGATGGCTGCCACGTTTCTTAAGACCCCGTATGCAAGTAGCTATCTCCTAAATTAGTCGCTTGGGTCCCTATGGGTTGAGCAAATTAGGTTTTTGTTTTAAGAAACTTGCACCCTCCTTGGACCAAAGAGGAGAAAGACACATCCTGGTCTGCGAGTAGCAGATGTGAATACAGTGCATAGCAGGGGGAATAGTAAGCAGTGCGGGTACTCTGCAGGTAGCTCTGCCTCTAAAGCAGAATTAAGGGATTACCTTAATATGTCAGATTGGTTTTTGTTGCTGAGTTGAGGACTTTAGCAACCAGTCTTTGAATATTGATTCCAGTTGCTCTCAAGAGCTGTGTTTATTACCTGTGCTGTGTTTACACAAGATCCTTTCTTCTAGGAAATGACCTAGCAGAGGATGCCATGTTTCCCCAGCACAAGAACTGCTTGAGGCTAGTCTCTTCATAAACGCTACATGGGTCAGAGGTGGGGAAGGAGGGAGAGTGAAGGGCGCTCTCCTCGCCTGCCCTTCCACACAGCTCAGCAGATGGTCTGTGCTGAGTGGGGAAGGTTAAGAAGGTTATTGCAGATGGGCTTTCAAAGGAGAGATCTCTGGAGGGATCAGACAGGATCAGATCTCTGGAGGGATCACATGGTGAAGGGCTGCATCATGCTGAGATAGAGGGGCTCTATTAAAACATCAGGGCAGCACAGAGTTTCCCTACTGCAGCCAGACCCTGAGCATCTGCTCTTCTGTTCCTTCGCAGGAGTTACCATCCCTGGTTGGAGACACTCACTAGGACCATGTAAACATTTTACCATCAACTTCTCTGCTTCAGTTTCCCTACAGAAAAGAGAGGAGGAGATGGGCACAGAGACAGCTAATTCATCTTTGCAGAAAGCATCTTCTAAGCATTATTTGCATAAATAAAACAGCCAATGTGACCAACAGAACAGATGGAATAGGATGGGGGGGGGCGGGGGGGGGGACAAAAAAAACCCACCACCACAACTCAGTCTTTTTCCTGCACTGCATTTAGACCTGTCTGATACAGGCACTTATCTGAAGAATTGTAACTTCCATTTCGAAAGCATGAAGAGCTATTCCAACTACCTGCTATCCAGGACTGCCAGGCTACAGGCTACAAAGGGAAATCATCACACTTGCATTGCAGACGACTAACAGAGGTGGCATCAGTGTGGCCCCATGTCTGCAGAGGGACAGTCCCCCACTTCCCCTACAACTCCAGAGCTGGCAACAGCATGAGGGCTCACACAAGCTGCCGGCTGGCAGTGCCGCCTGAGCTGCCACGATGCGCAGAACAAATGAGCCGGCAGCCACGTCTGCCATCGTCTGTGTCGCCAGCACCCGCCCTCCGCGTCTGCCATGTCGGCTCGGCAGCTTCCTAACAAAGGACAAAGAGAAACCTTTCCCTTGCTCCTGCCACATGTTCACCTTGCCGTCAATCCACAAACATTGATAGAAAGGATTATAGAGAACGCTACTAAAATAAAATGGATCTAGGATTCAAAACCAATTACTAAAGCATAATCTTGCTCAGATGGGCATGCTAAGAATAATTACTATCCACAAGATGAATGCTGGTTGAAGACACATTACAGAAGACTGCATAATTAAATACAGCAACCAATCCTCATTTATCTACCAAGCAGTTCACATTTAAAAGCTCACCTGCATGCATTTGGGTAAAACCACATGGGAGTTTTCACAGTAGTTGAAAGTTTAGGGAACAGGAAAAAAATAGATAAAAGATAGCAGGAACTATAAGCATTTTGTCACTTGTAAAAAGGAGGGGAAAACAAAATCCTGCTCTGGGCATTATTTGCCCTTTAAGATAGTATCATTTCTGAGAGAAGCAAAAGTATCTTTGATGACAGCTTATGCTTGGTCCAAATAAAGATTATTTCTAGGAAGGAACAAACTGATGTAGGAGCAAGAGGGGGCATGATGCCAGATGCATCTGGAGAAAACTGTTGGCTGCAGTGTCTGCAGAGAAAAACAGCAAAGGCAGCTACTGTCACCACACGCCAACAGCTCCCTCACTTCGCCCCGGTCTGCACTTATCCTCTCAGCCGAGAGTTGATGCTGAGCGTAGATATGCCAGAGCCGGTGATCAGGCCGGACACCTTAGGTCTTCTGCACCCAGCTGCTCCATTCCCAAGACGAAGCTGTGGAGACAACAGCCATTTCTTTCTCAACTGCTGCACAATCTGGAGGGAATCACAATGCCCAGCGTGGCCTGCAACCTGCCAGGCAGGCCACCAACGGTGCCAAGCACAGGAGACCTGCCAGCCCAGCTCCTGAAGCACAGCACCAAGGTCTCCCCTCGCCACATGCACCCCAGCTCTCCTGCTCCATGGCTGCTCTTTCAAAACCTTGCCAAATGGGGTTTCCACAGAAGCATTTTGTCCTGATTCAGGAGGACTGGCATGTTGTAGAGCAGGTGATCTGGAATCCAGAGAAGGAACTCCAGCAGCAAAACAAGATGCAGAAACCTACCTTTCTACTAACTGCAGTCCCAGACAATGACAGATCTTTCTATAGAAACTGTTGGTCTCCAAAGAGCAACAACTGCTCTCTGTAAGTCTCATTACCATTAGGCAAACATATATCCCATCTACAGTAGTCATTTTTCAGGTTTTTGAAAGATGTGAGTATCAATGTTTGGTTGGGAGACTATATTAGCATGAATCAAATGTTCCTGTGCAAAAAAAATGTACTGAGTGCCAATGAGAATATCTGAAAATCAATGTTCACTTTATTACCTGATTTCTATAAATACAATTAGTAGCTGAACAGGACAAATATCTACTCCATCCCATAAATGTAGTTTATATCTGCCTTTCTCCCTTAGTGGAAAAAGATGCTTTAAGATCTGGAGGCCAGATGTATTTCTGAGGATAATATTCTCTATACAGAAAACCAGGAATGGATAGATATAAAGGGAAAGATTTTCAAAGCCACCTACCTAATACGGACGTCCAGTTAAACTTAATGAGAGTTGGTCTTCAGCTTAAAAGTGCAGCTCTGACAATCTCAGTCAAAATGTCCTAAGATTTCCTAAACCTGTTTATCTCCTGAAACATCTTTCTTCTTAAAATCCATTTTGCCTTGTCTCTGAGAGATTCATTTTCTCAGCAGCACCTTCCCTCCAGCCATCCAATCTTGCTACAGAAAACGTTCCATGTGACCCCCCCAACCAACCGCACAACTTGAGCAATAAACACTGAATACCAAACATGCAAAAAGCTCATACTGTTGACAATCTGTGAAAGACTCGGAGGCTGTCCTGTGAAAACTGCCAATCAACGGAGTAAGAAAGTATGAACTCCTTGCAGACAATTAACTGAAAGAATAGAGTTTTAATGAAATACACGTGGGCTTCGGAAGCAGGGCAGTGGCTGTTTGGGGCTTTTTGCAAATGCCTTCAGCAAGTCTATATTTAAATCTGCATTAAGAAAAATACAGGTATGGGTAAACTTTGTCCGTAAGAGACCTATGATGCTTATACTAATAAAGAAGCACTTTCCACTTCTGCAGTACTCTGAATGCAATGACTTACATATTCCTTAAGCGAGTGAACATCACCATTGACCTGTTACCAATCAGAAAAGCACAGCAACTCCAGGTTTTATCCTGAGCTTTGCCCCTCACCTGAAAAGTCTCTCAATCTATACCAACTACAACAAGAGTCCAGGGCCAAGTCATTAAGAGCCTCTTTCCAGTGAGCATGCTTCACACTTGAATATCCAACACTAGTATATTGATACTGAAATGTGACGTACTCCATGCTAACGGAAGACTTCCAGGTTGCTGGAAAGTATCCATATCTCCCTCCTGGGAGATTTCAGAAGCACCTGTGCTGGGCTCTGAGCCTCTCTCTCCCATACAGGCCCACCTCTTATGCTAGCTAGGCAGATTCACAGGGTATTAAAGATTGATACACAGCTCAAATCTATTATAAGAGATGGGTGGTAAGAAAAGATGCATGTATGAAATATTTGTTTTCAATGGACAGAAAGGAAAATGCCTGCACAACTCAAGACTCCTTTTGACTTGCCTTCTTTCATAGATGACCTCCAGTAGAAGGTAGAGAGTAGACTTCACCTTTATAAAGAAATGCGCTCTCTTTATCTACAACAAAAAGCACTTGAAACCACCTCTACCCATGACATACTTCTTCTTGTTCTAGATTATCAGCATCTCAGCACAAACTAAGCTGAAAACATTGAAAGCAAGCTTCTATTAATTGAAAATTTCTATCACTCTGTTGTTTAACCAACAGCTTCTAAGTAGGAAAACATTAAGAACAGGTAGTGTTCCTATTTCATAAAATCCATCTACATATAGAGCTAGGAAACCTATAGCTGGACAAACAAATCTGAGTCAGATTTTAGCCATTAGGTTAGGAACCTCCAATGAAGCCAGCAGATTTACTCTCAATTTGCGGACCAAAAATCAGTTTTATCACATTTTATACTGAGGGACAAGAATTTGGGCAAAATTCACAAAACAAACACAAGTAATTAAGTGTTCCAGAAGTGTATTCACTGCAGGTAAGATTAAAATAACTAGGTATACGATTTGGTAAAGCAAGGACTGGTGTACAATATAATAATCAGCATTATGTGAAAGGTCTAAAGGTTCGATTCAATTCTGCTGAAGTCCGTCAGAAAACACTTGTTTAGTTCTTTATGATCAGATGCAAAAACTGTAACTAGAAAAAGGAAATCCTTAGCTGAATGTCAGTAAAATCCTCTAAATTAGAGAATCATCCATAGTCCTGGTTGGAAATTCTCCATCAAAATGTCAAGATGGACCAAAAAAAAAAAAAAAAAAAAAAAGAGGTATCACTTTTCCAGAGAGAAAAATCCAAGTTTGGGCCAGCTCTGGCGCTTCAGCCATGGAAATGGATCCCAAATTAAGTGACAAACCTCATTGCTCAAACACAGCAGAACCAAACAGGTCATATTAGATCCTTGTAGCAAAAAGAGAGCACAGACATGCAGGGAAGAGGTTACTATCTGTAAAGTAATTCATCAATCCAGTCCCTCACTTGGACCATCCCTTAGCATACAAACCAGACACACCAGCCCCAGAGCTCACTTCCACACCACAGCACTCAGCTACAGATTCCACACCACTATTTCTATTATCTCAACAAAACAAATGGAAAAGGCAGATATCCCAATTTGCACCATAAAAAGACTTGGATAGAAGAAAAGTCACGTTTGCAGAATGTAAACAGAGATTTCATAGCACTGGGTCCTCATTTTTATCACATCAGGTAGCTCTTCCTTTCCAAAGGAGTAACTAAAGGTTGTTAGACATGCTACAGCTTTGGGTTTACGACAGCAAACCATTTTTTTAAAAAAAACTATTTGCAACAAATGTTGCTAGGCAGTAAGAAAACCAATATAAACACTTGTAAATGCTCTACTGAGAGGCAGGAAGGAAGAAGGCAGCTAGTGCTGAAAGGATTAGATGAGGATTTGATTTTAAAACCCTATAAACAACAAGTATTTAATGGAAGAGAATCGGAGACCTTTTTTTCTCCTTAATGCATGTGAATCTACACCCAATAAAAATATAATCCGTTCCTTATTTTGTGCAGTGTGCATCATACCACCGCACCCAAAAAAGTATTGGAGAAGTAAATACAGTTGCAAAACTAAAATAAAATATCCTAGTCAGGGAAGAGAAATTAAAACATTTGTGCGAAGGGCAGAGAGTTGTTTTCAGATAACTAATAACATGAGGAAACATGGGCAATAGTTCCCAAATGCAGAGTCATTTTTTGTGCCAGAATGGACAGACGAGGTAGAAGCATGCCTTTTCAATGCAGTATTTCAGTCTCTGCTGTACAAAAGATGCTGAAGAGGTTTATTATCTCCTGCCTTCCCCCCACTTGTCTCACATCCCCAGCAAATGAAATCCTCTAACATGAATCTACTGTTCACTGTCTCCTACTTCAACCCAGAACCAAGAAATAAACCCATGGGGTTTGCACATTTTGATCTTGCTCCTCTTGATTCAAGACGGCTTTTTAAAGAAGAGGCAAACAAAGGAGGAGCTGGGCAACTCACCCAATTTTTTTGAGCACTATAGTGCCTTTAACCCTACATCTACCCTTATCGCTGCCAAGGTAGACACGGTCTTCATCTGCAGGGACCTTCTTATTGCAGTGTTCACGCAGTGCACTGAGGGTTTGGCCTTCAACACACTAAGCACCTTTACTCCTCGCTGGTGATGAGTTGAGTGCACTCACCACTATCTTCAGTTTGATAACAGCTCCTGAGAGATACACAGCCTGATGAAGAGGGCACCCAGTTCACAGGTTCGCCTACGTACTACAGAGGCAAGCACACACCACAGTGGTAACACCAAATGGGTGCACCTGCCCAGATGGGTGCAGGTGAGTCTTGGCTCCTCTCTTCACCCCTAGAGCTGACTGCACCTGAGGTACCTGCAAGATGGAAGCTAAATAAGCTATTTTACAGCAGCACTGAGCTGAAGTAACTACTCTCCTCTCCCCTCAGTAACCAGCTAGCTCTGAAAACACTCAGACTGCTCGAGTTTGCTGCACCCATCCAGGCAGATGTTGCCCAAAGTAAGACCAGCCACAAAACCTGTGGCAGAGTCAAAAGGAAAGAAAACCTTCTCAATCCTCCGTTCTGAGGAGGAAATCTCTTTGCTTTAGAAGATCCTTTAAAGATCAACAAAGGAGCTCAGAAAAAAAGAGATCCAGCTGAATGAGCCAACATTTTATTTCATTTCCCTCAATTTTATGCTCTCAGCTCTTTGTGCAAATAATTATAATGCCATGAAAGGGAAAGAAAACTGAGGAACAAAAGAGCTCCAAGGCTTGTTTTTCATCATCAAGGAATCATGGCTGCAGTTTGAAATTTCAGAGATGCTGAGGCTCTCAGATATGTAGCAAGCCAGCCTGTGTTTCAGCAAGCCTGAGATTTGGCCAATTCAGTCCAGAGTCCATTTGCTGCAGGGTCAAAAATGAATGGCAGTTGTAGCAGCAATGCAAACCAGATCACATAACTGAAAGACTGTAAGCATTAGTAAAGACTGTGTTTCCAGCAGACAAGCAATACTTACAACAGATGTGGACTCAATGTAGAAATTACTCAGTAAGATTCTCTGGCCTGCATTACACATGAGGGCAGACCAGATTATAATCATGACTTCTTTGCTGCCATCTATGAATCTGAAGAAGTGCAGAGCTGCACTTCTGTAAGAAGCACTGCCTTGAGACTTCCCTTCCCACATTATAAACAGGAACATAAGAATTTCCAGGACATTTGACTTGGTGTCACATGACAGGAAAAGAATCACCCTAATGAGAATCATTAAAGACTTGAAAAACTTGTTGCCTTATGAAAAACTTCTGATATTCAACTTATTTATCTTAAAGAGAAGGTTATAATCCAGATTAATCAGGGTATGAAAGTGACCACCTGTGGTGTGAGAATTAGAGGGCTTTTCAACCTAGTCAACAGAAATACAACAAGAGCCAAAACATGACAAATTGAGATAAGTTTGGGTAAGAAACAGGGTATTTGTTCTGTTTTGTATATAAACAGGAATGGCAATGGACCAAGGAAGATTGTACCAATGGTTGAGGTGAATTCTTTAACACTGCTAATTTTTCAGTCAAGACAGGACGCTTTCATAAGAGATCTGTTCTTGATCAATCAGATATTAATCTGGGGAACTTGTCTCTGCTTGGTATCTACGGCAAATGATTTTCTTCTGCTTCACCACTTTGCACAGTGTCTGAGCACAATCCTCTTTCAGTCTTTATAACATAGGAATTGTTTCAATTGGATCAGATCAATGAGTCAACAGTGATACAGTTGTTACTTCACAGCTCATCCACATAGCTGCTTCTAAATGAACTCCTTATTTAGGATTATCCAGAGTATAATCCAGCGCTCTCAAAAAAGTATCTGCTCCAAGGGAGACTGTAATGTCAAAAGACTCCTTCTCTGAACCATGGTATTATACCGCTCTGCTCATAATTAGTCACTTGCAATTGTTACTCTATTAAACGGGCTGGCTACCGAAAAGCAAAATAACATTCTGCTCTGGTCAACAAGGTCCTACAAGGACTCTGTTTTTAGCATGACCCCTCCTATCCCAGCTAGAGGTATAGCGGCTAGAAGAGCCTCTCAGCTTGTCATAGCCAGCTTTGAATATGAAGCCTGTTGTGCTGCTCTTTCTAGGGGATATCAGTAGGAGGCACTCCTAGGACCACAGAAATAGGGGTTAGAAAGAAAAAAAAAAAACTTGAATGTTCTCTCTCCTCCCCAAGGCAGGACCAATTTGAACAAGGCATCCATCTCAGAAGGCTGCCTAACCTCTTCTTAAAGTCTTCCAAAACACAGACTTCCCACCACCTTCCCAAGCAACCTATGCTCAGCTTTAAGGGTTTTTTTCCTAATGTCTGACCTGCCTCTGCACATTGCTGTAAATGACCCTGTAACTGGGAAATAGATCATTCTTTTTTTTTTCTTCTTTTGTTTATTAAATAAAATGGCTGTTCTGTATACTTACAGGACTACTGTAAGAACAAACCATCAAACTGATTTTTTCCTTAACTGATTCACCATGATCTGGCACCTCTTTACTAAAATTAGCTCCACTTACAGATGTTGCCATGGTATTTGTTGCCATAATAAGGCACACCTCGTAGGTATAAGATGATGTCCTTTGGCAGCAGATAAGGCATCATTTGTTATACAGAAGAACTCCAGTGCTACCTACCAGTTCACATTCCTGGTTCTTGCAGGGAGTCAGACCATATTTCTTCAAGAGTATCATCTCCAGCAGGACATCCTCCCCCACCCCGCGTTATGCAGTATTGGAGGCTGTGGTACAAAAAGCTCCATCTGAACACTGAAGCACAGTGTCTGCACCTGGAAGCCAGAGGTCTGCCTTAGCACCCAGCCTAAGTAGCATCTTTTACCAGCTTCTCTCGAGGCAAGGATTTCCACTGATCTGCCCCAAGGTTTGCTCATGGGAGTTTTGCATGCTAACTTCATTACTCTTACAAGGCCTGACCCAAAGTCTAGAAAAATGCCTGGAAATATTCTCACCCACTTTCTCAGAATCTGGATCCTACTTTAGTGATCTACAGCTAAATAACTTCTACATATTTTCTCTCTCCAAACTAAACAATCATTATTGTACATTGTACAGTGCACAAATTCTTCAGAACTCTTCTAATGATCTTCCTTCACCCTTCTCAGAAGCATTTTCAGCTCAAGGGAACCTTAGCCCTCCACTTTGTATCATCAATGGCAATGAATGAATGAGCACTAATCCTTAAATACAAATACATTCCGATTGTCATCCAAAGCTTGCAGTAATCAATGAGAAGAGTTCCTGACATGCAGGTACTCTAAAACAACCCTTGATTGAACACCTAAAAGGACACATACAAAACTATCTGCAACTCGCAAACAGATGAAGTGAAAAACTAATACCAAAACAGCCCTTTCTCATACTAGAACACTGTCTTGCTCATAGCTGGAATATCTGTATCCAACCCCAAGCCAGGCTGTGTAGAGTTTTACAGCAAAATTTATCAAGATCCAAGGAAAAGTTATGGGGCTGGATGGCTTGTGCTTGTGGCTTGGAATCAGATGCATGGGAAAGTAGTTTTTAAACAGAGCCATTTGCACCGGCCTAATTTTTTGTAAAAGATGGAGCTGAAGTTGGCCTTCTGGCATGTTTTTTTTCTTGTGCCTGCTCCCAAGACCCCTTGTAGACTTCTACCAAGAGCAAAGGCACAAGTTCAGAAATCAATGTCTTTCTGATTTCAGACAGCCCTGAAGCACATTCTTAGAGCTCTATTACACAGAATCAAAGAGGTTTTTAGGTAAGCATCCAGCCTGTAAGACCATCATCAGAATTTTTCTGGATCATCTACCCACCTTGAAGAGTTCAGGAGAATAAGAAGCAGAGAGAAAGATTAAAAATGCACTCCAACATAATCATAACGATACATTTTCCATCCTGAACAGATGGAGACACTAGGCCAAATCTCAAAGGAGAATTTAGTAGTGCAACTCACATTTTTCCTCACCCTTTCACTTACATAAGCTCCTTTAGTCTCACAGTATCCTGAACTAAATTTACTTTCCAACAGGTCATTGACAATATTCCCCTTCTGTCCTTACAAGTATATGCAATTCCCTCTGAACTTGCATGTAATGCAGATCATATCTTGAAAACTCGAAAGAAAGGAGCACAGCAGTGAAGCAACAAAGAGCAGAGAGCAACACGTGAGCCTCGATCATCTCCATTCCATGTTCTCATTCTCCAGACCGAGATTTGCTTGTCTTCTCAAGGGAGTCTCCTTCACACGCTGGACTGTAGCCACCATCAGGGCATTGCTTACAGCCACACATCGCTTACAGTGCACCTTCCTGACCAGGCACAAACAACAGATGGGTTTAGAAGAGATGTATGCGCTGCCCACACTCAAGATGGGAAGAGCAAAGGAAAGAAGGAAGAGCTGGCTAGAAAATCACAGCAATTCAGGGAAGCAATTAGGCCTACTCTTCCCTATGCCCTCTACTGCAGTGCAAACAGCAAAGGCTCCACCCAGCCAAGTTTTTGAGAGAGCACAAAGCACTCATATGACTTAGATTCATGAGACTAAGACAAGACCTTATACAACACCTCTAAAGGGAAATCCCATACCTCCCCATCTTGTTTGCAACTTCCTTATCTTTAGAACTACTGACCACATGAAGAAAAAGAAGAGCAAGGAAAAAAAATTCCACACACTGACACAGTCCTTCGGAAAGTTTGTAAGTCATCATGTTAATTAAAATTCAGCGAAGCCGTTTACCCCAAAGTCAGCCTTCTCCCTGAACTCCCTTATTGTTTTAAATGGCCAGGGGAGTCAGTGAATGCAATGGAAACACCTGGCCAATGAATTACAGCTGTGCAAAGTGACAGCCCTCAAGGCGAATAAGCTTCTTGCTAGGACCTATTTAAGCCTCTGTTTCAAGGTGAATCTACACCATCCAATTTCTCATTCAGATCCATCCATTGCAATCAGGTACACAAGACTGGTCCCTCCAAACATACGTTCCCAGCAGCCTGACCATTCTTGTGTTGTCAAATTCCCTCCCTCCCCTCACAAAGGCACCTTATGCTAACTTTAGAGCAGCACTTTCTGAGATCAATGATAATTGACTGATTAAGTATGCCTAATGCTGCCAGAATGTGAGCTGATTGTGTAATGGTGCTAATTAGTAACTGCCAGAGCTCATTCCAATTATTAACCTTTATGAATGTCATTTTTAAAGATAAGAGTTCCCAATACAGCCTACTGCAGTATTCGTAATGGTTTTTGTCACACAGGATGAGAGGGAACAAAGTGACCACTGAAGCTGAGATAAAGGGGGATCAAGAAAGAAGCCCTATGAACAAAAGATTTTACCTTTCCTTGCAAGCAATACAAAAACTTAACAATAGAAAGGTGAAGAAAAGCAGCATCTGGGCAGAAGAATTCAAGAATCCATTTTTCCACAACAACCGAACTACACAGCAATGCTACTGCCAAGCATCCCTCAAGAGCTTCCTAGCAGCACAAGTATAAAGGGAACTGCCTTATTTCCTCAGGGCGCATGCCTGGGAAGTGCCACATCCAGCAACGGTCAGGAAGCAGAGACAAAAGCAGAACAGGTTGCAGAGGCTGATGTATCGCATATCAAGGAAAAGCACGGTTCCCAGTGTCTGCACAGTCACACCTCTGGCTCTTCCGAGTTATACTATGTGACGGTGGACATTTCATGAGCTATAATGAACCACAGTCATTAGGGCAGGGGGCCCTCAGCTTGCTGGTAGAATCACACCCAGCAGAACAACTAAGCTAAGTCCACAGCCCACTCTTCTTCACCCTCTTGATATATATCTGTCCCCCAGACAAACCACAGGCACTGTCACTATAGAAAAGCTGTACTTCCAAAGTGGAGACATGGGATGCTTGTGTATCCCACCACACAACAGGGCCATGTCCTGTTACGTAGCCACACTTATGCTCACCACAATTAAAATGCACAGGACAAGACACAAACTTGTCATGTGATGTGACTAACAGTCCTCTGCCTCTCTGACAGGGTGGTGTTGGAGCAAACGACACTCCAAGCCCTCAGAGAGACCACATGGTCCACCACAGACTCCCCTGCCATGTACTCTTCCTAAAGGAAAAACAAAGCTTGTCTCACATTGTTTCCCATGCCTTGCACAGTAGAAAACATGCATATGTGGGAACAAAGCTAGATGTCCTGTGTTAACTCTGTATTCCTCCTAGACATCCCTTTTGCCTTTATTGGTTACAGATAATAGAACCAATGGGATTTTAATCTTCCATGGGATATTTATTCTCTGCTCTGCTAGAGACATACTGAATGATCTACCATGGTCCACTGCTTACTCTGTAGCTTTAACTACTCCATGGCAGTAAAACACCATCTCTGAAACCTTGCATTTTAACAGATGATCTTCCTGCCTTGGCTCTTCTCAGCCACACTTACTGCTATAAGTAACCCAAAGAAAGGACAAGCTCTCCCACACCATGACTTTACAGATACCTATGTTGGATACACTTCAAGGTCAACAGCTTTTCTGCGATCCCTGAAACCCATGGATGGATCATGGTCTGCTGGAGTCCTCAGGGCATCTGTGCACCACAGGCTGCTGTGCGGACTTGTATGATCCTCCTGTTCCCAAGCCAGTCTGTGGGGCATATCTCCTGTGTGCAGACCACTCTCCCCCACAGTGTTCCTGACTTTTGCTCTGAACTCGCTGCTATCCCCTCTTACAGGGCCAATAATCAACAGCAGCCAACAACTTCCTTCCTAAAGCAAAGCACTGTTTAATTACAATCTTTAACATTTCAGAGAAAGAGATGCAAGATGACAGACTCTACGTGCAATTCTCTTTCCTTGGGGCTGATTACTCCTTGTGACCTTCAGACCCCCATAAGACCTTCACCTGTGGTCCAGCGATGAACTGCTGTTCCCTTCTGCACACCTCTCTCCAGTTAGCTTTTGAACCTCCCAGGGCTTGTACAGACTGGTGCTGCCATATCCAATTCTGTGATTTAAAGATGGTACTAGTCCCAGATTATTGCTTGCCAGCCCCATTCTTCTGCATAGCATAGTGTATGAACTCGATCTCCAAGGTATGCGAGTCCATGCCAAGACCCTGGGCTGAGAAGTGGCACAGCTGAGCTGCAGACATCTACCTAGCCCTGCCAGCTCTGCTATGAAGTACTTTAACCTTGGCAATGGTTACAGATAACTAAAAACAGTCACATCTGAAATGTACCGGAACTCATTCATGAAAGCCCATAGTAGCCCTCACCCCCAGAAAAAACTACTACCTGATTTTGAGGTAAAGCCTGGAAGTGAAGTTTGCACTAACAGCCCAGCCACCTTCCTGTAGCCAGTTGCCTACTACCATCTTCCCACAGACCCTCTGAGCTAGCCCCCAGATTCAAACAGGAAAACTTAACAGCTCAGTTACAGGTATTATACCACATTCATAGGATTTATTACAGGGCAATATCCCTGAACTACTCCACAGCAGCACCACACTTGCACCTCTGACCAGACTTGCAGGATGCTGAAGGCTTGAGTCCTGCAGATAGCCTTTTGCTAGATTTATGCACCTGGGCAATAAACTTCAAGGATAACTGGATATGTGCAACTACTAATATTTACAGATGCAGTTCTCTAAAGTAACTGGCCATCAAAAACCCAGAAACAAGCCCTAATAATCTGGTTATAGAATGGTCACACTAACCTTTTACAATTTTTATACAGAGGCAGAAACTCTATATGTAAAAATGCACTAGGTTCCTATTATCTAGTAGTGTATAGGCACTTTTGTTTACTTCTTGGTCAGGCATACTGTAAAAGGATGGCTGCCAGATTTTACAGATGAAGAACATGTGGTAAGTAAATAAATCAAAGGCTACCTTCCAGGCTGGAGGAATGTAGCTGTTTGTAGATATTATTTGGAGAAGTGACCGTTTGATACTGAGCACTTATTAACTGCATTGGAAGCCTAATGAATGTACTGCAGAGATAATGAAAGAGAGACCAAACTGAAAGAAAGATGGAAGGATTTCTTGCAGGTTTCTTAACAATATTTCTCCATCCTTCAGATTATTTATAGCCATTATAAAATGGCAGTGCACTTGGGAGGAAAAAAAAAACACAACATAATAAAACACCAATATAAACAGACACAACCCATGTTAAAGTACTATATTCTACCTGCCACAGAACAAAGCATCAAAGATTTATATGACTTGGTGCCAAGCCTAATTGGAAGGAAAAGAAAAGTAGAGAGGAGGAGGGAGATGGGAAGAAGGAAAAAGAAGAGAACAGGTCACTCAGAGAAATAAATCATATAGCTTGATTTAGTCTAGGCATAGTGCAGACAAGGGAACTGTATGCCCCAGCAAGCCATGATGCGGCACCAACATGGGAGATGCCCAGCTGTGTCAGTGTGAGAACCTGCTGGTTCCTGAGCCAGCCCTGACTGCCTGGAAAGTAAATGGCAGCGCTTGTCTACGTCTAACACATTAGAGGTTAGGGGACTTCCTGAGCCACAGGTAATGTCTTAGCATATAATAATCCTTTATAGAATTTTTTTTTTCTTCTAGTAGCTTGTCTAGACTTCACTTGAACCCTGGTGAACTTCACCTACTACAACATCCTCCAGAAAGAAGATCTACGGATTAACTACATGTTGTCTGAAGAATCAAATTCTTTTACTTGTTCTGAACATTTGTATGATGTTCCTTCATTCTTGCATTAGTAAAGACCCTATCCACATCACAAGAAATTTTATAAATTTTTATCATATCCTTTCCCGGGCATCTCTTTCCAGTCTTTCCAAGTCCTACTAGATCTGATCTAGTATGAAAGTTATGTAATTTATTAGGAACAGTTTGATTTTGCAATTAATTGTTTGCATATTTATAAATGAATTTAATTTGTGGTCTTCATTAATACTGGCACATACCTGTGTTGAATGCATCCACTACTAACCTGTGCCAGTAAAACTCCCCTGCATGGTAAGAAGCGATCAGAAAAAGACATCAGTAAGGCCAAAACAAATTCATCTTTAAGTGTGGCTTCCTGCAAAAAGTTTTGCAGTTGGCATCCAAATCTAATTAGAATGTAAGATGAGATAACTCAACAAAAGAAGCAGCTCTCTAATGACAGCAATGGAATTACTGCTCCAAATGATAAAGAAGAGATGGAATAGCCAATTCCTGTTAACAGATGCAGCTCTGCTGATGCAGCAACAGTCACAACACTCTCGGGATCTGCAACAGCAGGTTCTTGGCTACAAACTCCCTCCTGAATGCTGCCTCACTACTTTTCTAAACAAGGAGGCAAAGTACTACAAACACACCTTAACTGCAATCCCTGACAAGATGGTTCAGATGGGTTGTGATGCTTCAAAAATACATTCACTTTTGGCAAAACTCCCTCTGGCCATCCCTGCCAACCCCCCAGGACTAAATGCTGGGGAACATGATCCAAGTCCACAATTTTCTTCTACAGAGACAGGATGTCTGTCTTCTTGAGGCGCTTATAATCAAAGAAGTCCATTAACAAGGACAGAAACACTTCATTAAATATACCATATATTAGCCATAAAAGCAGGGACAACTATATTGTTCCAGCTCTGTGAAACACGTGGTTTGGGGGGGTTGGTTTTTTTTTTCCCCACAACAAATTTCATTAATTAGCACTGAGATCCTTAGACCTGTATCAATACCAGAAGAATTTTAGAAGATTCAAAAAAAAATTTTTTTTAAGACAACATCTGGAAATCCTCAGAGTAAATATCTTTTTGACATTAAGTTCCCTACATTTCCCATTCCAACTTCTAGCTTTCTGGAATAGGAAGTCTAGTGATCTGGACAGGTTTAAGTCCCCACAGTAGGGACGATCAAAGCAGGTTGTGTGCCTCAAAGGACAGGCTGGGGAAATTACATCATGTCAAAAATACAGTTTTTTGTTTTTTTAAACTACAGTTTCACGTTTTCCTTTTAGTTTACTATAGAATAAAATGATAGCTTTACAAAAAAAATGTAATAGCATCCAAGATAGCCACCAATTGGGCAATGGATGGAGAATTTCTGCAGTGTGGAAGACTCAGATCTCTGGGTTGAATAAGACAGCCACAGTAGGTCAGAAGAAAAATCTGTACTGCCCACTTACCTTTCTCCAAAAGGAGAAACAAAGAGTATTCCAGGTAAAGTATAAGGAAGGAAGTGGAGATAGTACGATTCTTCCCACAGCCTCTCCTCCAGTTCTCCTGATTTAGAGAACTCCAAATGCCTAAAAGAACTGTGGCATATCAATCATGTCTCCAGTGTAAACTCAATTATTCCATAGGAACACCTAAAGTACAAATAGCTCTTTGCTGAAGAACAGATAATGCAGAATGTATGATGCTTCTGCAGCACTGATCCAAAATCTGTAGATAGGTCTGCTCCTTCAGTGCCACATCTTAAAATAATTACTGTGAGCCAGAGGATACAGTCACACTATCAGGTTTAACAGCCACCAGCAAAAATATCCTCCATTAATTCATTCAATCTCCTTCTGAAATCCATTTACTCTTTATTTTTTCTGCTTCACAACATCCTGTAGAAATGAGTTACACAATTTAATTACTTGAGGAATAAAAAAGCACTTCCCTTTACGCTTATTCAGAGCAAGGGCTTGAACTTGGATCTTCCCCACACATGATTAGTATCAGTCTCTCCCTGGAGATTCTTGGTCTCTCCTGTTGCAGCTTTTTTGCTCAGAATATATAATTCAGCAATTATCAAGGAGAGAGGAAAAGAGAGATGGTGGCTGGTTGGGGCTTCTACCTGAAATGTGGAAAATGGAAGCAAAACAATGCTCACTTCTGCCCTCTCTCCATTTTATCTGAAATTTCACCTTTGCCCTAAGAATATTCCCTCAAAAAGTTTGGAATTTGATTGATTGCATTTTCATCTTGCCCCCTCTAATTCCATCTAGAGAAAAGAATTTTAACGAAAAATTCCCAGACATATTTACTAATAGGAAGATCTCAATAAACCCAGTAATCTATGAGGTCAAAACTGTTGTACAACAAAATGACCTTTCTAGACCTGTTTAGCATACACATTCCTTACACAAATGTATCTGCAACATCCATCATCAGACCAGCTCTACCACAGCTGCATGTCTGGAGGCTGACAACTACAGCAAAACAGCCATGCTTTCAAGCTGTTAAAGATCTGTGGACAAAGCACAGTGTGTTGCACACACTGAGGAATGAGTTACACGCACATGTAAATGTGAACCTCTATACTGCCACCATGCAGCAACACACTATACCCTCACCATATTGAGATTCTGGTGCAGAACATACCCAAAACCAAGACGTAGCTATGTCTTCAGAGGATCACAGATATGAAAAAAGCACGCTGAATATGGGCAAAAGTTTTTAATTAACAGCCTAGCTGAAACACCACTACGATCTGCAGTTTTGTTTTTATTAATTCTCTCTGATTCAGCAGGAATTCCACCAAGGAATAGGGATGAGCAGATGCAGGGGGAAGCACATTAATAAATCATAAGTGTCATTAAAATTTGTAAACTAATATCTTCTGGGAAGTCTTGGCAATTAGTCTCAGAGCTTTCTTGGCAAACAAAAAATTAATAAATCCAAAAGGTCCCAAGTTTGATGAAATCCCCGCCCCCACAGAAAGGTCATTGATGGAGCAATTAAGAGACACAACAAACAGACCAGCCAGAAGGCTGGTTCATGAAAGACAAATGAGCTCCATGGAACAAGATGACTAAGGCATCTTAATAAACAGAGGTAGGATTCAGATCCACACACCACGCCAAGACATGTAGGAAGGCTTTATAACTTGCATTCACTGCACTACTTCTGTTTGTGTGACTCTGCATTGCGCCCTTGTGCCCCTCCACCCCAAGACAGCATTAACTTTTTTGCTTGATAAATTAAGGGACCACCAGAAAGCAGAGGTGTGAGCCTGATTATTCCCTTGTGGAAAAAATCCTACAGAATGTAACAGGAATAGGGAAGCAACAGAAAGGAAACAGATGAAAATTCTCTCCAGAAGTCAATTGAACACTTTCAGAATGAAATAAAAAAAGAACTTCTCTTATTACCATGGCTGTATTTACCTAACTCTAAAATATAACCCTGAACTTAGGATAAGCCTATCAATTTTCAGGGTTGGTTCTCAAAATAAATGTTTAAATCAGCCTTAACTCATGTTATTCATTTTTGCAATGACAGCATCTCCTGCAGTTCTGAACTGCAAAGGATGTACACTCTGGACACCACCTGGGGCAGTCTCGGAGGGCTAAACATACGGTTCCCACTTTTTAAATCTTTTCTCCCCTCTACCCTTTTTTTTCCCCATTCCTATGAAACTTCACATCCAGCCTCATATCCCAGATAAATCAAAACAATCCCTATGTACATTTCCTGAAGTCCATAATAAAAGATTTGTCTTTATTCCCTTGACAGTCACATCTCAAAGGATAATGAATCATCTCAAACCAGAAAAGCATTTTGAATCAGTTTGGAATACATTACTTCAGATCGCTTCACGTGTGCACAGGGATAGGAAGGTGAATGGTTATCACCATCTGATAACTGGCAACTTGTAACCCTCCTGTCACAGATACCCCCCAAACCAGCAGACACAAGGAAGCTAAGCCACTCCTTCATTGCTTTTAATAGTTATGAAAAGAACACAAAAAAGCTATTTTATGTCTAACCTTTTATGAAAGTTTAGCATCCCCACAGGATCCCTAACACAGTGCCCTTTATCCACTAATTCTCCTCCTGGCTATACTCTTGCCACCTGTCTGGCTTTCTCTCCTGCTCCTCTTTCTTAACAAGGACCCGCTTTCTGATGCCTGCTGCAACACATGCACAGGTGGACAAACACAGATGTCAGGAGTCCCTGCCAAACCTGATATGTCAGCTTGAGCAAGAGAACAAGACCTGTTTCTCCAAAACAAGCAGGCATTTGGCCATGAGAGCGAAAAAGAAATTTTCACTTGGCTCAAGACTGCTCCATTTTCTATTCTCCACAGGTAGTGACTACACAGCTCTTCAGGCCAAGGAATTTCTCTTTATTAAATGACCACGATCTTCACCTGGCAGCAGCTAGCTCAGGAATGGGCCAACGTACAGCTGCTGTGCATCTTCCAAACAGTTCAAGCATAGCTCCCATGCCAAGATGACATCCCCTGACTGACAGCCAGGCTGCATTGAGCCGGGGTAACCTGAATCACCCACTGTGGGAAGGAGGCAAGTCAGCAAAAGTACTTCAGGCTAAAATCTGGATTACTCCAAGATGCTGCTGAATGCCCACCCCAGGCCCATCTCAGGGTGCTGGGAGCCCTGGGGAAGCCCTGTCATCTCTTTGGCCGCCTGCTGCATTTCCCAGCAAACACAGTCTGCACCTAGTGGCTCCTATGGCCAGAAAAAACAGCCATCGCTGAGCTAGGCTATTTGTAGGTTCTAACAAACAACAGCAACCACACTTTTGGGCGTCCTGGTTTTCAAATCCAAGAAAAGTCAGGAATATGCCTGCACACCCCGCTGGCTCCTTCCCTCTGTCCACGGATGGCTTACTGCAGGTATGATTAAATCCTTCTTTTCATCAGTAGAGGAATTCTGCACTTTGCACTGTTGCTATAAAATGCCAAATAATATAGTAATGGGAAGCATCATTACTTCAAAAAACAGCTCAAATAATTTTATGCCTGAATATAGTCCTTCAGAAAATAATATACAAAATACATTTTATCAGCGTAATAGTGAAAAACAATACATATAAGAAAACTTGACAGTACTGCAGGGGGGTGTCATCTGGTCATGGTGGCTGTCTGGAGACTGCTTTTCAATACAGCAAGTTCTAGTGAAACCACAATGCTCTATTTCAAAATATGGGCAGAGCCTGACTGGTACCAAGTGTGAGGCAGCGTTCAGACTTGGAGTCATCATTCTCAACACCACAGTCTAAATACTGCATTGCCACTAGGGCAGAACCAGGCTTTTAATGAAGCTATGGCTTTGCTGAGACCATTTTTCAGGTTTGCTTGCGTTGCAGAGGAAGATATGGAAGTTTGAGTCATGCAAGCAGTTTCCTGATCCTTGCCTCACCTATCTTGGAGGCAGATAAACTTGGAAAAGGGAGACTAGGCCCCATCTCCCAAAAGTGAGCCATTCACATGGCATTTCACACTGCATTCACCATTTCACACATTCAGAGCAGACCTACCTGAAGTCACCTCCCTCTGTAACCCATGAACATAGGGCACAGAAATCAGCATGAGCAATGAAACTTTGCAAAAGAATCAAATACTAGAGGTACACTGAAAGATGCTGATGGTCTCCAGAGGCAATGTAGGAGGCTTAGAGACAAGGATAGGGGAAGAAATACCATAAAGCCCTCTGGTAGTTTGAACAGAACCAAATGAAAGAACAGTGCAAGCCATAAGGAAGTTTACAACTAAGCTGAGAGGTTTTACTCCTCTCATTTCCAAGCTATGAGTTGTAGCTGGCCTGTTCTACAGTTGCCTCTGTTAAAAAGCTGAAAGCTTTTTGTAACTCAACCCAGAGGGTAAGAAGACAGACAGACCTCTTCAGGCACAGTGGTCACAAGGGTAAAAAGGCTTGGGGACTTTTTACCACAGCCATGGAAACATGATTTTTTTTTTTTTTTTTTTTTGGGGGGGGGGGGGGTAAATAAACAAGAATGAATATATGGAAGAATTCCTCCAGTAACATTTTAGCCTCTTAAGCAGCAAGAGCCAGGCAAGGTTTTGAGTATGGGTTAACGCATGGGCCGACATGATGTAACATTAAATAATTTAGTCAGGACCACAGGCAGAGGAGAGGAACTCCAGGGGACCCATCAAAGGTGCGTAAAATGGCAGTAAGGACTCAGAGCTGACACATGCAAGAGCTTGCACTTTGGAAGAAAATCTGAAGTGCTCCCCACTGCCTAATTAGCTGATGTGTTGCAGTTGTGGCTATCACATTGATCATAAATACCTTCCTGTTAACTTGTGCTTCTCCTGTCTGTTGTATCATCCTGTTGTCTCTTTGTCTTAGTTCAAGATTGAAAGCTCCCTCGGGATGGAGGTTGTCTTTTCATCTACCACAATCCAAATAGTTATAATCATTGCTGGATACTAAATAAGGTGACAGTTGAGAAAAATTTCATTCCGTTTTTCTTAGCAGAAACAACTTCTCAGCCCACACTGACTAAAAACAGTTGAAAACATTTTAAAAACTTAAAATATTATAATGGCAGCTTCAAATACTTATCCCAGAATGTCACGTTAACAGAACCCTGCCTCAAAACTGTACACCTTAAATAGGAGATAGGATTAGCAGCAGGCAAGAAAATATGTACATGGATCACTCTTTGCTTGCAAACCCTGGGAGGTCTAGAAGGGCCACAGAATAAGAAACAGAGCTCAGGAGATTCCTCCTGTTTTTCTATGCTCACAACACGACAAGGAAACAACCAGATAGCAGTAAGACTAACAAATGAATTTCTTTCTGCCCAGCATATAACCTACAGAACTCCCCATACATTATATACAAATGTAACATCTGAAATCAAAACTCACTTACCACGATTTCTGTGTTCACACCTGGAAATGCTGTGAACACGCACATTTAAAGAAATAAACCATTGAACAGATCTCCCCTTCTCTCTTCCACAGAAAAAGGCAAAAAATGCTTCACTCTTCGTTATGAATGGTGCCTTTTGGCACTGTATTTCACATATCTAACTCTCCCATTCTCCCCTGTCAGACAGATTCCTATTTGGACCACAATTCCCATGAAGTGGCAGGGTCCCTGCTCTTGATGAAGGGAGTTCAAATTTCATGATGCATCACCGTTGTGCAATTACAGTTCATCGTGCAAGATGACCCCTGACTTGAAGAGGGTTTGGGAATCTGAGCTTCTCCAACAGCACTTTAAAATCAAAACCATTCAGGTTAACTGATAAGGGGAAGGAGTATTTTCCTTTTGTTGATGGAGAAAGTATACATCCAAGTCTCAATCCAATTTTTAATTAAAAGCAGTCAGAATTTCAGCTAGGATTTTCAGCAGTTACCCCATTAGATATTTCACTAGGCAATGAGAATTGATGAAGGTTTTGCATGCCTGAAAAGCTTATCTAATTTTTCTAGATATATTTGCTGATATATGAAAAGACCTCTTCCCCCAAAATTTTGATGTCTTATACCATGACAGGTACAACAACAATAAGATACGTGCTTTCACTGGAGAAAAACAATCTCCTCTGCTCGGCTGGTGAGAGAAACAAAAATACAAACCACAGCTGACAGAAATCTCTTATGACCAAAAAGAGAAGCAATACTCAGAAGGGTGTGTTGCAGGGGTTGTTTGGTTGCTTTTTTTTTTTTTTTTTTTTTTTTTGAAGCTGGTTGGTACCAATAACAACAGATGCTTTTTCTGTGAATTTTTCAACCTCAGAAACCTGAATTTACTTATTAGAGCAATGTCTGTGTTCTTGTATTCAAATGCTGAGTAGCATTTCCTCTGTTTAAACTTGTATCAGCCTGAGAGAGGAGCAGCTTGCAGTATAACTGTTAATTCTCCTCTCTCCCTCTTTTGCTCTTCTTCCCTTTTTTAATTACATTCAGAATGTTTTCTTATTGATTTACTTGTCTTTGTATTTAGACGCAGGGATTAGAAATTTTTCTCATATTGCAACTCAGTTTTCCATTAAAAGCAGCCTCTCATGCTATAGCCCAAGGGAACCAAGCAGAATCTTTTGATGCATGAAGTAGGCAGAGACAAGATGATAACTGGAGATTGCACTGCACCCTGCTCTGTCCTAGCATCCTTTGAAGCGCTGGCGTGTGATTGCTCTCTGCCACATAAGCCACTCCTCTCTTGTGGAAGCACCTGTGTTTGCCAAGGCTTCAGAAAAGACATCACACAGATGGCACTATTGCTCATATAAGCAGAACTCTTGGTTAGCAGAAGGAATGTGTGTTAGTCCCAGAAAAGACAAAGGAAAACAAAAAACGCCTGGAAATATCTGGACTGTCTTTTGATGATTACTCGATAGTTGTATTCAATTTGTGACCTGCCAGCTTCTAGGGCTCAAGGATGACTTTGAAGGAGTTTGCAAAAAGTAACTAAGGAAAGCAAGGCTATTGCCAGAAGGCTTAAATTCACTTTGCAAAGACAGATCCTCATTTTGAAAATTTCAGGGGCTCAAAAATTAAAAGAAAATATTGAAAAGTATTCATTTAAATAATGCAGAGATTCAGATGCCTTGATGTGCAAATGAAACATAAAATCCTGAGAAAAGGAGTCAATTCCTCTTGACTTATTGCTTCCACTTTATCTATTTGCATTTCTACAACACCCTGTCCAAAGGAACTGAAAATTATTCTTTAATACTCCACATTCCCCTCTAAACCACATCATTGTTTAAGCCTGAATTTTCCAGGTAGGAAACGCTAAGGTTTAAAGCCCAGCAGCCCTACCTGCTGGCTCTTACTTGAGCATCTGTAGTTGACTCCTTTCCTCCAAGACCTTGGAAGAGAAGCCAGGAGTTCTGACTTCTCAGCCTGTCTGATCCTCAGGACCCCACGTTTGCCCCTGTTTCACTACAGGAGAGCACTGTCCAGGAACAGACTGAAATGCATTCATGAGTTGGCACGTTTCCCCAGATGAACAAGAAATGAACATGAGATGCATTCAGTTGTACTGACCATGAACTGCGTCTTTGTCACTCTGGGAAGACTCCAAAAGGGATGCTGCTGCTACCTTTGAGCAGAGCTCAGGTGCTGCTGTGATCTCAGTATTAGGATAGGATTTGCCTGCTTGTTACGATATTTATGCAGAGCAGGTTGCTCGGCAATTATATTTAAAGTACAATCACAGTGCCATTTGTACTTGTTAGGTAAAGAGGCAAAAGTTTTTAAGGCTTAAATACCTTGAAAAGTACCAGGTAAGTGGCAATGACTGTGCTCTCTCTTATTAGCTGCATGGTTATTTATACTTTTGCACATTACCATGGTACGGTGCAATTAGGCTTTGGAGTTACTGTGCAAATTGAGAAGTTTCAAGAGCTCTTCTCAACAATTAACCCTTAATGCATTAACTGGCTCTTGTTGCCTGGGAAATAACCACACAGTGCACTCTCAAAGTCTCCTCCAAACAGGGGCTTTTAAATTAACTCAGAACATAAACCATCTGCCAAGAAGCGGCTCACATCCAGAGCTATGGTTACAATGCATTGACACCTTCACCAATTACTCCTGCTGCAGATTGAGCAATAAGCATAGTACACCAGGTACAACATCTGACATAAAGCGCTGCTCCGGCCTTTTATTTTTTAGCTGGGTCCTTCCCCGAGCCAAGACACTCCCATGCCAGACTAGGGACACGGCAAGGACATGACAACATCGGAGCCTACTTGTATCAGAGAAGACACCAAGCACCTCACTGTGGTACCTCTCATCGTTTGGTGGCTAAGGACCTCACAGCCCCCATCAATGTGGATCCACTGCCAAGACAGCCACCTCAGCTCACAGGGCTGAGGAATGCAGCTTGCATAACACAGCTGACTTTGCACGGACATGGACTAGCAAACACAGTACAGTGCCTGGTACAGGCTGTGCTCTAGGCAGCAGCAAAGATCAAGCGAGGAGTCAGCATTTCCTAACTAATTCCTAGGGGACATCAGCACGCGCCAGTATTTAAGTGCCACAGAAGAGATCACCTAGACATTCCTGCACTAAAAAGCCCAGTTTCTTACCAATGCTGCAGCTGTGGTACCATTTGTTGCCTACTGAGGGACCAGACAGCAAATGTTTCCAGCCATCTTCACTACAGACTGTACAGGTAGAGCCCCCAGCTAAGATCATACCGCACACTGTATCACATACACAGACTTGGACACTGTTCAATTTACTACCTGTGGAGACCGTCGTCATTGCCAGCCTCATGGCAGAGGCTCAGAGGAATGAATGGACTTATTTGAGGACACTCAAAGGTGAAAGAGAAAAAAACCAAGTTCCTCTACATGCCAGGCTGACACCTTACACCAAGCAAGCCTTTCCTTTGCAGACCTGCTTCATTAACGAATGTATTCTTAATCACATGCCCTTCTTCCAAAATCAACTCCCCGGTTTATCTCAGATTCCCTCCCAGCTCCTCTCTAATCAACTCGCTCAGTTATTCCTTTGCTCACCCTCCAGTTTTATGCAAGGTACAGTGCACCCCTCCATGCCAGTTGCTGTGATTTCTACAATCCACTTACCTCCACAGTGAGCTCTCCGTAACACTCCCCAAGTTGAAGTCGTAGAGCTTTGTCAGAATGAGAATCACCTGGGGGGAAGGGAGGGAGGAAGAGAAAGAGGAAAGAAAGAGAGAAAAGTTTTCCTTTAGACTGTATAACAATACACAAGGCATCTGAAATCACCCAAAGGAGAGCTTAGTATTTATCCATCAAAGTTAGGATATTATAGGATCAAGTAGGTAAAAACAACAAAAAAAATTAGCTTAACGCATCATGTAACTAGTAACATTTATTTTAATCCTTGGGATGTTTTGCATTTGAAATAAAACATGCCAACAGGAATTAATTGAACATTGTGAGCTGCCTACTCTCCATCTATGGTTATTTAAGGTTAGGGATAAAACTAGATGTGCCCTTGTTAACTGAACTGTCCAGCCAGAAACTGCACTTGACTTTCCCCCGCGCTGTTTCCCAAGGTGCTAATAGTGAAACTTCTGAGCCTCCATGGAAAGAAACAGAGAGTTCATCTACGAGGATCCCCACCCAGCAAAACAGTCCCTTTTTCCTGTGACAAGTTTTATTGTTCTCTGCCTGGTGTCTCTGATCTCCAGAAGCGTGAGAATATGGCTTCCACATACTACCACCTTTCCATGGTGCTAAGAAAGAGGGACACGGAGTACGGCATTCAGCTTTGACTCTGAGCACGACAAAACATCAGCTCTACCATCAGCACTCAAGGACAGCAAGAGCCTTCAAAGACCCACTAACTTTTTGGCAAGCCATGAAAACTCCTGAATCAGGTCCTTGCAAAACTGAGGTGGGAGGAGAGGGGAGGTAAAAGTTACCTGGGGGATCACAGAGAAATGTAATTTCCCTCTAAGCAACCTTGCTGTTCTGACTTGAGCTTTTTGCTGTGGGTAAATGTAATCCTTCTAGTTACCAGCTATTACCTAATTCTTCTCTCCCCCAAAACGACAGCTATGCATTCAGATAACCCGTGAGCCCCTGAGCTAGCTCCCAGGTCTGGTCAGGTGCATAACGACACACTGGAGGAGAACTTCCACAGCAGGATTGGAGATTCCTCAATGGAAGTTAAGAGCATTTGAGTATGCAGTCCTTGCTTTTTAGCATAACTCATGACATGCAGTTCATCCCCTTGGATTCAATGGGACTGGCCTTGGGAAGAGCTCTGACACATCTCTTCATTTTAGTTTTGCACTGTTTTAACATTTTGGCATTGTTTCCTCCTTGCATAGTTCAAGAGCAGGCTTGCTTCCCTTGCATCTGCTTGGGTGCTAAAAGCATCTTGGGTAACTTGTAGTAAATACTGGGGGCAGGAGGTTGACAACAGGTACTTCACATTTTGGTGAAAAGATGGGTGCAAATGAGAGATGTCACCCAATGGCATGGTTGCACTTAGTTTTCCTATGCAAGACAGATCTTTCCTAGTTCAAAAGCTACCTCTCCCTCCCTTCTCCTCCTCCCATAGCAATGGGACTTGCCACACCTTTCATTTGGGCTGAAGGGCTGCTGGGTGAGGAGTTTAAAGCTTTGCAGAAGGGAAAAATGCCAAAGGATTAATCAATATCACAACACTGAGGCTGCAGGAGTCGGTTACTGTCAGCACAATACCGGGAAGAGACCTGTTCCAATCGTAAGGGACCTTGGTACGTGACTATGCAGCCAATACCCAACTTAATGGCTTTAGAATAGATGCTCTGAGCATCCTCTCTCTACTGGACTCTCTTTCCCCCTCCCTTGATGGCATTTTGTCCCTTTATTTCCCCATGCAGAGAACTTTAGGTAGAAGATAAAAGCTGAGCAGCTTCCAGCAGGGTGTGAAAAGGAGCCTGCCAGGCAGATTTGAGTTGGCATATGCGAGCCCATGTCAGATTAAACCAATGCTGTGCGGCTGTGAATTAAGGACAATACCATTCTTATTGCAACTCTGCATACACCTTATGTAGACAAGGGGAAGAACTAGATGCAAATAGCAACAACCAAGGTTTGTACACTCCCTCCCCTTACACCAACCGACGGAAGCAGTGCAGCCTGCTCCCAACTGAAATCTGATGAGAGTGGTATTTTTAGGATGCTCCCTATATTCCTACAGAGACTCAGATAGGACCCTCTAGAGAGGGTGCAATGGCCCCATACCAGTCTCTCACGAGCCGTACAGCCCAGCATAAGTTCTGCCCAGCTAGAAACGACACCCTTCCCCTATGGCTCATAGCTCTCAGGAGGCTTCACAAGGTTAGTTTTCCCGTTTTGGAACCTAATCCCATAGAAGCCAAAGGGAAGACTTCAGCTGAGTTCTGCGGATCCTGGACCCAACCCTCAACATTAAATCAAGTCTCTGGGTCCTGGTCAAATTCCAACAGAAAAATTCTACCCTAAGGTGCCATTGCAATTGGAGGCAGCATCCATATTCTCCCAACTCTTTGCGTGCCTCTCCACAGGTCTCCTAGGCCCTGTATTTACGAAAGAGTCATTTATCTCTTGTAAACCTTGCAAACTACAGGATAACACCAGCTTTGCAAGAGTGGGTTGAATCCTAGTCAAGTTCCGAGTATAAATCCAAAGTAAAAGCATATTGTTAGTAGGGCTCTTCTGGATTTTCACCCAGGATGACTAAGAAAAATCCAGCCTGGCTTGCTGTTAATGCATGGAAAGCAAAAGCATAAGAATCCTTTTGCAGTTAAATCTCTCAAAGGGTTCCAGGAAATAGCATGAGTTGCCTGAGGCAGCGGTACTGCACAGTACAATCACAACAAGCTGTCCATAAAATCACTCACCGTGTACACCCAGGCTAAGCGACACTCTTGCACTACAACCCCAGATGGCTTCCACCCTGCCCCAGATTGCTTTTGAGACAAGACACTTCAGATTCAATAAAGGTAACATTTGCCACGGTCTGGGAGCTTGAAAACCAGAAAGGACTGGAGTGGCTTAACACTCAACTTTCCCAAGAAGAGCTACGAAAGCATGTTCCCTCCTAACACTGCCTCATGAGACTACGAGAGCAAATTTAACTGCTACAGAAATGCCACAACTCAAAGCCCAAAAGACAAAGCCAGTTCCTGGGTTGTTTTCAGATGCTTCTCTGGACACTAAGTTGCAGAGGAAGCTTCAAAAAGTTTCAAGAGGCTGTTCTGAGGGCTCCACATCATATTGCCACAACTGTACTAAGACAACACTAGAAGCAGGGATATCGGGGCAGACCTGGGCAAGTACCAGATTTTAAGAGACATTCTGTTATTTAATGTTTTAGTTGAAACAGAATGGAAAAAAATTGTAAAGAAAATTAGCCAACTTTTGCAAAACTGAATTCAGTCAGGAAAAAAAGGAAAGGAAAGAAAACCCTCATTGATTCAAGCTGAGCCATTTGATCTGTTTTCTACTTTGTAGCTGAAGAAACTTAGCTTGTCTCTGTCAATACTAACAAATAACCATAGCTTTTCTGTATCAAAGTCATTTTGCAAGAAAATCCTGAAGTTTTTCCACACTAAAGAGTGCATTCAATTGAAAATTGGAGAATTCACATTTGTTACACTATTTCAAAACAAAAATAAACATTTTCTTCCCTGAACTGAGAAAACTCTAGAATTGCCACACCATAGGAAATGCCCGCTCTTCAGCCTAAATCAAGATGAAAAGATTTTCGGGGGGGGAAAGAATTCCAAGTGATATTGATTCAGAAACAGCAGAAAATTTCACCTAGGCATTTTTAAATCAGTCCCAAATGAAACTGCCTTGTTCATCAAACCAGCCCCCAAAATTAATTTCAAGTCAACTCAATGCAGAACTACATTTTTCTCCAGGATCATACTGCTCACTCCAGGGAACGCAGCTCAGATGCAAAATTTCCCCATTTCTCTACAGGCCAGGCTCTGCACAGTCACATTGCATTTCCCAGGACAGCCCAGAGTCAGGTATCCCCCAGGGTGCCACACAGCTCAGCTGGTCGAGAATTGAAAAAGGGAGGACCAGCCCAAAGGAAAGAGCAGGGAAATAGGTCAGGCTGAATTACAACTCCCTTAAGGCAATACAAACCCTCTGGAAAATGCAATTTAAAGCTGAGCTTACACAAAACTAAATGACCTGAAAATTCAATAAACTGTTTTGGTTTTCAAGGCAGACATGAGGACAGGGGAAGAATAGTCAGAAAAATTATTTTTTCTTTGGAAACAAGTGACATTCCAGTTCTGCAAGAATTTCCTTGTACACTTTATTTTACACATATGCCTCCCCAGAGTCTATATGTTTTTGTTTCGCAGAAATTACACTATCTGCTGAACAACCTGCTATAAGGTCTACGTGACAAAAATGCCACCCCCTGTCAATTATTTATCCTCAATGGTTTATACAATAATACAGTTTAAGAATCTCTGGCACTGACAAATCTCCCCATCCTGCTGTATAGTATACTGAACCACTAGATCCAGGTCTAGCATGATGCAGCTTTTCTCTGGACAAAGGCCAACAGGTTTCCAATCCAGCAGCCTCAACTCTTGACACAACTTAGCTGATGTGAAAGCAGAGAAAATATGAATGGAAACAGGCACCTCAATTTTGCTCCACATGGAAAACACATCCCTAAAGGAATTCCTATTGTTCGGAGAACTATTAGGAATCTCTGAGCCTATAAATCACAAAAGGGCTCAGAAGCCCTTGAGAGTATTTTGTGGCATAAGGATCTTTTATGGCCATAAAATTTTACTATGAAGGAAAATTATTTTAGTTCATTAAATCCTCCCCCAGATCTTGTCAATTCCAAACCGGTGAAATGTTTTGCATACACTCCACAGTAGATATATAGCTCTTTGTTTCTCACAAAGTAGAGTACAAAGGTATGCAGTTCCTTCAGCAGGCTGATAGTGAACTCAGCACAACCAAAAAGGGCCAAGTCAACAGCAGCTGCGCTCCTGCATCAGGAGACATGCTTATCAGAGAAGGGAGAGAGAAGAGGAGCAGCAGATGGAGAGGACAGGTGATCAATTCAGGTAGACATCTGAAAGGCCATCAGTGGTCCACTTGGAGAGATTCCTGTCCCTTCTAAGTTATCCTGCTCTATCAGCACAGAGATTAACAACACTCATCAGCAGCCTTGTCCACGTATTTACAGAGTGTAATTAATAATGAGCAGAGGGTTGAGCACTATGCTGTGCATGGCACAACAAGGAGGCTGCAGACAGATTTACATGTGAAAAATGAGAGCACTCTGCTTGCTTGCTCTGGCACACTGGGGTCAGGGACTCCATTTCCAGCCTACAGACCCATTTCCATGGTGCCTGCAACCCTTCCTCCCCCTACACTGCCAAAGGAAGCTTGTCTGCAATTTTCATCTGCCTTTCCCCAATTCATGTGAGAGCAACAGCACCCAGCAAGTAAATTAAAAATGCAAACACACACAGGCTTACTGGGAACCAATTTCACTGAACTGCTCACAGGTGAAGGCAAATTGGCTTAAAATGCTCTGGGGCCTGAACGCCAGCAGCACTGCTCTGGCAAGGTCCCTAGCTGTTTCTTTCTCTCATCTTTTAAAGACACAAAATTAACAATCAAAGGTAAACTGATTGACAAACTAACAGAGTTATGCAGAGTGACAAATTTGCCAAGTAGGGCGGTCTTTCATGTAGTCTCTGCACCCAAAACTAACTCGAGAAAAAGCCACTGACATCAGCTTAGTTTTCACTACATAAATGCTCACAGGGTGGGAAGAGGATCATTTACATGCTCAACATATATTTGTGTTTATGTGTTTTCCTAGACCAAGGTCCAGCTGTTCTTAAAAAAAATTACTATATAACCTTGGCCCCACAGAAAAAATATTCCCCGCCAATATCTGTCTCTGCATATGTACATGTGTGTCTACCCACACACAGGCATATATGTTCACAGACGTATGCACATGCTATACAACATCACCATCCCCATTTGCCCTGGAGGTCTAGGTGCAGTTGCCAATATCTAGCAGTGCTGTCTCCAGGTGAGAGACGCGTATAGCCTTATCACAAGGCTCCCATGTGAGGGACTCAAATTCCACAGACGCTAACAGATTCAGCGAGCATCACCACTATGAAGAAAGGCAAGTAACGTCACCTTTGTTTTACTGATGAGGAACAAGAGGGCGATTATGTGTTTCTCCACATGGGGACACCTGGGCAGAGGAATCAGCGTCAACTTGTAGAGTTTGGTTCAATTCACTTTGCAAGTAAAACAGGGAAATCATCTTAACGATCACTTTAATTCTGAAAAAGAGTCTCCATCCAGGAGTTTAACATGGCTGAAATAAGCCACTTCAACACATTTAGTTAATTTAAGCTAACAAGCGTCTCCTGGAAGACAAATCCACAATCTCAATTCACCCACAGTAACAGAGTGACTACCAAAGGAACACACATGCCTTAAATACCAGGTCTTGGCCAACCTAGCTGAAGAAACTTTTATCTCCAGACACTAAGAGTTGAGGAACTGCACATCCTAAGACATGTGAAGGAAGCAATAGATGTACTAACAACAAATACAGGCCAATATCTGCCCGCTGGAAATCAGGGTGACACTTTCGCAAGAGCAAAGTGATGACAACTTCAGCAGTCGCAAAGGACCTGACTCTGGAGAGATAAAAACAATCTGCGGGTGGCTTCAGGCAGTGCTGGCAAAAGAACCCTCTGAAATTGGAAGAGACAAGTCCTGAGATCACACACAAAAGTAAAATACATTCAAGTGAACTTGTGATCTCCAGACTGCTGAGGCTGTCAAATTTGTCCTCAAAACAAAAACTAATAACTAAAAGAAAGATGTTCTCCTTTAATCCTCCCTTGCCTGTGTTGTTTTTCACTTGCCAGTAAGAAAGCTGCCGTAGTATGATCTTTCCTCCCTCTATCCGCCTCCCTTTTAATGTAAATCAAGAAGCAGAATAAGCATTCAGCACTGGAGCCAGGGCCAGGGGAGTCTTCCCATGGATTCCCCTGGGAAGCTGCAGACAGATCGCATTATCTTCACAGAGGACCACTCTAGATAGAAGCAGTAGTTTGAAAATGCCGTTTACAGGGCTGGGACTGAATGAACAGAATCTGTTTAAGAAAAATGTTCTGGTGTTTTGCAGGAGGAGTCAGCTCTGCAAAGCACAAATCCCTCCTCACAGTGGTTACTGGCAGGAGCAGAGCAGGACTCCTGCAGGCTGATCCCCTGCCTCACCAATTCTAGCACAAGCCCAGCCCAGAGAAAAGGCACCTGATGGTACCAGCACTGGGAGGGAGGGACATTTGTCCCAGTGTCACGGGTTTACCCTTCTGTGATCACACAGAAAGAATTTTGAGATCAAGAAAGGATTTTGACTTGAACCTAGCAGGCTCTCTTGCACTTTTGGTTTTAAGCTTTTTGGTGCAGGGAGTGTCACAGTTCAGATACATTCATAGGTGCCTTGTGCACAGGAACCCATGACGTGGTTTGGCCTGCAGGCAAATACCATCACTACCAAAGCAATTACTAATGTCTCCAGGACTCGAGAGGTGAATCTGACTGCAAAATTCTGCAACATGGAAAAAAGAAGTCAGATTCTCCTGCTCCCAAAGCACAGGTTCCAGTTATCACTCAAGATGAGAGCAATTTTCAGAGCCTCTAGCAGTAAGCAGTACAGGTTCTGCAACTGAGCCAAGCTGCCCTTCCATCTCCCTGCACATTACGCAGCTCACTTGGCAGGGCAGGGCATTTTGGATCTCGCATGTCACCAGCTGGATCATGCTGGCTTTTGCATCTATTCTACTCTAATCAGGCTCAATTTCCATCTGCCATTACAAGGCAGGCCTGCATAGAAGCTACCAAATCATTTAGGGTCAGTTCCTGCTGCAAATATCTTTAAGCCAGAAAGCTGAACCACCTCCCAGCCCCAGCCCCACCTACCTCCTGCTTCCTATGCTCAGCCAAGAGTTAAAGAAACCAGTGCTGAGAGCACTTCTGATTATATTTTTAGTCTCATTTCCTAAGGAAAGAAGGCTTATACAGCCACACTTCATGTTTCATCTGCTTGTTCATTTCCCCATCTGCTCCTCCCACCACCAATAATTTTTGAACCAGCTTACCAATTTTTAGCAATCCTAACAGACTAATAGCAGTCTCTGGATATTCACTTTCCACAACTTTCATATGTCATAAGAAGAAAAATATGTTATTAATGTGCCCACAGAAAAAACAAAAACACCTAACTCTCCAGCACTGGCTCAACCCCTCCTAGAGGACTGGATTCCCAGGAGGAGAAGCAAGAAGTGCTCTCAACACCCCGATTCTAGGAAGCGCATCAGCTGGAGCACATGCCTTTTTAAAGCTCTGAGACTCCAGTACAGCTCCACAGCAAGACCACCGTCTTTCATCTCATATCTGCATCACCCAACAGCTCACACAGCCCCATATGCATGCCTGTTCCCAACTCACTCTGGAAAGCTCCCTCACCCCCAGTCTTCACAGATGTCAACTCCTTGACTCCAGAAGTTTCCATGAAGACTGTCTAACCAACCTCCAGCCCTCCTAGCAAATCCCTGCACAGAGATGCTTTGCCAGGCAAGTCCTTCACACTCAGGACCCCATCTCGGTACACAGCTACAATTGTACAGGGCTGGGCAAGGCCAGGCCTGCTGGGCAAATGGATCGAGAGTCAAATCATGAAAGTCAAAACCATCACCAGGAGCAGCAGAGCTGGCAACAGCAGATGTCCTCCTGCTCCGAAGAAGCTCACCTACCACTGGTGAGTTGTTTACTGCAATCTGGGAACCTCCCAGGAACATGGAAGAACCAGCAGAAAAGATCTGTAGGATCTTTCCTTGCTCAGGCCTGCAAGCAGACATTTGCACAAGCATGAAGTAAAAACACAGTATGAGCAAGACTTATGAAAGAAGAAAGAAACATCCCAATTCTCCTAAGAAAAGAAAAAGCAAAAAAAAAAAAAAAACCAACATTGGTAAATCCTGCTTAAGTTTCAGCAAATACCTCCTGCCTACCTACATACTTACCTTTAGCACGCACACACAAACACACACACACAATCACTTTCTTAACATCTTCTTCCTAAAGAAATAAAAGAAGGGCCTCCAGCATGTTTTCCAGTTCTTAGAGAGCAGCTGGGTTCTGTCCCAAAGTCTGCAGCAGAGCCCTAAACATAGCTACCAGGTCAGTTTGTAAAGCCCTTATCCTCTTTGTAGGGAAAAAACACTCCATAAAAGCTAAATATTATTAAAATTATTAGTAATGCAGCATCAGGAGACAGTCTCTTGGAAAGGCATAGTGAATTCATCACCATTTTAAGGCGAGCGATAAAACACAGGATACATTTAAGTAGAATTCTACACTATTATGAATAAACAGACTGGGAAGGGGGCTGGGGGGAAGGTGCCAACAACATTCAGAGTTTGCAAGTGGCACTAACCATGGAAACCAGAGCTGGAGAAGACCCCCCCTCCCCCCAGGTTATCTGACCCACACCTCTGGCAAGGCACAGCTGTGCTCCAAAGAACACTCCCCAGCTCTCTGGATGGCCCTGCTCCACATAAACACACATTCCCACTAGAAAAGACATCTAGATTGCTTAAAATAACAGAAGCCCAAGCTTTATCTGTGTAACTTAGTTAAACATAAATACAATCTCTCCTGGCAGGTGGTGATATGATTTAAGGGTCTCCTATCATACATTATAGGAGGTGATAGCAAAGAACTCATAATTTATTTTTATTGATTCAGCAACCCATACTGGATCATATCTCCCAGTTCTTCCCCTTTGCTAAGAAACCTCCACCAAAGCCTTGGGAAATTAAATTTATCTTTTCCCCCCCTTCTCCTCCTTCTTCCTTTTAAAGCTGCTGTGTGCACAATTCTACCTAAGTTCAAGAAGAAAATGAAAAAAGGCCCCAGTTACTTTGCTAGCTCCACTCTCATTCCAATTATCTTCTGATACCATCTGTGAGCCTGCAGATTTTGTGCAGCAATTTAACTCTGTGGAGTCACATACCTGCTGAAAGGCAATTTAAAGCTTCTGACATGGGGACCTGAAAAGAAGGGATGACTTGAACTCAAAGTCTGGGTACACTACTTTCGGAAGACAGCTCTCAGTTAAAAAAAAAAGGGGGGGGGGGGTGAAGTTGATGGAAGGTAAGACAGAGCTGCCCTTTGAGATATTATAAACTGCCAGGCCAGGTGAGGGGTTTCATTGAGGACTGAAGGCTGACTGATTTCATAAAGGAAGCTAAACTAGGTAGGGAATTTTGCATCTAAGCCATTCTAAAAGGAACAAAGAAATTTAGCTCCTATAAAGCTGATTTTTCCCAAAAATCCAGGCCACTTTTTGCTCTGCCATGTCAGACTCCAGGCTGTTCTCGGGGAACCTCCCTGCTGGAGCTGCTGGCCCTGTGCGGTCTGTCCATGGCCAGGCACCACGTTTCGGCCTTGGCCCTCCGCATGTGGTCCCAGGGAGAAGCTCACCGCAGAGCATCCATTCTGCAGGCTGAAAGCCAGTATCCAACTCTCAGTTGTCCAATCCAATATTTTTCCCAGACCTATAGCACTTTACATCCAAGTGCCTCGTGAAGCAAATTGCAGGCAGATCCAGAAACAGACATCCCAGAGTTTCTAAACAAATTACTGCTTTAGTGAGCATACAAAACCCAAAGATTACGTCCCTCTAGAAAATACAATCCCTAAACTCAGTGTTTCCCACCAGCTCACCTTGCTCTTGCAGAGTCCTTTTAGATGCACATACCCCCACCACGGGATGTTGCAGCCTACACTTTGCTATAAATATATAACGGCTTATACCAGCTAAAGCAGTTGCTCATTAGCCTGTCCATTCATTTCCTCTCCTGCCCAAAGCTGCTCATACCTTCCTGAAGACTTCCCCTTCCAATCACAAATGTCCCCTTTTTGTTGGTAGCAGTTTTCCTTCTCCTGGCATCAGCCATGCCTTTAGTGCAATAATTCGCAATCAGGGCCTAGAATTATTAGTGTGCCATCACCCTTAGTCTGGCAGCGTGGTAAGCAAAAGGGAGTGCACTTCAACAGAGGTTAGCAGATATTCTTACACCAGTATTGGACTCTTCCCAATAACAATCTTAGTTCATATCCCACATCGACAGATTCCCTACTTCATCATCCTGTCCCCATATGTCCTGTTGCAGTCATCCATACCATATTGCTGTTATACAGGCAAAAAAAAAGGAGTGAAGAAGACATGAGATTAGCTTTGGTGTATTTTTAAATAAATCTTTACAACAACATCAGCATCCACCTTTGGAAAGACCCAAGCCTGCAGAAGGCAGGCAGTCCCCTTTTAGGGGAGGGGTATATGGATGAAGGCACCTATTTACAGCTCTCCGGAGGCTCAAATTAACATGAACAGTCTGCAGGCACAGCTGTGCCATACCATGCCGTTCAGCTTTTATTTTTCATAGCATGCTTCATTAAAAAAAAGTGGTCTCCTAGAACACTTCCACAAAGATACTGTAATTAACAGCGCTGCAGGGTTAAATAATGAACAGCAGCAGAGAGGTAGAGGCACAGAGGGTGAAGGAGCGTGAAACAGCAGTTCTGACCACTGTAAGCACAGACATAACCCACGGGCCACAGACCAAAATCCGGCTCTCGCTGGGGGAGTTCTGTTTATGGTCCAGTCACTGCCAAGCCCTTTTATCTGCTTTTAATGGCTATGTAAAAGCTTCTGCTACCGGATCCTTGTATGAACAAATCCAAGTACCTCAGATTTTGGCACATTTCTTTCCTCACAACAGCCCAGAAAAATAAAGATTGCTCCAGTTTTCCAGATGACAAGCTGAGGCGCAGAGGGAATAAGAACAAAATGCACAAATTGCTCTGTAATGGTTACTGCAGGCACTGAAGTCCAATATTTAGATTTTCTTCCACATTTACTGCCTGACCTTGAAGGCATGTAACATCAGTAGTATAAACCTATCATTTAATCCTTACTCTTTTAATAGGCCTAGGTAAAGTATTTATATAATAAATATAATTAAATAGGCGAAATGGAATACAAGAATCATTAGAGAAAGAATAAGATAAAAATATAAAGGACAGTTTAGAATATATGAGTTTCTAATGCAGGCAACTTGGGTCAGTCAGGCTAAGCAGAAGTTACAGGATCAGAAAATACTGGAGACACGAGACAAGCATGAGTCAGGGCTCCCCACAGGAAAAAGGTCAGAAGCAACAGTCAGAGTGCTAACTAGGCAATTAACATATTTTTTACATCATTTAGATTCAACTAAGATTAAACAATCTGATTATCTTATATATTAGGGTAATAAAAAAGTGGTCTGTCAAACTGACCACATTCTTCTATCCTTGAACCTACGTTTATGCAGAGGTTCCTACCTGCAGATGTCCAAACCTACTTTGAAACTTGGTGTCTCAGCTGTGGTAGGTAAGGTCAAACTCTGTCCTAATAGCTCCTTTCCCTACTGGTATTTCTTTGACTAATCTTTACTCTTGTTTTTAATCATCTTTCTTATTTTTCATTTATTTTCATTTTTATTCTGTATTGACATACCCATCATGTGTATACATTTCATTATCACTACAGTGCCTGAATTCCTTCTGCCGTAGCCACACTGCAGTATTCTTTTTTTATTCTTTGTGTTGTATCATTAAGTTGTTAAGCAAAATTATTTTCATCTGTCGTTGTGAGAATACCTGCCCTCTCTGGGGCAATTTCCTTTCCTTTTTCCTGTGCAGAGCAACTCCTTGCTCCTACCAAACACCCCCGGAGTTTTGATATTATCTCCTTTGTCCAGCACTCTCTGAAAACATCCAGTGAACCAGATTTCAAGAAACTGGGCTGGGTATGAGCCCTGTATGTACAACCACCACACTGAGCCAGCCAGATGCAAGCCCCTCCTTTGCATCAGGGCACTAAAATCACTCCTGTTTTTCCTGTGGAGTCCAGAGTAACAGACATGCTGAAAGCAAACTGGTCTACATGAGACACTAGCAGCACTTTCACCAGTATACAACAGAACAGGGGATACAGCGCTCTTAATTTTAGATTCAACTTCTTCCTTTTTATGAGATATCCAAGCTTGCACATCAGCCCTTCCAGGCAGCAGCCCCAAGCACCAGGTTACCTGTGCTTTTTGGGTCCTGTCCAGTAAAGCAACGAAGAACTTTATCAGCCAGTTGACAGACATTCACAGGAAGCAAGTGCCATGGGCTCAGGTGTGCCTCCCACTGACATTTAGCTATTTTACAGAGTGCAGCTACACCACCAAGAAAGAACAAAAGTGACTCATATCAGAGTGGCCTGTAAATAGCCTTACTCAGAGATCAGGCAGCCTCCTAAGAAGTGGAATATAGCATCAGAGACCTAAAGAAGGGAGGAAGTGGAACAGCAGACATGAGTGAGTACTTCATTACCTGGATCACTGGGGCACACCACAGTTTCTCTTCCTCTATGCTTTGTCAGGTCAAGACTTCGGGACTGTGAATTCAAGTGCCTGATGGGATGCTTCCCACTGTGCAAGGTGGAAGAGTGAGCCCCTGAGATGACTCGTCAAGGGAACCTAACTTAGGGTTAAACAGCAAGAAGCTATGATAACCTCACTCCATGGCCTTAGCCCCAGGGGACACATCCATGACCAGGGAGGAAATGTAATGGCATAAGAGGGACCTGAACGCACAGTTCCAGCAACCTAGTTTACGACTCAGGTCAGACTATCCATCTTCCAAAGCAGCCAATTACTAGTTCTATGACTGACAAGGAAATAAAGCTCTGGAAGAAGGATACAGATCATACAAAACGACCTCTTTCCCCATCTGTTTCCTAAAGACAAATAAAAAAATATGTTTGCATAGCTGCCTAAAAATCTGACCTTGTAGGAAGGCAAAAACCTATGTATTTTCATAATTTTTTCCTGCACCAATTTCTAGGGGAGGAGGGGAGGGTCAGGAACTGCAATAAAATGACAGATTTTGATGTCAGCCCAGTATTGCAGTTGTTTGGGGCAAGTTTAACAAAATCCATTCATCTGTTTTTGAGCTCAGTAAGAAAGAAAAATACCTTTTTCCCACTTTAGAAATATCTTGTGCTAATGTCTACATGGGGAGATGTAGAACAGCGCAGTTAAAGCTGTCAAGGGCAATTTTTCTTACAGACTTAAGTGCTCTGTTACTTAAAAAAAAAAGAAGCTGAGAAAAATAGAGGAACTTGGATTCAAATCTCCTTTAATGCAACATTATGGCTGAGAATTTCAAAGCCATAAAAGTCAGGAAATTCAGAACTACAGGTTCTATGTTTTGCACATATATTGTATAAAAGAAGAGAGGCAAATCAGCATTACAGGAGGAATCCAAAGAACTATTGAGTTTTGCAGCCCCTCTGGTGCTGGATGGGGTTCAGGGGCAGGGGCAATTGGTCAGATATAAAACATCTCCTCACTTCCTACTGCAGATCAGTGCAACCCTCACTGCAGCAGAAAACTTCCCAGATGGTTTGACCTCATAAGATCACTCCCTTTCTCTAACTCTAAGGATATCATGCAAAACTCTCACCCTCCTGCCAACACAGAAGTTGAAGCACTGACTTCCTTTCAAGCTAGTGTCTGTATCTTTCCTCATGCAGAAAATAGGAATCTTGCAACATCACTGACTGACATTTAAGCTGGGACTATTTCCAAGAACAGGATTTGGGGTGCTGTAACTCAGGAGATAGATCTGTTTTGGTCTTGCATGCTATGACAGATAGGACAGATTTAAACTGAAGGCTATATGCTTTCCTACATCTGCACTGGCTCTCTTCTCCATGACAAGAATATCTGCAACCCAAATCCAGGATGGAGGGAAGGGAGAAGAGACAGAATCTCATGTTTGACGAAAAAGGTCTGTAGCTCTACAGGGTCCACCAGGAGACCTTCTGGTAATTTCACATCCACCTGCTGTAGGGCTGTCTTGCACCAAGACATCAAGAATTGCCCACTAGAACTGCCCTGGAGAAGGTCTCTAAAGAACATACACAGTCCCACTGACCACTCCTATGTTGCCATAGTTCTCAACCAAGCACCAGAAGTTTCTCAAAGCTTCCAAAAGTCCTTCTGCCCTTGGGGAACATAAGAGGGAACGGCTGTGCAGTGAGACACAGAGAGAGGAGGCAAAGTGACTAAATAAGACCCATAATGGCTGTTTTGCAAGGCCCAATAGCCTCACTTTTCTCCTCCCTTTTTCAAGAGCAGGTGATGAACTGCTGGGGAGCAGAGGAGATTGCTGATGGCTATAAATTACAGCACACAGCGAGGTGGCACAAAGAAAAGAGCATAAGACGACAACAACTTCCTTGATGATGACAATTACAATGATGAAGGTATCAGTGAAAGGAAGAGGTAGGAATCCAATTCAGGATGATGCGTGTTTGTTCTGGATGCCTGTAAGCTCTGTATAAAAGCTACAGATGGACCCATGAATCTTTCCTGGCAATGGAGCAGCAGTAAAAACTATCTGATCAAGAGTCAGCGTACTACCATTTATCCAATCTGCCATTTCTTTTCTACTGCGTTCTCATACTCACAAGAGGGAACAGAAACTGTTGTCCTCAACTCTAGTATAAAGAGCTTGCACTGAATGAAGCAGGGAGGAACTTGGATTCAAATCTCCTTTAATGCAAAGCCATAAAAGTCAGGAAATTCAGAACTACAGGTTCTATGTTTTGCACATATATTGTATAAAAGAAGAGAGGCAAATCAGCATTACAGGAGGAATCCAGAATGAAGCAGGGACCAGAGCTCATTTTGAATCACCCATCAAGTCTGATAGTACTTCTGTTGTTTTCATTCAACATCACAGTTTCTCCATGGACATAAGCTTTTTTTTTTTTTTTTTTTTTAAGTTAATCACTTGGCATCTTTATGATAGGGTAAAGCATATACCAGGGTAAGTCTGTGGAAGAACTATATCTACTTTGAGAGAACCCTAAATTTCCATGGAAATATTCTATTTTTCTCTCCCTCACCAGTCACAACCCAGTGTCCTGCCTTCACAAACACCATGAAGTCACAGGAGCAGGTCTTCAGACCCCTCGGTTACCCCCTGCTGTACAGCCTCTTTAGCTTCTATAATGACTGCACAATGATTGGCACCAGCTTTGAAATGAAAAAGTGGGCTGGAGATGGGCCACGCAACACCGCTTATGTTGCTCTTTATTAGAGCCTCAACTGGAAAGGAGCAATAGTCTCCATTGTCCCAGGATGGCAACAAGGACAGAGATAGTGACAAGACTTGTCTGAAGGTGAAATTCAATTCCATCCTCATATGACATGTGAGCACAAAAATCTTAAACAGGGCACTAGGGAATAATCTTGTAAATTCCGCTTAAGGTAAAGCTAGGTCATCTCCACAAGTTCCAGTGCAAGTTCCCTCTGTGCTCTGATCCTTCAGCAAACAAAACCAAATCCCTAAAGCTCATGATATGATGGCTGAAAACTAAAAATTAACAGTAATTCTAATAACCACAAGAGCCTCCAAGACAGAGGAATGTAACATAAACTAGATTCAAGTTTCCTGCTGTGCCTTCGCGACTCTGCAGAAGTTCACCATGACAAGTACTGGTTGCTCCAAAGTTGGAATAAAATTCAAAGGCAAACAGCAGCATGTTTTTTTGCGAGTAGATGTTGAGCTGGAGGGGGTCTACCTCTCCTACTGCTACCAGAGGCCAGAGCGTCCTGTGAACCACAGGACTGATTCAAGCTGACAGCGTCGGGGTGCCAGCTCTGTACAGGCTGTTTCACCAGTCCTGGCATGAAGCACAGGTGGGAAAAAGTGAGAAGCATATCTCTTAAAGTAGTTGTGACAGACTGAACAGCAAGTCTAAAGGCCAGTTTTGCCTTTGCTATTTTATGTCCTTTCACAAGGGTGGTCATCTACAAACCACCTCTCTAGGTTCTTTTATAGCATGACTGAGAGAGAATGCCCCAAAGATCAGCTCCACCATCACTAGTTGCTGTAACTCTGTAACCTGTTGTAGATTCACATATCTGCAACTGCAGAACAAGGCACTCTGCAGCCTTTAGAAAGGCAATTATTAAAGTCTTTCCAGTAATTACAACACAAATTTGACTCCAAAAGCCACACACACACACACACACAGCGTGAGACCATCACAATCAGGATGGCTCTCACTAGACACTCGGTGCAACAACAAACGGGCATCAGGGGTTCAGGCACAAGCCAAACTGGCAGAGCAGCATGCAATCAATCCTCCACTGCATCAAAGAGCCCAAGTCATTTTTTATGGATCATTGCACTACATTTTTCTTAAAGCCTTAGCTCTTGAAGGCCAGTGATGTTTTCAGAAAAATCTCAGTTCCTGCTTTTCTGAATTCAGAGAGGAAATTTTAAAATATGCCCAAAATTCATTTTAAAATCTCTAACTTCCACTTCCCAAAACACAGCACACATCATATCCTCTCCTTTTAATATAGATAACTACCCAGCTACGTATCTGTTTACAACTATAGATATAGCTATATAATGATTTTAAACTCTATTGCATTATTTTTTCTCTCCCCAAGGAAGAAGTAAGAAAATTGACTCAGGATGTTTTGAATGCCTCAGATTAGCAATGCTAAAGTCAAAATAGTACTGAACACTCTTGAACAGCTATTGTCAGTACTTGCAGGTGCTATGAGCCCTTCACATTCAAGAATACCGGATTTACATTAAAATGTAAAGGAAAAATAAAACCAACTTGATTCGAGCACCCTTACATCAAGAGAACAAGAGGTATTTTTAGAGCAGCAACTTAGCATTCACAGCACGCATGGCATTCTTGATTAAACAAGAGATCCACACGAACATAATAAACCTGTAATTTTATTGGCCAAGCACTATGGAAACAATTTAGAATACACGGATTGCAATGTTAAGCAAACTGCAGCCCATGTATCACACCCGTGAATTATAGCAGCTTGGCAATGAGCTGACTCGTTGCTTCTCACGGCCTTTAATAGTAATCATCCCCATCGTCACAGCACAATAGAAATTAGAGATGCAAGAGGCCTATTAGCTCATCCAGGAAACAGGATTGTTCCCTATGGAATAATCACTAACAGTTTGTCCGAGGTAGATTTCAAGCTGTAAAGCAAGGCAGTCACTTTTACAAGGTAACCCCAGACTGGCTGAGAACTCTGCACATCAAAGCTTTTTCTGGACATCAAGTTTACATGTTTCCTCTCTTTATAAAGGCCAAGGCAAGCCCAGGAAGCCTGGTCTCCTTTGGATCCCCCTCTAGTTAGTCAAGAGAGAGGAGAGCTGATCTCTCTTTGCTACAAAGCAGCAACATATAGAGACTGGTATTCTCTGGCTAACACCAGCCTTCATGAACAGTTCTCCCCCCATCTAGTCCTTGCCAGCTCTTGCCATCCACAACAGTGCCCTCAGATACCATCTTTTCCTTTTGCTCCCTACAGAAGTCTGCAACTTGTATCCCTCTCCCATCTCTGAAATCTTTTTCCCAGATACATTTATACATATATGGGTATTTCACTCTAAATATCGTGTGTATTGCACTCTATGCATACAAGTGTATTTCACTCTAAATATTTATTCAGCACCTCAGACCTTGCAGCTCACTGAACACTTCTGTGATGTCTCTGCGCTCTGTGCCCTTCAGCCATACCCAGGCAGGGCTTGCTGGGCACCTGTGGCAATATCACCAGGCCAAGGACCGCCAGCTCCTGTGCAAGGACAGTGTGTCATTGCAGAGCAGGGGCTCTGGCACGAGGCTGCAGTGGTAAGTGCAGCCTAGCAGGAAGCTCCTCAGAGGCAACCGGGCAAGCTTGCAGGCTCGCCACAGCCACTTCAGCTACTCTGCCATCTCATGAGGTGAACAGAGCTGGCTGGAGGATCAGATATCAACCTGCTCAGCTGCATCTGGCATGCAGGATCCTATAGAGGCCTGAGACTGGGCTGCCCATGCCTCGGGCATGACCCTCACTACGGGAGAGTGCGAGATGAGTGCCCCTTGCATGAGTCCCCACTCAAGGTCTGAGAAGTACAAGCTCCTTCACTGCTCCAGCTGAGAGTCTGTGCTTTGTGGAGAGGCCAAATAATCACAGCTTTATCAGCTGCAGTTTGCATCCACCTCTTCATCTCTGAAGTAAGCCTCAAAACATCCTCAAGAGTCTGGACTGATAAGTGGGAAAAAGAGGTCCAACAAATATTCCCAAGATCATGCAAGGAAGCCAGGAACTGAAGCCAATGCTGCTGGCTTGTAAGCCCACACTTCACAGGGTATTTCCTACTTTTCACAGATACTGTGTTGGAAGCAGTGATGGCACACAGATTGCACCACAACAGGCAGAAACCTCTTAGCCACACCATCACTTCAGCTCCATACCAACCTGCAAAATTAGCAGACACCTAAAATAAGAGAGCAGAAGAGCTCCACCAAATGAGCTGAGCCTATCCCAGCATCAGCACAATTCAAGGTGGACACTTCTTTCAACCAGACGCTCCCAGCCAGACCAACCAAAGACACTTGTGACAGTAACTGCTTCTGCAGGAGCTGCGTGCAACCAGGGGGTAGTGTTTCTTGCGAAGCCTCTCTCTGTCTCCGACTCTAGCAGTAAAAGGTTCAAAGAAGCCAATCTCTCTAGCATATTTCCACAAAAAAATAGGAGGACGTGCCAGAGCTCTATTCTTATAGTGACCTTCTAGATACTACATATCATCTCCATGAAAACTAAGTCACTGCATTAAAATGTAGATCTCAAGCCATCTGCAACAAAAAGCCCCAAATTTCAAAGGGACCTATATAACAAGAGCTGTCTTTTAAGCAGGAGGCCTGCTCATTTGGCCAGCCAGGCCCAGAGTTGCTGATTAGAAGTCATGAGCACCAGCAAAGCACTGGGGGTGGTTACCAAGGAGAAAATATCCCAGTAGAGATTGGTTCCACAGGTTCGATGAGCACCAGCCACACTACTGGAGGAGCAAGAATGTACCTGAAATATAGCAGGACTTGGCAAAGGTCTGCTCAATACACAGTCTTCAAGGGAATGAGGATTCAGAGGCAAAGAGCTCCAGAAACACCAGCTCTGCAGACCAAGATGCTGCTTTCTCTCTTCTTAAGTAGCATAAAACAGACCAGCCACAGCCTCATAAGGGACCTTATATATGACACTTCCCCATAGTGTTCAGGGGGACTTTACCTGAATTAGGACTGCAGGATCTGTGCCAAGTAAAAAAATTACCATCCTTGCAGGCAGGTTATGTAGTTCTTCCTTCTAAGATAAAGATGGTGCTTTTTTCATTTTTCATTTACTAGAGGCTAAGTCTATGTGAACAGACAAATGAAATCAAGTCAGACCCATCCATGCATTTAGGAGGCTAACTTGTAAGCAAACCACCTGAAAAGCACCAGAGCCTAACTCTGTTTAAACTGCCTGTTAAATCTTCAGGTACTGCATCAGCCCTTTGGAAAGTCCAAATTAACACTTCTTCTACAGAACTCATCAGTGGATGAACACCACAGGGGATATGGCTTCACATCCATGACAAATCAGAGTCTTTGGGGCTATTAAAGAAGGCAACCCAGGCAAAAAAAAAAATCTGTTCTTTGCAGGCCCCTGGTAGCAAATTATTAAGATGCAGATGGAAGTGGCAGACTAACTCCACGTTGCTTGATTCTACTTGGAAGCGGACAAGAACTGACAAAACAAGAGGCAGCGAACAGTAATACATTTATCCTTCATTTTCACGGCATCCTATGGTGACGTCGCCAAAAGCACGCCCATCATTACTGCCTCTAATTAAATGCCCTTGCTGCAAACGGTGTCAGTCGCAGCTCCAGATACCAAACGGCATTTCAACTACCTGATAAGTCTCCATACACTACATCAGTCCCTTGGAGAGTCTAAAATGAATGTGTATACAAGGAGAACTCAAATGTGCCTAGGAGGAGGAAAGGGAAGAAGAGATCTCAGACTTAGGAATCGTACCAAGTACACCACCACAATCCAGGATAAATCCACAACCTTATGGGAGCAAGAGTCCAGCATCCAACAAATGGCATCCTGCTCCTCGCTCAGGAGAATGGTTGATATCATCATGAGAAATGTGTGTGCAGAAATGGTAGCAGCAACACTGTGCACTAACTATCATTTTGACATATCCAAAGTGATGAGATAATAAATCTTGAGCTTATATATGTTACATCAGTAAATACTATAATCTGCTTTTTAAAAATCAAGAATTGAGAAGGTGAAACAATTTACCACATCATAAGAAGACAGAGCTGTAACTGAGGGGAAGCAGCTCCTTAACCCCAAGCATTACGTAAAAAGCCCTTACAAATTGTAGTAACAATTAGCACCACGTGGCTCATAACTGCAATACCAGCTTTGAGAAGTCTTCCAAGAGAAGGGCAAAGGAGAAGAGCACACACAAGTGAAACATCTTCTCTTGCATCTCTAACTTTATTTCCTTTTTTAAGAAAAATTTCCTTTGCTTCTCTCATTCTTCTAAACTTAATAAAAACTAACATGCATCATAGGAAGGATACCCTTTGGGATTTCCAGCCACCTGACCCCACTCCTATACCCGCTACAAAAGTCCTCGCTATTATACCAAATTTTTGCCAAAATTGGTCACATTCATCTTGTTTAATACAAGCATTCAATGGAGGAGTACCTCTGTCCACTTTTCTAAAACAAGTCCTGATCTCTACTGCCTTTGATATCCAGACACATTTACCAAATATAGTTGTGCAAGCAGGATTTCAACCAGCTGCCTGCTTACACTGGCTCCATGAGCTCATTATGCTATCCTAGCGAGGCAGGACTAGAAGGGACAACATTCTGTCTAGAACAACCCAGAAACTCATGTGTCCCCCCTTTGCAAAACCTAAGATACTTTCCAACTCTTCTGAATAAACTTTAGATCTTTACTGGGGGGGGGGGGGGGGGGGGGAAGCTATAATGTACCACAGGAAGACAGGAAAAGAAAAGTCAAGGGCATTGCCAGTGCCCTCCATCCTTGCTATAATGAGGAATCTGAGAGATGCCAAGATGATTCTCCAAAGTGGACCACTGAGAGAAATAAACCATGTCAGATATACAGCATCTCTCCGCTCTCTAGCTGAATGACGAGAGTTTTTTTTAAAAAAAAAACATTCTGCTATTTTAACACACTTTTCAAAATGAATTTTCACAATAAGAATTGTGAAATGTTTGGATTTTATTAACGTTTTTTAGGTAGAGATCAAGGCACCCAAAGAAATACAAAGTATAATGAGTAAGAGCAAAACTAACAGTGCTCTATAATACAACTCCCCTGTTCCACTTCAGAAGTGACCATGTAACACTGAAAAGTAATGCCCATGTTTCTAGTATAGCACTGTAAAATCCTTCAGAATGAAAATTATAAATGAGAAGCAATAGATTATTTCTGTCACAAGAAAAGAAAAAAGAGTTTCAGAATGTAAGAGAAAGTTCTTTTCAACCTGAAGAATTACCTTCCTTTTGGGAAAGAAGAACCACCCATAACGACAGAGGAAAACCTTTGGAAGTAGTAGCAAAAAAAGACATTAGAAGTGGCAATCACCATGTCAGACACACCACGCTGTAGGGAAAGGGAAGAATGGCCAGATAATGAAATTACAGAGCATTGAAAATGTCAAAGAGCGACAGTGCTCTGCCATCATTCACAGGTTATATGAGGCATTAACATGCTGATATCCCATTCCAATGACAAAGATGGCAACAAGAACAGTAAATAGTCCAAAATGAATCTGTGGCTGAGACCAAGAATTTAATGAAACAGGGAGACTGGCAGAAAATTAATTTTACTTTCACCGCGTAGCCTTCAAACTGGAAACGGCTGGCCCTGTTCAGAAATAGTAATAGCTCTGGGATGTGTTGTTTGACCGCCCCTATCCATGATCTCCTGTAGTCATGAGTCATCACCGCAAAAAGGGGCATCAAGTCTCACTAACAACCACGAACCTTGTTGGCAGGCTGGTCGCAGGCAACGACAGAAGCTGCACCAAGTGAAATTCCAGTGAGGTGTTAGGCGGCGGGGAGGTTTCTCCATAATGAGAGCAGTTAAACACTATACCAGCGGCCAACAAGGCTGCAGGATCTCTTTCCTTTGAGGCATTCAAAACTTGACTGGACAAGGCTCTAAGCAACTTGATCTAAAGTCACAGTTAGCTCTAACTTTGAAACTACTTAGAGCAGGAGTTGGACCAGATGATTTGCAGAGGTCCCCTTCTATCTAAACTATTCTATGATTTCACAGGCTTTGCTCCCCTCAAAAAGAAGCATCATCAATACAATAAAAGCAGCATAAGCAATCACATAGCTGTAAAGCTACAGGACCCTGTGTCTATGATACAATGTGTGTTCCCATCTTGTTTTAGATTAGTTGATAATTACAAAATTTATATTTCTCTATCACCTTTCCTCCTACAAAAAAAGAAAAAAGACAGGTCAAAATGGGTCAAAATGTACAGTCCACTTCTGGGAACAGTCTAGTGGCTTGTAACACAGCTCGGGACAAAAGCAAATAAACTGTCAGACCCTGAAATGACTCCTTGTATGCCTCTACACATCCTTTCCAGACCTGGCAGCCCAGCAGAGCAGGGCAGCACCGCACCATCCATCCCAGCAGTACCCCACACAGCCAGCCAAGGCTCTGCTAGGACCATTTTCTCTCAAGCTAGACTGAAGCAGAAACCCTGCACAGTACCCCAAATTCTGGCAGTCTTCCTAGGCCAGGTACAGAGCTGCTCTTAATGTCAGCTCAACCTAACAAACCCTCCTGTTATAGGTCTGGAGGCAAGATGGTATCAAAAGACTCTGCAGCAGTCACCTCAGGTCTGATAAGGTCAGAACTAGACAAAAGTTGGTAAGACTATCTGGACCCCACACTGGCTCCTTACAGAGAAACTAATGCTCTGGACCCACCTCCAGCGGGTGCATGCAGCCGGGGAAGTGCACACGGGACATGACTATGGAGGATCCTCTTGCACCCCTCCTGGGAAACCTGCATGCTCGATTACCTCTCTGAAATGCCTGTACACCAATGCACGCAGCATGGGGAATAAACAGGAAGAATTAGAGATTTGTGTGCAGTCGCAGGGCCACGATCTCATTGCAATTACAGAGACAGTGGGATAGCTTGCATGAGTGGAATGCTGTCATGGATAGCTACGTGCTTTTTAGGAAAGACAGGCAAGATGGTAGAGTTGCTCTTTATGTGAGAGAGCAACTGGAAATGTATTCAGCTCTGCCTAGGAGTGGATGTAGAACGAGTTGAGAGCTTATGGGTAAGGACTAAAGGGCAGGCTAACATGGGTGACACTGTTGTGGGTGTTTACTACAGGCCACCTGATCAGGAAGAGGAAGTTGATGAGGCCTTCTACAGACAATTGGAAGTAGCCTCATGATCACAGGCTCTGGTTCTCATGGGGGACTTCAACCACTCTGATATCTGCTGGAAAGACAACACAGCTAGGCACAAACAGTCCAGGGGGTTCCTGCAGAGCACTGATGATAACTTTTTGACACAGGTGGTGGAGGAGCCAATGAGGAGAGGTGTGCTGCTGGACCTTGTACTAACGAAAAAAGAAGGACTGGTTGGAGATGTGAAGGTTGGGGGCAGCCTTGGCTGCAGAGACCATGAAATGGTGGAGTTCAGGATCCTGTGAGGAGGAAGCAGGGTAGTAAGTAGAATCACAACCCTGGACTTCAGGAGAGCAAACTTTGGCCTCTTCAGCGACCTACTTGGAGGAATCCCATGGGTTACGCCTTAGAAGGAAGGGGGGGTCCAAGAGAGCTGGTTAATAGTATTCAAGGATCACTTCCTCCAAGCTCAAGATCAGTGCATCCCTATGAGTAAGAAGTCAAGCAAAGGGGGCAGGAGACCTGCATAGATGAGCATGGAGCTCCGGCAAAACTCAAACGGAAAGAGGAAGTATACAGAATGTGGAAAGGGGGACAGGCCACTTGGGAGGAATATAGGAAAGTTGTCAGAGTATGCAGGGATGCAATGAGGAAGGCTAAGGCCCATTTGGAATTAAATCTGGCAAGGGATGTCAAGGATGACAAGAAGGGCTTCTTCAAATACAGCAGTGGCAAAAGGAAGAGCAGGGAGAATGTGGGCCTGCTGCTGAATGGGGTGGGTGCCCTGGTGACAAAGGATACAGAGAAGGCAGAGTTACTGAATGCCTTCTTTGCTTTAATCTTTACTGCTAAGGCCAGCCCTCAGGAATGCCAGACCCCAGAGACAAGAGAGAAAGTCTGGAGAAAGGAAGACTTTCTCTTGGTCGAGGAGGATTGGGTTAGAGAGCATTTAGGCAAACCTGACACCCACAAATCCATGGGCCCCAATGAGATACACTCATGAGTGCTGAGGGAGCTGGCAGATGTTATGGCTAAGGCACTCTCCATCATCTTTAAGAGGTCATGGAGAACAGGAGAGGTGCCTGAGGACTGGAAGAAAGCCAGCATCACTTCAGTCTTTGAAAAGGGCAAGGAGGACAACCCAGGAAACTACAGGCCAGTCAGCCTCACCTCCGTCCCTGGAAAGGTGATAGAACAGCTCATCCTACATGTCACCTTTAAGCACGTGGAGGAAAAGAACGTGATCAGGAGTACTCAGCATGGATTCACCAAGGGGAAATCATGCTTAACCAATCTGATAGCCTTCTGCGATGGAATGACTGCCTGGGTAGAAGAGGGGACAGCAGTGGATGTTCTTGACTTCAGCAAGGCTTTCGACAGTGTCTCCCATAACATCCTCATAGGTAAGCTCAAGAAGTGTGGGTTAGATCAGTGGACAGGGAGGTGGATTGAGAACTGGCTAAATGTCAGAGCTCAGAGGGTTATGATCAGCAGTGCGGTCTAGTTGGAGGCCTGTAGCTAGCAGTGTCCCCCCGGGTTCAGTACTGGGTCCACTCTTGTTCAACTTATTCATCAGTGATCTGGATGAAGGGACAGAGTGCACTCTCAGCAAGTTTATGATGATACAAAACTGAGAGGAGTGGTTGATACACGACAAGGCTGTGCTGCCATTCAGAGAGACCTGGATGGGCTGGAGAGTTGGGTGGGGAGGAACCTCATGAAGTTCAACCAAGGCAAGTGCAGGGTCCTGCACCTAGGGAGGAATGACCCCATGCACTAGTACAGGCTAGGGATTGACTTGCTGGAAAGCAGCTCTGTGGAGAAGGACCTGGGAGTCCTGGTGGACCGCAGGCTGACCATGAGCCAGCAATGTGCCCTTGTGGCCAAGAAGGCCAATGGTATCCTGGGGTGCATTAGGAAGAGTGTTGCCGGCAGGTCAAGGAAGGTGATCGTCCCCCTCTACTCAGCCCTGGTGAGGCTGCATCTGGAGTACCGTGTCCAATTCTGGTCTCCCCAGTCCCATAGAGACATGGCACAACTGAAGAGAGTCCAGAGGAGGGCTACGAAGATGATTAGCAGACTGGAGCCTCTCTCTTATGAGGAAAGGCTGAGAGAGCTGGAACTCTTCAGCCTGGAGAAGAGAAGACTGAGAGGGGATCTTATCAATGTACACAAATATCTTAAGAGAGGGTGTCAAGAGGATGGGGCTGGACTCTTTCCAGTGGTGCTCAGTGACAGAACAAGAGGCAACAGGCAAAACTGAAACACGGGAAGCTCCATCTGAATATAAGGAAAAGCTTTTCTGCTGTGAGTGTGACAGAGCACTCGAACAGGTTGCCCAGAGAGGTGGTGGAGTTTCCTTCTCTGGAGATATTTAAAACCCGCGTGGATGTGATCCTGTGCAACGTGCTCTAAGTGACCCTGCTTGAGCAGGTTGGTTGGACTAGATGATCTCCACAGGTCCCTTCCAACCTCAACCATTCTGTGATTCTGTGGTAGTACAGACCTCGGCAAGGTCTTTGTGCCTCAGAGTCCATCTGCCACAGTGGCAGAGCAAATGAACCATCACTGGCTTTGAACTACAGCCAACACTCCTAACAACACCTGAAGCATCTCCTGGGAGCATCAGGAAATTGCTGAGATATAGTGATACTTACCAAAATACATCAGAAATACCAAATTGCCTCATTTGAACCTTGGAGCAGTTTCACGTTCTATCTGTTGCGTCTTTCCATCACCTCTGCAGGCCTTTCCCCATAGATCCAGAGAATGCATGGATTTGCCCGTGCATGTTGCTTTTATAGAGCTGACTGCCCAATGTGGACACTGCATGGTGAGAGGGATCAATGCTGGGATTAAATAAGGTAAATATGAGTTTGCTTTAAAGTCAGGCCACACCTGTTTTGCCACCATGTATTTTAAAGCCATCAAGATGATGTATAACACTGGATTACTCTGGGGCTATCCTATAAGGGGTGTAGCACCTAGAGATGCAGAGTCTGCACACTTCAAACATACACATCAAAACAAGATAGTGCATTGAAAATTTCAAATTGTTCATAAAAGCTGTTATTAGAAGGGGAATGTGACATTCCTGCTGTCTTCCGCATCTCTGATTTCTTATGGAATTGTTCTCAATCATCTTCCAAATGAAACCCTGGGGTGTAGCATCATTCTGCTGATGTTCAATAGTATTCTCATCCTGCACAAAGCTGCTGGGTGCCCAGCTCACCACACCAGCAGAGGCTGGTCGACTTCACAAGAATGTCAGAGAACAGTAAAACTATCTAGGCAGAAGGGAACTAAGACCTCAGACGCAGAGGACATGGAATGGAAGGCCAAAAACCAGGAGAAATCACAGGGAAAAGGTGGAATTTCACAGTGCACTGTCACTGTTTCAACTTCATTACGTCTGAATGTCAGAAAAAGGAGATCTGGCATCAGGCATCTGAGAACAAGCGAGTTTGGCAGCTTAAAGAATTCCCTCCAATCAGCTAAGCTGTTATAACTGTCATGTAAGTGCCTTTTTCTTACCTCAGTTGCAAGGTAGTTAAATGAGTTAACCCTCTTCAGCAACTTTGGACTAGGATACTATTGTGCCCAGGAAGTTAGAAACAGCAACAGATAACAGTGGATCTCTAGGAATTATCCTGCTCTGAACAGAAGCAAGCCCTGCTGGGAGGTCAGAAAGCAAAGTCCCACCTGACTCAGTCTCTGAGCACAGTGTAATTGCTGTGATCTACTTAGGTTAGTTGAGGTCCCTCACTCCTCTGACATCTCTTGCTGTCTTGACACTGCTCAGCACTCCTGCCCAGTTGGGAATTTATATTCCTGCCTCTGCCCCACACACTGGCCTTATGATGCAGTAGTACTATCTATACAACAGCAATCTCCAGTTCTCCCCCTGCAATACTAAAAGGCAGCCTATTCCAGTCCCACTGCAGCTTTACCTGCACACCCTGCTTAAGCTTGTTCTTCTTATCTTCCTAGAGTCTGAAGTAAAGATGTAATCATAGTAGTTGCAGTGTTATCCTCCAAAAATTACTTTGTCACACACTTTGTCACAGGAAAAAGTGCAAAAATACAATTTTGCTTTAGCTACAGTGGCTGAGAGGGACCCAGTTATGAAGGAAGAGACTGAAAACTTGTACCTATATGTATAGCAATATGAAAATGCTTGCACTGAAGCCATGAAATGATACCAGGCCTTATCTGCCAGAATTACACAGCATATCGGCCTCAAAAGCCTACATGTAGTTGCAAATAAAAAAAAAAAAAAAAAAAAAAAGTGTTATTTAACAAGCCTGAAAGAAAGGCCAAGCTGACATCTGTGCACAAATTCTTGCAAATCAAGATACCATTCACACTGCTGTAGAGATGCAACTGTCACTGATGCCTCCCACCACTACTGCAACAAGTAACAAACCTGGAGGATCATTCAGGTTGGAGATAGCACAGAAAAAATGAGCTAGCAGGCACCTAGACAAGTCATCTAACTAATCTTCATCTCCCAAAGCAGGATCTACTTGCTCTCATTTCCAAGAGATATTTTCTAGCCTGTTCTTTAAGATCTCCAGGGCCAGAAACACTACAACCTCCCCAAGAGATCTATATGAGGCTTTACTCGCTTTACCATTAGAAAGTTTTCGCATGAACTAACCTAACCTTCCTTGCTGTAATTTAAGCATATGATTTCTTATCCAGTCGTTCACAGATACAGGGAGCAGATTATTATCTTTAACAACTGTCTTTTACACTCATGTTATCGTCCCTCTTCAATCTTCTCTTCTTTAGGCTAAACAACTCCATTCATGCTTTCCTTATAGGCCTCGTTTCCCTGTGTTTGAGCACCTTTATTCTCTTTCAGATCAGGTGATCTGCTTCCCTGAAACACTCTGTCCCTGCAAGACTTATCCTCAGTGCAGACAGTCTGAGAAGAATAAGAGCAAGCTAGGGGAAGGAAAAGGTTGGAGTGAAAGTTTGTGGATCTTAGAACAAAAGATGAGCATACCTCCAGGATAGGACACAGAAAAGGACCAAGAGATCCACCCTGGTTTATGAGCTAAGGACAGGGGAGGAACAAGTCTCCTGAAGCTACATGCCATGAGATGGTGCTCTAAGGAAAAGGAAAATCATGCTCACTGCGCACACAACGCAAAGGGTCTGACCCACTGACTTCAAAGCAGGAAGCCCACTTCCTAGTGCTCACAGTATTAAATAGAGCTCTGTTACTGACCCATTTCTAATACAACAAGGCTGGATCAGTGTCTGACCTGCTTTGTTTCAGAATTAAAAGCTGATGTGCTGAAGTCTGTTCTTCTAAGCGGCCCAGGAGAAAATCTAGAGAAATCAGCAGAGATGCTTGCAGGTTCACATGCAAGCAACTGAGAGCAAAGTCTAGATTTATCTTCCTCCTCTCCCTCCTCCAGCTCCACCTGACCCCCTTGCAATGTTAAAGAAAGTATTTCAGTAAACTGATTCAGTACTACATAGTTGTGCAGCTATCTCAGGACTGGGATTCAAGGCATCCCTGTCAAATGTGGCAGCCATTAAGAAGCATTGCCACCCTATACTCAGCTAGGAGAAGAGAGGAAGCAAGACAGGAAGAAACAGAGAAAAACATGATCAACAGAGAGAAAAATAAAAACCCCAAAGACAATATCAATGCTGGAAAAAAGGAGAGAAATGGCTGGACTATGATCTTTCTCCCAAGCTATGGGAAGGCCACAGCAATTGTGTCATTAGCAGAGAAGTCAATGCTTTCTGATATACAGCCCCTAACAAATCGGCGTGGTATAAATGCAATTTATGTGGACTATAATGTAGTTAATATATCCCCATAAAGGAAGGCGACATTGTAACTCACCAGACAGGTTCTGGTTCTTACTGTCATTTGCGGTGATAAATTTAACGATATAGCACAAGTTCCTGCACATGACTTCTCATTTCTGGGTAGCTTAAGCTAGTCAGACACAAACCTTAATGTGACAGTCTCCTTGGCAATCCAGAAATGACACATATCCAGACATTTTTTTATTGCTGTTCTTTTTTTTTTTTTGATGCATATGTGTGTGTGTGTGTGTGTGTGCGCGCGTGTGCGCACCCATGTGTCTCTGAACACGGTGCTCATGAAAAGCATCAGATTGACAGGATTGGAGAATGAGCCATCTATTTGCCGTTAGAACAGAAACGCAGCACAAGGCAAGTTGCCTATGCATCCTTCCCTGCCAGCATGCATCAACCTTGGCTCGGGGGAACCCATCTCCGACAGTGAGTGCATAAATCAATTTTTCATAACTGTTCAGACTTGGCTCCTCTGTTGACACCAACCATTTTTACCAGCTGTGCTGGTAGGTTCTGTCACATGGATGTCTATCTGCTAGATGGACCAAAACCGCTCATTTCAGCTAACCTGAGACACTCCTTTATTTCCATTTCCACAAAAATCTTGTTTTCCTCAGCAAAACATCTGAAGCCAGCATTTGTCCTTTCCACATGGATGCTCCGTCCATCCTTTGACCTGCAGGCTGCCATTGCCCAGAGCACACAAGACATGCACACACAGAGAAAATTAAATTTTTATACAGTAGGGACAGACAAGAACTTTTAACCTACGTTTTAATTTCCACACACCCGTCAGGCTTTTATAAGTAATTGATTATAATATTTCCATTGTAGCTTTATAATTGTACATCTGTCTAGCAGCAGAACTTGGGGTATATACAATAGCATATCAGTAATTCTAGTTGTTTTGAACATGTTTACTTATATATCTGATAAATAAGGCTCGCCAACAAAAGAGAATCAAAACTACATTTGTAGACTTAGGAAAGAGAAAAAAGGAAGGTAATGTAATAAAGGAGTTCAAAGGAATAGGCCATAGTTATCTTTTTTTCCTAGGATATATGATATATTAAAATCCTAATGCAGGTATTTCTTTTTCTTGACAAAGATTATAATGAAACTAGAAAATGGCATGACATAAATCCATAATAGTAACGAGCCTGAAAAATGGTATCATCGTAACAGATTCTCATTACATATTTAAGAGTGCAATTCCTTTTTTGTGGTCTCCCTCTCTGTGGCACAGCTTCCCCAGAAGCATCGTGTGGCATAACTGATGGTGTAGTAGGAGCCCTTGCTTAACCAGCTAGCTTAAGTTTAACCTGCACTGAAAGCTATCAGATCTAAAAGCATGGGTGAGAAACTCCAATTTTCACTGCATGACTGTATGCAGCTTCAAACAAAAGGAAATTGTGATCTCTGAGCAGTTAAGGGCCACTGTAAATAGAGGACCCATAACAGTTAAAGATCTGACTTCACATCTGACTTTGTCTAGGGGAATGTGAAGAATAGATCTACTAATAGATCAAGCTGCTCAAAACACAAAGGTCTGGGACTTCACGTGCATGTGTTAAATTTAGTGTTTATGGGGCATTTATTGGCTGTCCTGGCTGGTAAGAAATTGCTTGTGCTAGAAAAGAGTTCATCTGAAACCTTCCTGCTTCTTTACACACACACCTTTGTTTCCCGTTATGGAAAGAGATAAATCGCACCAAGTTTAATAGTTAGAGTTCCCCGAAAAGCTCTTACTTCCAACAGCAAGAGCATGTTTTGGAATGACAACAGGCTGGTGGGCAACAGGCAGCAATACAACAGGTACTTTGCAGCAAGAGTACCACATTGTGGGAGGAAGTTTTACAGTTCCTCTGTAGGGCACTCTGAACAGTTTAGACAGACCGTCATCCCTATCACTGGCCCTTCCCTACTTTACCAACAGTGCCTGTTTTCCCTTATTCTCAGTGTCTGCTGCCTCCACTCACGAGCTCCTTTCACTTCTGGGAGAAAGTCCTCTGCGCCTCCCGATCTCTCTTCTCTCTTTGCCACCATCCACACTACAGCTCCTAGACCTAACTGGCCTCCATAACTTAAATCCCACCTTCCTTATCACTATTCAAGTTACTCTTCTCAGACCCTCCCACTTCTCCCTGATATTTCTTCCTAAACTACATCACCAAAATGCAGCGCTTCCTTCCTTCCTTTTTTGTCACTTTTCTACAATCACCTGCAAGCCTCCTTTGCCCACACATCAGATGCAACAGCCCTTTCACCCCGTATCCCTTCCCTGCACTTTGAAAGAACTCCCTGTGAACTTCTGCATAATATATTAAGTTTCTTCAAAAGCCCTCCTTTGCCATATATGCAAATATCTCCAAAATACGTTACAACAGGCAGGGTGCAGGTATACTAAAACCACGATCTAGACCGCTAAGCAAAACTGTGCCATTCTTTTCCCTATGTTTTCCCCCGCAATTGCTTTTATTGTACCGAGGCTATCAGCCCTTTGAGACAGCAGCCATCCTCTCAGTCTCTGCTTGTACTGAGCTTTCAGTGATCATTCAGGCAATAATTAAGATCCTCTGAAGAGAACAAGAAGGACGGAGAGAAGCTAAGAGGAACACTACATTGCTGTAAATCTAGGTGGTAGCACATCAGAAACATTTCTGTGCAGACATTTTATGTTAGTGGCACACAACAGTCAGCGGAAGATGCCGCTGTTGCATGAACTTTGTAGCTAACTCTTCACAGGCCCCAGCACTGTGGGGGCCCAAGGCAGTACAGTCGCCACTACACAGAAGGCACAGCCATGGCCAGGCACTTCGCTCCAGCGCATGAGTAAGGGACAGCAAGCCTGTCTCCTGGATCAGAGAAGTGGCAGGGCATTACATGATCCCATTTCACAAACACATGCACACTCCTCACTGTGCTCTATTAGGAGGCACAGGGTAAGTAGATGCTGAAACACTTGCCACAACTCCTTCCAGAGAGGTAAATTTTACCTTGATGGACCACATGTTGGAAGAGAAATACAAAATGAAAAGAGAAAAGATCTTTAGGAGGGAAGATGTTAAAAGCAACCTTTGCTACAGCAGTAATTCCTGACTCCTTCCTGGCTTCCAAGCTGTAATCCCAGATACATATCTGCCAGAGATTACAAATCGAGGGTGTCAAGCACCAGCTATAGTTCATCTGGAAGTTTTTACATTGGAGCATAACGGCCTATTGCAACATAACTGGGAGTAAATACCTCAAGTTTCGGTAGCAATGGGTCCTCCTCCACCAAGGCCAAATCTGGCATGGGATATATTTAGCATGCCAACTTTGCTAGTCAAGGGTCTAGCAGCAACTAAAGGATAAATATTACTCAGCTGCCTAGCATGGGTGCAAAAACAAGTTCCTCAGCCCTTTACACCACCACTTGGTGTCATCCTGTCTCACTGACAACAGAGACAAAATTCTGACTTCCAGGGGCCAGGAGTCCCACTCATTTCCACAGAAAATGAAGACACTGCATGGCATTGTCTTTGGCCAACCTTGCTCACCTGGAAGTGTCTGTAACAGCAGAAACCAACCAAATATTTCCAAGCTTATGATCCTCTTCACTATTTATCTCTGCCTAGAAAATTAAGCAAAAATTTTAAGAACTGGCTTCCCCTACTTCCTTTCATAGCAGAGGCATCTGCTCTAGGACAGGCAAGGGAACAGACAAGAATATGAGAAAGGCACTTGAGCAATCCTATGTAATAAATTAGGAACATGAATAAAGGGAGCTTTGCAGCACGCTTAAGAATTTAACATTCAATTCATCCAGTCATGAAACTGAGGAAGGCCAATAGTCCAGAAAGTTACAAATCCCATTCATTCCCTAGTGTCCAGACTGAAAGCCTCTGAGAAGCCCTCAGTTACCCTCAGAGCTTCGACAGAAGTTTTGATTCGGCTTTCTCCCAGGCTGCTCCTTCCGGGTCCATTTCATATGGTGGACTAACAGCTCTTGGATAATGGGTACATCAATCTTAATTTAAATGTCCTGTTCCCTTTTACTTCCAAGCACCGGCATGGGGGGGGGGGGGTCTTTTCTTTCAAAGAGCTGCTTAGAGCACTCCACCACAGTAATTCCTCTCCATACAAAAGGATAAACATATGTTCCACCTTAGTATGTTTAAGACAGAGTTACTTCCTTGACTAAAATGTTCAGCCACATCCAAGATACCGATGTTTTGGGTCAGTAATTTAAAACCACCTAGAACAAGGAGGGAATTTCCAGCAAGTTTGACTTACAGCCTCTTAGGTTCACAACTGTTTTTATCCTCCTTAACTCACATGATCTGCATCAGACTTTCTGTTAATTTGGGTCTCCTTTCATTTTTGTCACAGGCTCAGAGCTGCACTTTCTTTCTGGCAGTTAAAATAACCCATCTAGGGAAAAGCCTTAAAATTAACTGTCATCATTTTGTAAACAGATTTACAGAGTTACCCACTCTAGAGATTTTCTCATAAGCCTGGTGGAACCTTGGGTTTTCACATGCAGCCTGAGCTCCTTGAGTCATGTGATTATGAGAAAAAACATATCTTTTGTTTTATTTGGATTCTTTTTGTTTCTGTAAATGAATGCACCAACTCCTTACCATTACAGTACAAAACCAAATTTGTAGTGCTTCAGGCAAGTGTTTAAAGTACCCCCCCAAAAAAATTTATAAAGTGTTATGACTGAATACTTGATGGTGACAACAGTGGATTCACCCCATTAGGTTCTGTCTCGCACTCCTCTTCACAGCACCATAGCTTCCTCCTACTTCCTTCAACCTAGAGAGAAATTGTAACACTGAGCAGAGCTAGACACCATCTTTCCTGCACCCATGGTCCACAGAGGCAGCTCATCCTCCCCCCATTTGCTCTCAACGACATCCACCCACGCACTGGGCTCTGAGCTGCCAAAGCAAGCAGAAAGGCTAGGACAACGAAGAACACAGGCACAAAAAGTTGGGGGAGAAGAAGTCACAAAAAGCTTCCCATTACAGGTGCGATACAGGAGTTAGTTAAAGCTTGTGGGGGGCAACAGTGCCTCGGCTCCTCTCCATCTTGATCTGATGGGGACATCTCCCAGGATAAGGGGACAAGACTCCAGTGGTGCCAGGGCAGGTCCTAAGGGATGTGCGACCATGTTGGGAGGAAGCAGACAGCAGAGTGATGCCTTCCTCTTCCATTGTCAGTGTTAAGTTTTAGTTTCCAGTCCCACAAAACAGTTGTTGCCCAGGCCTGATCCTAACATGGGACTTCAGTGGTGTCACTAGGCCATCTGACTGGCCTTGCTTGGTACCAGGCTGTAACATGGCAGATGAGAACTTGCCACCTCTCTGTGGAAGGAGGTACACAGCCAACAGAAACCTGATGCTTTGCTTTGTGCACGAAGACACATGAGGTTCAGCCAGTAGACCAGCACTCCACAAAGTTTTCTAGTGCTGGTCCAGTATAACTGTGACAGAGGCGAGAACACGGACTGTGACAAGGCTGCTTCACCCTCAAATGACCAAGTGCATGTAACCAAGGTCAGTAACATTGGGTAGGAGGCACGTCCATCCCTGGATGGACAATTCAGGGCAGAGGCTTCCACACAAAACATTATTTCATACCCCAGAGCAAGACAGACCAATACGCTCTGACAAATGCCTTGGACTCCATCACACATTACCCAATTATTTCAGAGCTCATTTAACAAAGTAAATTAAGACCATGAACAAGCATCACTTTATTTTTATAGTGTGTTCTGCCTGGGCTTTAATTTCCCTAGATATTCTGCTTTTGCTGTGCCACAGATGCACGTGAAGATGAGAAAGAAGTAGCTGAAGACTTCTGTGTTGGGTCTCATGGCGCTTCCAACAGGATAAGTTTATGACCAGACAAATTAGCAGGGTGTTTTTGCTAAAATTATCACTTGTGAATCATTATGGTACTTAACTGATCTTCTGCAAATCCAGGGTTAACACCTCATTTAATGAGCAAGGTTGTTTAAACCTCTGAAAACTATTCATTCTGGTCGCCTGAACTCCTAGGGAGACAGCTAATGCTTCAGTTCATATTCTGACATTTTCTGCATAACCATAAAAGGCTAGAGAGATGTATATATGCATGTGTGGGCAGGTGAATAAAAATGTGTATGAAATGAGAAAGAGAGAGAGAGCTCAAGCACACACTTGGATTCAGGAACACAAGCTCTGTGGCAAGGGAAGTGATGGATGCACAGGACCTTGGCTATGAAGTGAGCGCTCTATCTAAGGTACTGCATTTCTTGTCAGACTTTCCCCCCTCCCTCCCTCCCTCCAAAGTTATCACTCAGGCATGAGCTTGTAGAGGCATCTGCCACAGGCACAACTGCCTAAATTCCTGCCAGTGCAATATTAGCATCCCCAGATTAACAGCAAGAGCAGCTCTCTGCTGCAAGTGTATCTAGTGTAATAACCTTAATATTTGCCTTCTATAAGCAAGAAATCAACCCATATTCTGTTTAATCCAGGCTTGCAGCACACTTTCCTGACTTCTCCTGCTGCCACACCCAAAAAACAGATTTCTGCATCCCCCCTCACCCCCTTTCCTTAGGGTATTTTACTCCCCTTTGTATAACTCACTTCTTAGGAAAACCAGCTCTATTCCCACACTATTCTCCTAGAAAAGGTCACTATTTGGAGAACAGAAAACTTCAAATAATGAATTGGGAGCTGACAGGTAGATTGAAACCCCAAAAGGAATGAATATATCAGGCCCTGGAAATAGCAACACCAAGTTCATCAGCAAATTCTTAATCTACTCTAATCACAGCAATGCAATCCCACGAAGAAGAAGCAGAATTGTTCCAGCTAGTAACACTCTAAGGGCCTAGGGGAAAAAATAAAGAGTCAAATTCCCAACCATTCTTCAACCATGTTGTCAAAGACAACGTTCAAGATGCATCTCCATTCCTGCTGGATTTTCCAAAGGAAGCTGGGCTCTACCTGCAGCACTAGATATCTTTGTGCCTTCCTCCTGCACATACCTCACTTGTGAAATGGAGCTAGTGGTCCAACTCCACCCTGCCTGTCAAGGAACATGAGACACCAGAATACTATGGCTGGAAGGATTTTTAGGAATGAAAGCAGGTATAAAGCAGGAGGAAGCCACAGTTAGTTGCATGTGTTCATTTCACCACAAGCAGCGTGCAGCCCTTACAGAAGGACTGCTCGCTCCTAATCCTTCTGCAAAATGGTGAGGAGGGATGCCACCCTCAGCTGGAGCGTGTGAAGGATTTCCAAGCATGGAAGAGTCCACACTAAATTAAGTAGATGCCTTGACCAACACAGCTTCCATTATTATCAGTTGGTATTGTGAATACTTAGTGCCTTGAAAACCAAATCTTGTAGCATGCATTTGCCTGTATCCCAACCCAAACCACAGCCTAGAAGACACTGTAAGCATAGCTGTCGGTTGGTAACAGGCATAAATGCTATAATCATTTGTCATAAAGAGAGACATGCAGCTTCAGTTACAGGCAGTGGTAGAGAAGACAAAACAAGTTGTTCCCTTGACCATTCTCCTCTCCTCCTTCCTCTGGATCTCAAAGCGACCTTTGGAATTCAAGCTACATCATGATGATTAAAATAATGAAGTACATTTTATCACTTCCCTTCCTATGTCTCCCCAGTTCAGTGTGCAAGAAACTCAGTCTGAACGCCACCTTAATGTCCAATTCTCCTTAATGTTGCATATCTTAATAGGTGTCTAAGGCATCTCATCCTGCTATATGAAGCTGGCCAACCCCCATGCAAGCAAACAGTAGCTTGAATGAGGTTAATATACCTGTCAAACACTCTTGTGATAAATGATACATTAATGATGTGCATGGAGTTAAATAATTCATTATCCTAACAATAAGGTGATTCAATTCTTGCACCATTCATTTTTGCTTTTCATGGAAGGAACTTGCTGTTCCTGAACATGCTCTTGTCTAGGTCAAGAGTGGGTGCGTGTGGCCAGAGAAGATGCAGAAGTAGAAGAGCGTGGATTTTCCCAGCAAACATTAAGTACAAGGAGGGCTGTATAAACGCAAGACCCACTCATGAGGGGATCAGGTTAGGCATCCTGAGCATTTTGTTCTTCAGTAGTGACAGTAGTGAGATTTCATGCACACATGTAAACACAACAGCTGCTCTGGCAAACCTGGCATCCCATATAGAGTCAGGCTGTCAACTAGTATAAGCCAGTGTTACTTCGCCAGCATAAAAGCAGACAAAGAGACTTAAAACTACCAGAGATCTGTGCCAGTCTTCCAAAGTTTACTGGCCTGAAGGAACAAGCAAATGGTAAATCCATATTACCGATGGCATTGCAAGTCCAAGCTATGACTAAGGAAGCAGTGCTTCTCCCTACAACCGAAAGATTACTGAGCCTCAAGGAATACATCCTGACATCCCCCCACTTTGGGCATCCAGTCTCATGAACGGCTGGCTGAGCGTGACTACCTCTGCTATTTATGGGATCACATGCAGGGCTCACAAAGGGCCAGCTCTAGGCCCTGGCAAAACAGGCAATCACCTGGTGCAGCAGACTACCTGCTTTGCCTGTACCGCAGAAGATAGGGATTAAATACACAGCCAAAACAGAGGATCTTCTCTCTTGACTTCCCAGCCCTTGCTGCTGGCAACCAAGAGAAGGCCTGGGGTTAGAGAGTGGTAGCCCCAGCCCCTCTGCCCTGGCATCAGCCCTGCTTGCAGGGCTCTTGTCACACAAGACACCTTTCTCCCCTCCCCGCTTCCCACAGTGGCAGCCAGTGCAGCCCCAGGCCTTTCCTCTGCCCACTCCTTTCCCCTGCAGCTCACTTCTGCCACAGGAGTGAGTTTTGCATGATGAGAAATTTTGAGCCAGCTTCAGCCACAAGAGATTGACAGGATGACTGCTACTTCCTCTACAGGAGGATGGCATGGACTACCTCCAGCCAACTCTGAGGCTTTCTCTAATGTGAGAGGTTGAAGGTGAGTGGCAGGAATTGCAAACATTACATCTCACAAAATCCTCATGTCCCTGGTTCCAGTCACAAATCCCCTAGCACATGCTGTTCAGTCTCCTTTGACATTTATATGGCTTCTAGTCTTGTAATATTTAAGGCCTTCACAGTCTAACACAGCAATTCTTACAAGACCCTTGTGCAGCCAGGCCAGGCTATCTGCTCTTGTTAAAAATGTGAATTAAGATGTAAGAAGGATGAGGAGACTCTCCATGGATGCAGGAAAACCCAGTGACAATACTAATGCTCTGTTACAGACTGAGGCTCATTCCCATCTCCCACCTGGCCTTTAGCGGAAGAATTTCACAGCACAGATGTGTATTTTAAGCAGATACACCAGTATTAGCCAAGACAGCAGATTCCTTCCCTTAAGGGTCTCAGTGAACAAAACCTGCACCCAAAGAAGGCCACAAGCAGGGACTGCTCCATATCACACAGTGCCACACCACATCTCAATGTCCTAACTCAGGAGGCACTACCTAGCACCACAGATCCCCTTCCCTGTAGCAAGCGTGAGACAGTACAGTGCTGTGGCTGCCTGTTGGGCTCTTTTGTTCCACTCGTGGATTTCCACTAAAACCTATCAGCACGTTATCTGTGCACCCAGCCCCAGAGGGGAGATTGCTGTGGAAGATCAACACTGTAGGAGTCACTTGTCCAAAGCCACCTTACAAAACTCAACCACGGTTTCCACGTGGATCCTCCTTCAGGATCTTCAGTTATAGGACAGGAGGAGGTCTACCTCCTTCATGCTCCTGTAAGAGCTAGGTGGCATCTTTCACACCTAGACACAATTAAGGCATGTATCCTCTCCCCATTTCCACTTAGGGAAAAACAAATAAGGCTTATTGATATCAGAAACCCAGTCCAAGAACTAATCCTACTCTGCCTTATTTGTTACAGTCAGGACACATGAAAAATTTACATTCCTTGGAACTGGGTCACACGCTGCTCTGCCACAATCAAAATTAGCCCATCAGTCCAAAAGGCACATAATGCTCACGAGGTCTGAAGTTTTTTGCTCCTGCTCCAAGGAAGAATTAAGGCCTTGATTCTGCTGTGATGAGTACTATAAAATGGTCTCCAGCACGAATTTAGTACATGAACTATTACAGCAGAAAGCTTAAGCTTGTTTACATTTTTGCCTTCCAGTGACCACAGTAAAGCAAATCATGTGGAGCCCAGGAAACAGCATCACTAATTCAATGTGGCAGTAGGTCAGTGGAGGTGAGACAGAACAGCACTGAAAGTCATTTTCTTAGCACAATCCCTTGCAGAAATATTTCAGCTATCCACAGTCGATAGAAAGCATGCTTTTGTTAGTCCAAAAAGTCACCTTTTTGCCATTAACTGCAACAACAAATCCCATCAGAAGAGGATGCCATCTACTCTTTAAGTGAGCTTCAGTGTGGTCTCTTAGATACATTTGCCCTTCCAGCTCATGGAGAGGAATTGAGTTTTAAAACTCTCTTGAACTTTTGTAGTCTAAGACATCCACTGAGGCTGTTAGGATCAACCAAGCTGAAGATTTTGAGGATGTGGATACCAGCCACAGAATCCAACTGAAAAGCAACCAGCTGATGCCTGGCTTTCCTGGTTCCCCAGACCTTAAGGATGGCTGTTCAATGGCAGTGGTGCCAGTGGAAGGCAAAGCCTTCCACCCTGGGGACAGCTGTTTCTTGACAGAACAAGCCATTATTCCTCACATCACAGAAGGAGCACATCAAACCCAGCTTCCTTAGAGACATGGGCTCCAAAAAGGTCAAAGTAGATTACTGTATGACAATTACTTCATCAATAATTAAAAATGATAATAATCACATTTGGGGCAAGCAAAAGGAATACTTTAAACAACATCAGTGCATCAGGCACAGGAAGAAGGGATTATACAAAGCAGGCAAAATTCAGCCCTAAATTTATTATCCCAGCCTAAATTCCTCCTTGGGTCAGAGCAAAGACAGCAACAGAAAAAGGACCATTTGCCTTTTCTTTTTCTTTGATGGGGGAGGGGGAGGCATGGTTCTTCTGCAAGTCAATAACTCTACAAAGACCCCTGATACCCAAAACCTTCAGGATCACAGATCTTCAGGACATTAGTTCTGTTGCACCAGGGTGAACAATGTCTCTCCCAAACGTGGACCTGCAATACGTGTTACACAAGACATACAAATAGAAAAGTTTCTCATCACGCTACAAGAAAAAGAGGGGGAGGAAAAAAAGAGTAAAAGATTAAAAAAAAAAAGCTTTAATACTTCACCTTGAGGGCTTATCGAAAAAGTTTCTCCAGTCCTGAGTCATCACGATATGTAGATCACCACCCACAAAGTACTTAAGGCCACATCTGAATACAGGTGATTCTGCTCCACTTTGCCAATGGAGGGACAGTGTGGGGTGCTGGTAGGCAAAGTCTGAGTCCACATGGAAATGCATGGGTGTGAAAAGGAGAAAATATCTTCCTCAAGCTTTTTGGAATTTTAAATGACTGCAAGCCATTAAAATGAAACAAATGACAATGTGAGAAGCAACAACTGCTAAAATAATAGCCCACAAATCCGATCCGTTCCAGCTGATACAGTAAACATTTAAAGCCTACAAAAATATTATCAGGTGTCACCTTCTTTAGTGACATAATGAGTTTATTAGCTCAAAACTAGACCCACTTGTGAAGATAAGTAACTGCTCAAGCTTCTTATACATGCGTATGTGGTTTCACATCTGTTTGTACAGAGATGGTATCTAACATTTGAAACACTGTAGTTATTTCTACTCTGTCTGAAGGAGTCCCTGATCTCTCCAAGAACTGACATTTGGACATTTCATGACCATCATATCTGGGCTCCTCCTATATATCGATACTCGCCTCAACTGTCCCAGGTGGCCTAAAAAGCCTCACCACTCCTGTAACACCAGTGAGCAGCCAAAGTGTTTGGAAACCAGAGGACAGAGCCCTAGGGACCAAAATCACTCCCTGCTACTCCATTCTTTAAATTGAACACCTTTTGAACACCTTCCTTGAGATCAAGTAGGAAACCTGTGGCCAAGTCAGGACCTGAACTCACATCTCCTGAATCTCATAGGATGAGATAACTTCTGAACAGTGCTCAAGTTCAGTTGCCAGGTTTTGGAGTAACTGAGTTTCATATCACATCCCTCAGTACCTCCTCAAGACACATTCCCAAACCATTGAGCCCTTCAACTTCCCAGCCCTCACCTACTGCAGCTGGCACTAGTGAATTACCTGGTGCCAACCACTACACAGGCTGTGCCAGGCCTCCTGACTAAGGCAGGAGGAGCATTTCTGTGTGATGACTTGTCAAATCATCTTCTTTCTTTATTAACAGGGACAGCGTTTTCTAGACAGAGCCCTCTCAGCATCCTGAATCCACCTCTGCAAGCTGCCAAGTAGGTGCTGAGCATTTCCCAGTTCCTTGCAGGGGTGACACCACAGAAGGCATTTACATACTCCTCCATCAGGAACTTTGCCCATTAATAATCTGCAACTCTCTGGCTTTTGGCACAATGCCACAAATGCAGCCTCAGGCACTCTGCTAGCAGAGTAAGCATCTACTACCAGCCAATATATCAGCTGCAGCTCAGAACTGTCCAGCAGCATTGCACCTTGGCTTTACATTTTAACATCGTATAGTCCATAGAATAACATTGCCTCTGAAAATATGGGACAGATCTGTATCCAAGACTTGTGAACTTCAGCTGCTCTTCAGTCTCCAGTGCTAGGTTTAATTGGGTCCAGTAAGCCACCCCCTCAGAGAACCCAATGCAAAGAAAAATACTTGCTGGGACTGGCAGTTCAATTCATCCTGTAGAATTTTTGCTGAGGAGTAGAAAATCTGGAAAGGTAGCTGCAAAGGGTTCTCAGAAACCTTAATTTTCTTCCAGTTCCCTTTTGGATATTAAGTTTAAAGAGTCTCGTAGTGTCTGGGTCTTTTTATTTCTTCTGAGTGTTGATTTGGCTAAACCAAGTGTATACACTGATGCTCTGCAACACAGCAAGATGGCCTTAAGGACAACATTTTGGAGCAGTTATTTCCCCTTGTGTGATCAGAGCCAGGTAGGCTCAGTAGAAGAGGATGGATGCTGGAGTGTACTGTTATAACTAATTACTCACACAAAAATAGCACTTTTTGCTTGAGTCCTCAGCAAGGCCCAAGCAGGATCAAGACAATATAGCGTCAGGTCTTTTGTAAGAATACTGCCAAACTCTGCCCTCAAAAGACCTTGCAATCTGAGAAAAAGGACAAGCAACATTACCTCTATTTTACAGGTGGAGAATTAAGGTGAAGAGAGAGAGATCAAGTACTCTCTGCACAAGTAAATTGACTGGCACAAGAAATGTGTTCTTAAATAGGTGTAACACCACCCCCAGGAAAACTTATTCTGGAACTGGCATGTCCAAGGCAGATGTTATCCCAGATAACTGCAGCTTCTTTCTCTACTTTATACTGAACAACCTTCCTGGGGCCTGAGATACCAAATTCATACAGCTCCAACCCCTATTCGAGCACTTGCAGCCACTGAAATTAGGCTGGCATCAGGCAACTAAATCCCTTTGAGGATATGAGCTTAAGTGACTTGCTCTGCGGCACAAAGGAAGTTTTGGCAAAGCCAGGATTTAAATGAAAATCTTCTTTATCTCCCCTTAATGAAAGCCATCCTGCAACCCAATAAAAAGTTGATCCTTCCTCTGCATCACTGGTCCTGCAATTCTAAATAGTAGCATTCAGAGGAAGCAGCTCTTACCATCTATAGCAACCTTTACCAGACAAAAGGGTCCCTCTGATATCTGGCATCAGTGTTAACACTCCTAAAGAACCCTGCAACCTGGATTTCACAGCCTTCAACAAACTCAAACTAACCCGTTCTCTAGATGGTTTGAAACTGTATTCAAATTCATCCATCAACTTGTAAGAGCAGGAATCTCTTAGACCCTTCCTGTCTTCATCTCCAAAATGAAGGACAGGAGCAATTTCACCAAGTTTTGCAATGTTAAGAGCTATGTGGAACAAAGATGACTTCTCCATTCAACTGAAATTTGCAGTGATTATTTGGTATGGTACAAGCAGGAGTCCATGCTGAAGTCTGGCTAGACACAAGCACAACTACCCACTGGTAGCCCACTACCAGCAATCACAGCACATTCGATATCTGTGGATTAATGTTAAGACTAAGTAAAGGGAGACAGCCCTGAAGACCACTCTCTTTGTCTCTTGGGTTTTTAAAGGATACCTTGAACACGAGTCTACAAGCACCCTGAGACACACACAGTAAGGGACAGGGTTCCCCATAATAAGCAGGCTTTCAGCTATGTTTGTGTGCGAAGGCTACAGCAAATACACATGGGTACATACACCACAACCCAGGCCTCTGATCCAGAAGAGGGCATCTCCAAAGGAGCAAAGCAGGCACTGTACCTTTTTTGATATCAGTACTTTTACACTGAACTGGAGGGGCCTGATTTTACAAAGCGACTTTGCTGCTTTTGTACATCATCACAATTGCACAAAGCAAGCTAACTGCGTGAGCAAATGCTGACTAGGAGTCTGATGCGTTTCTGCCATACGCAATCAGTAACTTTTGCACACACAATTGCAGCAAGCATGCACACAAATTCAAATGTCCAGCTGCACTGGCTGTTTAGAAATTTAGGTCTGAATGAAAATTCCAGCAAAAATCCAGCTCTCTCCCCACTTCTGATGCCACCACCTCATGCATCAATGGAAGGTGACCCTATTAAATTAACAGCCAGTATATTCAGAACAAGTCAAGGCTTTAAAAAGAGCTGGTTAATCTTACTGTCAATAACAACTGCAGCAGCAAACAGTAATCAAATCTCATGCTTCAGGATGCGAGTTAACTGCCTTAAGAGTCAGAAAGATACCTACTTCTTTGCTTCTAGATATCAGTGAAGAACTAGCATAGAGAATTATATGACTCAAACATATCACCCATTTATTGGGCTGTACTGTAGGCAGGACACGATTTAACAGGTAAAATGAACCAGTACAGCCAAATCTATGTCACAAGTCATTAGCATCAATTGTAATTTTTTTGTCCCATTCCCTACACTCTCCATCTTTCTCTGTAACGTGATTTTGTTCTGCAGAAGGTCAAATTTTGTTTTCCTAGCTGCTCTCCAACAAACTCACACAGAATTACCCTAAGGGCACTTCAAACACGTTTTGATAATTTTTGTTTTAATTAGGCCAGCTATCTATTATCAACATTAACACTGAGAGAATATTGAAAACTACAGCTAAAACGCTGATTAGCTGCTGTTCGGGTCCTTAATTCCCTAGAAATGGCCAACAGAGCAGGCATTTCTCCACACTCAGCCTCCCCCTGCTGTGCTCCAATGCAACCGAAGCACCAGGCAAAGGGAAATTAAGCAATTAATTGGTTCTTTAAAAAAAAAAAAAAAAAGAAAAGAAAAAAGAAAAAAAAAAAACCCACAAACCTAAATCATTTAGTACATGGGAAAATTAATAGCAGTAGCCAAAAGAAAGACACAAGGGAGTAAGTATCTGCTCCTTCCTGAAGCTGTCTGTTGCCCTCTGCTGTTCCCAGGATCAGCTTCCTAAACAGCTTGGTCAACACTCTTCATCCAAGAGCGTCTGTCCTCACCGTTTGCCAGTCTTAAGCTCATGAGCAGTTCAGCCAGGACTGTTACTCATCTCCCTCACATACCCCTGTAGAAGAGATGCAACACAGCCCAGCGCAGTTTTCCTATTCTTTTGGGGGAGTTTCCAGGATTGAAACCACATGGTTTGAACTACTGAAACAAGATGCTTCCTTTGACCAAAAGGGAGGAATGGCCCAGCAAGATCCTGTGGGACTTGGGAGATTTGGCTTCAGCCTCAGGCTTCTTAGAGATCATGGGCAGTCACTTAGCCCTTCTTCCCAACTGTAAACTGTGGTCAAATGTCACCTGTCCTGCCTTGCAAGACTCGGGGGATTCATAGTTCATGGGCTGCTCACACACTGCAGCAAGGGAGCCGAGCAACTGTTGCTAATGTTGCTAACAAACACAAGTGCTGCTCATTTCATAGGTAGGAATATGAGATTCAGCTCAGACTACACTGGACAGATGTCATACATTTTCAGCTGGTTCTCCCTCATGGGGACCAGGCTATGATGTCCTGCTATCATGTTAATTAGTGACAACATATGCTACGGGGAAATTTTCCTATGTAATGGGAAAAGTCTGCTTCCAGCCACAGAAATGGCAGAGGACAAGGGCAACATAGCTAAGAGGACAAGCCCAGGGATGCTCTCCGCCTGTTTCTTCAGGCTTAAAGCAGTACCAAAGTAAAATGCTCCATGTCCAACCCCTTCTAAGTCAGGCATCATGAAAACACTACCAAGCACAGGGCTAGTGAAGTACTGACACAATTTATGTTGGAGACAAAGCAAAACACACAACACTGAAAGAGTCTAAAACAAGGTTAGGCATGTTTATCTGAAAGAGTGTGGGGAAAGTTGAGTCTGCCTCAATAGATCAACTCCTCAGATGCTCTTTTCTATCATTTTCAGATGAGGAAATCTGCGAGTTTGCCCTATTTCTGATCTTTCACCGATATGCACACATATCAGTAAAGCACTTAAGTGTCATGATCTCTATATTACAGATGAGGAGGAGCTGTGACAGAATGATTAACAGCTGTTTTGGGACACCTGCAGAGAGATAGAAAGCACAAGGCAGGAACCAGGCTGTAATATTTTTACTGCTACTGGGGTAATAGAGACACTGGCAGTTATTTTCAAGCAAGTCGAAACATTAAAACAAGGATAGTAACATACGACTCACAGCCTTCTCCTTTTAAGGGACCAGTTTCCAGTTCCAGCTCAAACTCACCGTCTGATCCTTAGCAAGTCACTAAAGATGATTCAGCTCCCAGTAAAATGGGGACATTCCTTCCTGACGCCACTGGTATACTGAAAGAGTGAACACCCACTGCGAGATGCTCAAAGGGCTGCACAGCCACAAAGCCAGAACAGCGCTCAGAGCAAAAGGCTGCAGCCAGGATATGAGCAAAACCGTTCCCCAGTCCTAAGCCAGCCCTAGCACATGGAGGGGTCCTGAACAATGAGATTCTAGTTTTGTACAGCACTTACTTAAGGGGAAATGAACTGCCAACACTGCCCCTTCTCACCATGTCCGCCTTGCCAGAGTGCATCCCTGTGGTGCCAGCTTTCATTTCCCTGCTAACAATGTGCAAAATAGTACAGTTGGAAAGGTGAGGGGGAGAGGAGAGTGCTGTGGTCACACCAGCTGTCATGACTGACTATGAAAGACAGCAGACTGAGATTGCTCTCACTTTATCAAAGCACTCAGGATCCTGGTTGCTTTCAGTCATTAGAACAACCACACTCCCACATTGTGTGACCTTCTCTCCTCTCTCATTTCACCCCCAACACCCCACTAGTATGGGCACAGAAATTGCCATGCTTTCACAGGTCAGACACCACTGCAAGCCAATAATAATGAAGAGCACTTTCAATTAAGCAAAGACAACAGACACTGAAACATCTCTGGAAGATGCCAGAGCATGGATCTGAATTATGATCATTTCTATTGCTTAATACCAATGACAAATCCATCTTTGCCAGCTGAAAACAGGTGCATAAAAAAGGGATGGAAGGAGGGGATGACAGGTCTTCAGTACAAATCTAACCTCATCAGCCATATGAAGTGTTCATGGTGCTTTCTTGGAGCTATCTTCTCTTGGGATAAGAAAACACAGATTAAAAAAAGAAAACAGCAAGAGGAAAAGCTATCAGAACTATCATCAGTGCTACTTGGCCCTTTCTGCACAGACTGAACCAACTAGGAGGACTAGATACTAAGATGATTAAGGGTCTGGAGCATCTCTCTTATGAGGAAAAGCTGACAGAGCTGGGACTCTTCAGCCTGGAGAAGACTGAGGAGGGAATCTTATCAATGCGTACAAGTATCTGGAGGGAGGGTGTAGAGAGGATGGGGCCAGACTCTTTTCAGTGGTGCCCAGCGACAGGACAAGAGGCAACATGCACAAACTGAAACACAAGAAGTTCCATCTGAACATGAGAAAAAACTTCTTTATGGTGAGGGTAACAGAGCACCGGAACAGGTTACCCAGAGAGGTTGTGGAGTCTCCTTCCTTGAGATATTCAAAAGCCATCTGGACACAATCCTTGGAAATGTGCTCTAGGTGACCCTGCTTGAACAGGGTGGTTGGACTGGATGATCTCCAGAGGTCCCTTCCAACCTCAACTGTTCTGTGATTCTGTGATACAAAATAAGTTTCTTTTACTGGAAGGACCAGTTTCTTGGAGTGGGAGTGTTGTGGAGGTAATGTCTCTTCTCAGGGCAGGTCAAGAGTGTGCCTCAGCTCTGCTACCACCCTCCTCTGAGATAATAGCTTTCAAAAGCAAAGCGCTAAAATACATATCCCAGCTTTCAAAGCTCTGAGAACTCAGCATTGAAAGCATTCCTTGTACTGCCTAACCTTCACACACACACACACACACACACACACGTGCGCACACACACACACACCTTACAGGTAGCAGACAAGTTCCTCCATCCACAGGTCTGCCAGTATTCTCTAGGCTTGGCCTACATGTCCATGTCCAATTGTGCCAGACAGTAAAAGCTATAGACCACAAGTAATGAAAGTGAGCAGGTCATCCTTCTCCATCCAGCAATGGAGTGAGAGGGCAGAAAGCACGTTCCTTCCATGATTTTCCACGGAAACTTCAAAGCGCGTGACAGGAAGGCTGCCACCCCTTCCTCTGGATTCAGGGCTTCACAGCAGAGATGCCACTGGCACCACGACACTAAGGTACAACAGCAGGAGCCAGCTCGCCCACTCTGGACCATTCACAGTTGGCTGGTCTTCAGCAAGCCCGAGCGTAATGGTTATTTTATGAACAGTTACAGCACAGCTTCCTTCTGTGAAGGAGTGCTTCTGAAGGAGTGCTTCCTTCTATGGCTCATTATCTCCTGTCCCACCTTAATTAAGTCTGATCAGATCACTCAAAGAAAAAAAAGAGGGGAAGCGACTCAGTCCAGCAGCTTTGGACGTGATAAGTTCGCCACCTCATTCTCAAGCTTTATAGCTAGTTAACATCAGCCTGGTGCAGTTCACGGCTGTGCTCTTGCTTGTACAGTGCGCCACAACTCATTAGCTGTTACTCTGTGTCCATTCCTCCTGCTGCCTGTCACCAAGGAGAGTGACATTTGTAATCTGGTACAATACTTCACCGTACTTCAGTGTTTCAAAGGACCCCAACAAATTGTGCCCAGCATTGTTCACAGCAAATACTTTCAGCTACTGAAAAGAATGAACTTTTTTCCCCTCTCTCCTTCAGTATTATGACTAACAACCAGATATATTTTGCATTTTAGCCTGATAATTCAGAGGGAACAGAATACATAGGTCAAAGGACAGCCACCCTGTCAGAAGATTATTAACACGTTTGGACAACTGCATTTTGTAGGAATAGAACGCTGGTGGTAGAGGGACAATTTCTACCAACGTGTGGTACTGGCAGACACTATATTCTATTTTTTCATTGCTGCTGGAGTGGAACCACCCATGAAATTAGGGAAACCAAGCAGAACTCAGGACTGGGAGGCATTCATTTAAGGGAAGTTATACCACCTCTTCTATTGCTTCCCCAAGCCAGACCAAATTCCAGACTTCAAAAGGCCAGAACAAATCCTGACTGTATGAACAAAACTGCAGAACTATTCTGGATGCACATCAACAAGATAAACAGCTAACTTCAGTCTAGGGGGTTCAAAAACTCCAGGGAGCCAAGTCCACTGGGATCTCAGTCCTGAAATCCTGTACCAGAATGGTAGCTGGAAAGCTCTTGCTGGTACAACCAACCAAAACCTTTCAAATTCCATCAGCTCTGAAAAATCTTTAATGAAATTAATATTCAACTTTTACCACAAAACTATTTATTTTCTATCAAGTTTTCATGGCCTGTTAAAATTTTTACTTTTGCTTCTCAAAACCTGTCTAAAGTACTTTCTAATCATTGCAAACACCCTTCTCTTTTTAAATTGATATCTTATCCAAATAGTTTTGATTTTTCTGAAAAGTATTTTCAAAAGTGAAACTACTTTTACAAAACATCTGCATTTAGACAAAGCTGTATTTTTCTGTTATCCCCCAAAAACCTGAAATAGTTCTTCAGCTTAATCCATTGAACTTTCTAGTTTGAGTATTATAGGAGATAGATGAAAAAAAATTCACTGACTGCCCTTTAGAAACTGCCTTGTGTTGACCCACATTACTCATAACACTAGTTTCTCTTTGCTTCAGCCTCCACCTGTTACAACTACTCCTCAGTTTCATTCTTCTTTTACCACTTATGCTTTCTAAGTGCTCAAGAAACCTATGTGAGGCCAGGCTTCCTGAGCATCTTTCAGTGCTGTGACCTGCCGTCAGCCTTTCCAAGCTGTTGCATTGCTGACACTCTGCAAATGTCATCTCTGGTGCTGTGCAGCACAGGTACAGGCAGTCCAGGTATGATGGAGCACTACTAGAGAACAAGCACATGCACACGAGGGGTGGGGGGAATCAATCATTTGCAGAGATTAATAAGAAAGGTGGGATGATAAAACTCTAGAAATGCTGACAGTCGAAGTGCCAAGGGATATCTGCAAACCTGTGCAGTTCCTGGCAATGATCGTTTTCTTGGCATATCCACCAGCAGCAGCCCAGCTATTTATGCTGGTCACTGTCTCTGCTCTGTTCTCCAACAAAAGGAAACATGCAGGACACAAGACCAAAGGTCTTCCCAGATATAGAGTGCTTCTGAATCATTGCCATGTGGAAGAGAAGTGGCAAGAGGAGCGACTGACCAGACACTGTCTTACCATCTCTTCTTGTACTCATACCCTCCTCACTCCACCCTTATTGAAATTGCTGGACTCCTTTTACTCCACCAGAGTATGGGATGAGGCAAGTGGTTGCATCCTCGGGAGATCATTACTAATGCCAAGATAGGAAGGTACCAAAAACAGGACAGTCAGCTTTCTCTCACCTCTGGGGCCATGGCATTATCCAAAGAACAACTTTGTGTTAAATTCCCCAGAGTAAAGAACAACTCATAACAAACAGCCAGTGCAAGTATGAACTTGCAGGAAAAAAAAAATCCAGATTTCTGTAATAGGTGCAGGTACTGTCTGGTTGAGACCTCAGCTTCCTGAAAGCCAAAGTGTTTGTTACTTTTAAATAAACCAAATACAGCGTTAATATCTATGCAACCATATTTTTAGCCATCCTAGTCAATCACAGCTGAATGCTAACACTTGTTAAACAGGAGGCCAATGGTACTGGTCCCCGAGTTAATTCAGTCATGTCAGTCCCACATTTCTGCTGTGTTTCCCTGGCATCCTCTAGAACAGACCCCTCTCCTGTAAGCTGAAACAAACTGGCTGCGGCATTGATCATTCCCCCAACAAAGTCAAGGCAGGCTCCCAACGACATTACCAGGGTTTGTACCATGCTCTGCCCATTTGACAGGCAGAGAACATGTCTCTGAGCCTGCAACCTCCATAGCTGAATGTTTTTGCAGGTAGGTAAAAGAAACACTTCATAGTTGCCTGCTGCAAGTACTGCTTCAGATGACTAGTACTATCTATCATCACCGTTCTGAGGATACAGTAGGTAACCATCCCTCCCACAAGAGTGTTCGGAGGGCATAAGCAAATAAGCCGTTCCAAGGCTGGCTTAAAAAGGCAATTCCCTCCACACTTACTGACCCAAATTCTGCCTGTCCCCCCTTCCACAGGGGCTAGAGTTTGTAGTGAGCCAATTGTTTCTCTGGACGGAGAATCTTGGCCCAGAAAAATTTGTTCACACACCAGATGTGCTGCTAGAGCCAGGCTGATCACTGTGGCTGGAACCACTCACCTCCAGGGACCTCACACCCCTACTTAACTACAGCTACCAGAAACAGCTTTCAGTATCAGTAAGAGTAGCTTTTGGTAGCAGAGAGCCTCCCACTACACCTGGACACAGCCAACGGAGTCAACAAGCCCCTGACCATGCCATTTCAGAGCAGCCCTACTGACATGCCATCCCAGCAGTACAAGTATCCAGGAGAGGGTGGGGACTCAATACAGCAAAAGCAGCTCCGGTCTACATACAGGACACATCTGGACTCATGCAGATCAGAGGGCTAATGCCACCCCTCTGTTCCAGGCTCTCCAACTACCTCCCATACAGCACTGCACTGAACCACAGTGCCAGTGGCGGCTTGCCTCCAGCTCCCAGGTAAAATGCTGGCTAGTTTTTCTGTCACCTGGAGAATAAATTGCACCAGGGATGTGCAAATCTTCCTGACTTTGTTGCACCTCAGATATCACCAGCAGTGACAAAAGGCCAGGACACAGAGGTCCTTGGCTCACCGCTGATAGCAGCCAGGCCATAGCACCAAGATCCCAGCTCCACACCAAATTACCACATCCCAGCCCTTCCTCTGAGCGGGCTCACACGTGGGGAAACCTGCAAGAATTCAACACTGTTCTGGAGAATGACTCCCGCTCTCTCAAACGCAGGGTCTGCAGGGGAGCACTGAGGAGCAGCTAGACACACGGTGCTTACAGAGGTGAGCATCCACTATCAGAGCCGTGCAATCTCAGATGCCTGCTCTTTACACTTAGCCAATAAATTACAGCTAACTAGGAACAGCAGGATGTCCAGTCAATGCCACTCAAGGATTGGAACAGAGAAGGGCCTGAAGGGAAAACAGCAGGGATGTATACAGGGACTTTTTTTTAAATCTTTCGAGTTACCGGAAACCCCTGTAAAAGAGAAGCATGGCCCATAGAGGGAATGTGAACGTAGCGTCTGTGGAACAAGCCAGGCATTCCTTCTATATACAGATCTATAGGATGAATTGGAAGATAGAATTTCCTCTTGCGTATACCTGGTTGTAACAGTTCTGCTGTTGCAATGTCTGTTTGCTCCTGTTAATTCACAGAGAAACACTTCAAGCTGGAGTCCTTCTGGAAACTTGGGGGGAAGGAAGCACAGGGGAAAGATTTTGCTTCAAAGCCTCATTCTGTCTTCAAACAAGGGGGATCACTATAGAGCAGGGAGGTTAGAGATTTAGGGGAAATCTGCTCCAGACAAAGGGACTGAATCCTAGTGTAGAAACAAGATCTCTTTTTTCAGTGGAGATAAAAGGAAAGAAGAAACAACTTGTCTCTTTCTCCCAAAAAGGTCAATGTTAGCCCTTCAGGCAAAGCTGCAGGTGCCATTTCCATATGCTTCATGTACCCTGAACTCCGGCTCTGGAAGCTTTCAACCTTTTGTATGAGAGCAAAGACAAACCATGAATATTTCATGTGTTGCCTTCGCTTACTTGCAAGTTCCTTGGAAACTATTAAAGTGCAAGCGTAATAATGTCATCATTTACTTGTCATCTTCCACCTGCTCTTTGCAAAGAAAAGAAGAAAAGAATATCTGGGCTCCTATCCAAAACCAGTGCAAACACTGTGCCCTCTTCTTTAAAAGACAAATCAAAGGTTCTTCCACAGAGAGGTGGGCTAATAATGCAAATGCCCCAGCTCACTTTCTGTACGTCCAAGGAAGTTTTTCAAATTATCATCCTCATCTGAGGGAAGATAATTTTATGCCATCAGCAAGTAGAGCTGTTTTGATCCTAATCATATTCTGCTGAAACAACTGTCTGCTCCCCATGCTTCCAGCAACACCATTCACCGCAGAACACTTTGAAAGTAGTAAAGGTTCTACAGATTCTACAGAATTATCTGAAAGCACCACTCACACCATCCACAGGAGAAAACTCAATTTGTTCTGGAGTGAAATGGAACAGCTGTTTGCTCACAACAGCTGCACAAGTAAACAGCAACAATACAATCTGGTGGAATCTCTTGGAAGAATGGACCGTTCCTATTTAAATTCAGTCTAGAAGAAGATGGGACCCAGAATCTATAAAACATGTCCCACAGCTCAGTGACTTCACTTCATGTTTTATCTACAAACACAAAGCTGGAAGAGACCTCCTGCATGTTTAAGTCTTCCAAGAGGATCATCAGCAACTACCCACCATTAATAAAATTCTCCAGTTCCTTATGGGTACCTCTGAGGAGGCTGTCTCAGAGCCTCACTGCTCTGCACTGCAAGCCTTTTTCCCGTTTCTACCCATTTTCTAGATGTGATCTTCCCAGTGCTTACAAATTATTGATAGAGGTTAGTTTTTCAAGAGGCACAAATGGGAACAGCGTTGCTCGAGCTCTGAATATACCCACTTACCTGTGCTGAGGATTCACATACCTTTGGGGATGGGGAAACTTGAATGGGGCTGGTACGCAGATACTGACAGCAACACAGGACTGGCCCAAGTATACAAGTGCTTACACTAGTCTGGCTACAGACCCACAAAATAAACCAAATTCCCTTACACTGAGGAAAATAAATCATTAAAACTGATGACAGACAGATATGCTATCTTCTCCTTGAATAACCCCCTGCTAAATGTCACAAATCCCCTCCAGTCCTCAGATGGGATTTCTGAAAAGTGATGAGATGAGGGGATTGGACCAGACCTCAAATAAAATCACATGCCTAGATCCCTCGGTTTCATCATGAAGCAGGGCATGATGAAATGACGATGAATTGATGAACTGAGAGTTTGATACAGTAGCTCAGCCGCATCCACACCCTGAGTCGCTCTGGATTTATGACCGAGCACCTCTGAGAGGTGCTGATCACCCTGAGCTCCCACAGACGAGCAGCCCTTTTTAGGCGCTGCTTTGCCCCGTGCAAGACCAGACCTTGTGGGCTTCCCCTCCTGTATGTTCTTGCTTCCAACAACTCATAAACAACTTCTCTCTCATTAGATATCTGAACACTGTCACAGCTTGACAACTCAACTTCAGGTGTTCCAGCTGCTTCAGGAATAAAATGAAATACAGCCTAACTTCAACTAAGGAGATGTAATAAAGAACTAATGTAACCTGTGAGCTCAAATCTCTCTCTGTAGCCCAGACAATGGTATCAATATTCAGCAAGGAAAATTCAATAGACGGAAGGCCCAGATGCACTCCAGATATTTGTCCCAAGAGCCAGGCTTCTCCAGGAGCAAATGATTGCAATGACTTTCCACCAATATAGTTTAATACAGAAATATCCTTAGAAATCAAAGTGATTTAAAGCAAAATACACCTTGTGGCCCTGTCCTCCCACCTGTTCTCCATTTCCAGACACTCCCAAAGTAAAAGAATGAGAGGAAAATCTTATTCCAAGACACAAAATTATCCACCATGTTTAAAATGCACACCTGCAAATATATATAAATCTTCAAATTCCAGATCAGCCCTCTACCCCCACCCCCCCCCAAAAAAAAAAAAAAAAAAAAAAAGAGAGAGAGAGAGAAAGAAAGAAATGGGGGAAAAAAACAAAGGAGCTCATCTCCAAAGGAAGCAGCATTTCACAAGGGACCTGCAGGATTTCAGGTGCAATAGTCAAATTGCCCTGGGGCCATCACACAGCCTTGTACAAATCCCAGTACAGTAAGTGAAAGTCATTTTGTTTCTGCCTCCTTGCCTTCCCCCAGCTCCAGCCCTTGCCTCCATCTCCTTGTTCATGTTCACAGCCACACTGGTGCCTCCTCACACTCCCTGTTTTTCCCCAGTCACCAACAGATCTCATCCCACCTCCCTTCCATATCTGGCAGCATCAACAGCCACTGACCAAGCAGAATTTATTAACCTGGTCTCTGTGCATGTATCTCTCACCTGTCTATTGCAGTGAGCCAGGTTTAGAGGGGCCTTCGGTCTGACTCAGTGCAGCTGTTCCTGTTTCCTCAGGGACAGCTGCTCCATGGTGGTGTTTGGCTCTGGTAACCAGTCTCTCTTTACAAACACATATGCTCTCGCAGTGGGTCACCCATCATTTGCCTCAGAGAGAAAAATCAAAAGATGCTGTTCATCTTTGTAAGAGATAAAAGAGCTGGAGGGGGAGGAGACCGAAAAAGTTATAAATACAATGTTTTGACTGTGTGTATATAACAACCAGCCTCTCTCAAAACCAAGGGCAAGAAGTTTGTTACTGGCAGTTGAAAGATTGGCCAACATAATGGCTGGAGCCTACTTTTTGAATGAAGGCTCTTACAGAAAGGCCACAGTTACCCCATTAGCAAGAAAGGTGTTATGGACCTGCTCTTGACCTAGTGCTCAGCCATGCAGCAAGGCCTTGCTAGGCCACCCTCTATATAAAAACAGGCCAAGAGACAACACCTGCCCCCTTCGCTTTAACAGCTTATAAATGAATATCAAACCCTGACCCACAGTTTTGTCCCCTCAAAGGTATGATTTAACCTTGAGGATCTTTTCGGTGGCAAAATTCCCACTGCTGGGCTGAGTGCTGAGAACATCAAAGCAAACCAAGCCTCAACCCCACAGGCTCCAAGCTCTCAACCCCAGGGCAGCACACAGAGCTTCCCTCACACCCTACGTGGGTGATCTACTGCCATACCGCAGCCGCAGGAAGCCACACGTTAAAGACACTGCCATGCTGCAGTTCTGCATACAGATCTAAAGCATCATGCTTCTGCGCCTGTAGCAATCTAGGATAAAGAAGAAACTTCCCTGCAGTGTGTATGACTGCACAACTGCCAAGCGTTTTTTCTGAAGCATCTAGTATTTGTCACAGGACACGGGACTGCACACTTCATTCTTCTGCCCCCCTCGCCACCACAGTCCCTATCGGGCCATTAATCACCAGAAGGCAACAAGGCCCCTCACGAGCATTAGCACAGCATGCCTTTCCCTCCAGGAGAGGGCACCAGCAATAGATATATCCTCACTAGCCAGGAAACCGCATTCTCCCATCTCTACCCGCAATCAAAGTCGCAGCAACAGAAGTGTACCTTGATGACAATCCTGCTGATGATATATGAGGCAGCAGAATCCCTCTTCTTCCTATAGCTATATTAGCTCTGCAGAGCTCACAGGAGCGAACAATGCATTTTCAGAGCAAAGGAAAGAGACTCAAGGACACCACTCGGAAGTGTATCTATTGAATAAGAATGCATGCAAGCATTTTAGCACAGAGAAGTTATGCTAAAGGCAGGCCAAAAACCAACTAAAAAAAATCCTTCCACATTTGCTCTGTTCCTTTCGCTTCCTCCCTACATATCCATCACTAGGCATGTCTGGAGCCAGGATGCTGAGTTAGATAGTTTTTAGGTTAGCCCCAAATAGCCATCCTCACATTCAGCCCTGGTGACTCATGGCATTGCATACAACCCCTTGGTATGGGTCTCTCGGCAGGAGTAAAAGCAAAACATGGAAGAAATGCTTATAACCTGGGCTACAATCACTTCTCTAAAAATAAACTACCAGGTCCTCTCCCAGGAAGGGAGAAAGGGAAGTATGTTCTCTCCAGGCCATTTCTCTCAAGCAGCTTGATATTCAGGCTAGATTAGTGACCAAGGTATGTCCAGCCAGTGCATCTAATTGAAACTAGCCCAGGTGACATCGCTGCAGATAGCTACCTTTGCTTGAGTGGCTAATTACTACAGAGAGTTTAATGAAGTTTCAAAAGACCTAAGCCTTTGTTCCTATCAATTAGAAGCTGGGCTTGTTACACACCACCATTATTCAATTAAGACATGGGCTGACAAAGCTGGCTTGGATTGTACCTTTGCACACTAAGGAACTATTAATCTATTTGCATCTTCACCCCTGTTAAAAAGAAAGCACCGTGCAATGCAGATCAGAAATACTGCTGTCATGCCCCCCACAATCTGTACCATTGCAGTCTATTTGCAATGAGAAGTCTTACTACGACGCTGACGATCTCTTTCCCCCTTTTCCAAAGAAATCCTACAACCAACATACTTTAGTCAAGCCAGTGCTGATGGAGAGAGACTCACAGCCCCAGAGACCTGCCGTCACTGAGCAGCTCCGTGCTAACAGACTGCTTCCTCAGCCGCGTCCTGTCTGCATGTAATGACAGACCTAGAGGAACAATGTGTAATGGTCAGAGGGCTGTTCAGTGCTCTCAATGTCATTGTTTAATTTCTCTCATTGAACATATTTGCAGTTGACTCTGGTCTCCTTTCCCTCTTGGTAGCTTTTTTTTTTTTCCCCTCGACTATTGAGATAAAATATTCAAATCAATGCATCATTTGCTCACCCAGACAGCTCTCGCCATCTAGAATGATGACAGCACCGTTAGCATTTTAACAGATAAGGATTCCTTCCTGCTGTCATTGTAAAGCCCCATCCTCACCTCTGGAAAGGATTTAGACTTCGGTGAAAATAATTAGCTTCTGCCAAAACTCAGAATGTAAGCTTTCAGAACAGCAATGAAAATGGGGTTGTTTGGTGTTTTTTTTAACCTGATTTATTTCTGTTCAGTCCCACTACAGAAGTTACAGGAGTAGGAAAGGCAAAGATGCAGGTTCTGATTGCTTTCATTTAAATTTCTATAACTCACACTCAGCTCCCATTACAAGAAAGAGCCCAGCAGCTAGTTCACAATGTGGCCTGATGCTTTCAATAACTGATGAAAATCACAAACCAAGGGAGAGGCTGCATTTTTAAGTTCTCTTCACTGTATAGCACTTGCTTATTTAGATTGTGTTGGTCACTGTTTGCTAAATACACAATTTCAGATCACATTGCAGGCTATTTTTCTTCTGCCTATAGTCCAACTTATAAAAGATTTACCGGACTTGATGCACTGAAGTTTTCCAAGATCCAGGAGTTTTTGATATATTTTCATGGAAAGTATTATATTCTCTTACATTTCTTTTTATCCTACAGCTAGCTACATTTTATTTGCTATGCAGCTACCTCAGGGTAGAATAATGAAGTGGTTAGATTGCCCACAGAAACAGTATATGAGACCTGAAAAAAGGTGAAGAAACAAAAACAAAACAAAAAAAGAAAGAAAATTGCTGCCTTTTGTAAAATAAAACAGGGCAAAAGATCGGTAGGGAAAGAAGTGTAATGAACGAACCTCTGGGGGTATATTGCAAAGAGCAAGAAAGAAATTAAAAGCAATAAACAAACGGTTGACAATGTCCATTTTAAACCACAAAAAGCAGGTTTCACATGTCTAATGTGAACATTAACTACTGCTGTGTTATCTGGTGGCTATGAAAACAGCCAGCTTCTGTGAACCTGGATCTCACATTACTAGCCTTAACATGGCGGGGTGGGGAACAGCACTGTTTCTGAACTAGTTACCCACCACAGCAGTAGGAGAATCTGGCAGAAGGAGATCACAGGCTCATATTTGCAGATTCCCTGCCAGACAATTATGAATCATGCAACATGCGGTTATTATTTCCAAGATAAAAAATAAAAGCCAAAAACTATTCTTTAGCAGGACAGTGAGTCATCAGGTAGATTAAGCATGCAGCTGGCTTTAGGTTGGTCTGCGCTCTTCTTTAAAGCACACAGTGCTCTTACATCACTCTTGTCTTGTATTTCAAACTGTACGTAACCCAGCAATGGACATGTCCCTGAGTTGCAGCCAGCCCCTTTGCACTCAGAGGCTGTGGACAATACACAGCTCAATATGCTGTATGTTCACATGGAAGACGACAGACAAGTCTGGCATGTTCACACCTTGACCCAACCATTTACCATTTAGAAGGGTAAACATGGAAGATTACCTTGCCAGCTCAATCATTTGAGCCTCTGTGTCAGAGTCAAAAGCTCTGGCACCAGAACACAGTCAAAAATGGACAGGTCCATCCATTACATCTGTCCAGCTGCCACAGCAGAAACCACTGCTGTTGTGACAGCTTTATGCAGCAAGTGAGCAGTATGTATCAATAATGGCCTCATTTCTCCTTGCACTTTATAGGTGGGGATAATATATTAATTACCTACACCCAGTAAATCCCAGAAAATCCAGATTTACTGCTGCTTAACCATGACCTGTAGGCAGTGTCTCCAAAAGATTGGGAAAAATTGGTGCAAGTGTCTCAGATTGAAGGACTGTCTCTATTTCCCCCTGGAAACTGAGCAGGCCAAGCAAGCCCCAGTGTGAAGGAAGCAGCTCTGCTGGGATGAGGAAGGTAAATGATGGATAACAAGCAGGCAAAAATGATTTTCTGAAAGTGCTGTTTTGCAATAGCATTGTGCAGTTATTGTCACATAGATTAACCACACACTGGCTTTTCCCACACGAGCTATTAGCAACTGATGTCTGGAAGGCTGGCCATTATGTGAAAATACCTTCCAAAATGAGGAAAGCCATTAAGTTCAGAAAGCCCATGATGTTGGCCAAACTATTTACATTGTTCTGGAAGCAAAATGTATTCCCAACAAGCTGCCCCCCAGTGAAACCAAAGGTCTCACACAGTACGCAGCCAAAACAGAGACAGGGACACGCTGTCATATAATCAAGAACAGTAGCCGCTGATGGAGCCACATGCCGTCACTGTTTTTGGACTACAAATAAAACCCAGCCATGCTGCAGTAGATGCAGAAATCAGTGAAATCCTCTGGCCTCTGTCACAAGGGAAATCAGATTAGACAGCCCTGAAGAACTCCTCTACCTTTGAAATCTGTAGAGACAGGATAGTTCAAACATTTCTTCTCCAAACACTTCTTCCTTTTCTTCTCAACAGGCTGCCAAGATGATTAAGAGCACTTTGGGAATGCCACCTAATACCGAACAGCAGGATTTGGGGCTAATTAAACTCCAGGGTGGGATCCCAAGGCCCTCAGCCCAAGATACAGCCACTGGAGATTTCCTAGTGCTTGTCTCAACCTGCTCATTACTTTGCCATCCTTCTTGGAGGGTTTTATTCTATTGCTGAAAACAGACAGACACACAGCAAAAAATACACCCTTTTTCCAGTGCTGTCTTTCAATCATCATTCACACAGGAGCAACTGTGCAGAAAAAACAGGCACATATCTACCTGTGTTTCCTTTAGAGTTGCATAAAGATTGGGAGAGCTTTTACGGAGGTGAAGGATCAGAACACCACAGGATGTTACCAAACAGAACTGCCCGGCCATTTCATTTGAGACAAGGCAGCAATATCTGAAGGAATACAACAGTGAAACTCCGGAGTGGGCTCCCCACTGGTCAGTCCATACACACACACAGCAGTGTGCACAGTCACAAGTCCACATCCCAAAAGCAATCCGGCTGCAGCAGGTCAGGGGTGAGTCTATACAAGCCGTTCTCTGCCACTCCACTAGAACTTCTCTGCCGCAGGATCAACATAGCCGGGCAGCTACCAACTCTTACTTCCAGAGCTAGATCTCTGCACAGCACATGCATGCCCAGAAATACAGTGTCAGTCTTCATAGAAATGGGGAGAATTTTCTGGAGAGATAAGGAAGAAAGATCAAAGCTCTATCAGTAATATTAAATAATAGTAATATTAAATAACAGGGACCCACAGCCATACTACAATCCTATTTGCACAGCACACAAGCAAAGCTCTCTAATATGCAGCCTCTTCGATCTCTTTAGTTTCTACCCTCATAGCTGTTCTTCATCCCTGGAACTAAGCCTGATCTACTTACAGATTTATACTTACATAACCATGTTGAAGGGGTGGTGATAGTTTTACTGGTGTGTTTATTATTAACCAGGTGAACTAGAACAACCCCCACTGTGGGGGGGGTTTACCAGGATGAGGATGCATCAGCAGAACTGCATCCACGTAGGCAGTAGAGGCTGGCAGAGAGGAGGAGGGATTGGAGTCAGTCACCCACAATACTTGAAGGAGTCAAGTCTCTTCCAGACCTCAACAAGTAGCTTTTTATTTTTCCTTCACCTAATCCCCAGGGTTAACTGAGGCCAGACAGGCTATAAAGGGAATGGTGCCATTCTGGCACTTCCAGAACACACAGTTAATGCTACACTCCAAGCAGATTGCCAGGAACGGGAAACAAACCAGAGACTCATGGTCCTCCTCCCACAAGCCTGCTGGCCAAGCGCAAGCTCTGTTCACTACATCTGTGGTGGGCTCAAATACCTCTTCTCCCCAACAAGCTCCCATGGGGGAACACCAGCAGGATGAGTGGATGGGGCTTCTACTGTGGCCAATGTGCTAAATCTGAGTGAGGAATTACTGTAGGCACCAGAAAGGCACCGTCATCTTCAGCAGGATCCTCCAGCCAACACTTCTCTTAGGACACAGCCTAAGTTCCAGACTTTTCAGCCTCCTCTTGCGCTGCCACACAGGATCATGTGGGGTCATTGCTGTGTACTGTCAGGAGAGACCCCGATTCTGCAGGTCACCAGGGGAGGGCATCACCTTCCAGGGCCCTTTTGAGCACAAAGCCTTGCCAGATAACACACCCTCAATTAGCCTGTTACTCCACTCCGACATGGACCCTGTAATTCAGAGACAGATGACAGAGGCTGTTCTGCCAGAAAGCACTACAGAGCATGAGAAGCTTCTGCACTGCAAACTTACAAAATCCACACCCAAATGAGGCAGAAGAGAGGTAGTAAAGAACAAGTCACCTGAGCAAGACGAAGGAGACTAGCAAAGGCTGTATGAACTCTCATCAGGTAACAGTCAGCAAACACATCCCCCTTGACTTCCCCACATCTCATCCCCCAGAAACATTTTGACTGTCTCATTTTGAAGTTAAACTTTTAAACAAACAGTAACAAAGCTGATGTGAGGTTAATCACTCCCCGATTCCTCTGGCATTCATTGTAATTGTGCTAATTACAATAAACACATTTAAAATTAACGTGCATGTCATACGCATATATCAATTGCATTCCAATTTACCATTGATTAACATCCACGGACTGAACGTGTTTTCCATAATAAAAAGCTCTGACACAGCTTAACCCATCTCTGCCTGCCAGACTGCTCCCAGAGCCAGGTGGGAGACCATGACAGATGAGACAGATGGAAGGGAAAACATGCAAGCCACCAGCCGTGAGTTACAAGTCCAGATGAGGTCTGAGCCTGGGACACACGGTAAGGACAGACCTTCTGTCTATGCTAGGGCATCTCGAGCGTCTGTCACTTTTGAAATGGGCTCGCTCTCACAATTCCACTGCACTGCACTGCCACAGTATTTCAGATTTGCTTACAGGTGAGCAGGATTTCATTTTCACTAACAGACAGGGTCAGTTTTTGCTGGTAGCCATCGCTGAACCCTCCTGCCTCACAGGAAGGAATCCCCTGCCAGTCTCATGCAAGCGTAGGTCAGCACAGCTCCACCAGCCGGGGCCATGAGGAGGCACAACCCCAGCCAGCGGGAGCAGCCGAAGCTTTCGGTGAAGTCAGAGCTGTACTACAGGCTGAACTACGCTTTTGCTAATACTAGATGCAGACAGAATCAAACATATTGATTAAAGACTGGTTAAGATGTTACCATCCATCAGCTGGGCTGCTGTAACTGCCACGGTGCTGGCCATCAGCGCCACAGTCAGGTTACACCTCAGTTAAACAGGTCTATGCTATCCTGTCTCATTCACAAATGGGTTGAGTAGAGGGGACACTGAGAGAAGAGCTTGGGCAATCTGGGCAGCTCTACAATGCTCCCCTCCCCCAAACTGCTTACTCTGCCCCTCTACTAGAGGATACTGCTCTTAAAACAAAAAATAAAGACTGTTCCTGAACCACACAGACCTATCCACAGACTGAAATCAACAGGGTTCTAAGCTAATATGCCAAGATGTGAAGCATAACAAAAGCCAGATTTGCAGCTGATAGCATACGTGCCACATCTATATTCAGAGCACGTTACCAGCCTACATTGACTGAGGAGCAGCTGAGAAGACACCTTCACTTCTGCCCTCTCTGCCACAGACACAATAACCCCACACCGAAGGAGACAAAGTTGTTACTGGCTTCAGCTAATATAGGAGCTCGGCTCTCCAGAGCTCAAACGTACTACACAAAAAGAAGGAACATCATTCAGAGTTCAAGATGCAGATGAGAGGTAGCAAGTCCTTGCAGCAAGCGCAACGTGACGGCATCCAGTCCCGTGTGTGATCCTACAGTAAGAGTTGCTCAGGCAGCAGAAGGGGAAGGTTAAACAAACTGCTTCTAAAGAATGGTTTTACTAATCTGGCTGCATCCATCAGATGAATTACCACAACAAACTGCTAAAAATTTAGCCCAGTAGTATCCTCCTATCCCTCCGGACAATCCAAAGATCTGGCCCTGATCTTGTTCCAGTATCTTGTGATGTAATCTTTCTTCAACTACTTTTAATAAGCACGTTTCTATCCAGAAATTGAAAAGAGACAGAAAGAACAAATTTCACGTGAATATTGGAGCACAATTGTGTACAGATGAACTGAACTCTTCTCAAGGACCCTGAACCAAACACTTAGATTCATCCAGTCAGAAACCAAACCAACACCAAATGGCCTACAGAGCTGATTCAAATTAACCAGCACAGTAAACACTTGTTTGGAGGAACTCACGAGTCATCTCTGGACAAAAAATGAGTCATAAGCAATACATAGGAGATAATTTTGAAGAACAAGTAAACCTAAGAAAAATCCCAAATTGCTAGTGAACAATATGCAAGTAGAAAAACATGTTCAATTTATGAAATAAGTTAATTGCTACAAATTAAGTCAGATGGTCTAGACATATCAACATATCTATTGTGGGTTGCTGCTGCAGTCTGTGTGTCACAGATGAGCAATCTGAGTATCTATTAAAGGTATCTCTTTTTGAGACTTTTATGAGAGCTATTGTGATGTACAGAGACAAAGTGCTCTGGAGATATTTGCCAGATGTGAACCTCATGCCACAAAAATGAAGCTACCTTAGCTCCTTCTATAGAGAAGCATTACTCGGAGCACTCTTAGCTTACTGACCCACTGAAAGTCAACAGCGAAGTCCTCAACAGAACTAAGAATTCACCATTTCCTGCTGCTAGCCATCTCCCACACCCCATGGCAATCTGAAGTCCTGACAGTCACTCCAGTCTTTGTAAGACCTGTCCTCAGCTCCCCACAAAGCCAGCTGAGCCTGAATGGCCTTTCCCTTGGGAAGTTATCAGAAAACTTCAGGCCTAACTGCTGCCGCTGTAAGGTTTCTAGCTTCAGTGTAAAAGCAAATGAAAAGGAAACAGATTGCCTCAGGTTTCTGTAGTTGTCCTCCCAATATCCGTGCAACTCAGAAGCTGAGGCAATATTTTCCAGTGTCCCTGCAGAACAAGCTTCACAAGCACTACATGTTGACTGATTCAGTACTGTGATCTTCTCTGTCTTTTTGTAGGGATCTGTTTCACAAATAAGCCTACACAACACAGGCTGTCCTTGGAGGCCCTACAGTGAGCAGTATGGACTATGCCAAAAACAAAATACAAACAAAATCCTTTCCGTGGTGATTCCAACATCTCTTGGGACCTTTTTTCTAGGATGGGAACAAAGCTCATGCAATCAACATTTTCCTTGTGAACATGTATGTGCATCCATCTGACTGTTCCATCTCTCACAACTCGTGAGCCCATCAAGCCAACTTCAAGCACATTTTAGAGGACAAGAGATCACAAAAGTATTGATCCTGAAAGTTTCCAGAAAATAGACAGCTGGATAGCAGATGCCGTCAATGCCCCAACTGAGGATCGCAAGCACAGTCTTTATTAGATATTAGAGAATTCACAAAGGAGAGCACCACAAGAGACCAGACATCACTAGTTCCACTGCTCAGAGAATAACTTGCTTTGCCTGGCAGGTACCTCCAAGAGGTCTGACTTCATAGAGGCAATGCATATCCATGCAGGTGATAAAACAACAAAGTAGGGAAACTGACAGCAGAGCAAAGGCTGCTATAATGCAGCTGCTGCATTCAAACTGCCCTGGCAAAGGAGCTGACCCCTGGGCACATTGCCTCCCCCTTACAAACAGCCAGAAGGATGCACGGGACCTGCTAACAACCTGCAAGACAGGTATCATATCCCAGCTGCACCAAACCAGCCTCCCCCTGAAGAGCAGAGGCCAGAAAGGAGACTGCACCAGGCTACAGCTGCTCTCCCAAGGCATACCTGCCTCAGATCACACCCCATCCTGTGGGCTGCATTACTGATAGGGAGCAGGGGTGGCAATTATAATATCACACCCCCATTGGATGTTTTTGAGCCATTTTATATCTAAGTTCACCCATTTCCCCCTCCCCCAAGTCATCTTGGAAGAAACCCAAGCCCACCTCAAGCAATGGATTGCTACAACAGATTTTATTTACAGCGGAACAAAATCTAGCCAGGCTTCTGAATATGCCATTACTACCTTTATTTTCCCACACAGTTTTTGCCCACCTGTGTGCATGGGGATGGATGTACGTGTAGGTTTGTACAGCTCCTTTAAGTTGTAGTCATGACTGGTGTTACACAGACCATTGACAGCAGACCGACCACAGGTCAAAGAACATTGTTTTAAACAACTACTTAAAGCCACCAGCCACTGACCCCAGTTCCCCCAAGCATGTTACCTGTCCTGGGATAAAGCACACAGGTTTTATGACTACCTGCAGTCACATCAAAGCCAAGGGAATATCTCCTACCTGGGAAATGAAAGTGAAATATAGCCTCTCAGGTAACCCCTCTCTGCATGCCAGCACTGACAATCATCTCCCATAATATTCCAAACTCTTATTGGACCGTATGTTTATAACCAGCATTTAAATCCCACATGAATTTCAAGCCAGCTAGCTGAAGGGTCTCATGATTCTCAGGTAGAAAATGTCGTCAGCATCTAATATACCACATTTGCTAAGAGACCAGCTAGTGCGTAATGCCAAATGGATCAGTTTTCATGGCACTGCTTGAAATACAAAATATTTAATCAGTCTGGAAAAGATCTTACAGTTATCGACACGCAGGAGGGAAGAGTATTTACATATTTTTGGACCAGATGCTGAAATTACCCCACTTGATGGCCATACAGATCTGTACTAGGACTAGGTAACAGTTCTTAGTCCAACAATAGTACTCCTGTCCCCCTCTCCCCCAAGCAAGGTCTGGAAACAGATTCTGATGAGGTTGGAAAAGCTGGAAAATACCTTGGAAGCCAGAGGAAACCCACAGAGACAACTCACCACCCCCATTGCACACACTAACAAAGTGGAAGATCCACAAGCAGTAGGTGCTCATAAAAGCACAGAGCAACACTTACAGGAGTCAAAAGAGCTGATCTGCATTTAACCAGCTCCCAGCCAGGTCGGCAATGAGGCATAGATGCTAAATTGTTAACCATAAACAAGCCCCAGAGCTCTCTGCTACTTTTCCTTACAGGGCATGCTAAGTCATGGCAGGCAGGCTGGTTAACACACAAAAACCACCTGCGGTGTCCACAATCCCAAGTGATGACTTTCAAATGACTTGTAAACAATTTTCATGAGTGCTCAGTGCTTCAAATAAGCACCTGCCACAGTGCAGCAGCCCTGTTTCTGCTGGAGAGACCCCGATCTTCTCAGCCAATGCTGAAACCTAGATGAATCATAAGCAGCAGGAATTATTTCCTTTTGTGTTTGGTACTTTCATTTACAGCCACTCTTGGCCACTTCTTAATTTACCTACTGCTAATTCCATCAGCAGTTTGACTTCACAAAAGGCAGCTGTCATGCTTCAAACTCTCCTGAAAAGAGTGCTATCTTTTGAGGGATGTCATGAGATGCAGCATATCCCCAGTCAGTGGGGACTGTGAGGACAGTCTCGCCCAGAGCTGTTGCTTTGGTTGAAAAAGTGTTAGTGGAAGATCTGTAAAAGCAGTCAGTGAGGATGAGCTTAAAGTAAGGGTTGCAATTTGAAATATAAGTAGAAAATAACTAAGCAGTATGCATGGCTGGTCAGTGAAGAAATAAACTAAGGGCTTGGTTATGCAGCCATTTCAATTCAGTAAAAGCTTAGTTATCACTGAAAGCAGTGGTCAACCACCCTTGCCCATCCCCAGCTACTCACCAGTGCTAACCTTGCCCCCATCCCGATAAGCTGGGTGATAAGGGAAGGGGGAGGACACCCAATTAGCTGAAAATTATGCAAAGTTTGGGAGTTTGGAGCCTCCTGCCCAGTGAATCAGCTTCCTGACCTGGCTGGCACTGCCACTGCATGAACTGCAGTGCTAGTCCAAGGTGGATCATGGGGACAGGCTGCAGAGCTGAGCATGAGGTGGTCTCGCCTGGCAGCAGCTTGGATAGTGTCAGATGGAAAGTACCTCAAGCCATAAGCTTTAACTTTTCCATTTAAGAAATGTTCCTGCCATGAAGTCTTCTACTAAATTGCTCAAAACATTTCTGAATGCACCATTCTGTGAGATGGCAAATGCTATTACTGTCAGGTTCTGCCATGCAACTAACAGGACTAAAATCCAGTTCATGCTAAAAAAACACCCAGATAAACACTAGATTCAAATAACCCCTGTTTTGAGGAAGCTCAGTAAATGCATGGCTTGGAGTCATTGCCAAATGTAATGGAGTGACAATGGTACAGCAATATTTGTTCTGTTTTCAGGTCCTTCACTGTAATGCTTTATGAGTACATTTGCTCAAACATAAGACGTTTTATATGGGAGATTTTTAAAAGGGATACAATATGTAATATACTGCTAGATGAACAGCTGGAAGGACCAAGGTTAGTGAAAGCTCAAGTGATCAATAAATGTGAGGAGTTATAAAGCACAAAAAGCACTTAGAAACATTTCAGTACCTAAATATTAGAGCTTGTCAATAATTTTGCTTCCAAACATCTTTCTAATAGCAAATGCCTTTGACCAAAAGCAAACATTTTCTGCCCTTTTTGATCTAAACATCTTGTCCTTTTTCCAGTCATGAAAAATTAAAGTAGCTTTCCCCCACTGAATACAAAAGAACACTTCTTAAACATTTTTAAAAATCGTAGAACATTTAAAAAAAATTCAAACAAACTTTCACTTCCTCACACTTTCTCCCCTAAAATAACTTAACTTCTTTGATCAGTTCTACTTAAGAGAGAGGAGGAAGAAGCAAATAAACTCAAACCCATGGGAATAATGGAGTGTTAGAGAAATGGGTGAATATTTTCCAGTCCAGCCTTTTAAAGTTCCTCCTGCTCTGCATAAGGTTTCTTTTTCTCCTCCTTTTTCCAAAGCAAAGAAGTCAATGGAAATTCCCCCCGTACAAGGCTTAAAATCAACTACAGGACAGCACAAACAGTAAAGAAGCTATAACATCAAAGTGTTATGAGGATGTAATCCATAAAGCTTCCCATAGGGGTCTTTATATATCTTGGAATTATACATCTTAATATCATTAAAAGTCACAAGATCATACATGGCTGACGTCTAACAGATGATGTTCAAAACACAGCTTCCCAGAACAGCAAGATGACAAAATCCATTTGTGTTCCTTCTTTTTCTTTCCAAAAAGGGAAGCTGAGTAGAAGGAGGCAAGATCTGCACTTGACTGCACAGGAGATCAGATGTACCAGCAGGATGACAGCAACATGCAAAAGAAATGAATACTCACAAGCCTTCAAGAACTAGTCCAGGTCTCAGCCGCTCCCATTCCAGGTTATCGCAAAGGGCTCAAACACATCTACCTGCACTGATGGGAGCATCTATTCCCTCAAAGTTTTGGATACCAAGTCCTCCTGACACTAAGCATCTCATACAGTTATCTCCTCAACTGAGCAGCATCAATGGGATGTGATGCACCTCATCATCTCCACTCCTTTTAGAGTGAAGCTTGCCTAGGCTGCAAGCCATCTCGTGCTGGCTGTGACAGCTTATTGAGCAGGTGATAGCTTAGCTGGGAGAAGTGCCATTTTCAGGTGCTAACAACCATGGAAGTTACCTGCACCTGGCTGGTGGGTCAGAGTCTGCAAGGCCTTGCAAACATTTCCTGAGAGAAGGCGACCTCCACATCTTGCAGGGAACAAATCACTTCCCCTCATGCCTCACCATCTCCCTAGGGCATGTGGTGCACAGCGGGAAGCACATATGAAGGGCTAGGGAAAGAAGGGGATAGGGCAGGGAATCATCATCTTCTCTAATGGACAACCATTAAGCACAAGTAAATTGTGCTAGCAGTGATCTCATTTTCTGCCATCACTCCATCAGACAAGGATGATTTAGCCCTGCAGCCCTACCTCCACTCCACAGAATATAACTCAGCTGGGTAAACGAAGAGCAGGGTAATGAAGGACCATCAATTGCAGCCTCTAGCTGGCATATACCCAGGAACACACTCATAAAAGGTCATTGCCATGTTCCCAAGCTCCAACTGCTTCAGGGACCCAGAGCAAGAATCCAGCTGTTCCTTCTAACCCCCCCCCCCCCACACACACACACACACACACACTCCCTCCGCCACCGCTGGGAGGGAAGCAATAAAGCACATAGAGCAGGATTAGGTGCTGGTCACTGGATGCCCACGCCTCCTGCTCCTCACCTGGGGCTTTGGCATCTGAATCCATCACTGCAAGCCACAGCCTGACCCAATTCACACAGATCCAGCTTCACACAGAGCTGCACTGACCTCGCAAAGGGAAAGCAAGCTGTGGTCCAGATGCAGGAGGCATCAGGGAGGTCCCCAAGTGAGAGCATTTCTTAAGCCAGACTAACCTGGAAGCCTCTGTGCCACAACACTGCAGCGCCAGTCCCAGAGGGGTGTTGAGAACACTCCTCCTTTCCACACTCCCAGTCCTCCAGCTTGGGCCATAAAGAAAAGGCTCCCAAGCCCATTTAGTGTCCCTAGGTCTGTTCCTAGGCTCTTCTTCTTACTATCTCTCCCCCAGACTCTGTTCACAGAGTATTCTGTCAGGTGCAACAGCCTGGAGGAACCCCAATCCTGCACATGGGTCACATGCAGCACAACAGCCACAGGCACACCAGAAGGACCACACTGAGCTGGACTAGAGTTCCTACATCTCCAAATCCTATCTTCAACTGCAGCCATAAATGAATACACCTATGGAAGAATAAGAACAAGGTAAAGGTATATAATAGCCCCCTCCGCCTCCCCCAACAAAGTACACTACAACAGTCCAACTATTTTGAGCTCAGTCATTCTCATTCAAAAAAATGCAAGTAGAAGAGGTTTTGCTACCGCTTGATTTTTGTATTATACCTAAGGAGCCACATCTGTGTTGGGAAGGTGAGACATTGAGGGTGCAACTACAGTAGTGCTGGACTGGGATTACATTACCTCTCCTCCTGCTGAAGCCCAGTCCTAAACTTCCTCTCTGGCACTGAGAGATTTTTAGGGAGCTTGGATCTATAAACCAGTGAGAAAGGGGAGGGCTCTGGGTTCCAGGGACTATCTTTTTTTTTCTTCCCCCCTTCTTTTTTAACTCAGATACAAGACACAAAACAAAACACTCTGAAAGCAACAGTAGCTCAAGGCACTCCGAATTTGCCCATCTCCTTCTCCAAGAAGGATTCTGATATCTCTCTACAGACACATTTGCAAACATGGTCGCTTAAATATGGGTATGGGAACCTAGCTTTTGGCAGCCAAGTGACTCAATACCTTTTGTCTCTAGAGACAAGAATATCATGCTGACCTCCAGAGTTCAAGTCTTCCTGAACCAATATACCAGAAAAGGAGCTTTTATGCCCCAGAGCACTGGTGTAAGCAAAGGGAAATCGGCTGTGCTTGGGCTCAAGGGCCAAGTGAGAACCTGCTGTAGCAGGAGCCAATACGTAGAATTACTGCAATCTCAAGCAATCTACACGTGTCATACAAAATAATCATCTCATTATGTTTCTACAAATCACTAATTCCAGCTAGTGAGGAGGTTAACAGGGCTCCTGTCATCAGCGGTTTGCCACACAGGAATTCAATATTTACAGATAATTGACCACTCTCAGTATTCTCCAAGCACGATCAGAATAAAATCAAGTTCAAATGGGAATGCTTCCCATTCCCTCTCTCTTCCCAGCAGGTAACCCCTACCCTAAATGCAGGCTGCAGTTATCACTGCTCAGAAGTTTCTGACAACTTCCCCCCAGAAAAACACTAACTCAAAATGTTTTGCAGAAGAACGTTCATTTCAAGGAGCCTTCTGCTAAAACATACGCCACTCTCCCAGCCCTCAGAGAAAATGAGGGAAGCAGAAGCATGGAAAAAAAACATACAGAACATTTCTGAGATGGCAGCAGAATGGTTCCTAAAACAAAAAGTTTTTTAAAGCTTCCCCCAAAGCATCAGTTAGTTTAACAGCAATACAAGCAGAGAATAAAATCCAGCCTCTAGGATTTCCAGCCACCAAGCTCCCCAAGCAAAGCAAAAGTCACTCTCTGCTTACTTTAAAAGCAAACATGCTTTAGCATAGTAGCTGCTAGGAAGAGAGGCTACAGCACACTGACGCAATAGCTGTTACACTCCAGAATGGAAAGGAACCTCACATTTTGCTAAAGACAGCTTTTTGCCTGCACCTACTTGGATAGTTAATAAATTGGTTTCCAACATTGGAGTTGAAGGAACTCTCTCAACTCCGTTTTCTTCAGTTGCCATGAAGTTGCCATGAAGTAGCCACATTAAACCGACAGACTCATCAATTTTGCTGCTTAATAGGGTTCCATAACCAGTTATTGTACCTTGGAGACCACTGGTGGTTGGAAGATCACTTTAGAAAACACTAAGGAAAGTTGACGAAACGTTAAACCAATGTTAACTAGCTAATACAAGAACCTGTTTGACTTTACGTTGAGATGAGGCAAGGTTGCTCCAGCAGTCATTTACCTTGTCTGCTGGGGGAGAGCAGCTCTTTAAATCATTCAAATCTGATTGCAAGACCACATCTTGTAACACCTAAAGCCTCAATGCTCGATAACCAATTCCTTTGCTAAATCAAAGAACAGGAAAATTGTCTTCCTCTGGGGAACTATTTAAATGAATCAGCAAGAGCGTAACTATACCACCATCTTCCAGAGTAGATGAAATCAGAACTATCTGACTAGTGTCCCTGAGACTCTCTTATGCTAAGTGCCTTCTCTTCTTGCAGAGGTTTGACCCCTGTGAGCACACTAGAATCCAAATGGTCACAGTGGAGTACAAGATAAGGACAATCACAGGCAGCCACCAATTCGCAACAACAGTCACATCACACAAAACCCTTTTACCAGCAAAGGGAAAAAGAAATCAGCATTTGGTACTTTGCAGAAGTTGTCTGGTTGGTGATTTCATTTTTGTTTTATTTTTTAATTGAATCAGAGTGTCATGTTGCTGCAGCCACTAGTGTTTAGGAGAGTAATAGAACTTGGCTTGTCAGAAACACCTTACACAGAGCAATTAAGGAGCATTTTGAAAAACCAGAGAAATAAGATTAGTACCTCCAGGGATCAATCTTCGCTGCAGCAAGACAGATACATCAGAATAATGAACCAACATCACAGTCCTGTATATCAAAGTCATCTTGGCACAGAGAACATCACACGTGCAGGCAGGCCTTAAATCATTCCCATGCATAAAGATGGCTGGCAAGAGTGTACGGATTTGGGGGTGGGGAGGGAGGGAAGAGAAGCAGCAAGTGGTCACAGAAAACAAAAATTACAGCAAAGGGCTGGTTTGCGGGATGAGGAGAGTGGTTCCTTTAAGTCTCTCCAGAACAGGTCTCTAAGCACTGGGTGCATCTGCATGAGTGTTCTCAGACACCACACAGATGTGAACCATGGAGATTTGGGAGGAAAGAAAGGGAAGGTAACAGGCTTTGAAACGTCAGCCCACAGACCCTCTAAGCATACAATCCTGTAGCGCAGAATGGAGATACTTATACTAGTGTGTTATGGTGCTCATTCATTATCTAAGAATCTCATCTTTTTACATCTGTCCTTTTCCTTGTGCTCTTCAGAGCAGACAGCAGGTTCTCAAAGAAGAGGGACCAAGTCCATTTTTACAGGAACCCAGTTACTTTCCAAGGAGAGGTAACCTTCTCCAAGTGCAGTTGTGACATTCCAGTCCCACAAAAGCCCTTATGCCGCTCACACATCTCTGACAAGGGTGATACTACCTGTGCCACAAAAGCAACCCAGGCAGGGGGAGTTCTGCCAAAAAAACAGAATCCAGGCAAGAAGACAACCAGTAACTTGAACTATAGCCAACACAAAGGTTTGGAGAATCAAGCCAAAATTCACCAAAAGCATTCCTGATGGAAAAGCCCATCAAGTCATTCATGCTACCCACACTCACATCCATCTCCCTCCCAAGCCCTTCCTCCTGAGGCCTTCTCCTAAAAGATTTCACCAAGCTTCTTTCCCCGCTACTCCCCCCCGCTCCAGCCTATTCCTTTGCACACAGAAAGGCTCCTCCACTTTCTTTTTGCATGTCTGTGCCTACATGGAGAACTGAGATGCTGTTGTCCAGATAGAATCCCCTCATGCCATCTGGTTAGCCATTTTCTGGGGCTTGCAACTGGCAAATCATCGTATGTGCAAACCTCAGGGTGAGACCCTGCTACCTTCCTCATCACCAGCTCCACACAGAATTAACAACGTGGCTTTGACTCAGTCCCACCTGTCAAACAGCACTTGACTTCACCATAAAAACCATTAGAAGTGGCAACAAAATGCATCTGATGGTTGTAGGGGTAATCCAGATGCTTTGTTGTACAACTTTTCAATGACAGCCCAGCTTGAGTTGGGCAATGCAGCAGAGCACATACTCTTGGGGAAAGGTCATGCAATAAGTTTAGGGAGATGAAGCTATTGGGTCTTCCTTCCAAAATAAGTAGCTCAAGATGCAACTTTAACACTGGATCTCTAGGAAGTCCCCTAGAGCAAACCCTAAAACAGGATGACTGTATTCTTCCTTCTCTACTCCACAGCTCCTCCAAAGCTGTATCTTCTTCCCCCTTATCCCTCAAATCAAATTCTTCAAGGTTTTAAGGATACATGAAACAAATTTGATAAGTCTCTGGTTCTCTGCTCATTAGCATTATCATTTCTTGAGAGCTGAGGCACCATCATACCACAGACTGGAATGACAACACCAGCTCACTGAATACAGGGCCCTGCACTGCTCCAGCACAACAGTCAGTCCTACACAGAAGTTATGTTCAAACCAAAGATTCAGTGACAAAATGTTTGCACCAACTGCCAGATCTTCGGGCTCTTCCAGGATCCACTGGAAGGACAATCATCAGGTGTGGGACATCTCCACCCTGCAAGCACCCTCTTCTGCCTTAGAGACCCTCCAGGACCCATGCTTTGAGAGAGGCCTTCCCTGGCATCCCCAAATTCTCCCTGGAGGCACAACACTAGCCCAGTCAGTAAGCCACCACAGCAACCAGACAATCTCCAACATGCTGCTTTGCTCTTGGCCCACTACCCTGTTCAGATCTGCTGGTAGACAAGCCCAGACCCAAAGGTCTCACTCAGAGTAAGGGGGTGAAAGATAACTCCAATTCTTCTCAAATTCCACTGAGTCAAAAGATTTGGTTCAAAACAGATCACTAGCCTCTCATAAGAATGCCTGTTTTAAAGGAAAGAAGTTGATTCCCTGAACAACAAATCTTTTATTCAAAATTATCTTACTAGTCCCACAGAAACATAAGGATGGCCCCACTGGGTCATACCAAGGATCCATTTAACCCAGTATCATGCTTTCCAACAGCAGCCACAAGCAAACACCTATGGAAGAATAAAGTCAGGCTAAATACATACCACATTAACCCTAATATTCACACAGTATCTGGCTGTTTTCAGCTAAAAGAATTCTCTAAACTCGTTCTGGTGGCTCACGCTACAACCAGCCATCACCATAATTTCTCAGAGTTGGTCAAAACACAGAGCTTCTATCTGCAGTTGCTTTGTTTCTGAGGTCAGAAATGCCATGAAATTCTCTTTTGCTCTTGACACAGGCCCTAAAGGCCAGCTGGCATATGATGTCATGTCTCCAGCAAGTAAAGCAAAGCCTCATGGCCTTACAATAGTTGGTGCTCTCTGTCCCCATCCAGCTCAAACCAGATCATCATAGCACACTGCATCTGCATAGATCTGGAATGCCATCTATCACTAAAAAACCCTGCTGGCTGTCAGGACCACATCTGTATAAAGATCCATTTGAGCTTTTCCATCCAGCTGGTTCTTTGAAATCACAGGGTACAGACAGGCCAGTTACAAACAATTAAGATACCATGCTTAACAAATTACTGCCTCTCAGATGAGCAAAGGTAACTGGCCATACGCACGCTCACAGCCTGGTCCCAATGGCCAAGCAAATCGGGTTAACCCATAGCTTATGATAACACATTTTGCTTCCTGTTTGCAGGGAGTAAAAGAAACACCCATGGTCAGCTACCACAGCTCAGGGGACCAGGGGTTATCTATGGTTTAAGAAAATACCCAGATATTATCTGCATGCCCCCATGTCAAAAAGTTGGTGTCTGTCAGAGTTACTTAGCCCCACCTCAGCAAAGTACTCATCCTTCGGAAAAAAAGAACAGTTTCACTCTCAACAGAAGCAAAGATCTTGATGCTTATTTAAAGACAGAGAGAAGAAACACAGCAGGAAAAAAAAAGGGGGGGAAAAAGTACTTGCTAGTAATTCCTTCTGCAGATAATTAACCCAGAAGCAAAGTTTGCATTTTCTTTTCAAAGACACCGAGCATGTGAATACCTAAGTTTTGTCAGACAAGACTTACAGCCACCTTTGCTTCCAGTAAATTACCTGGAAAACAATCTCACATTGTGGAGGAAAATGACCATAAAACAACTGCATAGGACTTGGCTACAAGATGAGAGCAACTGAACAGGAGCAGGGGGAAACAGCCCCAGCAATACTGAATTTGCATTATTTGAGGGTCAGCTCTAATCACCAGAGGGTAAATGAATCACAGCAATACTTGAGACATAGCAACTCTACGAAATTCATCACTCAATAACATTGAGCACACTCCAATCAGGCTGTGATGAGCAATGGGGAAGAGACAGAGGCACACATGTGGTTGCTATGGAGTTAAACTGAAGGGGATTCAGAGAATCAGCACAACTGCTTAGATGAACAGATACTATTAACTCTTAAAGTGCCTCTTCCTAAACCCTCCCTGGCCAGCCAAATTCATGAATACCCTATACTGAGAGAAGTCACTTAAATACCCAAGAGTACCCAAAGGTCAGAGTAAGAGGACCAAAATCCTCTGGGATCCCAAGGTTTTCTTGCATGTCGGCTGTCCCAGAGCTGGCTCTGGGGTTCATAGCCCTTTGCCTCCAATATTGAGACAACCGGTTTAACTTTTCAGTGCTAATAGTGACAACTGTTTGCTAAATTCTGAGTTCAGTGCCAATTTGGAAAGCCATCACGTCCATGATGTTCCAGTTCCACAACGGGGGAAAAGAGGCCAGAAAGTCTAAGTGACCAGGTTTATCAGTTTCCCAAGTGATTAGTGACAGATGTGAAAAGGCAGTGGAGATGTTCCATGTAAAAAAAAACAGCCAAGACTGTCATATAACAGCCAGGTACTCAAAGAGGCTCAGCAAGGGTTGAAGCGCTGAGAGGATGGAAGAGGACACCATGACCATGATTTGCAGAATACCATCACTGCCAACTGTCCGTGCAGCTAGATATCCTGCTCTGCCAGGCACAAGGGAGCAAGAGTAATTGCTAAAGATCCATGCAAAGGTTGATTCACTCCAAAGAGACAAGCAGGAGCATAAGATACCCAAGCATTTCAAATACCTGTGATTCAGGTACAAATCTGAACACTTTAAAGTGCCCTAAGTCCTACAGACCCCAAGCATGCTTAAAAACCTTCCTCAAAGACATAGATTTTGGACACGTTGGGTGTTTTCTGCCCCATGGCATCATTCAGGTCTGCACAAAAAAGGCAACCTCTGCACACAGCTCCCCCCGCATACTGTGAGTCAAGCAGACCAGCCACATTTGCTGGTCTGAGTGCACAAGATTCACTTATAGGCAAGGACTGGGATGAGGTGGGCACAGGACATGCTACTCATGCAGTCTGCTCCCATGACTGAACAAGGAGGAACTTCTTGGGCGAGATCTCCTGCAACAAAGATTTTAGGGGTGGGAAAAGGGTTCTGGCAGACCACTCAGATGAGAGGAAAAAACCCAAAGACTATGCCAGATGTGCTCGAGCTGATGACTGAAGTCTGAAAGCACATTCGTTGATCATCTCACCAGCTGCTTCCAGGAGATCACAACAGGCTGCTGCAATCCAAATTCCTGTGGAGTTTCCCAACGTGGGGCACACGCATGCGTGTATGCGGATATAATCAGCAAAGTTTCTATTTTCTCCTGCCTACTTAAGGCAGTCTTTCAGCATGCATCCTCCTACACTGCTATTTTTGCCTGTTCCTAATCAGTGTGCTCTCAAACATCCAGAGACTCAGAGAAGGGCAGTTCAACTCTTTCAGAGCACAGCCCACGACACACTAACACCTGAATGGCAGCTTCCCTCCCAGCTCTGGGGACATCTTGCCTTGCAGAGGACTGGGGAGAGATAGCAGCCAAGACCCATGGCATCTCTTCTCATTCACATGATGCTGAGCTTGAACCAAAGGCTCATTGGGCACAGATCATTTCTTTAGGACTGTATAAGAGGGCTGGATCCAAGGCCAGAGCCTTAAGTTGCTAACACTTTGTAAAATAATAATACTGACAACAACCAGAAAACCTTGACAATTTTTTTTCATTGCATTGTTTTTCCCTCTCCTTTTTTCCTTCTCCCAGCATAAAGCTTCTGGCAAAACAGAAACTCTTTTTGGAAACATTCACTTTTGACAAATTATTTTTCATTGCTGGACCCAAACTCGCCTGATCTAATAAAAGGCTCTCCACTTCACAACCTGGGGACAAAATCCCAAAGGACTGGGGTGCCCCAATATTTCTTGAGGAGCCCATCGGATTTAAGGTAACAAGGAGCCTGAAAACACCAAGTACATAGTACTAAATCTTGCTGCCACAGGCCAGCTCACTGCAGCTAGGAGCCCTGTTCTCTCAGTTCCTGTAAAGGCCTTTATTAGCTGGCCAGTAAAGCTGTTTATTTAAGCGAGTCCATTTTGAATTGTACGACCCTGCTGGGAATGGTGTTTTTGCATGGGCTACAGTAACGTCCTCTGTGCTAGCGCACGTTCTGATAACACCTTGCAGGACAGACAGTACCTTCCTGGAGGCTTACAGCATTCCCTTTCTGCATGGAAGGCTGACTCCTGCAGTGGGGAGCCTCAATGTGTAGCATCATCCAGCCTGGGCTAAGGAGGGACTGAATACAGATGCTCATTTTGGCCACTGGATGACAAGATCCTTAAAATAATACAGGCCAAGAAAAACACATATGTCAGACCAATCTCATGAAGGTGTAGTAGGCTGGAAATGGGTTTGGCCCATATAATACAGAAGACCTGTACCAGAACTCAAGGAACCATGGTCCCTTGGCCATTGCTGTGAACAATATTCCATAGCCAGCCTCAAAAATACTCAAATGACTTGATTCTTGAGGAACCATTTGAAAGCAATCTGACCCTCTGTTCCAGACATCAAGCCACTCTCTGCGAGATCAGTATGAGACAGCACAGCGCAAGAGGCCTGTATCTCCCTCAGGGTCCTGGCTAGTGCTACAGACAAATTTGTGGCTGAGACGGGAGCCAGGTCTCCTCAGGCTGGGCAGTTTTCTCATCACTGTCAGATGCACCAGTCTAAGCCCAGAAGCTTTACCACAGGCCTTGGGAAAAATTCTCATTGCAGTCTAGGCACGTTAAGTGGTGAATACTGAGAACTCAGCACCACAGCAAACAGTTTGCTTTGATCTTCAAGACTAGAGGCTGGTCAGGTACTCACTGCAGAGCTTGCCATTCCACTGTTCTCCCTGAATATAGCCACATATTTTATCATGCCATTTTCATTAAAGGTCAGATTTTCATATACATTTTCACCAGAAGCCTGAGTGAGCAATGGCATTTTAATTCCTCTCCAAGTGAGTGGTTCCAACAGAAAGGGGAGGTGGCAGGGGGGAGAAACAGGAACATAGTAGCAGTTATCCTGCTAGATCACACTGCAGTTCTTTGGAGCCCAGAATTATAGTTGCTTATTTATATTACGATAGTACTAAGAATCCAACTGAGATTGACCTCATTATTCCAGACACTGTTTTTTCCACAAAGCAGATGTCCCCTATCCCAAACCATAGTGTTGACCCTGTTCATAATGACAACTCTGCTTCCCCATGTCTGTCACAGTGACCCATCATATCTTGCTCCATTCAACTCTCACTGTTTCCATTAGTTACACCTGTAACTATTGTGCTTGTACCCCTGATCCAAGCTCTAACTGGCAGGAGAAAGGAAGCACTTGCACCTTTCCTCCACCAGATGCAATGGAAGAGGCAGCTTGAGCAATCTGCTTAAGTTCAAAGTGTAAATAAACCCAGATCTTCCTATTCACCACTAATGTCTTAAACCTTTTCTCCCTTCTTCATTTCTCAGCCACTACAAGTGGGCAAAAGCCCTTCTCTTTCTCATCTACTCTGCAGCCTTGCTCTAAAAGGCATGTGTTAAAATTCTTTTCTGACCTTAAAGGATATCCAGATCTTCCTTTGAAATAGTCCCTAATTCATCTGATTTTGCAAACTTTTTCCTTTCCTGCACTAACACAAGAACGAATCCCACAAGTACGGAGGGCCAAATCTCCTAGTAATAAATTAATAACAGATGAGAACTGGCTCCAGTGTCCCAAATGCAACCACATCAAAATCTCTAATGACAGCTCCAATAAATTCAGAGATATTGCCAGCAAGAGTTGGGTAAGTGATTTGCAATGAATAGCACAGAGAAACACAGCATCTTTGTCTGCATGTGGAGGGCTCTGAGCAAATCTTAACTTCCTGACAACACGTATTATTTAAACCTCTGACATTTTAAAACTTGACCCTATGGATTGATTGCAGGCAGTTCAATATAAACATTCAGCCCATGATACTTGATATTTAAACTTCCTAGCTTAGATTATAAATGTTGACAGATTTATCTATGACTGGAGCTGATTGGAAAGTATTTTGTGCTCCTATTTAAGGTTTCAATGCTTTTCCCATTTTTGTAAACATTTATCATACAATTTTTAAAATTGCTTGAAATACTACAACATTTTGTCCAGCAGTGAACTACCAAAACCCAAAGCAATTTCCAAAAAAAAAGTCATAAATACTTTGACTAAAAATGAAACTTTCCATTTCCAAAAGAAATTTTTCATTTTCTTGGAAAACAGATTACACTGAAAAACACCTCGATAGTAATTTTCTAATCATTCCCTATATGATTCATGGTATTGCTTTTACTTTCAATTTAAACTAGAACTACATGTGGTTGAACTGTTTAAGAAAAAGATCTTTCCCAATTTAACTTTTGCAATAAGAATATTAAATGGTAATGGGAAATATTAGTCCTACTAAAAATTTGTTTTTAATGTTTTTCACTGATGCCATCTACCCATGGAAGCATATTTTTTTTTCTTGAAAGTACAGTCACTTTAGACAATATTTTAATAAAGCATCTCAACAGCTTTTCGTTGCGCCTTCTGCCTTATTTTTCCTTCCTTCTCCTAGCTGCCATAAGAGCAAAAGCAGTTTTGGGGAAAATATTTCATATTAATACCTAGTTTCCTCACAAAGTATTCATGCTCCTTAATGAGGTTTACTTTACCATGAATGTCAGCAGCAGTGTCCAATGGAACATACTCAGGCTCAACCCAGAGAACTTCATTCCTCTACCTTGCTCAAAATCCAGTTTGCATTTCTCAGCCAGCTCAGAGATCAACACACAACTTCCTCCCAAGTAAGCTTGGGTTCTCCCAGCAATTTCTCTGTAGCAGCTCTCTCCTGCCTGAACCAAAGTTGGCTGTCTGCTTCAGACTCCCTACAAATTGTCCCAAATTAGTATCCAAATAAGTTATGGTAGGATGACACTACTGAAAGAGGATGCTTAACTTGCATGGCGATAGCTCAGTAGATCAGAGGTAGCACGTGTCACACTACAATCCCCAGTCACCCTTTCATACTTAGTCAGGGCTTGCCACAGCTGTAACACAAATGAAGGGAGCTGCATAGAGACCTGTTTGCTACCAGGAGTGGTTAGATGGGGTCAAGGATGGTGGGTTCACTCAGCGCATCATCTGTTTAGATTACCCCTACGGCCCAGATAGACTGTTTAGAACTTCTATGTTTAAAATCCATTTAATCTACATACCATCATCAGGTCTCTCTCTGGAAAACCCCTTGCATGAAAGTGACAGTTGTTCTGTTACAAAGCTTTGCTTCTTTGAGCTGAAGTGTTTTCTCTCCTCCTAGTAGATTCCTGATGGAAAGTCAGCTAAGAATCCCATTACCTACCCCCAGCCTCAGCTTCCTACGCTCTACAAAGCTGACAGACAAATCCAAGTATCTCCCCTATGTGGTCACCATAGCAAATGTTTGTTACCATCTCTGAGGTTAATTAGGGTCCTGAGTTTCAAGATTTGTGCCCTGATAATTGGTAATGAAAGAAGTCCTTGGGCTCCAGCTCCTCAATGGATTTTGATGCCTCCCTGCCAGTGGAATTAACGGGAGTTTGGCACCTATTGAGCTTTGGGGACCATGGTCTTACCACAGAGGAGCATTTAGTCATGCTGACCATTGACAGGTCACAGGATCATCTTCCTCCTCCACACATGAAAAGTCTTGGGGAAAGACAGTAGCCAAAAGCAGACCACAGGCTGACCAAATGGTCCTGCCAAATTGCCTATGGCCAATGAGTCCTCGTCCAGGCACCATTTTTTGTAGTCCTACTGTATTCAAAGTTTGCTGTCACTAGGCCTCCCTACTCCCATATTTTCCACTTTCCTGATCGATCCCCAAGCATTTCTCTTCCCTAAACTACCCAGCTACTACTAAGACCCCAACTGCTTCTGCCTTCCCTTTCCCCATTACATCTCCCCTTATCTCAGCAGAAGGTGGCCGGTAATAGCCAGAGGTCATCAGTAACAGGCACACAAGAAATTGGCTTTGCCTTTCCTGCTGTCTTTTTTTTGCGAGTTAAATACTTGAAAAGAGTTTGAAGTCAGCTCTAGCTCCCCTGGTGCTTTCCTTTCCTGTGCATGGCTCTGAGGCAGGACTGTTCAAAGCCAACCGAATCATCAGCTGGCCCTCTGAAGCACCTGCCTCCTCTTACCCCCTGCAGCATTTTACCAGTTTCACTCAAATGCTCTCAAATCCCCCAGTGACCAGTGCACTCTCTCACCAGCCACCAGGGAGCCCAGCTGAGAAGATCCATCCCTCCCCAGCCACTGCTTTGATGTTGGTCAACTAATCAGGCTGCAGAAGGTCCTAGGGAAGCCAAGAGCCATCCTTGGAGAATCAAAGCCTGCCACTCCCCCTCACTGCTGGCTCCCCAGGCCACAGCTACAAAAAATGCAAAGACAGAGCAGGGGACTGGATTAAAGAGGACATGCAGATGGGGCAGGAGCCATTGGATGCCACAACCTAGTTCACAGGTTAACTCAGGCAACTTCAGGTGACTCTGCTCTCCAGAATCCACACTTCTCTACATGCACTGCTGCAGTGGCCACAGATCCACATCTTCTGCAGTACTGTTGTGGATACACACCAGACTCAAAAGACAAGCCCAAACTCAAATTCAAACCCTTCTCTGCAAGTTGCAGGAAAGTCCATTTCCTGTCCTGAGACAAGACCCATCTCACATAAGCGCAGTGAACAGAGCAGGACTGCTATGTCCCTGTTCCTCAGTCACCCACAGAAGTGCCCAGTGCTTGTTACAAGGGGCTGCCATTCTGGGGTTGAAAGAGACTCAGTCCCTCCAGCTTACAGCAGAGAGACCCCACAAACATTCACAGGGTGTTTGGAGAATCAGGGTCTCTGTTTATACACTCCCATTCACACCACTGTTACAGTCCCTTGCTGCATAAAGTTATCTCTATAAGGTGGGGAAGAATTTCCCCTGCATCAGCTTGCTTTCTACTTCCATCTCATCACAGGCAAGAGAGAGTAAACCACAACCCACAGGGGATCTGTGTACTGGATTTATCTAAGAACCAGTGAGATCAGAGCTTTTTCCTTATGTGATTATCTTGCACACTCACTTGCTCACTTCCCCACTCTGGCACTATGTTCACTAGGTCTCAGCTTCCCTTCCCCACAAGGAGGTCACCACAGGTCCAGGAAGGTCAGGGCAGAAAATCACATCTGTTCGTGCTGCACTGCTGCCAATTACCCATCTTTGGCCAAGGTCCCTGAGTGTCGTCCCCCAGCATCCATCTCCATGCATCTTCCTTATCTCCAATATCTTCACCCTCTTCTTCCCAGGGCCCCTTCATCTTTTCAAAACCAGTGCTCCTAGGCAGAGTTTGCGTCAATCCCCAGCTCCTCCTACAGCCTCAGCCATTGGGAGATAAAGCCGTTATACTACCTTGGAGTTTTCTCTGTAAGAGAGGAGATTTCTAAGCAAAGACCCTAAAGGCTAATAAAAGGATTGGATTTCATTGAGCAGATTTTCTTCAGTGCCACAGCAAGGACAGGTTACACTTCCTTCTGTTTCCATTAATTCTGGCTCTCCTTCCTCTCTGCCTAGGCTACTCAGGAAAAGAGAGTGTCCCAACTACCAAGCAGTCATTTCCACACTCCTCTTCCAACATGAGTGATATACCAGCATCCAGAAGTTCCTCTGCACCAGAGCCTGCTTTCAAATACATTTGTGTAAATAGGAATAACTGTATATACATCAGCAAGCAGGGTCACTGGAAACCTATAACAACAGAACAAAGAAGGTGACTGAGATCCCAGAAGATGGTGCCCAGCACACTGAAATCAGTACATGGCTCAAACAACATGTCTGGGAGGTCAAATACCTACAAAAGAACTGGCAGAGGAAAATAGCATCTCAATCAAGCATGCCAGAGGTAATGCAAGCTGTGATTTGGGCTCTGGGAATTTGGAGTTTTGAAGATTTATGGAGAAAAACCCTTCTGGAATACTTCCACTCTGAAACACCCTCCTCTCTCACAAGTGTCCCACTTCAGTCTTGCTGCTAAACTGCATTAAGATGTGGCACCTCCATATCTGGGAAAGCTGCTGTTCCACAGCAAGCTAAAGTGATTTTTTGTTTAGAATACAAGTACTTACGAATTCACAAACCCTTCCTAAAGATAATGTCCTCCTTCTGGAAAAATCTCCCTAAAAAGCACTGCAGGCTATAGACATTCTTAGATATCACAATTTGAAAATGCCGGTCTTCATCCTGCTGTCATAAGCTACCTGCAGCATGTGAGTCAACCACTAGTCACCCTGACGTGTTGTACTGTGCTCCAGATTAGCTCATAAACAATGAAAAGAGAGCTCAGATTGGAGCCATTCAGACTCCTGTTTGACTGAGACTTTTATTGATTTCTTCCAAAAGTTCCCCTTTAAAGACAAACTGCAATAGCGTAAATCACAGCAAGTACAGTACAACCTCCCTGGTACAGAAGGTAACAGATGGATAGTTAAGTGGTCCAAGGATGAACTATTCCATCCTTCATGCACAAAACATGGACAATTACTGGGCAATTACATCCCTCTAAATCCAAAACTTCTTTTCCGGACTTCGCCCGTACATTATTGCCTCTTTCTCACCTGCGGATAGACAAGGGGAAACCCAAAGGCAAGATTTTAGAAACAGGAGTGGTCCAAGGCTTTCTTGTCCAGTAGATTACACATAAAGGGTTGTCTGAAGAAGAATGTGGAGACTAATGCTCTTTTCAACAAGGTTGTATATTTAATATTACTACTGCTTAATTTACTTTTATGACAGCTTAATGCTCGATACTATTTTAAGTTCTTCAGTTAGCATGAACACAGTTCTGCTGAAAGACTCATCAAGTGTGTTCTCTAGAAGCCAAAGAATAAGAGAATGGCTATTTGCACTTTTATTTCTTCCTACATATGATAAAGAAAAGGCTTCATGATGTTCCTAGGATTCATACGCAACTCTGAACTTCTGCCCTTGCTCACACTGATTTTCCCTGATACTCCTCAGAATTACTGTCTTTGATAGACCTGACAGCTGCACACTTAGTCCAACTTCATTCCATGGTAGGATATGTAAGCAGCCATGCAATCATCCATCTTCAGATACAGTCCAGAGCTCCTTCTCCCATCAGCTCTCTGAAGTCTGTTTCCTTTGGCTCCTGACCATAAGAATATTCAGGCATTTGGCTCCTAAGGTTAAGAAAGCCACTCATCCTAATCCAGGTGACTTTGTACGTGTTTTTATAGCTTTGGCTAAATTTCCTTTTGCAACCTGTTGGTCACCTTAATGTTTTCCACCCTAAGACAGGCAGCTAGGAGTTTATCCACCAGATTTGCACCCCATAACTCCAGGACACTCTAACAGCACTTCTCCTCTTCCTACTTCAGTCTCCATCTTAAAGGATTTCTAATTTATTATCAAATAGGGCATGTATATGTATTATGCACATCTCCAGATACAGACCCAAGAACTACATCTTTCAAAAGTCCTCAGGCTACACATAAATATCCAGCAAGACTTCATTTGGACTTTGGATAGACACCTTTGGCTGCAAAATTAAATAAAACAGGGAAGATGCAGGCAGGAGAAGGAAAATAACCTGGTTGCCAATAATGAACAAGCATGCCTTGCAGTCCTTTCCCAGTTGCTTGGCAACTCACAGAGACACACCAGAGAGCAAGGGAGTAGTGTTGGACAATTGGACAAGTAGATTACTTGGAGGCTTCCAGAGCAGTAGCTTTAGGTAGTTAATGAGAACCTTTGGCGTAGTCCCACATCCTCACTATCCTGTACTGGTAATACAGGCCCAGAACAAAGTCCAGGGAGATTTCAGACTTCTACTCCATTTAAAGGGATTGAGTGATAAACAATTGTTGCAACCAGAAGAGACCTTTATTTTCATAACACCTTTGCTCTTCATTTGTCTATTATTTGTCTAATACATCTTTATTTGAAAATAAAACAGTCTGGGGTCTCTTTGCTGGTCCAGAGATCACGTGGCACATCAAAGTCTGCCTCCATCTGGCTAAACTTCCTTCCTCCTCAAGACAAGGTGGCCTCATTCACATTGTCAAAAGGGAAAAGCCCTTGAGCCACCCTAAGCCAGGCCTAGGCTTTGCCTCATGGGCCATTCACTGGCCTTAGACACAACCATGCTGAGGGGGATGCTAACAGCAAAACCAGCACAGTCCCACATGAGGGCAAGCATGGGCCAGCCAACATCTGAGGAAAAGAATAAACTGGGAAAGAAAGAAAGCAGCAGCATCTCTCCTGAGGTGAGTACTGGGGTCCCAGAGCCAGATTTTGCCATCATTCACAAGGACACAGCCACAAATTGAAGTGAGCAGAATCACTAGCTTCAAGCCAAGCCTCTCAGGGGTTAAAGTGTCTGTCCTGGGGGAGGAGAATATGGTCTACAGAGATTGCAGGAGCCCTGCCCAGCCTTCTTTGATAAGTAGAACCAAGAGATGGATGAAGCAGACACATCAGCCAGCTGCAGTAGAGAAGGCAGCAGTAAGACAAGGGTGTTTTGCTAAAAGGACAGCAGTCTCAGCCCCATGCCTGGCTGTATGCTCTACTGATATTTCCCAGTCTACAAAGCCATGGCCGGTGCTCTGCAGCAACCCATGCAGCTAAACTAATTCTTTCCCAACTGCCTGCATAGCATCTTCAGTTAAAAAGCTAAGGAGGATGGCACCCCAGAAATTCCAGAAGCTGATTAGTCGTCCATCAGCATCATTCGTAGGGTGACTGGTATACATCTGAGATACCCTCAGACCACCAAACTGGATGAATACACATAACAGCTATGATCATCACTAATCTGCAAGCACCATTTGCCTAAAAGCACCACTTTGCAACTAAACTCCTCCAACTAAGTATGGAAGGTGGAGGCTTTCACTTTCTCACACACCCTTCCCTTTAACTGCAATCTTTCTGCTACATAGAATCTCTCTTTGCAAAAAGACCTAGCTCTGGCAGACAGAATAATCTTTGATCCATTTTTTGGGTTTGCTTTGATAAAGAGAACAGAGCTAAACAGTGGCAAGACCCAATTGTCCTTCCTGCTTTCATTTTGTCCCTGCTTTAATTAACAATAATTACTTTTTTAGAAAAACTAATCTATCAAGAAAAGCAAAACCATGCCCACATGTCACTCCTCAAATGAAAGTAATTTTGAAATCTGACACTTACGTAGTTCTGCAGGCACAGTGGATATTAATACTTCAGCAAAATATTATAGTCATTACTATATTTCGCAATATCACAACAGCACACTTTAGTAGAACCCCTCTCCAAATCTCACTGCAACATCCATTAATAAATAAAATGCAATTCACTGTATTAAATGTGTTGTTTAAAGGCTAAATATTTCATCAGAACTAATTCATTTTAAATAATCAGACTAGAACTCTTTTCCATACCCCAGGACCAGTTTCCAGCCCCACACACTCTTCGCATTTAGAAATGAAATTATGCTTCAAAAAGCAAATCAGAAATCGAGTTCAATTGGAATATTTACATAGCAGCTTTTAGACTACAACCCCCTGCAGACTGATGTGATCACAACCTAACAGGCCAGGGATGCTCACAACTTCGTTATACTGTTTGTGTGACCTAGGAAGGATTAAGATTAGAAAAATACCATAAAATGGCTCACATCTATTGCCTGCCTTGAGCAGTGGCCGGTGTCTGATTCTCTGCAGGATGGAGAAAAAGAAAAAGCATCTTAGTCCAAAGCTCAACTGCTAATAGCTACAAATAACACACTTATCTAGTGTTTTTCGTTGGTCAAAGGGCTTTACAAAGAAGGTCAGTTCTGTTATCAGCTGTTCACAGACAGGGAGACTAAGGCACAGAGGGAAACAGCTTGGCAGTGGTTAGTTTACAGGCTAAAGGAAGAGCTGGGTGCTCCCAAATCCCGCTATAGTGCTCTGCTCACTAGGACACACTGTCCCATATGTTTCTGTGCCACGCACAGGTCATGCACCCACATAAGCCCATTGCCCCCAAAGGGACTGAAGACTCCATTTCAGCTGCATCACTTAATGGAAACGGTTGGGGTTTTAATCATCAAAAACTTAACTGTAAGCAAAATGAAAACATTTGTCAAATTATTTTCTTGGATCCAAGAAACTAGGCCAAGTGATCCAGATTCAAGGTGCAGCTTCCCCCACTATTCAACACAGCAGCCTCCAAGCCTACCCAGCCGTGAGCTGGTGGATTTATATTTGGGACAGACAAGAAGAGGGAGTTTGTTTCTGTTTTCACAATTGCTATTATTATCAAAAACATTACCAAAAGCATGTTTTCCAAATAAATAAATATATCCACAGACACAATTTTTAGTTCAATTTTTTTGGTTTAAAAATCTCTCCTGCAAAAGATCTGCTGTCGAAAGTAACTGTCACTTTCTGGCCATCTCCAACACAGCACGTAAGCATGTGCCCTGCTGACTGACACACTGACGTCAGCAAGGTAATTCCTCTAATTAAAGCAAAGCAACATGGTCTCACTCACAGGGCCTGCATCAGATGCTATAATGTCCATTTTTATCTGCGGAGCTCTCTGGTTTCCTCCAACAATAGCACATAAACACTGCTACCTCCCTTCCACCAAATAGGGCACCAAGGTACAGGATAGCGCAGAGAAGCAGAGGGGGATATCTCTAAGCACTTCTTAAAAAAAAAAACAAAAAAACAACAACAAAAAAAAAACAGTAAAATGGCAACCTGACAAGGCCAGCATGTTTTATATCTCATCTAAATTTTGCTGAGTTTAATTGTAAAAGTATATAATTATGAATGTTTCATTTTAACCTTTTCAAGTATAAATCTCAGTGTGCCTGTACAAAAAAAAAAAAAAAAAAAAAAAAAAAAAAAGAGAAAGAAAAGAAAAAACTTTTTTAAAAAAGCTTATAATTTGGGTTAATGTACACTTTTACAAGAAATCAGAACAAGCTGCTATGCTTGGTCTGCATCAGAATTTGGAGAGAGAGGTCAGGACAGAGGTGGGGCTGGGCATTAAGCCTAAAGTATTTCTCGTCTGTCAACCACCCCCACACACATTCAGAAACACCAAACTGAGCAGCAAGTTATTTGCAGAACTCTTTATGCTACACTACATTAGATACAGGACAGATGCTTGATATGCCAGATACAATTTAATGCCAAATACAGCCATGCTACTGAGCAATATCAGACACATGACGCTAGGAATAGATGGACTTTTGGTCCGGTCCAGCACATCTGATCTTACATTCCTGGGCCTGCATCCAAAGCCCATTAAAGTCAATGGAAATGCACAGAATTCACTAGCTTTGAATCTGATCTTGTATGACAGGGACAGGAACAGCTAGAGATATTTAACCTGTCAAGGAGAAAAGTTAAGAACTCACTACAGTAAATACGTCACCTTCACAGCACTGCCTATTTGTGCTTTAAGTCATTCAGCCTCAAGAGCCGAGGAGCCCTAACTCCAGAGCCAAAGCTCAGATTATTTCTGTGGCTTTTCACCAAGACCCCACAAGATGCTGACTTGGCTCATCTGAGGAGCCAAGCAGGGCTCGAGCTCGTGGGAAACCCAAAGCCAGCACCAGCACAGCACAGCTAGAGCCAGTCCCAGCCAACATGCTGCTATTTAGGAAAGCAATTCAGAGCTTGGGCAAAGAGCAGAACAGCAAGGAAATAAGCCACGCCACAAGTCAGGATGGTCTCTTTGGACCTCAAGGGCAGTAAAGAAGCCTCAGAAGCCCTGCTTTTATTTGACATGCCATTTGGACACTGCTTGGCAGCAATTGAACCCCCCCATCATCAGCACACTAAAAGCTACCTCTAAAGGACTGTCTTCTTGCATTGCTCAACCCCTTCCACAGACAGCCCTCTGCTCCACCATACAGCTCAACGGCTTGTGACGCTTGCTCAGTAATTCATCATAGCATTAATGCTTTCCTGGCTGCTGTCTACTGTGAAACACAGGCTGAAGCACAGCCACGTAGATGGGAGAGGCATTTGATTTCCATCCTGTCCAAGCCCGCCTGCGGACAGAGAAGGGAAAGGCATGCACCAGTGCATCAGCACTGACTTTGAAGGTATTATTTCTGCCCTACTCCAGCATCAGGAAAAAGAAAGATGGAATAAAACACGCTGCTTTGACAGGAGCCATTGCTTCATCAAGGTAGGGTCATTATCAAGGCAAGTGTTTTAAGACAACACCAAGGATTTAAACCAAGAGCAGCGATTTCATTAAACAGATAGTGAAAGAGAGACCAAAAGATTCCAGTTACTCTGATCAGAAGTGCCAGGATCCAAAACTGCATTTCCAATTTGGCAAAGGGATCACTCGTAGCACTTGGGGTGTCTGGCCAAGGCTGCATACTACTTATCTACCCAGCCAAATAAGGCTTCCACTTAGCAGCAGCTTCTCCAGTGAGTACACAAGAGCCTGCAATCCCAGCTCAAGGCTACAGCAAAGGACAATTTTTAAAAGAATGTTTTGCTAGCTTATTACAAACTGTTCCTTCCCTCCAACTCTTCTCCAAGAAGAGAACTGCGACCTCTCAAGACAATGGCCCCTCACAAGTAGTGAAGGCATTTAGCAAATCAGTGAACTGAGAGGACACGGTTGCCTGACAGACTTCAAGAGATGCTGCATGCAGCAGGAATGGACAACTCTCTCTGCACAGAACCAGGACCAGCACACTAATATTTAGGAAATATTTTAGCATTAGGGTTTTACCTTAAGAATAGCCCAAAGGAACAAAGACCTGGCAAGCCCAACTCAGCAGTTCCCATCCTGTAGCACCCAGATCACGGGTGGCCAATGAACACAAGCATTTGCATTGCCAATGCCTGCAATGCAGGCACATACTAATGCACACTAGCAAATTTGCACTTGACCATGCAAATTTCTCACCAGTGCAAACAAGGAGAGTGACAGTTGTCCACACTATGGCAGTATTTCAATCTTCCTTCCTCAGACTGCAGACTTAGTCACATTTCCCATAAAGAAGCAGCCCAATTCCACTGCCCCGAGGTCAGGTCACTGCAAAAGAAAACCCAAGAGGAATGACAAACCAAGGGAGTGGAGCGAAAGAGGCACAAAAAGACCAACGCACCAGCAAAATTAAGGCCACACGCAGCCTTGTGCACTAGCACAAATAAAGCTCTATTGGAGCAACACCAGCATAAAACCATCAAGAACCAGAATGGATTTTGGCCCATGAACCTCAGCTGAACAGCATCCCTTGAACGGGTAATTAAGTGGTCTGTCAGAGGAGGGGTGCCAGTTAACCAGTGGTCTAAAGCTCTAGCTTGCATGGCACCCTGGCAGGAGAGAATGACCCATTCAGCTCTATCAACCTAAGTAGGAGAAAAGCCTCCTGACAGCATTGCTCTGCACAGTTTCCATCTGAGAAAACTCTCAGCATCACTCAGCCATGGCACGTCGAACCTGAATTGACCATGTCCCAGACACTAACACACTGATTCCACATAATCACTTCCCTCCATTCTGTTCTCCCAGCTGGGGCTCAGCTTGGCCACAAGGACAACACAGCCTAGAAATATGGCGTAGGCTCCCAAGTAGCCATGCCTGCCTTCCTCAGGTCCTATCCTTAGTGCTAACTCCTTCCTTTAGGTCCATTCTGCCTCAGGAGGATGCTCAAGTAAAATGAATCAGTACAAGTGAAGCACAAACCGGCCTTTGGAGGGACAGTATTTAAATAAAGAAAAAAACTGAGATAGCTACCGGCCTTCCTGTAGCCAGAACTGTCTGTCAGCATGAATTCGCCATGGGGGACCATCATGCAGCAACAAAATAGCTTCTGGTCCTATGTTCATGAGGGAGAAAGCGAGCAAAAATCGACCAGCATCCAGCCTGGTAGACTGGCACAGGCCAGTGTCAGAGAGACAAAAACAACAGGAAAGGTCACATCCTTCCCATTGTAGCAGATCATCTGTGGTCTGTAGGAACAGGCTGGCAGGGAATGCCCATGCTGCCTCCTTTACACAGAGTTCAAATTCCACACATACAGGCAAAAACAAATGGCAGGGTTATGCCATCACTATTATACACAGCATCCTTCAAGGATACAAGACTTGTGCAAAGTGCTGTACATACACCTAAGAAAAAAGACCATTCTTGCTCCCAAAAGCTTACCATTAACACAGTTTTTTATTTATCTCCCAAAATCCTACAGTTCCACATTTGCTGAAAAATCCTGCTGGCTCAGGACAGGAAAGGTTGCAAAGACAGAGTCCATTTAACTGCCTGTTCTTTGCCATCCTGCTACCATTTCTGAGCAGTTAGATTTGCATATGAGAGTACAGCAGGACTGAACCCAGGGACCACATGCTTTATACCAGCTCCAAATTCAGCACAGAAATGACAATATTCAATCCAAGGATCACAATCTGGAATTTGGGACTTCCAAGGCCCAACCATATCAGGCACAGAGAAAAGCTTTCACTGGTGACCACTCATCAAAGGTCCACTGGCACTATCCAAAGCCCATAGCAAGGGAAAGGAGGAAGAGACCTACAAAGCCCTACAAAGGGATCAGCATTCATCAGCCACAACAACAAGGTGCAGAGAAGCAGTGGAGAAAAGCAGGTGGAATCAGACTACAGCCCCAGGTTATCTCTGCTTATATGGAAATTACAGTTTACCTAGGTAAACAGTTATATACCTAGTTCTATAGTTATCAGCTCACAATTCCTGACACACATGTGAACAGACATAGGCACAGTATAGAAACATTTCCAAAACACACTTTTTTCTAAGCACACAGCAACTGAAACAAGCCCAGATTTAAAAAAGCCCAGAATGCCCCACTCTCTCCCTTCCCATCCTCCTCTCTAAAGTGCCCACATGCAGCCCATTTTGATGAGCACAAGTGTAGCAAATTTTGTACTGATGAACCTGTTGGCTACTAAGGGCAATAAATGTTACAGACAGCCCTGACAGATCAGAATGCACAGCCTTGACAAGGTGTTTCCCCACGAGCCGTGAAGCAGAAACAGCAGCACTGCACACTTTCACACATATATTAACTTGCTTCTGTGTCCCTAAGCATGCCACAGATCAGCTCTCTCCTTCCAGCCTCCTCTCCACTAGAATGAACACATAAACAAATCTCTGTGGCTCATTCAGCCCCCAATTTGAGTAGTCTCCACTAGTCTCTGGGGAAAAAGGAGAGAATCCTAATTTTACAGAGGACATAAATGACTCTGAAGTGATACAATATTTTAATTTTATATTTGACCTCATTCTTCAGTGCTGTACTTAGATCTGCCTCTTCCCCTCCTCATATTCCCATTTCCCCTTCCTGTAAGTTTTCACTAAGACACTTTCTCCCCCATCTGGTTTATTGCCCATTTCCAATAGCATTACAGCACAAACATGCACCCACACAAACCAACCAAACAAAAAAACCACATCACACCAAACAGAAAGCTAAGAGTTACCAAAACATGACTTCAGTGCAACCCAGAAAGGCAGCTTTTGTCATTTGTGGTATGTGAAGTAGGAACAAATGATGAAGATAATCTTAAATTAATTAAAAGCAAGCGAGGGTAGAATTGAGCCTGGAACAGAAAGACACAATACAAGCAAACTGAAAATGCTACACTGCCAGCAACGTTGCCTTTTGATTAAAGGAACAGAGTTCCCAGGCAAGCTTGCAAAAAACAGCGAACAATATTAATTTAATCAATTAGGGCTTCCTCGGTGCTGATGCTGTAGCTGTGTTCTAGGTTGCCTTCGAAAAGAAATAAAGCTTCAGCAATCATGCTGTGCATCCACCTGCCTGTGAGTTAGCATGGGAGGGACAACTTTGCAACCTATTCAACTATATGAACTGAATTCAACAGGGGAAGAAAGGTCACAGAGATACTGAGTTCCTGTAAGTTTTGTGAAAATCATCAGCTGGGTGAAGGAACAGGTCCCAGACTAATATCTGGCCTGAGCCGTAAGCCACCCAGTATCTGTCCTCAGAGCTGGCAGCTCTCTGGTTGACCAACATGCTGACCATGGCTGGCTCACCAGCACATTTGCAACACTCAGCCAAACACACCACGTGTTACTACTTACTCCTCCAACTGGGTAGCAAAGCTGGGCGGAGGGGGGGGGGAGGTCCTGGGAGAGAGGAAAAAGAACACTGGGGCAGCTGAGAGGCAGGGGAGTCCTGGGAGAGAAAGCAGTTAAGGGATAAGAGATTGCAAACTAGGCTTTATTACTTCTGTTGCTAACAAAACATCTAGTCCTCCCCGCGCACACATTTTTTGATCCTCTGGAGAGCAGACAGCTCTCACAGGCCAGACAATCAAGTGTTCAGTGCTGACGCTAGGGCAGAATCTCAAAAGTACAATCCATCAGGGTGTCCCAGCCAAATCTTCCTCTGTCATATTCCATATTCTGAGCTTTTCTGAAAGCCCATCCATTTAAGGCTCAGCTACCCAGAAAAGCTGACCAGTTATGGCTGAACCACCTCTGTTATATCTCTGTAACACTTGATATGGGCACTACGATTCCATGGGGCTTTCTTTTGGTGCTGTTCCAATAGTTGACAAAGCACACTGGAAAACAGATCACCTCTCCACTAGCATAACTGTTCCCCCGAGTAACACAGCTATCATATTGGTTTGCAATCTCACTGTCTCACAGGGAAGCCTTTTTCTGGGCCAGATGGTAGATCTGGTTTTAAGAGACCTGCCTGACTGCACAGGTCTGTTCACTTCTCTCCTCTCCCACCACACATTGTGACCAAGACTTCCTGTCCTCAAGGTCATCAAATTCCTTGCAGACTCACCAGTCTGCTGGCTCACACCAAACTTCAAACACCCAAACAGAAACAAAACCCTGGCCCATTGCAAATACAGGGTTCCTGCTGTAGTTCTGTCTAGGAGCATAGGGCCCCAGCACCACATACCCCTCTGCTCCCCAATGCACACTCCCACTACAGTGTCAAGCACTACCAACATTTCACCAGTTGGGAGTAGATGTAGAGAGAGAAGGTGGGTGGCAGATGAAGGATGTTGCCCTTCACGTACTGCCCTGGCCCTCCCCCTTGCGGGGCAAGACAAATCTGGGAATCCTTCACTAGTTCCTAGTGTGGAACACCCTTGCATTGGAAAGGGAAATACAACGGGTGGGGAAGCCTGCTTAACAATTTTGGAAGCTAACAAGACCTTTGAACTACTACTACTACTACTACTCTTCATCCTCCTACTTCAACCCCTGACAAGATTGCACAAAGAAGCAAACAGACCCATATGTGCCCTGCTACGACCATCATCTTAAATCCCACAGTCTGTGTTGCTTCTCTCCCAACTTAAAAGGGGCTGCAATTGAACTAACTCAAGCTGGGAAGCTGTGCTAGTAAAGGAATACAAACAGCAGATGAACATGCTCTTAAATCACTTTCAGCCAGAACTTTGTAGCACTTTAACTTGATCAATCTGTTAATGATTTTAGCTGAGTACATTCCACTTCCCTATTATTAATGACAGCCTTGTTCTTCCCACTCTTAGTCCTCTTCTCACCTGTTTTTCCTCTTCCTTTCACACAGTATCTCCTAAACAGGAAATGCACCAAACATCTAGGTGGTTTCAGAGCTGAAGTAAAGCAAGCTTTTCATCATTAAGAAGCCATATTAATAAGGGACAGGAGTCAGAAAACTTGCCTTCCACCTCTGGTTCTGACCAGCAATGTGACTTGGAGCAAATCCCTTCCCTGTACCATACCTCAGTTTCTGCAAATTATAAAATGAGGCTAATACTGTTGTCCTTCCTTTTCAGTGAACTTTGAAATATACAGCTGAAGTAGGTAGTATAAAAGCTTTTTAAGTGCATTTAGCTCTGTCACCCTGTAAGCACTAAATTGGCAGGGTTTGCCCATAAAGGACAGGAAGCCTACCGCATAGAAATGTTGTCTGACACTCACCTACCTTGTGCAGAAAGGATTGCCTAAATGCTCTGACAGGCAATGCAGGCAACCACCACAGACAGGAGGCTCTGTTTGCCCGCACCCAGATATGACTGATCACAGCTGTGGGGGATTTTCCAGTGGGGCAGGGACAGCAGGGAGTGGCTAATGACCAATTAGAGCTCTCACTCTTTCCACCTGCACCCAAGAGGTCCCTCAGTGCTTCAGACCCTGAAGCACTTTTTGTAAAAGCTAAATAATCATGTTTTATGCATTCTCTTCCACCCAACAGCCTTTGCAAATATTCATCCATTTTAAGTCTGAACAACAGCCCTGCTTGTGAGGAAACCAGTTAACTCCTCTGTGTAGGTGGTGAAACCAAGCACCGGGCAATGTACAGCCCCATTAGGCACAGTAACTGCAAGTCCGAAAATCATGAAGGTGAACCGCATTCACAGCCTGCTCTCCTCTGGCACCCCAAGGAAACACACTCAAGCTCAGGTTATCCTTTCCTCTCTGTCTTGAAAGTTGCCAGGGGCTTGGTGCACAAGCCCTCCACTCCACCAATCCCTCCCTGGAAGTCCTCTACTGAATTACCCAGAAGGGGCTCAGCACAGCACTTCTAGAGCTTATCAACACTATCACTGTCCAGTAAAAATGCACCAGCAGTGTCTATCCGTTATAGACTGGCACAGCATCTAGAATGGTGCAAAAGCAGTTGCTTTTAAGGATCGTCAGGCCTTAGTCCATTACTAAGCAATTTGCTGAGGCTCAAAACTAGTTCTCTCAAGTCTCAAACATCTGTTTTAGTGCCAAGGACACCAGTGAGCATAACCACCTTCTCAAGGGAGAAATTTTATTTTGCCCCACAGTGCAGTGGCTGGGATCAATTCCAGCCCATTCTGTCTCCCTGCATTCATAAAGAAGAAAAGGAAAGAGGCACTAAAATGCTAGGATTTGTGCAACACCCTCATGTTCATGGAAATCTCAAAGGATGAACTGCAGTGTCCCAAAAGGCAGGGACTCCTCAGCCCAAACTTATCCTCTGCAGATCAGGTATGGGGGGAGAGTGACAGTAAAATGCAACTGCCTCTCTCTCATTCATCAGCTAATTTGGCACAGGAGAGGGAACAGATCAGGAAGCAAGGCAAGTCTATCAACACCTGTCCCCAGAGGCTAGTCACAGAGACGAAATGGGGCACCATAGCTGAGGGAGGAGACAGCATACACTGCTTCAATCAGGAGCAGGATTCAGATAGCTGCTTCCTGGCACTGCAAAGGTTAACGCCATCCCTTCTCCCAGTCCAGCAGCATTGCCGGCAATTGCTGGGGAGATATGGGTAGTTTCACAGGCACCTGACTCAGTCTGGAGGGGAGTGGAGCAGAGTGCAGCAGATGACACCCTGGCACTGGGAGTCCTATCTTCAGGCAAAAGCTTAGCAGCAATTAGAGAGAACCCAAAAGGGAGATGGTATCAGCTGCACAGGGTGGGGGGTGAAACACTCTATCACGGCCAAGTGCATACTAAGACTACTTTCCTCTCTCACAGAGGAAACCCCAGACCACAGGCGTTTCACAGAGTCAATGACTCCAAGTGGATTTTCACATCAGTATTTCAGCAGTGCCCATCTTTCCAGCATGCACTTCCGAGCCCCTGGCTCCCCTCCCCATCCTTCACAGTATTTTCCTTTCTTTAGCAAATGCCCACACTCCCTCTAGCGCCCAGCTCTGCTTTCAACACACTCTCCAGCAACCCAGCACCCCTTCCCACAGCGTGCACCCCAGGATGTCCGAATCATGCTGGAGCTAATTAAAAGTGACGCTATTTTGGGAACAGAGACCCTATGGTGCTCTGCAGATCTGCCTGGCTAGTGTTTGTGTCGCATATTTGAACACAAAGGGGAGAAAATAGCATGACAGCTAATTCAGTGTCAGGGACTTACGCTCAACAAGAGAGGGCTTTGCCACTCTTTAGTGGGAGAAGGATCAGGTCTCCTTCAGAATTGAGAGGGGGAAAGGAAAGAGAGTTTTGGTTATTCAGCATGGGCCTTTTCTGATTTTCATTATATTCTGGAATTCTGCTGGCCAACAGGGCTGGGAATTGACCTTAAAATTGCTACAGCAATTCATCAGACATGTTTAACAGACATACAGTCACCTTCTCAAAGCATGCAGCAAACTTCATTCAGTTCCCTCAGTCTCACAACACCCCATAAAGACAGGAACGGAAATACCTGTTCCCCTCTTTTTGCATGGAGAGAATGTAACAATGATACTGCGAATCTCTCCAAACGTTAAGGGAAAGTCAGGATTTGGGAACTCATTTGCCTTGGACTCCTGCACAGAGTTTAAGCAAACCAAGAAGTTTGCATGCACAGGTTTGATTTCAGCAAAGCAGTATTTTCCAGCTAAGGATTATCTCAGCTGAAAATCCGTGTTGGGCTCTGCCAAGCGCGTCACCAGATCAGACTCCAGAATGACTTAAGAGTGTAGGTAAAACTCTCACCTCCGAGGGCCATGCAAAGGAGCCGGAAGGGCTGTGCACAAGGGAGAAAGAATCTCTCTTTAACCCACAGCCCTGTGGCTGTGATTCAGGGAGTATAAAAGGTCTGTGTCTGCAGGTCTCCTAGCTATACTGGCCCACACACAGCACTCTGCTTCCTAGCCTCCATACTCTATTCTTCCTTCTTATCCTCCAAATTTCATTCCTGTAAGATACTGCAGGTTGAATCCTCAACTACAGGAAAGTGGCCTAGCCTTATGCTATATCAATTTATGCTAAACAAGGATCCAACCAAATATTTTGCTGCTTTGGGGACCTTCTGCAGTCACAGCATTCAATACTTTGCAAGGAACACATCATTTAATTTACTCTCTTGATTAGAGGCAGCCTGGACTCCACACTTTCAAACACAGATTCTCACTAGAAGCTAAGCCTGACCATATCCCTACCAAGTCACTAGAGTTTGGGCTCAGATGCAAACTGAAGCCAGGACTGGCCTGATTTCCAGACTGGATTTAAGATCTAATTGAAGTCTTAACTGGGCAGCTGATGGGTTTCCTTGCCGTTGGAATCAATCCCAAGTATGAGCTCAGAGCTGGCCTTTGAACCTGAACTGTATCTGGATTTGGAAGAGAACACTGACTCAGGTAAGCATGTACTGCTCTCTTACACTTCACGTACCGAAATCCAGAGAGCTTAAGGGCCATGACACTATGGTCTAAGTTAACCAAATCCTTGATTGTTTGCAAGACTGGCTCCCAGGATCTTTTCGTACAACTAATGTTAAAGGTCTTTCTCCTCAAGCTGTGCTTAACCTATTAGACATCACTGCTTCCAAATCTTTTTCTAAAATCTCTACCTATGAATCCAGCTATAAATTTGGAAAATCTCAGGAAGTTTCATTTTCCCACAGCTTTGCATTTAATTCTTTCGACTAACTTAATTCTCTGTTTAAACCTATTTTCAAAACACTTTGTCATCTAATTGGATGAGTGTTTTCCATTAAAAAAAATAAATAAAATAATCACACAGCTTTTTCTGTTTGCATTTAAATTGCTGTGAAAGTTTGGCCACAAAGGCCTCATCCCTGAGCATGAAAAAGTTCCACTGAGTACTGAGGCCCGAAAGGAAATTTCTGACAAGCACTTGGAACTGAAGAGATTCTGTTATTAAGCCTTGGGTCACATGAACATCAACAACTTGCTGCCCTAGGCTGGGTAATGGCCCAGGGAATCTGCCAACTTTACAGAATCCACAAGCAACATAAAGGCCCATCCACTGGGCATTGACCTCACTTTGCAATGAAACCAGCCTGGAGAGAAATAACCCAAAGAATAATTTCCAGACACCTTCCCCTTGCTCTACTGACTTAACACAGCCATAAAAGCAATTACCATGTGAGACTTCAGTTTCTACTTCCCCATCTTCCATTAGAATATTAATTAAAGATGGATTGACAAAGTCCTAGAGAATGACTTTAGTGGCAAACTTCATTACTAAGGGTAGTAGAGAATGAGAAATGAATTAAGATATTGTGACACAGTCTGCCTACCTTCAGTGGCAACAAAACCACAACCTAGCCAAAAGCCATTTGAAAAAGAATCAGTCTAGAACAGCAATTAAAATATGTATCAAATGCAGTGCAATTAATCTGATTGTTCAGTCACCATCTCACAATCTAGGAGTAAACATTTTAGACTGGAATCCAACTGGACTGTTTCAGCAGTTACCCATGGCTGACAATTAGACGCAACATTGCCTGCCTAGAGATCGTTCTCCCCTCCCTCCCAAACAAGACTGTCCATTTGGCATTGTAAATATTGCCCACCTTGCTCTGCCCATCACACACAGCACTGCTAGGCATCTTAATGAAAAACTACCTGGCACAAAGCAAGCTCATCATCCTCCCCAGCTTGTAATTCACATGGGAATGAGTAATGTCTCAGCATCAAACCACCAGTACATTAGCAGATCACACCAGAACACTGCCAACAGCAGTCAGAAGAATCATTCCCGGAAGAGAAAGACTTCAGTCTGAGCTCTTGTACAACTCGCTTTTCACTGCCAGCCCTCAGAGCTTGCTGAAGGTAAAGGAAAGGGATTGATGATGACAAGAGAAGAAGAATCACAAAATTGTTGGTTGGAAGAGATCACTGAAGGTCTTCAGTCCATCTTCGCATTCGGAGCATGGCTTTCACCAACCACAGACCATTTGGAGCATGACTGTCACCAAGGATAGACCAGTGGGTCTTGAAAACCTCCAAAAATGGAGATCCCCACACCGTTCTGGTGACTGACTGTACTACCTTCCTAGAGAATAAGCTCTTCCTACTGTCTAATCTGACAAATTCTGTGGCTCTTGCCACTTGTTATATCCTCTCTCTATGGGTAAGATAAACTCCATCATCTTTCTAATTCCCCTTTAGGTAGCTGTAGGCCACTATAGTACTCTTAGTCTCTTCTTCATCAGACTCTTCGCCCAGGAACATCTCACACTCCCAGTCTTGAGGTGAAATTAGCACCCACGCTAACACTACAGAAGGCAGCAGCAGGCTTGCTGGACCTCTTACCTAAGCAGCGTAGCATGATTGACACAGGCCTGACTCAAGGAATAAAACAAAGTCCCAGTCCAGTCATTTGCCAGTTCTCATCCTGCCTTCCCCAACTTTCAGAGCATGGGTCATAAAATAGCATCAATGCACTCGCATGGTTGCACAAGCAACATCACTTAGGTATGCTACACCTCTGCAGGAGCAATCTTCAGTACTCACTTTGAGATAAAAATAAGCACTGCTGACATATTTTTCCTATAGCATGAAAAATCCAACCCCCAGGATCATCTGGGAACTTGACCTGGCAGAAGCAACCTACAATATTGCTCACACCTTAGGCAAATGTCCTCTCCTGCTCTTACTCTGGCATTACAGCACATTTTCTCATCCTTAACACTAGCTCTGAAGTTTGCCTCTGGTTCCCAGAAATGCCTTCCAGTGTCTAGCAAAGGCCTGTATGCGTGGGATGGCCACTGCATGAGATAAAGTACCACAGCTCTTCCCACGACTAGGATCGTAAGCTGGGGCCTCTCACAGATAATGCTGAGATCAACTTCTAGAGGTTAAAAGGCTAAAAATGTGTATGTTTACTTCCTACATGGAGAAAAAGAGAAACCACACACCTTGGTGCACTGCAGTCACAGAAAAAGCATAGACAGAATGAAATACTTCCTACAAACAGCTACATTCATCAGGGTGATAACTCTAGTGCTTAACGACAGCAGTCCCCATGTCCCATTGCACTAGTGATCGTATCAGGAGAGCAATCTGAGTGTTTTATCCACTGTAGCTTGCTGAAATCTCTTGGAAAACTATTCTCTAGAAACAAGATAGTGAGATTTAAAGACGTAACAGCATTAAAGGTGCCATCACTTATTTCCACAGGTCCTTTTCCTAGAAATCTGGGAGGGAAGAAGGAAAAAAAGATAATCTGAGGAATCAGATGATATTCACAGGAACAGGAAGTTTAGAGAGAGTATCTGGTGAGCATAACAAAGAAAAAATCAGTGCAATAACATAACAAAATATAGAGAGGGGGAAAACAAGTGTAAATGATACAACTGCTCCCTGAATGGCACATTTGTACTCAGTGTGTTTTCAGAGTGGAATGGCTTTAAAAAAATAATGGCTTGCAGATCTTCTGAGAATAATGCCAGTCTGTAATAAAAATTCTCTTTCCTTCAGAAAGGCTTTAGCAAGAAAACATTCTATCTGGTCTATACCAGGTACCTCAAGCGCTTCGGTGACCTCTCTCAATAAATGGTTCTATAGGATAGACTGATACTTGAAGCCCAAGTATAATTCTCTTTTTTCAACATCAGATCACTGAATTAGGCTGAGTGCCCTTCCCAGGAACACAAGAGAAAGAACACAAACCTCATTTGTACACAGAATAATATTTTTGCATTCTCCTAACAATTTCCACTAGATCTCCATGTATTGTATAAAGCAGAAATTAATTCTGCTCTACAACACCACTTTGTGGTAGGTAAGTAGTACTATCCTCATTTAACATAGAAGAGGAGATACTGAGAGGTTAATTGTCTTGCCTAAGGTCACAGAAAATGCCTCTGGGCAGGACAAAGCAGAGAACCCAAATTCCCCGATCTCACCATCCTTTGCTTCTATTCTAATCCTGACTCCCATATCTGCAAATGGAGAAAACAAAAATTTGACATCTGGGAGGGATTATTCTTTTAAATAAGTTAAATTGAATTTTGAGGGAAGGAACATGGGGGAAGAGGGGAAGAAAAGAAAAAGAAAAAAGAAAAAAGAAAAAAGAAAAAGAAAAAGAAAAAGAAAAAGAAAAAGAAAAAGAAAAAGAAAAAGAAAAAGAAAAAGAAAAAGAAAAAGAAAAAGAAAAAGAAAAAGAAAAAGAAAAAGAAAACCCACACAACAGCTTTTTTACATTCTACACAATGGGATATGCAGCAGCTGCAAAGATCTCCCCTCTGTGGAGTGCCTGGAGATGTATACTTCCCAGTAACAACCTGACTTTTTATTACCATCCTTTCTCTTCTTTGCAAATCCATCCAGTTCTTAGGAATGCCCCACTACTAATGCCTGATTTTAAATGTACTGTTTCATTACATGAAAATTCTATGATCACATTTTTGACAAATCATAAGCAACAGAAGCCTCAGTCTTGAAGTCTATTGAAGTAACAGGGAATTGGTAAAAGCAATCCATATTCCACTGTACTGTCTTGGTAGCCTGAAAACAGGCACAGCCATGTCCTATCTGCTCTGCTAGGACATCTAGCATAATAATGGGACAGAAGTCAATACCTTTTGTCCATTTTCAATTCACCCTCCTGCTGCTTTATGTCTATTGTGACCTAAGAAAATACATGCTTCAGGGTGTGCGACTGGGCACTAACATGGTTGGCAAAAGAAGCCACACTACTGTTTCCCTGAGTAACCTTGGGCAAATTGCTTGACCTCCCCTCCCTGTGCTACAGCCACCCCAACAGTAAAATTAAGTAAAAAACAAACTGCAGCAAAAAGCAGGCACTGGATTCAGCCTTCTCTGCTAATAAATAAAAGGACCCAAGTTCAAGCATTTAACTTCCCCTCTAGAGTCACATAATACACCACTTTAAAAAAAATCCAATTAATCACTAAACGCAGTGTGTTTTCTCTGTGAGAGACAGAAGAGAAAAAGTCTACAAGTGCCAACCCTCGCCATGGACAAATCATGAAGAGATAACGCTATTAGTTATTAAACATGCTTGCTTTTCCTTCCCTCAAACACCACACTGGTAATAAACAACCTTGCCTCTTGCTTTTGAGTCAGAAGCTTTCAACGCACAGTATACTGAGGTGCAAAATCTTAATGGAAAGTCATGAACAATCTGAGAAGTTTTTCTTTATTACCCTTCTCAGTCACCTGGAGTTAAAGAATAAATGAAGCTAGTTATTTAAATGGCATAGTTCCACAAAAGAAATGAAGCGTGGGAGTATTTTTTGAAAATCCCTTTCTGACCTGCACTTTGAAAAAAATAACCTTTCTTCCTCTGCAAATGCCTACAGAATGAGTTTTCTCTGCTACTTTAACCAGAAATACTAATAACCATTGGAAATCCATGCTGGGAAAGAATGGGGGGATTTTAGCTTCTTTTACTCAACACCCTCTGATTCAGCATTGAAATGAAAACAAAAGAGAGGGCATATAGGTTGTTTCATTCATTACATGACATGTTATATTAAAAATAAATAATCCTACAGACAAATGTAGTGCTAAAATATACCATGCAGCTGTTTTCTCTTGAATGTTTGCTTTCATCTTTAATGAGAGTGGAATTCATGTCTGGCAAACACAACTGCCTTTAAAAATTGGTTAAATCAAAGTAATATTTACAGCATTGTCAGCAGTATTGCCTAAGGAATAATAAATAGAGAAAAACTTTCACTCAAAAAATATTAAGAGGTGGCTGAACTACACACTCTTAACCCACGGCTGATGGATGGATGGATGGATAGGTAAATAGATTGATAATCTGGTTCTTAATGACTAATCAGTCTCATGAGGAATATATTCAAAAATCCAGCCAATCTATTTTATGCTGCTAATTGCTTTACACACATTTCTAATAGCAGCAAAACAATAAAAGAGGCATTTTAAAGGCAGTAAGAAGCAATAATAATCAGAAGAATGGGAACACTGTCACCAGACATAAGGGTTTCCCAGAGTCCTTTTAAATTACGCCTGCTCGCAGGCTTTACAGCAGAGTAGAAATAGCATTTCTGATACCAAGTTAAAAGAAAACTGGAAGTTCTGTCTACCGGGCGTTGCAGAGCAGGGTGCGAGGGAGGGCCCTGAGCTATTACAGTGCTGCAGCGGGTGGCCTTTTGGGGTGCCCACACACACACATACACAGACCCACAAACTTTCAGGGATGACACAGCTCCTCCTTATTATTGACTACACAGAAAAAGGCATGAGACATCATCGGTTTTTAAAAAAAAAAAAACTTTTCACGATGCTCACACTGCCTGTCTTCTCTTGGAGCCCTGTAACATGCTGAGGGGCTTTCCACCCCTTAATGAATTAATGGGTTATCTCATGTTTCCAGCCTGCAGAGCAGAAGATGGGAGGGTTTCTCCCCCGCCACCACCACCACTGTACATCACTCATCCCTCGGCACAGAGGCTTACAGTAAAGCACATCGAAATGTATAGTATAAAGAGACGGAGAGGAAGGGGATCCAGCTGTGCAGGAACACGGGACAGAGATGAGAGGGTCTGTCCCCCTGCCGCAGAAGCGGGGAGGCTCCAGCCAGCCCGGCCCCCTTGGTGGACCTCAGTTTGCGCTGTCCCCCAAAATCACAGCTCTGCCGGGGGTGGTCCCCTTCTCTTTTCCCAGAAGAACTTTTCTGTTTCTGAGGCAACCACTGCCTGTCCCCCTCCCCTTGGCAAAAAAGGCAAGGTGCTCGCCAAGCGTCCCTCTCCTCCCCGCACTCCCGGCCGCAGGGGCAAGTGCGGCGCGATCCCGCCTTGCGGAGGGCACACGGCTCCCTCCCCGCCGAGCCGGGCCGCGCCGAAGCGGCGATACTCACGCTGCTGTTGTGCCCGGACCAGTGCACCATGGCTTGGTTGTGCGCCGCGTCCCCGGTGAGCGCGAAGGTGGTGCTGCTCAGCCTCGGCTCCTCTGCACCTCGCAGCCGCGCCGCCTTCCCCTCCTCCGGGGGCCCGCGGGGCTGAGCCCGGGCGCTGCGCTGTCCCTCGGCCGCGGGCACCTCCCGGCTGCCGCCCGCCGGCAGCGCCCGGCGCCCCTCGCTGCTCCGCCGGGCCCGCGCCGCCGCCGGGCCCCGGCCCCCGGGCGCGCCGCCGCCCGCCCCCGCCGAGCGGGGCGCCGCTCCCCGCGGCCCCGCGCGGCCCCCCGGCTCCCCGCCCGGCAGCGGCTCCGCGGCGGCCGCCGGCCCGGCCGAGTCCCGCGCCCGGCCGCCCGGCCAGCTCCGTAATCCTCGCGGCGGCGGCGGCTGTCGTTGCTCCTGCCTAAGGCGAGACGACGAGGACGGCCAGGAGGGAGATGGAGACGAGCAGGATCTGCAAGTTATTTCGGCGCCGGTGCAACACCAAGAAAGGAGTAAGAGCCATGTCCAGGCGAGAAAAACCGTGTGGCAGGTCGGAAAGCAGTTAGTCCCCTTCTCCATGCCTTTGCGGAGCGAGTCGGGGGGCTTGGAGAAGGAGGGGGAGTGAGGCGCTGGGTTTAGGGCTTTTTTTGAGGAGAAGGGGGCTGGATTCTAATTATAATAATAATTTGCAAAAGGCTTCTCTTTCTCTCGCTCTCCTTCTTTCTCTTCCCCTTTTCTCAGCCTCTGAGACGGTGACCAGGAAAAAAAAGGAAAAAAAAAAGAAAGAAGGAAAAAAGAAAAAAAACTCTCTCCCCGGTAGTTAGATTCTGTTCCTTACTGTTGGTGGATTTTTTTTTTTTTTTTTTGAAAAGTGCTTTTCAGTGAAACTGTTCACGTTCAAGGATTTGATCAAGTGAGAGGGTAACACCACACGGGGGGAGGAGCCGCGAGCCCTGCCAAGCCGCCGCCGCCGCCGCCGAAATACACCGCGAGTCACCAGCCGCGCTGCGCCGCGCCGCGCCGCCGGGGGCCAGGGCCGGGGGCGGGAGCGGGACACCGCACCGCGCCAAATCAGCTGGAGCATCACCCGGCCTTTTCTCCTGATTTGGTACGTGTGCTGCTGCCGGAGACAAAGCAGCCGTCATTCACTGCTGCTCCTAATATAAATACGCACGTATTTACAGCAGTGTAGCTATTCCTCCCTGTATGTATCTGTATCTGTGTATGTATGTGTATGCATAGAGGCTGGGGATGGGTAAGGGGCATAAAGCAATGCAGCTGGGATGAATAACTCGCGGCTGACTCTGTGCTTGTATATTACAGCGTACCACGGACACAGCCATCCAGAGCACCGCTCCAAAGCCGGCTCCAGGCATGTGGATATGTCCTCTCCTGCTGCCCTGGAGCCCTGCAGCATCCCTGCCTGGCCCTGGGAGCTCGCGTGTATGCATGGGAACCCCAGCAGCCCTGTCACCTTCCACCGGCTGGGAAAGGAGACGGGTAGTGTTTATTTTAGAGGGGAAGAGAAACAAGAAAGAACAATTTCTGCAGGCAGCTCACTGTAGTATCACCTTGGGATTGTGCTGGGAGAAGGAGCGAGGAAGGTGTATGTCCTTAGATCACGGCAGTGCCCCCCCCCCATCACAGGGATGCAACGATCCCCCGGCCCAGGACACCTACTTTGTGCTGGCAGAGCCCACGGAGCCTTTGCAGCTTCAGCCCTGGACAAGGTGTGAGTATTTGCACAGTGTGAAGGGGATGGAGCACGCTGCCTCCTTCCACGGCTCTGGGGCGTCCCCCATCCTCCAGGGAGCCACCCTTGTCATAGTCATCAGTGCGGGTGCCACGTCCCTCCGGAGCTATTTACTGCAGCAACACATCGGCACTTTCTCTCCAGATCAAATCCACAGTCAACCTCCCCCCTTCTCCTCTCCCTTTTGAAGGGTGTCAATAATTAGTGTTATGCTAATCGTCCCACCCTCCCACGTACCACACAGCCATTCTTTGCCATCCGAGGATGGATCTGCCACTGCACGGCTCTCCCCGCAGTCTCTCCCCTGCACTGCCTGTCCCAGAGCGGGGACAGCTCAACAGCTTTCCCCCCAAGCCCCGCAATGTAGGTCTTTTAACACGGCAGAGAGTGGAGGGACAGAGAAAGGATCAGTGATCGCAACACCCTGACTGGCAGAGCAGTGGGGGTTCCCTGGTAGCCAGTGCCCTGCATTAGCCACCTCCTGCTGCAAAGCGTTTAGCTCGGGCTGGGGAGGTCTCCGTGCAGCCTAGCTGCAGCTGGGGAGAGTGAGAAGCAGGCTGGAAAAGGAAAGAGGGGATTGCAAACACTGCTGGCTGTTGCAAACGATGGGACCTGTCACTAAAGGGCTGTCCTGCAAGAAGGCAGAAAAGGGTCTGGGGTGGCAACTGGCTTGCAGAGGAAAGCACAAGCAGTACTGGGGCCATGGCGGGGGGGAGAGCCGGGCTGCAGCCAGGGCCCCTACCCGTGGGCACAGCCCTGCCGATGGCAGAAATCCCAATAACACAGAGAGGGAAAGAGGGAGGTGGGGGCAGGGAAAGCAAATCACCCACCCCCAATGCAAGGGATGTTATTTCTGACCTGTATTCAGCTCCCTTTCAAAATACGCTGCCAAAATGTTTAGGAGCCGACATTTGTGTCAGAGCAGTGACGGGGGCTTGAGCCAGAGCTGTTCCATAACCACATGCACACAACCGTGGGCGAGGAGATGGCAGGAGTTGCACAAACCAGCAGCAGGGGCTGCTTTGCATGCACAGAGCCAGGCTCGCCCCCAAGACTGCACCCTCCAGACGCTTGCAAAGGAACAACAGAGTATGGGTAGGGGAAAGTATCTTAATTCTCTCTCCCTAGATTGACTGCTGCAAGAAGACTGTCCCAAGTATAGGGCATCAGCAGCACACATCCCCATCCCTGGATTTTGCCATTGCCGTGCACTGCAAAGAGATGCACTGCCCACCTAATGCCAGCCTCACCCAATGGGGCTGCAACTGTGACACACAGCAATTGTCCCTGAGCTATGCTTAAAGTTTCTCCAGTCCCCTGGGTCCAGCAGCTCCCTGCTGCTCTCAAAGCTCTCTGCATGTCCAGAACCACTGTCGCCACAAGTAAAAACCATCACGGGTCTAGCAATTGCTGCTGGGTGACCACTACTGCCAGGAGAGCAGTTCACCCAGATCCCTTTATCTTCTCAGCCTTGCTGGATACTGTTTAAGACCTAGTCCCTGTTCACACCTGGATCAGCTCCTCATTTCTGCAATATCATCTCTATTCTCTGGCTTCATGATCAAAAACCCACCCACACCAAAACAGGACCTATCTACACATCTCCCTTCCCAAATCCTGCCAGTAAAAGGCATTGCTCCATGTTTACCATATCCCTCTTTGTCACCGAAGAACCCAGCTGTATGAGACACCACACAGGATGTGACAGGCTTTTATCCACAGGTGTGTTCACCAGCATTTTCTTCAGGGCGCTACTTCCAGCACTCCAGTAGCAGGTCTTTCCTACCCTGCAGATTAGACAGCAGTTACTTGCACCTAAAATCACCACCTGTGCTTATCACCCACATCTGCCACATTCAGGGACAGTCCCAGACAATCACTTCATACCCTATCAGCGAGACTACCCCAAGCTCTTACTTGTCAGTCAGATACCCACAGAAAGGACTGGTGTTCCTAAAGCCCTGGAAACCCTTCAGCAGAACCTGCTTATTACTGTTAAATAACAGGTGGCACTGCCGAAGTCGCACTGATAATGCCTTTTAAAACCTCTCCCTTGCCAGATCCCCTGGCCCTTAGCAGAGGCCTTGGTGCCAAAGAGATGCAGCAGTTGCTCTCTACTCCCTTTCCTTCTCCAGAAGACAAAGGTAACATGAGCAACACCCCCATCTCCTGCACAACTTGTGAACTGCGAGCCCATCACCAGCACCAAGTGAAGGGCCTTATCCAGCTCACACCATTCCTGGTGCAGGAATACCAGGTTTGCTCCAGGCCTGGCCTGGTGCACAATACAGCGACAGTGAGGAAGTCATTCACCAGCCCCAGATTAGCACGGTCTATATCCAAGAATAGAAATAGAATAATCCAACACAGTATCCATTACAGGCTGTTTTAATCCCTGGTCTAATCCATTACAATCTGCTTTAATCCCTATCCACCTACAAACATCCATTCAAAGAAGCAGGGGTTGGTGTTATATTCTGTTGGGCCATGTTGATTTTTAATTGATCGCTTAGTGATGTAAGGCAACCATATGCCATAACACAAGGCACCACAGCAGATTTCTAAGTAAGTAAGTAAGTAAGTAAATGTTCTGAAAGGCAAATTGTCACACAAATATAAAGTAGCAGAACATGCCTATAACCAAGGGGAAGCTGGGTTCAATTAAGGAAAGAGACAATTGGGGGAGTTGTGTTTGTTGGGGGGGGGGGATGATTTGGGTGGAAGAAGTCTAATGACACTATTCAGATGTAAAGAAAGGAATAAATAGAGCCTGGCAATCATTTCACTCCAAACCCTTCTCAGGCAGCACTGATCATTTTGGGTTTTCATTGATTTTTTTTTTCTATTCTGCAACTGTTTCATTTTGAGGAAAAAAAAAAGATTAGGGAACTGAAGATTTAACTCCTACCACACAGATCGATACCCCACCATCATCATCTCCACTGCTGGTTGTGGACTGGCTCCCCACTACCACCACACCTTCTGCCCATTGCTGCTCCATGCCCTTTCTCCTCCTGCAGGACTGCACACACTCACGGGCCTCATCAGAAGCCTGACCTCGGGACCTGACCCACATGAGCAGATGCAATGCCAGCTCTGGTGACTGACCTGTCTGTACCCCTCCTTTTGTTTCTTCTACACAAACACCATTTACACAGGAGACAGCAGAGCCCCTTTCATTTGGGAATGCTCAGATAGCTCCACTGTCTTCATGCACTGTTCAGATGGCCCAAAGGGTGCATAACCTGCACAACCAACCACAGAGTGAAGGACTCAGCAGCCCACAGAGAAGACACAGGTGTTTCAAACTCTGTGGAGAGATTCTGCAGGTTTCATGTCATGCTGCTAGTTAATGGTGGTTCTGGGGTTGGTCCTAAATCTAAGAGCACTAAACTCCCCTTCTGCTGATAATTTTCACCATCAACAGGAATTCCAAAGAGCTGATCACAGTAGACAGAGCCTGGATCTGCAGCATATACAGAGATCAGGTGGACAACAGACAAGTCCATTGTGTTGAATTCATTGCATATTGCAGGTTCTCTATATTCCTGTCCTTGCCCAGTCAGAAATACAAGAAACACCATCTCCTGGATTTCTTATGGTCCAGAACCACAGTAAGGACCAGGGTTTTCAGAAGTGTTTGCCAAACTTTTCAAAATATGCTCCACAGTGTCTCTCAGAAGGTGCTGGGTCAGAACTTCTCTATGTCTTCTAAATTCAAACACTTCCTCTGAAAAGCTGGGTCCAGCTGTGCCATGTATAGTGAAGAGAGGTATAATCATGGCTCAAGATATTATAATATCCAAGAACATGCGATGAGTAATAAGATATCCCCTCTGAGAAAATCTGATTAAAAGCAGGGAAGCCTGACTAATATTCACACAGTCATTGATTCAGAAAGAGTAAATGGCCCTAATCTCCCTTCCTCTCCCAAGGTCTGCCTGACTCTTATGGGTTTCATGCAGAAAAGGAATCCCGGAATCTTTTGGAAAGCAGAGAGAATATCAACTTACTGTTGGCAACTGAGTGCACCTCTCATTAGCTTCTCATTTCTGGCTGATAACAAAGTCTGATGTCCCTGATTGTTCAGGGGTGGCTTTTGCTACCAAGAAGCCTACAGACAAATACTGCTTGCTGTGCAAAGAGAGTCCTAGCGAACCTGAAATCTACCCTTTCCTTGTTGCACTCCTTCCCTAGGGCACAGTGTGATCTGGAAAAGTTCAGGTCTTCTCAAAGCACTCGTAACAAGAACCATGGCTACCTTGATTTGAGGAGCGTAGAGCTGTTTGAACAGAGTAAGGCTTAGCACAAACAAACTCTTACAGGAGAAAGAAAGCAAAGTGCTAAACCTTGCTACCTCTTGCTGCTAGGGAAACACAATTCAGACTCCTGTTGTGCCAGCCAAAGAGGTGTACATCTTTAATCACTGTGTCTGCTGGAGGCAAACAGCTACCAACCGGTTCAGCTCCTGCCTGAGCTGCTCAGGTGACTCACATTAACAGACACTAGCTAGTTAAGCTAGTGTCCATGACCCAAGTATACTTCATACTTCAGTATGGGCCTTGAATCAGTTTTAATGACTGATGTCCCCATCTGAGACCCACTGGTTTTTGTTTGACCCAGAATTACCCTCTAGAGGAGTCCAAGGAGGTCTTATTGCAGGACATAACTGTTACAATCCAAAGATTGCAACAGTGACATTCCTAAAGCCCATTAAGGGGTAATCAACCCTTCAAGGCTGTGCTTTTCCAGTTTGTTTCCTCTTCCAGAAAAATCTTCCCCTCCTTTCCTCCCTGCACAAAGCTTGAGATAGACCTAGAAGGGGAAGACGCTGTTCCTATTTCTTCTTCTCTGCACGTCTTAAATCCAAAGAAAAATTTTTGCACAAAGGCAGAATTTTCTTAGCAAGCTAGAGATAAAAAAAAGTCTGGCAGGGACCTCAACTTTGATGGTGGGACTTCACAAGAGGATGTTCAACCTGACACAGCTTGGTGCTGTTTTCTCTCCCACAACACTGTCTTTTAAGACTCTCACCTACGGCTATTTCCTTCCCTGCTCTTAAGAACAACCCCGTACAACAGAGAAATCAAACTACAGCACTGAGGAAAGACTTTGTACTGGTCAACAAGAGTACATGAGTGTACATTTAGTGGGGAAGAACAAAGGAAAATAAAGTATTAATATAGAAGAAAATAATACTGCACTATGGTAGCACTATGCTGTAGGCAGGTGTTTCTTACCAAACCAGTCCCAGCAGTCCCCAACATCTCCTGTACACTGACTCTACAACAACAGATCTCACACTTACTCTGAAAAGCAGTCAGGTTGAATCAAGTCTCACCTAAATGGAATTTGAAGAATTTTGAAAGGAAAGTCCACCCACTTCAGGAGCCCCAGGGGAATTCATGCTCACAACACCTCTAAGCTAGGAGGTAGGACAAAACTAAGTGGCACCTATTATAGGCCTAAGTCTTTGCTAGACTGTGGTGGCTCACGGCTTCACTTCACAGGGGACTCTCTGAAGCTACACACAACCACAGGAAATTAGAAAAATTTACACTGGCCCTGAGAAGAAAACAAAGTGTTATCCTACACACACTGTAATGCATGCTCACTATTGGGCTGGCAAAGGCTAGAGACCACTGCTGTAGTCATTTCCATGACAAAAATGCCAATTAATAAGCTACTAATCATTTAAACTCTAGCGATTCCCAGAGTACCTGATCACCTACTAAGGCCAAGAAGACCTGCAAATGCAGCAAAGAAACTGTCCCCACTGAAGTCTAGATTATGCCTGTTGCAAACAGCATGTCAGCTGGCTACCGTCAGACACAGGGCAAGCAAGAACAGCTAAGGAGTCTGATCTTCACAGAAGAAAAATGTTACTGGGGCAAATCACGGCTTTCTTCCAGGAAGAAAGGAAGAAGGAGCTGCACAGGGCGTTTCACATGATGCAAAAGCATGCCACAGTCAATGGGTACGCAGGGTGAGGGGCCAAAACACTTTACACCCCTTCCCTTAGATGAGCACCTGACTACAACATTTGTGCCTCCAAACAGAGAATATATTTATCCTGGGTTCTGCTTAGTAATTTAACAGCTCCCTTCTTCTGGTGGTGGTTTAAATATATTGCTCAGCTTTGTTACAGACACCCAAGTTCCAGTGCAGCACCCAGAGATCACTCTTGTCATTCTCCCGTTATTGAATGTTTGACACCTGGCAACTTTACTTGTATTCTGGAGCTAAAGAGTAATCTCCAAAGGGTTAAAATACAGAGACATAAATGAAAGTGCCATTAATAAGCCAACTACATAAAAGATCCTCATGCTTTTAATGCAATCGGTAAGGGTTGAACATTTTTCCTTGGGCTTACTCTACTCCATTACTGCAATAATGCATGGTAATACAGTTAGCATTGATTTGCCACAAGGTACATGTACTACATCTGCAAGGTAACAGGGAAAAGGGAGGGAGGCTCTCTCCTTGAAAGGCTGGAATTACTTAATTATCTAAGGAAAATGACATGCAGATTTAACAGCATAGGGAAAGGCTACTGCCAACTTCCCCCATTCCCAAAGAATACAGAATACTACTTCTCTCCTATGTGATCTTCATGCAAAGCAAACACTCCTGGCTTGTTATTAATTACCCTGGCTCCTATCACTGGGATTCAGAGGTGTTGATACTTCCTATCACCCCCAGCTATGCTAGCTATTCATAAATCATACTGAGAGGACTTGCCAAGAGAGGAGAGGAAATACTAAAGGAAATCCCTAAGCATCTCGAAATAGGCAGTTGCTGTTCAAAGTGGCTGCAGTCCTCTGCCCAGAGTCAGATGTAACACAGCATTAGCGTTACAAGAGAGCTAGAGACATATGCCAAAAGTGGGCAGGCAGGACAAGGAAATAATGCATTCAGACAGAAAAGGCAAAGGAAATCAGATGGCCTGGGGGATTATCTTTAGCAAACAGGGCCTTTCATCTTCACATCCATGGGTCAAGATCAGATCAGATGGTCTGACAAAAACTGAAAGGCACTATTATTATTATTAATGTGTGAGGGGTTGACTGTAGTCCAAACAGAGGTAAGAGCTCTAGCAGTCAAACCAGCATGGATTTCCCCTTCAGAGCCTAGGGAAAGTCATTTAAAACCTCTTTCCCATTTTTCCATCTGTAAAGTGGAGCTAAAGTTGCTTCACCACTTTGAAGATGAAGTTCTAAATAGCTATTTGACCATTCCACCCATCCTATCCCTTTGTATAACTATGTCTTTCACAGAAGACTCTCCTGCTTCTCACAATAACCATGCCTAGACTATTGCTCCTTTTTAATACAGTGTTCTTAGTAAGGAAGTGAGACGTATTACGATGACAACTGAGGGATTATCTCAGCCTAGTTACTCAGACAGAGGGCCATACTTTGTCACCAACACCATTCACGTGCTGTCTGGCTGGTAGCAGGCCAACACTGAATCAGAGCTGGGTGAAAAAACACAGTGGGGAGATATGGACCCCACTTTGTCCTGAGATGGAACATGTCTTCCTTCCACAGCTTTCCGCAGACTCTTTTTCAAGAACATTTCAAAGCTACAAACAGTTGAGAGTTTTCATGGAAGCAAGGCTGGTTGGAAAGGGGGGGTATCTTCTCTTAGATCACTAAATGTACCTCAAGAAAAAGACAAGCTTTCCGGCACACAAACCCTTCACTTGGTCACACATTGTCATCAGTTCAGTTTTATTATTTGGGGAAAAAGAAAGGTTCCTCCCCTCTTTCTTCCTTCCTACTCTTTGCAGTTTAATAAAAGAAACTAAAAATTCCAGGGGTTTTCTCCTTTTCCATTTGGGGAGGAGGGGGGGGTCATCTTCCCTGTCTTCACATTCCTTTCAAAATCTTCCTCACCCACAGAAGTTTGACAGTGTGGCAAAAGAAACAATGAAAGTAAAACAGAAACAGAACAAGAAATCAGCTGGAAGTTATTCATTCCAGTCTTCTATCACGAACTGAAGAAAAAAGGGCAAAAAAGGGGTTAAAAATATGATCTTCAAACATCACTCATCTGAAAGTCTGAAATACTATAATTTCTGGTCTCAGTGAAAATCTCAGGTAGGAGAGAAAAAAATCCACAAAGACTTTAACAGAGAAAGTTTTCTTTCTTTAAATCAAAACACCTTTCTACAGGAATTTTTAAACTAAAGTTTCTGACCAGATCAACCAGATTAGTATTACTGAAGAGCTGTGTAAATGTTAGAAATTGCAGATTCAGCCCAAAGCTGTGCTTTGCACAAACAGATTTCTCATTAATATCGTAATAGTATTTTTATGCTACGATTAACTTTCTCGAGCCCAGACTGAACAGAATATATCTTTTCTCTCTAGATTTTCCCCTGTACTGCCGTGATCACTGCACTACCAGCACAGGAGATTCAGAAACACATTAAAGGGATGACTAAAGCATCTTCTCTGCCGAGGTCTCTCATTTAGGTCAACCTTTATCACACAACTAGACACTGGAGGGAGCTCACACATCCCCATTCACACTGAGGCTAAATCTCGCCCTGCAGCAGCCAAAGTGATTTAGCATCTCTAATTCTCAATTCAGGGCTCCTTTAGGTCTTGGTCCTAGGTTTTCACGCCTGCTAGACTACAGGCTTCCTCTTTTATAAAGCAGAGCCTCTGATACATGTGCCCCTCCAGAAACAGATAATCTATAGTAATGTTGCCTGAGCTGAGCCCAGAGGGATGAAATTTTTACTTACCGGATCTGGCAGTCCCAGACACAGCTGCATGCACAACTGCAATGTAACATTGCTTTTAGTGCTCTTCTCTGAACTTTCATCTGCCTTTTATCCTCACTGCTCTTCCTCTACTTTCTCCCCATGCCATGCCTCAAAAGAAAGCCACAGAATTTTCTCATTAGCCTTCTCCTGTTCAGGCCAAGTTGGACATCCATAAACATGGGGTAAAGCAGTTGATGGAGAAGGGGAAGCAGGGTGTCCTTCTATTCAGAAGTCGTCTTGTCTGTGCACACACCTATGCAGAGCTCTTGAAGGTACTGTCCAGTGACCTTCAGATTCCTTCCTACAACAGGTCTTACTCCCCTTATTTTGGCCCTCTCATCCTTCACCCCTCTTGGGTATATATATCAACCTGGTACTTTAACCCAAGTTTACATTCCTCATTAAAAAAATCAAGCAAGATATGAGAATCCACAATAAATTCTTAAGGCATCCAAAAAATTAACTAAAGGGAGAATCTAAGGACTCATCCCTCATCCCCTCTGTCATCACTGTCCAGAGCTGTATGCCCACATCACACACACATGGCCAGGAAGCCCCCAAGACTGTCTGTCATGCAATTAAACAAAGCCTTTGGCCAAACCATCTTCTAATCAAGCAACTGTAAGCACAAACTTAGACTAAGTGTTTGCTCATTTACAAGACTGTAGCCAAAAAGAGCACATCATTGTATTTGTGCAAATGTTTGAATAAAGAATGGAGTAGGCCACAACATTTTCTAGCCCATTCTCTAGCTTTTCCTTCTTTCCTTAACATCAACAGTGTCACATAAATCTGGGAGAGGAAGCTAGTTTTGTTTTAACCTCTTCGTAAAAGATTTGGAGGATGTCATTATTTGCTATATTCCTTTACAGTCTTCATACTATAAGACCCAATCTAGTCACTGTCTTTGAGTACCAGAGCAATAACAGTCCCTAACAGTCACACCAGCAACAACTGATCTGGATGTGTTAGAAGTTCCCATCAGAAAGCACATATCCAAGAGAACTTAGATGTAAGAACAATTGCTGACCATCAGCTTCTTCCTTCTTTTCCTAGTAAACAGTATTTCCACTGTTTGATTGGCATAGAGATGCGATTATTATCAACCATCTTACAGAGCAGAGCTTGGATGCTGCTGCTAGTTGTCCTCTTTCCAGTTACACCCTTACAGTAGCCCTCAAGTGATGTGTTTTCTTGCAGGCTTATCATTTGCAATATGATAGCAGTTTTCTTTTGAGGAATAAAAGGCTGGCTTAATTTATTTTTTTATTTCTCCATCTTTCTGTTTATTTACAGGCACAATTCTTCTAAGAGGCCTGTTTTGATGCATTTTGATGGTGTGCTTTACAACCCTGGAGAGAACAGATTCTCCAGTGCCTTCTGTGCAGATCCAGCAGAAGATCAGAGAGTGTGGATTTCTCAGGGCCTGCTCCTCTGCTTCCTTCATTACTGAACAAATACCTCCTGAACGAAAGCATGGGTTAGCATCCCACCTGTTCCGTATATGCCCTGACATGACAGGAATCAGCAAAACACAAGAATGACATCCTTACCCTCTCCTTCCAGCAGATCCCAGAGGGCTTTGCAAACAATATACCACTCTTGAAGGGGAAAATCAAATACATTGATTTTCAGAATGATTTAAAGGATATACAGTTAGAGCAGGCTAAATAAGGCAACTGAGGTAGTATCAAAGACAAAGTGAACTAAAAAGCCAGGCTCCTTGATGCTGCTCTGCTTTCTGGCAGAGGCATGGGCAGGTTTTCCATATGATGCTAACACCTTTTATTCATTTCACTCATTGCCTCAAGCAGAGGTCTAAAATTTACCTATTTGTGACCTGGACTGCACTTGATCTCAAAGGGGAATTTCTCCTTATTGATATACTTACTGCCTTCCCCGATTCTACTGCCTCAGAAGATGAGTCTCACTCATTCCTAGGCCTGCAAATTTACCTACCGCATACTCTACAACGCTCCTTGTCTTACCAGGTGCATTGATCTGTCCTTGTGAGACTGAAGGACATAGATGTCTGCAGGAGAAGCATTAATATTGTTTTGCATAACAACCAATTACAAGGTGTACGCAAGGAAAGTATGATCAGCAATTCCTTGCCAATATTTCCCAACAGATGCAAGATTAAAGCCTAAATCTTTACAACATGCTCACTGATAAAAGGGTCTCATCATGGAAGTTGTTGAAGATCTTTTTTAAAGGTCTAAGCAGCACCATTTAAATCAACAGTCAAGGCAAATAAATATCCCAGTGGTCTGAACTGTGGTCTCTATATCAGGTTTCCCTTGCCAGTGCAGGCACGAAATAAGGTATCAGTGTAAGGCAGTACCCTTGTTATACTAGTGGAGCCAGCTGGAAGCTCTGAATAGTGACGAGGAGTGTGATTTCACTACACCGCAGTAATAGTTTACATCAGCAGCAGGTGGATACAAATAAGCACTTTTCTAACGTTCGGCCCTCTCTTTGCTGCACAAAATGCAGGACCGCAGAAAAACAGTCCCACAGATATCCTTAGGATGTTGGGCTCCCAGTCAGAAACAGCTACCCACGGGAAAATAATCTTACAGCTCGCTCTGCTTCATATCCTGACTCCAGTGATGCTTTACTCAAAATCCTACAGAAAAGTCTTCCTGAAGCAGTGAGGCAATTTGGCCTTCCTCCGCAAAGCCTCCACCGGCTTCATCCTGTCTCCAGCAGCACTCATGGAGCCCACCTGATAGACTTTGAAACATTTTGCCCTGGCATGAATGTACAGAAGAGTGCATTTAATTCAGACCACAGTCAGATACAAGCTGCAACCCAACTCTTGAGACACAGAAGACTCAAAAACCCAGGAAACAATGCAAAAAATCAGTAATTTCACCACCACTTCTTCAACATAGCTTGCATGGCCATGGCAGTATAACCTTTCTTCCCCACCACACAAACCCACTTCTAGTCCTCTGTCAGCCCTTGTTCACAGAGGATGGCCCTGAAGCATTCTTCCAGAGACAACACTGTCAAAAATGCAAGCTACCTTGAAGCCCATATATGCAAACCCCTGACAGCAGAGACTGAAGCAGTCCATTAGAAGAACAACCATAAAAAGTCTATCTGGTCCTTCTCTCCTCTTTCTTCTCCTCCCCAAGACTTTTTTTTTTTTTTAACACAATAATAGATTTCCCACACACACACAGACTTTACCTGATTTTTTTTCCCCAACAGTTTTTGGTTTGACTGTGTTGTGTTTTTTCCCCCCCCCCACTAGAAAATTAAATATTCAAAAGCTGAATGTTTTTAGTCAAATTAATTAATATATTTGTTGTTTGGTGTTTTGCTCTGTTTCTGGGGAAAGGACTAAATGCTTGGTAGAATACATATTTTGACAGAGGACTGAGATTTTCACAGAATTCAAGAGAAAAGTAATTTCCAGCTAGTCCTACCCATAAGAAAGGTGAGGGCTCTACACAGCTCACTGAGTCTGTAACTGTATCAGAGATTTAAAAGATGCCAATTTAAGTTCTAATCCCAAAGCTTTTGCATGAGTGATCCCATTAAAGAGAACACAAATTTAATCTTTGCCCTCATAGATTTATATTGGTCATCAAAGTAAGCAAATGAGAACAGAAGAAACTTGGAACCAAAGCCTGTTCTAAGTTGCATCACTTCAAAGAAATTCTCCATGAGTCAAAGGATGGGCTTTTAATTAACACCGGCAACACAGGGAATCCAGTCAGGCAGATACAGCTTTTATGTTGACAAAGGTAGTATCATTTTATACACTGTAATTTCTCTGAACGAGACAACATATTTAAAAGACAAAAGCTGAGATGTCTACTACCGCTATGTCTGGATTCACCCTTCCTTAGTTGCTGAGGTTTAAATCAAACCACTTTTCCAAACAACTCCACCTGAATGTTGCATTTTGTAATTATCCCTCCGTCTTGTGATGTCTGTGCACAAGCGTCAAGGCAATGACTGACTGATTCTCAATATTCCATCACTTATGATATTTCCAAGGTAAACAGCTCCCTTCTCCATTGGGAAATAATATCCAGGCTAAATCAAATTGCAAGGTACTAAAAGAAATGTTCTCCATGTCAATCTTAGACCATTTATGATAGATCAAGGCATTGAGTCTCCAAATTTAATGAGACTAGCGTGCTCTGAAGCAATCCTTTAATTGATAAGTGAGGAGACGAATGACCTGATTTGCATCATGGAAAAAAATGACGTACAACAGCTTGTTTCCAACCCAAGTGGAGTGTGGAAGAATTTTTGACTCATGCTTTGAGTGTGAAGAGATGCATTGCCTGAATAGGTTTCACCACTCCTTGGGCTCCTGCCTTAGAAAATCCTCTGCATTTTCCATATTTGGAAAAACAGAAGCTCTGTGATCAGTGTGCCTGATTGTCCCATATGCTAAAGCTTCTTCATTCCACTGTAAAGCCTCCCTAATATGGACATAAATTACAGTTAATCTATGACATCCCAACTAATGCTTAGGAAACTGGTCTATATGTAAACCAGGCCTGCTGAGAGACTATCTCTTGTGAAGATCTGGCTCTTGTTGACAAAGATGACAAAATAGGAACGGGAGGGAAATTGTCCTTGAATGTTAGAAAAGGTACTGGAATGGCAGAGCAGGAGGCTGACAATATTTTATTTAGATATAATATAAACCTAGCTGCCACATAACACAATCCACCTCTGGAGGCTCTAATGTTAGAGGACAGACTGCATCCTCCAGTCATGTTTGTTCCTCATTGATACATAATGATACTGAAATAACACCAGTGAATCCCAGAGGAAGGAACATAGAGCTATGCTTTAAGCAGGCCAACAAATCCACTAGAGAATAAGGTCCCACTGACCATCTACTCAGTCTGCACAACCAAAGTGAATTAAGCCCCAGGTCCATCTGCTTGTCATCCTTGCACTTGCTCCAGCCAACATGCACCGCAGTCCTGCAAACCAGCCTACCCCTCAGTTTAGTACCACTCAGTCCAATGGATGGATAATAGAGCTTCTTTCCTCTACAAGTGCTCTCCCAACCTCACTACCCACTAACTTGTCTGAGCAATTCCAAATTTACTCCTCTTTCCCATTCCCTCCTTGGTCTCAATCCTCCATCAAAAAATGGCAAAGCTCCTTTTGAGTTAACCTCGGAAAAGGGATCTTAGCCCATGATGGGGTCTTCAACAGCTCTTGGCAGAGTCCTAAATTCACTTTCTTGGAACCACAGTAAAAATTTTCACAGACAGCACCAAGAGCAAAATTACATGCTTCAGACAACCCCACTTCTACTCTGTAACAGTATTTCTCTCTACACTGCACTTTGCAGTCCTCTTTGCACTACAGATGCCATGTATATTACAAATTTTTGGCACACAGGAATCCTACAGCATTTTTTGAACCCTTCTTCTCTCCCTCCAAAATACAAAGACAGCTGAACTGCACAGTGTTTGTTCTCTCAGAAAGAGCAGCAGTGCTTTTTTTGACTAATGCTGGCATGGCACATGAACTCTGATTAACTCCTGTCACGTTAAGTCACATCATTTGCAAAACTGCCCCCATTTCCTTCCCCCAGCCCTTACACCAACAATTTTTTTTTCATATTCAAGGGAAAAAAGTAGGATCAGAGAAGGAAAAAAATTATGACAAGTTTATTTCTCAGTCTCTGAGAGAAAGGCACGTTTCTTCAGAAGCAGAGATGACAAGGTTTTCATAATGTTTGCTGACCTGAAAAATAATTGCATTTCCAGAAGTGTGAAGGAAATCTGTTCCCTTAATTTGTCTGCATTTTATCCCCCCTAATATTAGGAACATAACCCTTTCTGTCTCCCCCATCAGATGATATTCCCCATCACAGGTAGGCTGAGGTCATTGTCATGCCCCATTAAGCGTTAGTGGACTTTTCTGAACCAATTCAAGTATTTAAAAACTCCCTAGAAAACACATTAATCAAACAGATCTGCAGTTGTGTAAAATCGACATTTTTAAATGCACCATATTTAATAAGAAATGGACTGTCAAGCAGCTTCAACATGCCAAATTGGCATAGCTCATTGAATCTCCTGGCTTATGAATAACACATAGAAGCACAATCCCTTTTATATGTCTATTTTTTTCAATGTTCTTGTCTGTTTAAAAAAATTAAACCTAAGATCTAAATACAGGAGCAACAGACAAAATTAAGCATAGATTGTAACCTTAGCAGGGTCATAAAGCCCATGTCAGATCAGAATATGACTGATTCATCTGTGTGAGAAAACTAATATATATATTCACATGCCCCATAAAATTTATAGCTCCCATTTTAAAACAAAGGTGACAAATACTTGTGCAATTTAGAAAATGAGCCACTTCTCACGATCTTGCAAAGACACATGCAGCATGCTGCGTTCCAATTACGAACTAAATGGCATGCATCCCCTCGCAAATGGGAAACGGGAAATGATTTGCTTTGAATGCCTTGCACCAGGAGAGAGGATTTCAAGTAGCAAGAGTACAGAAAACACCTTCAGTATGTATTTAAGCCACACCGATCAATGTTTGAGGCTTCGCAGATGAATTAGCGACTAGCATGACATCAAATACACCTGCCCCATGCCATGATAACAGTGTTCCCCAACCCTATTCATCCATTCTGAAGTCCCTTGTTATTCTGTGTTTGCTATTGCTGGAAGCTGCCAGGAAGACTCATCACTTCTGAACTCGAGCACGTGTAATAAGCAGGGCATGGGTTTACTCCTAATGTGACTGGCTGTGACCATATCGAAAGTCACATTAGAAACATGGCTAAAAGATTCCAAGTTCAACACTGGAGAGAGCTGCACTCTTTTTCCAGGATGTGCCTCTCTCCTCTTCCCTTTTTCCCTCCCATGGCATGGGAGCAGCCCTAGGTCAGAGGTAGCAGAGTCAGGCTCTGATCCCTGCAGTACAGGGATGAAAGAGAAAAGCTCCAAGCCAACACCACAGGAAAGGCAATGCAGCCAGACTCTGTTCCTGGGAGACTGTTCCTTGATTCATTTCTGGCTTACATCACGGTAACTCCATGAGTTGCAATAGAGTTATCCCCAAAAAACAGCTCCACTAAAATCAAGGACCTACTCAAATTTACACCCAGCACCTGAATCTGTCAAGACACATCTAACGCGTGCAAAGGTAGTAGGAACATATGCAATTACAGGAAAGGCAAACAAGAAAAAATACGGGCTTAAGTAGATGAATCAACAGAAAGCAGCCCTCAAGCTCCATTCGTACTTTCTTTCTTCCGTATGCATGAAACACAAACTTTTTGTTTGCCTGATTATGAAAGGGGAAATGCCATTCACTGCATTGACCCTACACCAGCTTCACAGCACATCCTTCACCTGCAGTGTGGTTAACAAAGTTTCTGAAATAAATTGGGTATTTATCCTGCAACTCGTGTTTCAAACATAAAAAGGCATGCCCATGAGCAAGGGAACTGGTTTGGCAAATCCAAATCCCTGCAAATGGAAAAACACGCACTGAGGCTTATAGGAGAAAAACAGTACAGCTTTAAAAATCCCTGCAGAGCGAGGACAGCCCTGAGACAAAGACAAGGTGGTAGAACAACTCTGCTGTCCTTTCTTGCCTTCATTTGAACTGAGCACATTAAGGGTCTGGGGCAGAGCTACTCGCCAGGAGTGCAGGCTGGGCAGCATGCACTGAGGACAGAGCCTGCAGAGCTGGGACAGTTTCTAGAGAGACACGTGGGGGCCTCACCACAGTGGCAGTTCGGTGCAACCATTGGGCATGAGGGAGAGAGATTCCTCACTGGGCTTATGAATTTGGGCACAGATAGAAGAGAATTTGGGAGTGCTGCCTGGTCCCACATCTCCTTTCATTGGCATCACCAGAGCATGGAGACTGCCAAATGAGAGCAAGCCACTACAGCATCTACTATTTTACCCCTAAATGTCGGTATCAGATACATCACGAGCACATTCCCTCCTCCACCAAAGCTCCAAAGCAAGCTGTGCACTGCTCTAAGTGGATGAATGGAGTGCCTCAGAGGTGGGAATCAAAAAGTACGTGATGCCGAAAGTTGAAAAACTCATCTTTGTCCAATTATACACATGAAGGGTGGTGATATGTTTTCCTTCAAAGTCCAGCCTTCTGGATTCTGCAGGCTACATCCCAGACCTCCCTATCTGCTTTCATAGAAATGGCAAATCTCAGGAAAAAAAGCCAAAGATATCAAGAGAGTAACATCAGTGCAAACCCAAGAAGGCCTCCATCTTTTCCCTAGACTGTTTTTCATTCATTTTGCCTTACAGTGCAGCACAAACTTAGGGCTAAAGAAACTCCTGCTTCCAAAGATAAAAGCCCAGAGTAACAAGACTGTGGCCTGAAGGATCACTCTTTACCTTTTGCGTACTCAGACAATCCTTGCTCTGCTCTAGTCAGAAAAGGAAATGGTCCGCCCTGAGCAGACCACATCCTCCTGGGTGGATAAGCACCCAAGGTATCAAAGTGGCTTCTCTCACATACGGTCCCTGGATTTCCAGTTACTTAAAAAGTACAACAGCTCCAAACAAAAGCTCCACTGTGAGTGCATACTGAAGTACCAAAGTTGTAGAAAAGACCTTCCTTAATTCACTGCTGTAGCTTTTCTTATAGCTGCCAGCTACACTGCAGTGCTCCAGGGTAAGTCGCAAAATTCTCCACGCTTTTCAGACAGGAATAGTTCAGCTAAGAGAAGGGGCCATTGCCTGTGTGGCTGGATACACATACTTGATGTCAGTGTTGGCTTTGGGAAAGAGAAAACCAAGTTACAAGAGGAAAGAGGAAGAACCTCCTTGTGATACAAATACACCCACACCCACAAGATTACTTCAGTAGATCTGGCAAGATCTGCTTAGCAGAGGTACTGCAGTAACACTTACAGACTGCAGCCACATCTGGGACTCTGTCATGTTCGAACTGGTACAGAGATCTCCTCCAAAATGCATTTTCATCCTAAGCACACAATACAATGTGTAGGAAGAGAAACGAATGATTTTCAGCCACCAAACCAGGACTGTCTTAACAGAGCTGGAGGGTAAATGCAGCTTTATATTGTGTGCATAATGGGAGCAAAAAAGCTATCAGATGCAGTGCATGCTGCCTGTGGGCTCAGTCCCACACAAAGAGCTTCATATTAGCATGGCACATGACACAGCAAGTCAGTGTGCTGGTGGGAATAATCACTGCATATTGCAAACCTCATCTCACTCTGCTTTTCATCAGCCCATGCATCTGATACCAGACAATGCAGAACAAGAGTTAAGCCACTTTCTCAAACCAGAAAGAGATACAAATGCTCGGGCATCCAAAGAAAATCCCCGTTCTTTCACATCAAGCTCATGTAGACTGGTTTCTGAGCCAACTTCAATATTGTCAGCAAGGTCTGTGGCGAGAAGACGACTCTGAAGCCACTGGGTGACCCACGGAGTACAATCAGAACAATTAGGCAGACCTAACGAGCATATGCAATAGAGGCGCAGGACGTGGGGAGCTTTGCACCTCCATGAGAGATGCTCTGCCCACAGCTCCCAGTGCCTGTGGTAACAGGGGGCGCAGATTCCAGCAGCAGCAGGGCAGGGATGCTGGGCACAGTGATCTTCCACCATAGCAACTGTTTCTATAACAGCATTTTCAGAAACTCTGTGTATATCTTAGGAGGATGTTCCACCTCCCTAGGAAGGAGGGAAAGGGAAAATAACAGGAACCAAAGAAAGCTACCCACATGTTGAAAGGCAGAGAATTACAGCCTACGGCTGATACAAAATGGCAACTTCAGGCCTCCAGCTGCCTTCCCCCTACCAAGGGGTAGGCTGCTATAAGCACGCATCACCACAGCTTGCCCGCAAGCATCAGCAAAGGCTAGAGAGGTGGTGGACCTGTAAAGAAGAGAGAGATGCTAGAACTAGGACTGATATCCTTTTTACCCCCTTTATATGTCAAGGATCAGCATTATGTTCTTTTGGGGATGTATAAAGAGGAAAAATGAATAATTAACTTGCATAATTAATTAATAATAACTTGAATTAATTTTAGTGTTAGGTTTATTAATATCGGCATGCCTTACAGTTTATAACCAGCTGTGGATCAAGCCAAGGATAATAACTCTGCATACAACTGCCTTTATGCCAGCCAGCCTGCTGCAGCCAGAGACACCCTCCACCTCCAAAGCTCCCCTTGCTCCAGACATGGCCCAGTCATGGCTGCCACGAACCGCAGCCTGCCAGCCTGTGCTGCAACAGGGACAGCAGGCAGGAGACTCCACAAAGAGCATCTTCCTCATCCCACAGACTGCTCAGTCCTGCAGACTGATCAGATTTCAGGCTCTACAGTGACTCTATTTCTTCCAGAGCAGACTTCCCTGGTGGCTACTTGGGGCTCCCTGCACTCCAGGCTTCCTGATAACTCATAGCATGCTGCTTGGAAAAGCTAGAGATTGTGCACCACATTTACTCCTCTTTTATGTGGAATTTCAGTAAAAAAAAAAAGCTGGTCTGAAAAAAAATTAAAACAAATGCTTTTGAAGTTTTAAATAAAATTCTTTTTTTTTCCACTTCAAATTTGTCACCATTGGCAGTTTGTTTTTCCCACAGAAAAGATTCAAAACTAACCTCTGCATGTTAAAAAAATGGTAATAATTTAGCAACAAGTTTTTCTGATTGCTTTCATTTTTTCCCACTTCTTGCAGTCTGTTTCTATTCGCGGAAAGAAAAGCGGAAGCATGAAAGTTCTTCCCTCCTCCCACCCCTCTCAGAAGCTTTAAAAAGCAAAAACGTATTTTTCAACAGAAAATGAGAGCTTACTTAAAAGCTTCTATGAAAACTAGCATTTTACTCATGCTTTTTAGAAGCAACTACAAATTTCACAAGCAAATCTGAATAAAATAACTAACTGGCAAAAAGTTTTCCATCAGAGAATTTTGACTAGTTCCCACTCAAGTCTGACAGTCAGAATACTGGTTGAACATGAACTTATCTTAAAAGTTAACTTAAAATACCTGAGTTCTCCCACCAACGCGTCTCCAATACTGGGCTTGTTATACAGCTGGAAGCTCCAGAAGTTCAGTGTTAAGGCAATTTGACAACACGTGTGCACTTCTTAAAATTTTGGGGGGTTTACAAGGCACTGTGAGGGGCTACATACCATTATATTGCAACATCCATTTTCCTCAGCAATTGCCAGAATAACTTTTTTTGCTCTTTTGCTTGCACTCCAAAAAAAGACTCACTGCCTTGTTACTGGTTTCTTTGCAATAAAGGCCTGACTTTATCAGCAAGTGATATGCAGTGAGATACCGCCAGACAATAGTGCAAAGAAGCTTATGTTTAATTTAACTGCTTGAGTCCTGAGATGGATTTTTACATCTGCATGGACCAAGATTTATGGCTAAGATACCTTGTGATTGGAGATAGCATGCAAAAGTACAGCCAGATCTCCTGGGTATTTTCCAGCTAGCAGAGTGGCCACATGCAGAAGTTGCCTGGTTTCCAAATTTTGCTCTTGCATATTTCAGATCTGCAGTGTCTCACTTTAGATACTGACTTGTTTTCTTCCACACTGAGGTTAGGCATCTTCATTATTCCCTCTTCTCTGAATCTTTGCTTTTACCTCACACCTCCAGTCACCTTCTCTTTTTTTACCTCATGCAGTCTTCCCTCTTTAAAACAGCAAAGACATACACCCATCCTTTGTCTGCTAAGGACTCAGGCTTATATTCCAGGAGGCATACAGGCACCTAACCCCTGCTTAAATCCACAGGAGTTTGGCACTCAGTTTCATTGATAATTAAGGCCTCACTCCATCTTTGAAATCTAGATTGCTAAGCAGACATTACCCATCCAGATACTGCATGACTTATGTCTCTAAATATGCCAGTCTCGAGCAGGCTGTAAGCTCCTGCAGCCACAGACCTGCTGAGTGTATTGGAAATCACTGTGAATGCTTATGGTGTCCCAAAGATAGTGCATACCTAGCTGAGGGTTATCATGCATGGCAGGATATAATCATTAAGTTGTAGTTTAATGGTGACTGTTCTGTATGTAAAGTTGCTTCTGTTCTGTACGTATCAAGACTCCTGCCATTAGTATTTGTTGGAAGCTTCCATCTCTCTCTTGTGAATTTTGCCATAAGCTGACAACAGTCATCATGATGAAAAAAAACAGTTCTGCCAGCACAAGAGACAGACACAGAAAAGTGACAAACCTTCTGCTATCTATGGCTTCACTAAAAAAACTCTGGTGAGCAGCATACACTAGGCAAACAACCACTCCATGACACTTTCAAAGATGAGAGTAACTATAAACTTTCATCAGCAAATCTCAAAGTGTATTTCAAAGAAAAACAGGACCAGCATTATTAGCTCCACTTCGTAAAAGGGAAGAGGGGTGAGATGCTTTACACAAGGTCACTCACTAGGCTAGGGGGAGACATAGGCACAGAGTTAAAAACAGCTCAGATCTTCCCAGTCCCCATCCAGTGATCAAGCTGCTAGGCTGCATCCTTTCAGGGACACATTGAAGGAAGATGACATCTACTGATTAAATTCTATGCAGCACATGGTGTAGATGAGTCCAGTGATCCCTCTTGGTCTTCAAGATCTATTTTCCTTTAGTCTCCCCTCAATCTCACAGTGTTCATCAGGAAGGCCCAGGATTGCAAAAGCTGCACGTAGAGAGATGCCAGAAGGTATAACCTTAAGCAAAATAGGAGAGAAGTGAGCTAGGGAAAACTCCTTCCTTGGGAAGCTCTCCCAGAAAAAGCACTAGAGCAATGTAATTTGAAGGATTACTGAACAGATGCAATGAAACATTTCCTGAATGGCAATCATGTAGTGGAGAGACTGAGATAAATCCCATCCTTAGGGGTAGAGTGGAGAGACAGGTCATCCTCAGGAATAGCTAGATAAATCCTAGAAAAGCTGTGCTAAGCACGGAGCACAGGAGCATATGGTAGGACTCCACCAAACACAGAACTCCTCCTTAGTATGCACAATCACTTGTTGCTTCAGGTCCTTCATCTTGCTAATAGGGCTACTGGTCATCAAGAGCTGTCCTGGATCATCCTTCACTTTCACTGAATCATCCTTCACTGCCCAGTGACAAAACAAGAGGCAATGGGAACAGACTGAAACACAGGAAGTTCCATCTGAACATAAGGAGAAACTTCCTTACTGTGAGGGTAACAGAGGACTGGAACAGGTTGCCCAGAGAGGTTGTGGAGTCTCCATCCTTGGGGATGTTCAAAAGCCATCTGGACACAATCCTGGGCAATGTGCTCTAGGTGACACTGCTTGAGTAGGGGGGTTGTACTAGATGATCTCCAGAGGTCCCTTCCAACCTCAATCATTCTGTGATTCTGTGTGAACTTCCTCCTCCCCAGATAGACTTGAATTGCAGCCCTGGGGCAGCATGAAAAACCACACTGTGAGTCTCTACCTGAAAGCAACTGGCATGCTGAGTAAAGCAAGAAGGTGGCCAAGAGGCTTTCTATAGGGCTTTCCTCTCTGTTGAGCATCCCTTCTTCGGTGGATGCTGAGCCAGCACCATGGCTTTCACCTGCATAAACTACTAGTGAAGTGTGAACCCCCAAGCTGCCTGGTCAGGGCCAGCAGTAGTGGCATTTACCATGTATGGTGTGATAAATGGAGCCAGGCTGGAACTCTTCCACAAGCAAGTCACTCTTAGTGGTTGGCAAAGGCATAGATAAATTAGGAGGATGTGTCATCTACAAATCAAAGCAGCTGAATTAGTGATGTTGGCAGTTCTTAACTTTTCTTTCCAGGTGTCTACAGCTGATTCTGTTGAATTAAGCTGATGGGCACTTATAAAGTTACAGCTACTTAATTTCTGAATCTAAATGTGAGGGGATAGAAGGAGACAAGTTGGATGTGGTGGCTACAGAAACTAGTTATTGTACGTAGATTTATAGTACATCAGTTACAGTGTCATTACTGCCTCTCTACATACTTTTACCTTGTAGTTAAATATGATGTAATTTATCCCACAGTGAAAGCGGAGCTGAAGGCCTACAGGCGCACTTGTTATCTAACCTCATCGTGACTTGCTTATGTTGAGAGAAATGAGGGAGAGAAGGAAGGGAGAAAGGGAAAGGAAAGGAGGGACAGAAGGAGGGAGGGAGAGAACTGCCAGCATTGCAGCCAATCATTTCTAGTCTTTCTCTTTTTAAATCAAAATCAAATAATATCTTGCTTCCTTTTTGGCTCTTTAAACAAATACCAATGAAAATCACTAGGAAATCATTCATCTCATATCCCTCAATGCTTCCGTGTAACAGAACCAAACAGAGAAACAAGTGACCAATGAGTGATCCAGTTTCATCCCTGCTTGTGCTAGCTCAGGGTCACACGAGCATCTTTATCAGCCAGGACAGTATTCTGTGGGACTATGTGCACTGTCATCATTTGCAACCTGAGGCTGGCATTTCAGCAGCTGTGACAAATTTCAAAGTGAAACTGTCCTGCCAGGAAAATGAAGTCATATACACTGCTGCCACAACTCCCCATCTTAGGCTGCTAGAACTGCCTGTATTGCTCTCCGTAATATATTTCATCTCTGTCCTCCTATGCTTGGCTGAGCAATGAGATCGTTGTCATTGGATGTGGATTGTGTAAGGCACTGCACAAACATTGAGCAATAAGGCACCCCTAGAATTTAAAGCAAAAGACAACAAATGGACATGGATGGGTGATAGGGAAAATAGCTTAGACATGAGAGTAGTGGGGAATACTGATGACATGAGTATTTCACTTCAGTTTTCTTCTCAAATATTCCTTTGTTTAACTAATCTCACTACTCAGCAATAAAAATTACAAATGGAAACATAATGCTGTGTGTCTGCCTACCTTTTCAACTCATAGGGGATTCTAATCTGCTACAGCTCTTTCCTATTGGGATGATTCTTTACCTTGTATCTGTGCTCTTTTGCTCTGGAAAGCCCCAGTTTGAGCCCTCTTAATTTGTCAAATACCTTTTCATCATCCAACATGATCAAGTCAAACAGCCTTTCCAAATGAAATGAGCATTGGCCCATATTCGTTTGCTGTTTTGGACCAGTCCTGGAACACAGATAGAGATGAAATCATCCCTGTTACATCCAGGAGTGTAAACCAGCACAACTCCATCGACTTCAGAACCTCTCCTAAATTACACCAGCTGAGGATCCAGGTCACAGCCTGCCACAATGGTGTAATGCCAAGGAAAGAGAGAGAGCATCAGAAGTATCAAACACAATTCTTGCACGCAGAAAATAAGGGACTGGTGTTCTCCCTTAGCTGGTCCCAGCCTATCAGACTAACACATGGATTGATGGGACATGAGGAGGAAGACTCTCACATTTCACTCTCAAAGAAAAACACAACAGAGAAAACTTCTCTAAACAACTGGGATGTCAGTGGAAGTTTACGAGAAACCATGGCTTTACAATGATCCTTTTACACTGCTGCTAGGAAGCTAACAGGGAAACTGAATACATTTTGTCATGCTCATCCTGTTGGACAACTCGTCTCTCCTCAAATATTTATCTCCATCTCTACCTTTCTTAGTACACAGAAGGTTTCCATGGTTTTACTGAATTTGATACCCTGCAGAAAACAGTCTTCCTGTCACTGGATTTCACATCGGCATGAGGCTTTGACCCTCTTTCATAAGCTGGCTATCCTATTTAGGTGCAAAACATCCCAGGCTCACATAAGTTTCTGCTGGGTCAGTGCAAATTTCTCTTCCAAACAACCGTACTTCTTTATGTCACTTGGAGAAATTAAGTGAAATTACCAGAGCCATAGAGCTTAGGGACTCGAATCTATAGCAGATTTGGTATTTACTACTTTTTAAGTTAAAGGTAAAAGGATCACCTGGAATGCATATCCCAGAGAAGAGAAAAAAGGCTTGTAGGGAAAGCTTCATAATACAGATGGATGAACAAGTACTTCGAGAAGGACACAAGAAGCACTGATGATCCTCAAGGTTGGGCAGTGTAGTAACATAAAGCAAGAATCGTCCAAAGTCGAACTGGGTTAGATTTGGCAAAGGAGATGAAAACCAAGGACTCCACAAGACGTGTGTTTCATCTTTACAAGGAAATCAAGAAAGGAAGACCTGGGGCCACAACAAATAAAAGGTAAACATTTACAGTGATTGAGGTAGGAGCTCAAAACAGAATAAATAGGCTACCTCAGTTTTTCTTAATGATAATAATGATCAAAATAGGGATAAAATAATGTTTTGAGACACACACACACACACACAGAGGAAAGGAAATTACCAGTCCCAAAGGAAAAAAGCAAGCTCCACATGTCCTGCCTGTACCAATCAGAGAGATCGGGCAATCCACACATGAATCCACAGATCTAGCTTCAGGATTTTAAATTGATTTGTCAATTAGGAACAGTAATACCATCTGATTGAAGAAAAGCATCTGTAGAAAGAGATTAAAACAATTATCTAGGAAGCTACAGGCCAGTTATTCTGGCCTCTCCCATATGCAGGATTTTATAATCTTTTCTGAAGGAAAAAATAATTAAAAGAGATAAACTGAAGACAGACTTTCCCAAAGCTAGATCTAGAATAACAGGGAAACCGTGTTTGATAAGGTAACTGCTTCCTCTGCAAAGGAACAGTAGTAGATCTTAGCCATTAGGACTCCAGTAAAGCAGCTGATATGGTGCTGCATTGAAAACTATTAGTCAAGATGGAAAAGAGGGGGTTACGGCAGGAATTGCAAGAACTGATGATAGGGGAAATGGAAATAGGTACTGTTGAACAAGGAAATATCAGAATGGAGGGAAGTTACTAGCAGATTCCCACAAGGACCAGTCTTGCTCTGTTTCTACTAATGACATTATACTAAAAAGTAAAGGAAATCTGCGAATGGCAAATGGCAGGAAGGTAGGAAGCATCATGAGCATGCAGGAGGATTACAGCAAGGCAAGCACTTAAGGACTAATAAGAATTGTGACTGTAAGCTAGGAGCTTGTCAGAAGAAAGGACAGAGCATGTTATGGTAGTTGCTCAGCAGATAGCACCAACAGGACACAGCCATGGAAAAAAAAAATACATTATCATAACTCCATTAGGTGACTTCTTTCCAGTAACAGAGAGAGCTGTTAGACCATTATATGAATTCTCCCCTGGGATAAAGTGGATAGTTCTTTTCACCCGTATTCACAAAGATCAGTTAAAATCAGAAGTGATACAAAACAGGGCTAACATGATGATCAGAATGAGAAAAATCTACCCCACAAAGGGAACTTAGTTTAGAAAATCAAAAGGAAAAACTGATATGATTATTCTCCATACAAATCTTAGGAGATTAACACTAAGGAAAGAATTAAGATGCACTGATGTTTAGGCTGAACAAGAAAGATTCGTAACCACCACAAGAGTGGGACTATGGAACAACTTTTTGATAGCAGTGATCCCTAGCTTGCTTTAAAGTGAGTTTAATAAGGTAATGATAGGGTTAATGCCTATGACAGCATGGACTTGAACTTCTTGACACAGGAGATTCATTCCACACCTTTGCTTTCACACTTCTGGGCCCCTAACTCCAACTGAATCCATGTTTCCAACTGCTGGCTTGAAATGTTTGTCCAGTAACGATATTCTTCCAACATTTATCATTACCATCTGTTCATTAAGCGCCAAATATGTGATTACAGCTCTACCAAAGAAAGAACATATTTAGGCACTTCCTATCTAAATAGAATGCCCTTCCATCCTTGTATACAAGTTTCCTTCTCCCAAAAGGATCCTCAAAGCACTTAAACCTCATGCACTGATTTACCGTAAAAAATATTTACCAGTCATAGCATGCAGCTCCTCTGGGGTGGAATATGGCAGCTCTTTTAACAGCACACAGTAGAAATGCATGACAGAGAAGAGCATACTCTACTGTACATGCAAGCAGAATTTCTGGTGGAAAGCCTGGGACTACTAAATTTGGAGTCTGGACAGGAGGCTATGGCCAACACCAGCAAGTGGTCCCATGAAGTCTCTGAAGGATCCAGGAACTCTGTTTTAGGCTACACTCAAAAGATGTTCTCTCATGTCCCAGACAGCTGAATGACACATAAATGATCTTTAAAAAAAAATCTGATAGATGAACATTATTTACCCCCTAGGACTACTACAAGGCAGGATAAGGCAATTATTCCCGGGTTACTGATAAACTAAGGTTCACTGTGTCTAAGTGACTTCCCCACAGTCACAGAGGAAGTCTGTGATGGATCAAACACCACTTTCTACCCTAGTTGTTCTTCCTTTAGCTGTTAATGAAGCTGCCCATTGCTGTGAAGAATAAATGCAAGGTTTATACATGGGAATGAAAACCTCTCATACTCACAAAGTCCACCTACACAAAGCCCAAGCTAATTTTGGGGTTTTCAATAGCATCTGTGTTCTCCTCATCAACTGTAATATCTGAACCACTGAAGTAGCTTGTCCTTTCAAAACAAGCTATCTGCATGTATTAGTTTCCATGTAAGCGCTGACGCTCATATGTCTACACATCATCTAAATGCAACAGTTTTACTTTTAGGTCAAATTATGCCAGCAGAAGCAGGGAAAGGATTTTGTCCTCTAGAATAGCTAAAATAACACTGTACTTTTATAGCATCAGCTATTAAAAGTGCTCCAAACACTTCACAAACACTGACGGATCAAGGAGGTGCCGTTGATTGGATCTAGTCCCCGACATCAATGCATATGGCCTGCAATTGAAATCTTCCCACGGTCTCATGAGGGGGGCACTGCTGTCACCCTCATTTCAGAGCTGGGGTAAGAGACACCAAGGGATGAATCCCAGAAATTTACAGCAGAACACAGAACTTGGATCCCCCAAGTCATATGCAAAAACCATAACTCCTGGACCAGCCTTCCCTTCCCCTGTAAAAGAAAGAACAAACTAGATTGCAATGCGCTCAGGTGACTGTGTTATTGTACTTCTCTAAACTGCATATTTCTTTAACTAAACGGTTCAGATTATCGGAAAGACTGATGTTCCCTACTGTCCTGTCATAGCCCAACTCCTCCTCTCCCTCTCCTCCACTCCCAAATCCCACCACATTTGAAAATATCATCGTTCATTTGGTGACACATCCCAGCCAAGTGGGGTGGCAGCTGAGTCATCTCCCTGCTGTGAGCGAGGTGCTATGGTGACAAGCACCTTACAACTGCATAATCCTTTTTTGGGCGCACTGTGTTGGAGGCTGCTCGCCCCATTCTATACAAAGGGATGGGTGGGAGGAACAAATCAGGGTGGGAGAGCTCCACGCACACACAGGAGAATGAAGGGATTGGAGGTAGCCCTAGCAATCAGATTACATCTTCAAGCACAATCAAAAAACTAAAGGGCACCTAGAGAACTAGGCACAAAGACTAAAAAAACAAGAATGCGTCAGAGACTCATTTGGGTTGACATTCTGCTGATGTCTACTGTAGGCACTGAAATAAGGCACTCTGCATCATCTCTTGAAGCAACTATGTCTCTCCATGGACTCTGTAGAGATACTGGGATGCAGCCCCACATCTTCAGCATTGACAAGAGCTTATAGAGTTCCCCTCTTTCCCCCACAGATTCTACCTCTTCCAACTCTTAATGCGGCTCACCTTCTTCAGAGGTGTGCTGATACAGCTGTTCATGAGGCTGTGCTGGAAACCGGACCACTCAAATTATTCAAATTAAAAATGTCCTTTGGGGGAGTCAGAAAGGGACAGAAGCACCATTAGAAAGCCTCACTTCATAGAAAAAGGACCTCTACCTCAGAACCAGTTTCCCAGAAACTGGATCTAGTTGTCTACTGTTCCCCCAAAAGTTTCTGTTTGGCTGTGCTCCCATACTCATGGGAAAACACTTTACAAGGCACATTGCAGAGTCTAGGATAACTACTACTACCTAAAGACTGATGCAGAAGTCAGGAAGCATTTCAGAATCAGACTGTTTGGTCTGAGCTGGACTTTGAGGTGTGGGTGAAAAAAAGATCTTCAAAACAGGTGATAGGTTATCCCAAGTCTCCTATGATATTACACATATGATACATATTACACATAATATTACACATATGATACAAGTTAAGATTTTACCTTGAAGCCCTGGGCTCAGTGTGCTGTTGTGCAAGAGGGAAGGCATCTTTGCTACCTATACTAATCTTGCTCAAGTCCACCCTTCCACTACAAGCACAACAGCTTACGAACAAATATCTAATACACAAGCTTCCACCTCTCTAACTGGTCTTCTTCAGAAAACAGCCTTCATCATAAATGTCAGTGCATAGGTCCCACAATACTCTGGTTCTGTTAGGATGGTGAGAACACAAAAAGGACCTACCTGTTCTGTGAGATCAGTATCTGCAACCCACTCTTTGCCAAAAAAGCCCCACAGCATAAACAGCAGAGCAGCAGCAGCATTCTCCAGTTCTCCTCTCTGAACACCTCCTTGGTGAACAAAGCTGCAGGGGGAGAAGAGGGAGGGGGAGTGGGTTCCTGAAGACATCTTTCATTTTGGAGAAAAAAGCACCTTGCCATTTCAATAGAAATCCCGTCTCTATGTAAACCCTGACAACCAAAAACCTCTTTCTTGTCCCATATCCTGAACCAGGCAGAGTTACTTGATCCCAGCCTTCCCGTTTAGTGAGAGGGAGTATCAATCACAGAGTAAATACAAACCCATGGCTCAGCTCACCAATTAGTCTGAAAAGCGCTCAGGTATAATACGCAAGAGTCTTACAGAGAACCAGCATAGACCGTATTTCTGCTGGGAATGTTATCACCTCCTAGCACTGAAAGCTTGATTATTCCAAAGAGATGTTTTACCGTCTTCCAGGCAAAAGCAGTCTCAATTCTAAAGACAGGAACCTCTAGTGCCTGAGCAGCAACCATCCTGAAATTCTGGTGTGAGCCCTGGGGGCTGAACATCTATTACCAGAGCTAAACCTCCTATCTGGCTGACCAGCATGATGTTCCAGTATGCCTGCAACAGGAGAGGCCTCGCCATGTGTTTCTACTCATTAGCTACTGCTTCTTCTTGAGAGTCTGTCAATTACCTCCTCGATCAATCGTCAGAAAAGCTCAGTGAGGGGAGCATTACATCTGCACTCCAGTAAATCTGGACCTGCAAGAGTGGTTTCAAGACACATGGATCCAAAAGTAGACTTATTTTCATCTTCTCAGGAGTGAGTGCCCTTAGCCCAAATGTGTGGCACTTACACCCTCATGACATTATGACACACTGTCACCTTCCCTATTCAGGTGTGCTCTGCATTCATATTGCACTGGCACACAGTGGGGGTAAAATGGTAAGAATGTAGCCCCTTGCCTATTCTTTCCAGGAGGCGGTTCCTAATAAAGCTCAGGCACTAGCAGTCTGAGCTTTGGGACTGAACAGTGCAGTCCACATAACAATACAGTGCAGGAAACTCACAACAAAGAATCAGATCATGACAAGATTCAACACGCGTACCCAAATCACATCCATATCACTGCTGCGAGTGCATCTGTTTGCCTTGCACAGGGAGGAGATGATAACACCGCACATTCACATGAATTCATGGTTCTCTAAAAAATGACTTGCCAGGTGCCCAAAGACTTGTCACTGGGTTAGACAACATTCCTATGCCCCACAGTTGCACCTCTAGATTGATTATGGGGTTTTATTAGTAGTAAAATATGGAGCCACCTATTCCATCAAAAACCAGAAATTTAACATGTCTAGCTCCTCTCCCAGTGAGATGGATAGATTTGCTTGTGAAGGTTGGCCTCAGCAGGATAAAAACATCAGCTATTTCTCTCTACTTCCTAATTCCCTAATCACTGCTTTACAATGCTCAGAAGTCTGGTAGTTGGATTTCCTGGATTTGAAATTACAGTTTTAAGCAAAATATTGCCCAGATAGTGTGACATCTGGTTAACCAAAGAAATAAAGCTGTAACTTACACTATATGGTAACCTTCTTGTATACATATTTGTACCTGCTTTCTCTGAATTAGGAAATATATAAGAAAGACAACAGTTCCAGATAGCATGATGTTCCAAAAATGCTATTTCCTGAAAACTTCTGGAAATACTTTCATTTTCTCTTCAACCTGTGCAATGAAAGATTTACTTCTTCCCACCAATTGGTCCACCAAGTTACTGGACCTTTTATCAGCAGTGCTAGAGAGGCTCTGAGGACTAAGGACAGGAGGCTTTCTGTGTTCTGTTAGAGATCATCATTTAATTATAGAGCCATTTACTATGTCATGATAACCTGAAGACCCTTATTAAATACAGGCTTATTCCCCTCTTCTATACCCTGCTCCAAGCTAGCTCAGAATCAATTTCAAAAGCTTTTAGAGTAAAGCCTGTGCTGGACTCCTTTAGAGGCATGTTCTTGCAACTCGTGTTCAGCAATTCTTACTGCAGAGACCACACTAACTATCTGCAATGGGTTTGACCTCATAGGATTATATCCCTTATATAATCTTTGTCCAGTTCATCCTCAAGAGGAAAAAACAAATGAACAAACAAACATGTAAAACAGCAGAAAGGGAGAATTCAGTACATTGCAGAGCTTTCTTGCTGGTATAATTGTCTTCACTGTACACAGGCAGAGAGATACCTTTTCCAGGGTTCTGTAAGAATCCCAGCTTTTTACCAGTCAACCCTTGCATACCTCCTAGTTGCATAAAAAAGAGCCAGTCCACCATTCACACATTACCTCCCCCCCCCCACCTTTGGCTGAAGTCACTGGAAAAGGACCAGCGGAGAAAGATTAAAACTCGAAAAATGAGACAGATATTCCCAAAGACCAAAAAGTTAGATTTCTTTCTTAAAGAAATGTTAACTAAGGGTCAATACAGGTAGTGAAAGAAATAAAGCTTGACTGCCCCTAGCTCTCAGGAGCAGGCAGGCAAACTTGGCAAGGCAACGGCATGATGCCAGAGCAATGAAAAGAGATCCACAGCAAAGTTAATTCCTCTCTCAAGCTCGCGGTAGGCCACAGTGTAATTATGAACCCAGCATGCTGTGAGCTGCTGTGACCTGGCTAAAAACAGTCACTTAATTCTGCACACATCAACGTGCTTAAGACCGCAGAAAACAGAGCATGGTGGTAAGCATCGAAGGAGCAACTATTCCAGCAGCCAGGTTCCTCTGAAGCCAGGGTTACATGTGTCCCTGTGCTAAAAGGCTCTGTTTGGGGCTCACCTGTCTAAAAATGCAGCAGGATGCCCCAGCTGACACACAAACTTCATGCCAAGCAAGCTACACAGTACCAGTTCAGGAGCAAGCAAGTCAGCAACCACAGCACCAAGCCTGCATATTGCATCAGAAATCACACAGCAGGAAAAGGACAGGGTGGACTCCCATCCTCCCACCCACCTTGGCCAGCCCGGAGGACACAGCCCAAGCCCTCAAGTGCTGACAGCAGTGGCACTCGGTGGCTACCCTGATACAGCCGCACAATTATAGGCACCCAGATGCTGCGTCCTAGATAAGGACCCACAACTATAAGCTTTCAAAGCAAATATAAAGAATAGCCAGGAGCCTGGAGAAAGCTAAGGAGAATTGCACTAGCTGTAGGCAATAGGACTGCAATGCATTCACACTAACCACCCTGTTTTGACGCTCTCCTCATGACATTCCCCACTCCCTCCATTTAGGGCATGGATTGTGGGGTTGAACCTACAACACAGGACTCTTCAGCTTCTATTTAAAAGGCAGTGACTGTTCCTTGCAGATGCCCAAGCTGGGGGTTACAGACACAGACCTATCTACCGGAGACCCTTTCTGTTCTCTTCTCCCAGCTGGAAACAACAGGATCTGTGCAGTCCAGATCTCCAGCTCTGTGCTGCAGCTCCTGAGAAAGCAAGGCTCCCCTAGCAGGGACCAGATGCTTTGGGTGGATGAGTGTAGCGTTCCCCACATAGCCTGGACTCTGACCCACACGCATGACAAGAACTGTTCTCCAGAAGCTCCTCTGCTGTCCTGCAACTCTAAGCCAAGTGAGCCACTCCAGTGTGACCTACTTGCTGGAGGCAAAGAGCAGACATCAGTCTGCTCCAACAGCCGTGCATGGTAAGTGCATGAAACTGCCTCCAACCCAAAGCCTTCTGTCCAGGACTGAAGCATTTGAAGGTCAAAGCACCCCGCCATAATGCTCAACAGAGCTGCATGGCCATTTCACAGACAGGATGCCCACATGACCGGGAAAAGAGGCTAAGCCCCGTGGCACCTTAATACTGACAAACATTACTGAAGAGTCACAAGTTTTCAAACAGAACCTGCTAGAGGGCCCAGACTGATTACATTTCAGCCCTCAATCCCCAGCACACACGAATTAGCCTTCAGGGTTTACAGCCTTACAGGCAACCCTGTTAAAAGGCTTCTTAATTTTATACTCTTGTTTTGTGTCACAAGTCTAGTTATTTCTGATGAAGTTTATTCTACTATTGCACCCTCCTGCATCCTTGCTCCCCCCCTCATCAAGACAGTTCTTAAGGGAATTATTCCCAGCTTCTGCTTTTCCCTGTTTCTGCATTATTGCCGTAAACAGGATTTTTGTTCTTGACATCAAGAGAAGCAAAACAGGGCTTCCTAAGATAGCTTTCTGGCTGATTACACAGAACATAAGCAACAGATAAGTAGCTTTGGCACATCACAGTTTCGCTTCCTTAGTCTGTAGAACAACATAAATATGTTAATACACCCAGCTCCATGCTGCTGTTCATCCCACAGAGCTAGCTCCACGGCAGCTTCGAGCCTCAGCTGCAAATACGCACACACACCTTGGCAGAAAGGACTGAACCCTGCTCTACCTTTCCTGAGAAACTGAAGTGCAAACGGGGCATCAACAACAATTTCACAGGACACTTATTGCACCCTGGTCTACAGCTACACTCGAGTGAAGCCACAGGGACGGCGGCAGCTGCCACCCGCTCAGATACCTGCGCCTTCGCCGGCAGGACAGCACAAGGCAGCAGCGAGGTGGCGGAGCCTCGAGGCGACTCCCGCTAGCTATAGAGGCGGCCCTCAGGGAGCGCCGCCACGGGCAGGGCCGCCGACGGGGACGCGGCTGTGGACGGCTCGAACGAGGGCGCAGCCGTTGGCGGGGGGAGGGGGGCGGGGGGAGCACTTCAAACGGGGGCGCGGCCGTTGGCGGGACAGTTCAAATAGGGGCGCGGCCGTTGCGGGGGGGGCGGTTCAAATGGGGGCGCGGCCGTTGCGGGGGGCAGTTCAAATGGGGGCGCGGTCGTTGGGAGCGGGGGCGGGGGGGCAGTTCAAACGGGAGCGCGGCTGCTGCTGGCGAAGGCTGGCTCCTGACCGGGCAGGGTCAGGGTCACAGAGAACAGCAGACAGGGACATAGCCATGGTCACAGTAGTTAGCGCAGCTGTGACAGAGGAAATGCTCAGTTCACAACAGCCAAGCAGAGGAGTTTAAGCCAATATAGCGCATGGGAGGATTACTGATACAACTCCCTTCCTTTTCATCTCATACAGCTGTTTGGTTTTGTGAATGCCATCCCGGTATCCACATACTGCTGGCCAAGGCAGTAGCCAAGTACTTTGCAATTTTTGTCAGTCAGTGTTTCTGCAACCACTTGGTAAGGTTTTAGGCAAAGCGTACAAATGTACAATGCGTAATTACCCCAATCTGCCAACACAAGCCCAGCTAAGGAAATCATCTCTCCACCTCTTGATACAGAAGATGTAAGCAAGGAGACAAACTGGCCACCGTTTACTACACACAAAATCCTTGTCTATCCCATGCGCTCACATCCTTCAGATAGGGAAAGAGCAGAGGTGATTATCTCGGCCGCTGGTCCAGGGTCACATATGCAGCCTAGCGGAGAGAGTTTTCACCTACATGAAGTTCCTCACTTCAGCACTTCCCATAGACAGTTACACGCTACCCATGGACCTCAGAGAAAGCAGCACTGTCCCAGTCAGCTTTCCTTGGTTTAAAATTCACAAGATACAGTAGCACTAAACTGAGAAGGTGCCTTTCCATACATCAGTCATCTACCTCCTCCTAGCTCAGGTTCCAAAGCAGAGCTTTTAATGGGTCTTAAAGCAGACTTTCAGGGCAGGTGGAAGCACAGCCATAATCTGACCCAGGTCACTGAGATCAGAAGAGGACGAGCCTTAAACAACAGTCTTTAACTGTCTTCTTCAGCCCTACTTTCCATTCAGACAGTGCCTTCTGGCTGTGGTTTGATTTATTCTCTCCTCAAACACACCACTCACTCATCTTTTTTCTTTTCCTTCAGTGACATAGAGGACTCTCTGGTGCTCCCTTGTGTTCATGTTTACTTAGCAAGCGAGAAACCAAAAAAAAGCCAGGCAGGTCAAAAAAAATTGTTGCAAAAGGATTCCAGGAAGGCAGTACTTTAGAGAATAATTTCCTGAACAAGAAATGTACTCATTTTCTGGCAGCACAGGAGCCATAAATTTAACATATCCCAAAAGAAAATGCACATCGGTTGTTGTCCTGGCCAAAAAGAACAGGGATGGATAGAAGGATGAAGAGATAAATGGAGGAGGATGGAAGGGTGAAGAGAGGGTTAGTGGAAGCAGAACCCTGGTCCATTTTTGGCAGGTTCAACAATCTGCTTTAGAGTATTTCATACAATAATTTTGCATGTGTGTGTGTATATAGATATGTATTTCTTTCCTGTGTGACAATTTTAGAGTTGTCGTAAAGTGTTTGTCAATAGGTAATTCATCTTATAGAGGATAATTCACAGTTATGTGCATGAGTCATCTACTAAATTGTAGTTGCATATGGACCTCCATTTCTGTTCTAGTTCATAAGATTTTCATGCACTAGCACCATTTTGCTTGTAGCCTTGCAACTGCAGGCAAATGTTTAAATATTTTACAAATAAGAAACCATTTTTATGAATTTTTTAAGCCAAAATGTAACATTTCCATTCCTATTTGCATTGAGAGTTTCATACACTTGAAGAATGCCCTAACTAAGGGCACTGAACTAAGAAAACAGTGGTTCTTTCAGCTGTTACAGACACAAATGAATTCTACACTGAATGCATATGATCACTTGTAAGATACTAGTTACACCAAAAGCATTTAATTACAAACATATTCTCATTTTATATAGCTGATTTCCAAGTTCACAGAATTCCAAACATCCTCACACAAATCTGAACAGTTCAGAGGGTCAGACCATATCTATGTGATAATTAGATTCTTAATGAGGTGCCTGAAAGGAAAGAGCTGGGTGGTAGATGTTAAACTATTTTCTATATAGATTTTGTATCCATTTCCTCTATTTGATGAATGGCTATACAAATCTCCTAGCTTGCTACTGGACTATGAGTTTCCTCAAAGATGCAATCCATAACTAAGAAATTGACGGGTAGTCTGGGAATGAAAAATATACTTCTGAAAATGGATCAAGTTGCATGTTCCTCAAACTGTGCAAGATGAAAAGCAGGACAACTGCTAAATCAGACCAAGTCCTGCACAATGTTAGAAGTATTCCAGATAAAATCTTCATCTTAGAACCTGCTGAAGTAAATTGAAAGAAAGCCTCTGAGGCCTATGGTCTTCAGCCCTTGTTTTTTCAACTCTTTCCATATTCTCTTTTCTCAGCCCCTTACCAGAAAGAATCCCCAATAAGAGGTTCCGTCCACACCCTGAAGTCCTTTGAGTATTTTCTACTATGAATTCTGGGCTTTTGCATGGCCCTAGAATATTAGCAAAAGTCCTTGATGTCTCCTACTTTCTATGGTACTCTGTCATTCAATAAAATTGGATATTTAGTACTAAATGTGTAATAAAGATTTAGAGTCTTTGTGGAGATAAGGTGGGAAGGAAGAGTGGGTCTTCTCTCATCCTTGAAGACCACATGGCTATGTGTTTGCCATGACTGGAAGGAACTGGATTTGATGACCATTCAGCCACCTGTTCCTAAGCAGTATTAAGATCCACAGCATGGCAAAAGGATACGCACATCTGCTAGTTTGCTACAGAATTCCCCTCTGGTATCCAGACTATTGTTACTTTCAAGAACAAACTTTCACAGCATAACTTATATTCTTTCTTTGCTATGTGCTTCCTTCCAAAAGCTGAAATCAATCATTTCTAGAAACCATCAGATCCTAATAGGAGAAGATTACGGAACAGCACGTCATCAGTAAATCAATATTGGCTGACCAGGCCATGTGCTTGTCAAGGTTCCATTGATTTCTTTAACGCCGTACAGTTGCAACTGGCCTGCTTAGCAGATCCCTCCATGGAAGAATTACAATGTCTGCAGTTGAGCAGGAAATGGTTTCCCAGTCCCACAGACAGGCCTGGTAACAACAGCAGAAACCTGTAGACCAAACACTGTCTCGCTGAGCAAACAGTGTTTCTGGGTTTCCAAATCCAGAGGTGGCTTTACTCTCAGGACAAATGCATCATTGCCAGTACTACTACATCCAGTACAGAGTTATTCTGCCGGTACACAGTATTAATAAGGAGCTCCTACACAAATATTAGTCTATAGTCTGTAGCCCTACCTCCTTGCTTGGTTGGCTGCAGGCTGCTTGGTAGTTTTGCCCCCAATGACAGGTTTCCAATAATTATCTGAACCATCATTGCCCTCTGTACATTGTGTTCGGCTCCAACAAATCCCACGGCTACTGTGGGGTCCTGCCTCCTCTGGCTGGACTACTACAACTGCAGAGGTATCTCAAAATCCTGTGTTTTGAGGGGGCAAGAAGCTACATGCGCTTGGCACAGAAAATAGATCATTCTTATATGGAAAGAGACGAGTAGCATGTCTCCAGGATGTGATCACAAAAGCTTCAGCTTTTGCCATCAAGAAGTGGTGTTTGTTATCCATTGGGCACAAGGTGGGAAGTAAAATAGAACCACTTTAATATAGTCAGGACTGTTCGCCACTGGGAGTAACACCCTTTATTTTTCAGTTATGGAGTGACTTGTCCTCTGAATCTTTTGTGGCATGTAATTTATGAGATGCACCACAGAAAACAGTTCAGAAGATGTCTATATGGAGGACAATGAGCAGCAAGTGTTGTATTCATAAACACATCTCAGTGGTGAGATGCAGCATGCACATGCATCACCTGGCTGGAAAAAGCAGGCCCAGCAAGGGTTGGGAATACGAGCCATTTCAAATGCGAGTGTTATTTCCCAGGCTCAAGAGTGGTGTCTGATATTCCAGCAGTGTCATTCCAAATTGAGCCCCAGAGCCAAATCAGGGTGCAACAGAGGAGCAGAACTGTTATTTCTAGGCAGGGTACAAGCTGGCGGCAGGCAGAAGGACTCTGTGTGCCAAACAAAACAAGTTTGCCAGCTGTCTCTGGTCTTTGAGTGTGGACATGTTGCTTTTCTTCTGCTTTTTTTTTTTTTTTTTTTTTTTTTTTTATAAATGCTGTCCCTATTTTAGGATAAAGCAGCCCAATTCTCAAGTGCTGCTAGTAAAAGAATTCTGATTAAACAAGAAGTAAAAAAAGCACCCACACAGGTTAAAAAAAACAGCAGATTGGCTGAGAGGAAAGCTTACTGAGGGAGTTTGGGAGCAATCAGAGAACGCAGACCAGGTTGCTTACCCTGCCAACATAAAAATTGTTGGGGGGGGAGGGAATAAACGGCTTTCCCTGGTTAAACATCTAATTAACAGTTCTATAGCTATAATGCAATGATGGATGATTGAAAGGAGAGATAGAGCCCTCTTTAAAATAATGCAGTTGGGAAGGGAGAGATTAAAAAAAAGCAATGACTAGTTAACAGAAACTTCGTCCATTCCCCAATCAGGTAAATACGGAATGGAAGAGCACTCTGTGAGATGAGAGTTTGGAAAAACAGTTCTCAGAAAAAGAGATGCAAGTAAGGCAAACTCAGGGAAGAGTTTCTTTTTTTTTAAGGTGCCCAGTCTATGGCTCTGGAACTTCAGATCCTCAGACAGTTAAGGTCCCCATCGCTCCCCAGACAGTAATGCCCTATCATTGCTTCCCATCATGTCATCTCAGCAGGCAGAAATTCTCAGAGATTTAGTTTAATTTATTGTAACATCTCTTGAATAAGCTCATTGCAGCAACCCAAGCATCAAGCAAAGGCAGCTATGGTAAACCCTAGTATGTCTAAGTACACAGGCCAATACCAATATAGCTAGAGGAGAAACTTCCCTAGTTTTGGAAATAACCTCTGCATGCAAATCTCACTACATGCAGTACAGTTTAATGGTATCTATTCATTCACCCATATGCCCTCTAACGATCATTTCAATTTGGAAATCCCTCAGGGAACACAGGTATTCAGCTATGCACTCCATGCAGATATGCATGCGCAGTTGCTAGCCAGCTGTCACTCCCACCTGCCCTATAGCTTTCAAATTAATTGGACATTTTCAGATCAGTTTCACAAACCAGTGGAGGCTTCAAAGATATCAGCTTCCTCAGAAGAGTTTCAACACAGACACTAGAACAGAGAAGAGATCCCCAAATTAATGTCTACCCTGAAGGAAAGGCTCTCTGCTAGACATCAGAAATTTAGCCCCTCCTCTCCCTGGCCCCAGTCACTGGATGGAAAGGGAAGAAAGAAGAGGCACAGCCACCCTGGAAAGCAGGCTTCATTCCTTCTGCTACTCCTAGGACAACTTCTTGAAAGTTAAGATGGCTTCTGAGAGAGTGATTTCAAAGGTGCCTCAGCCTGCACCTTAAACCTGGAGCTGGGATACACAACACAGGAACGAGCACACACACAAACGCTCGTAGGCTTCTCGTGACAAGCAACCTGGTTTGCAAGTCCAGAAGACAGGTGGACAGGTGCCACGCCATTATCGTTTCCAAGGGCATTTGCAGACATAAATTTAGAGGCTGTTTTTTTAAAAATGTCATTCTCCAAATACAGCTGCCAGGGGAGTCCAGACTGACAATTTGAACAGGTCTTTGAAAGCAGTTACAGTGGAAGGACATGTGTAATGGAGACAAAAGAAAAAGGTGTGTTAAGCTCAGAGCAGTCTTAATGGTACATGTTTAAAACCAGGAAGGCTGTATCTCACATGAAAAGCTCTTCTTAGCTGGTAACTGGTGCCTGCTCTATCATTGACTTCTTAAATGTTCCGGGGCAATTATTTCCTCTCTGTGAACTTCAGTTGTTCATATCCATAAGATGGGAATAAGGAACCAAAACTGGCTGTTGACATAAACATATGGAAGTTTCCAGTTGTTAGCCCATCAGCCAAGGACTTCAGAGATCAAGTTTCACCTTCTTGCTGTATTTTCTTGTAAGCCATTTGCTGGTAGCCAGCAATTTTCAAAGCACTTTATAAATGGTTAATTAATATGATTATCTCTGAAATGAATATGGGGAAAAGTATGGGGCTTAGAGAGGAGTCCAGTTATAGCTTAAGAAACAGAAATCAGATTTCAACTGATGTCTTTGCTGAGGGCTTTAACCAGTAGCAAACTTTGTAACTGAGCCATGGATGGCACAAGCATATTATGGGCATGAACAGTGCGTACTACAGCTGGCTACACACGTCTGGAAAAGGTCCTATTGATCTGCTAGAGAGAGAGAGAGGACATTTTAATAACCATTTCAGTAAAATAAATTGTTTATCAACTGTTTACAAATGGAAACTTAACTTAAAGTGTGACTAAAAATAATTGATAGAGAATTTCTCTGTCTCCAATTTTAGAGCAGAGATATTTGTAATAAATGCTATCAGCTAGTAAAATATAATATCAAAAATCCAAACCCAAAGTCTTTTATTAAATTTGGGATAAATTTATCATATTTTATTTGCACAGAACTTTATTGGTTTATCTGTTAAATTGCTTGGGAATTTTGCATAAAATAAATTGAGCAAAAATCTAGCAACTGATTTCTATAGATTTCCAGGAGTAGCACAGGGCATGGTCGGTGGACAATGCCATCTCTCTGTTGATCACAGATGAACAATATTAACCAGTCCAAAATCAGTTCTCCATAGATGACTGTTTTCTGACTTTTTGGGATATTTCTTCTAAGCGGGACATAAATAGTTACGCATCTCAGAGGTCGGAACGGGTTAATTCACGTCTGTAAGATATTCTGAGATCCCCAGAAAGTCAAACCAATTAAGCCCACCAGGCCATGCATAAAATCAGCTCTTCGGTTTTGCTACACAAGGTGAGCAACAAAACAGAGGTCTAGAAAGCCATTTTTTTAACTGAAGGTGTTTTACCCAAGTCTCTTTTACTTGACCATTTTACTTGGACAGAGATATTTTTATACGCTCAAAAGTGATGGTAAGAGTTCATCACAGTAATGCCTTAAGACCGTTCCCACTGAACCCAGCAGCAGGCTCCAGGACGAAGACCTCGTTTCTATAATATAAGCTGCCTGATTCTATAGGTCAAGCACAACAGCCAATGGCAAATTGTCTGAATTAAAACTCATTTGCTGGGGAGGAGACATGCAGAAATCTGGCCAGTACCCCATAGCATTTATTAACTTCACTCTGTCTCATGGCCTATTTCTGTCATTCCAAACAGGTTATACAGCCAGAAGTAGCTTCCCTGTCCCTCAGTGCCAAGCTAGTTGGAAAATTATTAAACACTTAAACACTTTTTTTTAATCATAGATCTATTGAGCTAGAGCAAACACCATACTACCAATGCGCAGCGTACTCGTCACAATTCCCACCTTTCTCACAAGCTTTTCATCCCTGTTGAAAAATTTACTCTGGAAGAATTTATCATTGGATTAAAAATAGCCATGTCAGCTCCCAACAACTGAAAGGCTATTCAAAATGAGAAACTTACTGGCATCATACCTTCTCTTCAGTCCAGAACCACCTGACTTAACAACTTCCAAAGGCAGCAGGATATTTACTGCTTTAAATTGCTCTCCATGTGCTCCTGTGTATCGCTCCCACACATGCTCAGCTGAGCAAAGGTGAAACCTGTCCCAAGGGAAGGTAGCTTTAGCCTTGAAATAGGACTATTGTACTGCTGAGGGAATGAAAAATCGCCCTTAGCAGAAGATTGAGTGAAGCTTCCCAAGAGCACCAGGGTGGTTGTGTTATATCAGGTCTACCAGCTAAAGAGGGGACAGTTTTGTTTTTAGGACATGACCAGCTCTGGTGAAGCAGTCTGGGGACTTCTGTGCAAGTGTGCTGTGCTCTAAATGTTCACCATGCTAGAAAAGTCCTCAGAGGACAGAGTGGGCTGGATCCTCATTTTATAAATCAGACAGACCCACTGACTCTGGAACAGTTACATTGGTTTACAATATGGCCCCTGTAATATGCCCGAGGCCACTTAAATTCTGCACACACACACACCACAGTCCTGCTATAAGCAACCCAGCAGTGGCAGGTGTAGGACTTCAGTGCCTCTGCTCTAAACCGCCAGCCACCGGCATTAGAATTCACAAGGGAACCCCCGAGAGGTGGGATGTGTGGGACAAGGGAAACACAGCTGAGCAGCTCTGCTACTGTCAGTTGGACAACTGGGGCAAGTATCTACCTCATATGCCACACGCCCTTGTTTCACTGTGCTGTCTTTCAGTAGCCATAAGGGGACCATCCTTTTAAAGAACAGAGGGGGAGGTAGGGATGAAGAGTTTAATACATCTCAATAAATTTATTCCTTTCCTAAGCAAGCTGTCAGAAATCAATCAAGCAGTTGGCAATGGCTCTAACTGTATAATTTAATCTCAGGTTCCTTCACAGCTCATATGACAACAAAACTCTCCTACGTTCTTCTGGGAACCATGTATTATTCATTGCATTTTGACAAAAAACAGAGGAAGGGTAGAGGTAGATGAGATAAAGTGTATTCTGAGTAGGGAGAAAAAGAATACTTTGGATATACTGCCTAAACAGAGTCTTGGAAATAGCATCACTTTCTAAATGCCAAAGCCCCAAAAAGGTGATCGTCTGGCCCACTGCTGTCTCTGTTTCGTTCTCTAGGCAATCACACCACCTCCCAGAGGAAATCGGGTATGGTGGCTTCCTTCTTCTGGGGCAGAATGAGGGAACCATGAAACGTCCCTATGTCTCGTGAGACTGAAAGACGTGTCATAATTCAAAAACCAGATTGACTGCATATCCAGGCATAGGAGGGTGTGCAAGTGAGCACGTATGCATATGCATAGAAACCAGATGCAACCACAGTAATGACAGTGGGAAAAAAAGCAGAAAGAGGGCACAGCAAGGGGTACATACAGGCAAAACAGATAACTAAAGAGCAAGCTTTGGGCCAAACTGCTGGCTGAAAGAGGGATTTGTATATAGCCACCGTGAATGAATGCAATTATATCAAGCAAGCATTAGTCCCAACAGCACTTTCTTCACCTACCTAAACAACCTTTAAGACCTCAAATACTAACTAAGCTGTGAGCAAACCATGGACTAACAGTCCATACGTAGGCCAACCTGAAATAGCTAAACATCACACAAGAACTACAGGACTCAAACTGGACTAGCTAAATTCTCCTTGACACCTGTATTTGTGTGTGTGTGTAACAAAAGCTGTCTAAATTTAAAAATGAGATTTTTCTTCCATTCAAGAAAAATGTTTAAATCACTGATCATAATGTCTTTGTCAAGAAATTGGATATTTCATTTGTACTGAGCATCAGTCTGGCTTATTTAAAAAAAAACTGGAGCAGAAGAGAAGGTAGAATCAAGTAGGATAATGGAAGTTACCCAGCAGGTCACTGAGGCTGCGATTTTCAAAGCTGCCCATGAAAAGGTATTGAAATTCTATTGGAATCTGGCACCTTAAGCTTGAGGCAAAAAATACTTAGCGACTCACGTAGACCTTTAACCGTGCAGGGTCATCCCTACCAAGTTACACCAAGGTGTCTGTAGGTTTTCCTGCAGTCAGAGATATCACAGCCTCTGTAGTGCTAAGAGCTGTATGACATTCTGTTTTAGTTTGGAGTGAGAGCTTGCCATTTCAGAGCAGAAACGTCCAGGCCCCATCCCTTCACTAGCATGAATTGGCCAGTGACCAACCTATGCAGCAAGGAAACATAGAAAACAAGGAAAAGTGAGTAACCGGGCACACGTTACAGTTACTTAAAATGTTTTTTCCATTCCAGTTTGAAACCACATCAATTCTCTAAAACGTCAAGCCCTTTATAGTACAAATAAACCAGAGGAGCCTGGAAGGTTCCTCTGGAATCTGGCTCAAAAACTGGCAAATCACAGCCCAACATTAGAAGGGGAAAACCAAGGCGCAAAGTGACAGCATGATAGAGTCAACATGGCAGTGCAATCAGTAAGTCAGCCAGCAGGCCAGACCTCAGCCCTTGTGATCAAGCAGTCTTTCTCGCTCTCAGTTGGCAGAGTAGGAAAAACAGCAGCGCACAGCACAAATGTTTGATTATCCTTCTTAAAATGTTCAGTTCAAACTCCAGTCCCATTAGATACAGGCGCATTTCAGGGACACATTCCCCCCCCCCCCCCCAATCACCTGGAGCAAATGAAACAGAGCTTTAAAGGTGAGCAAAAATAAGCCATCTGTTAGAGAGAGGGATCTTTGTATCTTTTCAAAAAACAGGACATTAGAGGTTTTTTTCATTTCATTTGATGTCTGGAATTTGATGTTAACACTTTGGAAAAAAGAATTTTATATCATTCTTTTTCTGTAGCAGCTAGTGGCAGCATTGTAAGGGTCTCATCAATTACAGGAACCTAAGTATCTTTCTGTGGCTGCAATACTTTGCAAAGGGGGAAAAAAGAGGGATGCTTTGTAGACACTGTAAGTATTTGGAAAAAGACACGGGGATCTGTATACTAAAGACTGGCTTAAACAGGATCTCTGTTTCATGTGTACTGCCCAGCCCTTTAAATGTCAAAAGAAACACAGTTTTGTTAAAAGAGAAGCATGCCATGCACCACTGATTGAGTAAATCAATACACAGAGAAGGCCATTAGGGGAATGAAATATTTTTGACACGTAAACAGCTTGTTTCAGTGCGCTTAAGAAAAGGGGGAAAAAAAATGTTTGCCCTTTATGCACTAATTAAGGCAACCTCAGGAACAGAGGGTGAGAGAATCTTTTTCTACCAGTTCTGCACCCTCCTCAACATTCTGCTCTTTATTCCTTGCTGCCTGACCACTAACAGCAGTCGAAAGCCCATGGATACAAAATCACTGTGGTTTCTCAGGAGGAATTCAAGCACCTGGTGGACTCCCACCAAGCTCCAGGAACAGCCACAGGAGTCCATGAAGAGAAGTAGGTGATGGGACTGTTGCAAGAACAGGAACTTGTTATAAAGTATATTTATAGGGTCCAACAGCAAGAGCTATTTGAGTCTCTGGTTATTTTTTCATTAACCGATTTCTACATTTTTCTTGGAGATTTTAAAACACTTTCATCTCCATGAAAGCCTTCCAAGATGACTTTCACATGACTTTTGCAACCAAAAGACTGACAAATGCAGCATTTAGACTTTCTCCAGAACCTCTCTCTGGACTGAGGAATACATCTGAAATAACCTGAGATAACTCACTTTGAAAACTCTCCACGGAGCTCCATGGAAGCAGAGATTTTTGAAGCCACTGAGACTCGCTATCTCCAGAGCTTTCCTTGTAATGCAAATCTTGCTCTGTTGCAATGTGAAGATGAGCACTCTCCTTCAGCAGCTGAAGCTTTGAGCCTCTGGTGCATAGCTCTTGATGCAGTACGTATTTGTCCTGTTTGTACCTCTCTAGAGTGAAGGGTTGTTCCTGTAAACTGCTGTATCAGCAAACAGCAGAGTGCACATATGATACACTATGTGATCTGCAGCTGGTTCCTCAGTCCCCACTAGAACCATTTGCAGGGATTCATATTCCTTGGGCAAGGCACTGGGTTAGATTAATTTAAATCCCTAGAGCTCTCAGCCCGCTTTCCTCACGTGCCCTGATTTTTAAAGGCAGCCTAGTGTAGACTGACAAGAAATCATTCCAGTCTTCCAAGGATTTTCATCCTTACTGCTGATCTTTCGCTTACTGCCAGCTTGGAAATCTCAAGGCTGGGACTGGAGGAGAAAGCAGTTATAAGGAAAATTATTTATGGCAACCATAGGCTTGCCTGACTGACCCTACATCTAGACAGATAAGGGAGTGAGGAACAAAATAACAAGATGAGATTTTCTTCCAGTAAGAATATGAGCTGAAGAGATGTGAAGCTTGTGAAGTGATGTATGACCAAATCAACGAGATACATCATGGAAACACCAGGGGAGCTAACTGTGGCACAATGCTAAGGGGAGGTATGACCAAGATGAAACCTTCTCTTCTTCTCACCTTTCACAGGTTGGGGACAACAGGAGACAAGGTGTTTGGAGCCCAGACCTGCTTTCACTGCTGATGTAAATACCACTGGATCTATGAAAGCCTGTGGAGCTGTACCTACAGAGAGGAAACACAAGTCTGCCCCATCAACATTTGGAGGCCTCTTGTTGGCATCTCTAAACATTGCACTCATCAATGCCCTGACACTTGTCTATAAGCTGTTTGCACCTCCATTCAGAGTGTCTGTGGCTGTCGAGCACCCTCCAACCTGTTCAGAAGGGACATCATCTTTCTCTTACATACTCTGTGTTGCAATTATTCATGCCTTCCCTTCAGTCAAAACTCTGAAGTGCTTCCTCTTAAGAACAGAGTCAATACAGGCAGGTAACACCAAAACTTCCCCCTCTTTCTCTCTTCACTGCCCAGGCAATCTTATTGCTTGCTATAGTTCAGCAGTGGTATGACACTCTGTAGCTGAAGGCAGCAGAGTTTGTCATTGTCCTGAACAAAGTTTGACCCCTGAAGAGACCAGAGCTTACAGAGCTTGTTTTGTCCATTTTCTCTCCACCATTCTGAAGGAAGAAGTTACCTTCTCCCAACAGTGGAAACCTTGAAATTACATGGGAAACAACATGGAACATGCATGAATGGGGTCAAGGTCTGAACCTGGCCATTATTTTCTAGCCACAGGTCCCAGACACAGGGGGTAATCTCCATTCTTCACATGGTAGAAGATGACAGAGAGATTAAATGACTGTCCCAGCATCGCCCAAAAATATCAATGGCAAAAGCATTTACACTTATTTTCACTCCTTCATGGCCACCGAGAAAGAATAAGCCAAGCTGACTTGATGCAACTCACAGTATCCATCAAGTATTTGATTGCCCTCCCACTTTGTTTACACAATGCTTTGGCATCACAACTGCACAGTGAAATACTTGAAGACCATTAAGCTCTTTATTTTATGAATTATTTGTATGACTTGAATGAATAGAACATTTAGTTCCAAGTTCATTTTTAGCTCCCTAACTTTTTTTTGGCTGTAACCTCAGAAAGTCTCCTGCACTCTGTGATCTCATAAGCCAGGGGCTCAGACTACCCATGAGTCCTTGAGAAAGGTAAGAATAAATCAAGCTGTATGATTTTCTTAAAAGGAACTCTTCCAGCATGAAGTCTTCTCTATATATTTCAGAACTGTGCAAAGTTCTTCTCAATAAGAAAAGACTCAGGAAGTGAATGAACAACAGGTGTCCAATATAATCAAAGCTTCTAGGTAGATACAGCCCCAGCTGCAAGGAAAGGTCATGCTGCAGTGAGGAGTATGATGACTTAACCCACTTACTCTGTAAGATGCTAATGCTTTTTCATCTGTGTAGTCAAAAATTACCATCCAATATCTCTTTAAGCTCATCAAATTAAAATTTAGACACAGCTTCAACAGTCTAATGTGAATAACACACATTGCGTCTTCTGTAGATGTCAGCTGTTTAACATCTAAATGTAACATGTTCCAGCAACATACCTCTTTATATTAACCTTGCCTCAACATGAGTGAGCAAGGATCTATGTGGAGATGACACAGATATTCCAGTCTTTTCCCATCCCCCGATACAGTATGAATTGAGAGGTAATCAAAAAATTACAGAAGACACACTCAACCAAAGACCTTGCCTAATCTACTTCTCTGCCTTCAGGAATAGCCACTTTGATCTAAACCAATCCTAATAGATCTTAGTTTGTCTTAATATGAATCAGGGTGATAAAAATCACATCCTTCAAATGGTTTAGAAACAGATCTTCTTCCAAAGATCTTAGAACTGAAAAGTTAGATCAGAACTTTAAAGAACTGGCCCTCCTGTGAGGTTTCCAACATTTCATACTTTCAACAAAAACAGGTGTCTTGAAAGAAGAGATTTCCTCACAAGTAAGAGTTCAGTGCATTCAGTCCACGACCTTGGAGAAGTCCCTTACTCAACTCTCTCCTCCTTTTTTCTTTTATAGGATTATCTCAGTGGCTCATAAAGACTCAGAGTTTGACTGATATTTGTAAACTTCATAAAGAAAGGGTGAAAGAGCCAATTATTCTTCTGTTCATGACACAAATATATTTCCTTGTGTTTCTGCAGTGAGGTTCATTGAGAAACTTCCTTTTGTACCATCCCTAACTTCTCCAGATAGACAGAAACATCTTGCACTGAACAAATGTCTAAGAATAACAATAAGCAAGAAAAACAACAGACAACGGTCTCATACCAGGATGGTAGCTACATTTTGGGGACATATCACTAGAATTCTATTGGAGTCATACTACTTCATGTAGCAATCTGTCAGGAAGCATTTATTAGAGCCCACCACAGCTTGAGAAGTTCATGTTACCTAGTGGTCCATGAGCTAAGCACAAACACTGAATGAAGACCTATGCCAAATCTCTTGGCTTTGAGTGGTTCCTGAACTACACCTGGTGCAAGGAGTGAAATGAACGAGAGATCAATCTAAGAAAGCTGTTTGTCTCTCTTTCTCCTCATACCTCCTTCCCACCTTTGACCTGAATGTCACTATTCATATCTTATTTCTGAGAACAGCTGGTCCTGTTGCTCTCTGTTTTTTATTGTGAGTTGGGACAAAGAAGCTAAACATGAAGCTACAGTACAGAAACACTGACAATATCGCACACTATATGTATGCTCTTCATATGCACAAGACACAGAAGGCATATGTTTGTAAATGGACAACACAAAGAAGAAAATGAGGCATAGAAGAATGTAACTGACCTTAAGCTGAAAAGCAACTATAATAATTGTTAGAAGATAAGTTAGTCCCCGAGAAGATATCAGTTATGATTGAGATGTGGGACAAAACATTCAAACAGGAACTAGAAGGCCTGTAATTAGTCAGCAACAAAGCTTTTAACATTGACAAAGCAAAGGAAATTGCCCAATCAAGACTGAAAGCATCTGGAAGGCAGACAATATGCTGAACACTGAGTACCTGATGCAGAATGTGAACTGAACACTTCAAGCAGGTACATGGAATTCAGGTTGCAGCTCAAAGAAACCAGCACATGGAAGTACGTACATGGCATCAAACAAAAGCCAAAACAATGCTGTGTCCAGAACAAGAACTACAGAGGCTTCAATAGTGAGCACACATGGGTCCTTCATTTATGGGAGCAGATGACTGGGACACCAGCCTGAGGGCAAATGCCAGATGCTACATGATAGTCATTCATTGTAATCCACACAGGTGTTCACCAGTGCAATAACTGAAATCATCTCTTTTTTTTTTTTTAAACACAATACACAGACCACTTAGCTGATGATTATCAGTGCAGTGCTGCTGAAACAAAGGAGAAGATAACATTTTGTACCAGCCAAGGACCCAGTCATTAACTTGGAAAACTTTCAGTGTCCTACTGCTTTATTTCTATTCTGCTTACTCTCTGAAAGCCAAATGGCTTCTTCTTCCATACTGAATACCAACATGGAGAAAAAAATAATTTAGTTACTTTTGAGTAAGACCAAGTATTTTCTGTCCTAATTGGACACGCTTCAAAAAGCTGCAAAAGGTTTTGCAATAAAACTTTCTCCCATTAACTCCTCTCTGGTCCCAGTGAATTCATTCCTCGGATTTCCTCCTCCTTATTTTACATGTAAAAGGAAATGAGAAGCAGGAGAGACCCAGGCTAAAAAGTTTAAGGATGGGTCTCTATTCAAAGACTCCATGCAGTTTCTCTGAAGGCCTCCAGAACTTAGGAGCTGAGGACAAGGAATGGCTATGAACAATGTCTTGTTTTACATACTAAAGTATTCCAGGCAGCCTACTGAGAAGAGAATGAATTTCATTTCCTTTTCTTTTGTATACTTTAAGGTTTGCCTCTGACAGAGTGTATTGTCCTTGCAGTCATGTTAGCACGTACTTTGATCGAATCAGATCTTACAAGCTAAGCAGGGTCAGAATTAGAGCAGGGCAAGAATTTTTGAGTGAAATTCTGTGTTTCATGAGAAGTTCTCAATTCATCAAAATAAAACATGCCAGCACCTTGACAAGGCTGAGATTTCTGATCAGTATCTAGAGATGGAAGTGCACACAACCCAGAATACTGTTACAAGACAACCCTGAGAAGCTCAGAAAGAATGTTCGAAGTAGGTAGATTTGGATAACTTCTATCTTAGATAGAATTTGCTTAGCATGAGTAGCCGCACACTTGCTTAGCATAAGTAGCTAAATTTGCTGAAGCCTTAGGCCGCGCTCCTAGTTCGTTAAGAAAAGGCCTCAGAGCTGGTGCAGGCTGGAAAGATAAGGGAGTTACAAGCAGTCTGCATTCCTGTGCCCCACTCTCCGAAAGGGAGGATGCCAAGGCTGAGAAATAAGGCCTGTTTGGGCGCCAAGACCTTGGGAAGCAAAAAGCTTCCTCTCACTGTTAAAACAGTGATGATTAAGGGGTCTGGATTATGTCTTCTTCCTCAGGGCCTTAGAAGGTAACACCTACTGACCCAGCTGGGGCAGTGTTAATTAATTGACCAGGACCTTGAGAAGCAGGGGTGGGACCCAGGGAAATGTGAAGAAATCATTAACCAATCAGTGTAAAAGAGGAAGGAAGTCACAAATATGGCAAATTTGATTGTATAAATGCTACCTGAAAAACTGGGGGGGTATGCTCGATTTGTGGAAAAACACCAAGCATCCAGGCTTGCACAACTCTGAAATAAATAAACAAATGTCTCTCCTGAGTGTGTAATTATTGGCTCATTGCACACCGGGCAACGAATCCGCTTTTCGGACAACAATACCTCATAGCCTAACAGTGGGGGAATATGTGGGAAATCTCTGCTGAAGTCTCTGCTGAGTCTGATTCAGACCTGGACCTTTCTCTTCTTTTTTGCAGGTAAATATTTCAACTATTGGCCTACAGAACTGGTCCCTCCCACTCCCTGGTCTAGAGATTGCTTAATTCTTCAGACGAAGGGGAACAGCACCAAAAAAAAGCCTGAGAAACAGAGACATGGAAACATTCTCACGAGTGCACCATATATATGGGAAATTGAAGCTGAAACTCCTGTGGTACCTGAAGCATTTGACCTGACACCCCACAAAGCCTCTGGCCACACACACTCTAAAGAGATCTGTAGGCATCAGCTTTCTTGGTTGCCTAATACATACACCTCCTCCCACTGAGTCACTGGTCTGAAATAGAAAAGGGTCAAAGAAAATCCAGAAAGTTCTCAAAGCTGAAAACTTCTGAAATTTCTAAAAAATGTAATGAGATGCAGAAATTACCCAAGCAGCTCCAAATAGAAACTACCCACCAACTCCAATCAGAGCTGAGCTGCTTTTAGCAATGCTGGAAATTTGGAAGGAAACTGAATGGCCTCTAAACCAACTGTTCAGTAGGAGGCAGGAATTCCATTGGAGACACTGCCCTTTGATTGAGAGCTAAAATCAAGATCGTTAATCCTGATAATCATAACACCAGTGCACTGATTGAAAGAGCAGGGCATAAGCTGTCCTCTCCTAGTCATATTTTAACCCTCATAACCACAGCTCTCCTACATTTCCTCAAAGTTTGACTTGTTACAGCATTCATTCCCAGAGCTAATCAGTGTGTTGGAGTCACTGTTCAGCTGCTGCCATATTCAACACTGTTAGATTTGTATTAAATCTTGTTTGGTATATCTCTGTAGAAGAGGTTTTCAGACACAACACGGGTTCTCAATGAAAACTTTTTTTTTGAAAAAAAAAAAAAAGAGAGAGAGCAAGAGAATTTTTAGTGGGAATATTTTTATACAAGCCAGTGAAACAGGCAAATGAAAAACATTGCTTTTTCTAAAACAATTGCTGGAGCAATCATTCAGGATTTTCAAAACCTGTAAATTTTCAAAAATGAGGCACTTCTCAGGTTGCATTTTAATGTTTGATTTTTCACTAGCTCCAGCTAGTACATCCATCTGTAAAATGCTATAGGATTATTTGAGAGGAAAAGCTTATGCATATGAAATCATTTTTATGTGCATACCTATTAAAGAAGCAAATTCTAAAGTCACTGCCAGCACATCAGTACTATTTCTTCCAAAGTATAAATTAGCCTAATGCTAAAACACATCTTTGCTATTATATGGTCATGAATCACTTTCTGTGTGTTCAAACTTTAGAAAGACATATATACTTTACTTCAAGTGTTATATTTAGACTTAATTGTAAGCTTCATAATTCAAAAAGCTGCTTTAATAAGAAATGGGTGAACTGATTTAGAAAATATAAGCACCACTACCCACCCTTGTTAGCTGCTATAGTATATTGAATTACAAATTTTCTCAAATAGCATTTAAAGCCAGCTATTAAAGAGAACAGAAAGAAGCTTCAGCAAAATTTGTGCCCTAACTTTGTCTTTCTTTTTAACCACAGAGCACTCTTCCTAAACTCTCTTCAGCACCAGGAGACGTCTAAAGGCCAAGTAACATACTGCAAGCAAACATAATTCCATTAAACAGCCCATTCCTTGAACAAAAGATAAATATGCCTCAGATTTTTAGGCACAGACTTCCCTTAATAAATTGTTGAGGTTTGGAAATACTCAGGACAATTAAAATCTTTCTACTGATGTTCAATTTGAAAATTCCAGATTTGAGGAGTTAGAAGCAAATCTGATTTTGGTTCCCTGTGACTATTTCTATTTGTTTCATTCCCACTGTTGCCAAGCCTAAAGACATTGACATATCTAGAGGGAAGTTATTTTTAAAGATTCAGTAATTATGAAAATAGAATAAGTTCATACAGGCATCTAAGTTATGACATATCTGAGCTACAGTAAACATCCATGGAAACGCTCTTATGTCACAGTAAAGGTGAGATTATCTAGCATCATTTAGACTATCATGAAAGAAGATTAAAGAGTTACATTATTTTCCATTTGACCCAGCACTCAGAGACAGTTACCTCAGCCCAGCTGACACACAGTAACCTGAATGAGAGGCTGTGCCTCACAGCCAGATTACAGGTGGAATAAATCAGCATGTCACCCCATATTGTTGGCATTGCACCAAAACAGAGCAGCCAAAGATGCAGTCCATATCCTGCAGACCTGGACCTGAACTCCAGTCTTGCAGACATCCCTCAGTGCCCTGGGCAGAGCTCACAGCAGCTTCCATTTCAAACCCCTCAGACTATGTGTGCAGCCCATGTGAAATAAACGAAGTCACAGCCACCAGCAACCCCCAAACTACATAAATCCCATAAGTAGTTCATAAAGCAACAGATCCCAGGGCCATCAGTGAAACTCCATCTCCCAATTCAGAAACTCATTGTCATTCAGAACCAAAAAAAAAAAAAGTTTTTCCACTAAAATAAGCAATTTACATACTGCTCTTCCCTGCGTGAGGAGAAAGAGGGCAAAAAGCATCCCTTCCCTCTTCTGCCTTTCACTGCTGGATAATTATTCATTTACAGTTTATCAGCTAATTATACATGTGCCTTGCCATTTGAAGATGTAGGATCGTACTTTATTTAATGGCTAGTAATTACACAGGCCTCCTCTGCTCCCTGTAGTCTAACAGGAAGGCTTCTCTGTTTTCATTCTCATGCTGTCAACTTCAGAGGTTAAAAATCCCTGGATGGCTAGTTGTTATCTTGTTGAGCACAGAAGGCAGGCTTATTCTTCATGTGATGATACAAGGCTCTCTAGTAATTCTCTACTAACACTACGAATTATTTCCTTCCAAGCTGAATGCTGACCTCAGTTTGCTCAGAGTGCGTGTGAAAGCAGCTTTTGTTTTCATGTTTATGTTAAAAATCACCAGGTGTGCAAAGGCAATATGAAGACCAATTCACATTAATTTATCTCTGGGGACAGGCCAATGCATATGCCTTGCCCTTCAGTTCAACATCTGTGCAACCTACTGCTGCAGTTCTCAGCCTAGGAAGTGTGCAGCACCACTGAGATGGCATAGAACGGGATGTGAGGCTCAAAGCAGATCAGTGTAGGAGACATACATGGATATGGTGAGATGCAAAGAACGCTTCTTAATTGGGTGCAGACCAAAATGGTTGAATAGCACTGCTGGGAGGAATGAGCCTTCAGGTAGGGATGTTTCCAGAGAAAGGAAATATTGACAACATTTGTGGAGAACAGGTTTTGAATTTGTCAGCAGTACTTGCAAGGAAAACTTAAGCCTAACAGTTATATGCTCAGATAATTGAGTATGAGGCTTAACTGTGGCCCATATCATCATGGGAATGCTCGGAAGAGATGAGGTGAATCAGCAAATGATATGGAGGCAGCACACAAATTAAGGTGCTTTAAACTCCCAAGTGGATATACTTGTTCTGGAAGTTTTTTAAGCCCTGCCACTACATTCTTCTAATAATAAGGCCACTTCATTTCTGAATTAGAGCATTCATGTGAGCTTAGGAGGCTAATTTGTTCCATTAGTTGATCCCTCTTTACCTCTCCAGAGCTTATTTATGTAGACAAGCTCTGTCTTAGCTCTTTATTACTAAAGAATCTTTAATGTTTCCAGCCTCCAAACATTAGAAAGAACTATTTATGTATCCCTTTGACAAGTGGGCACTTGTGTGACCATAGTATCCAAATCAAACACTTGCATCCCTAACCTTTCTTCAGTGTTGTGCAACTGAACACCTTTGAACATCTGACTTTGGTGGTAGATTAATTCTTGAGCAGAGTAGAAACTTTAACCTACAACTCTTACCCCAAGCTGGTAGTCATTAACCCCTCTGTGACCTGCACTAACTGAAACAATCAACCTGCATCATTCAACTATCAAACATTGGTCTTGAATGGCAAATGATGTGCTAAGCTTTTTATGATGAAAGCGTTTCTCTCTTACTTGAAATAAATATCCTTTTGGAGACCATCCTAAGTTAGCATGGCTGCAGCAGTGCCAAATGGGAGAGTTTGAGACTCATGACTGAAGAACTCGAAAAACTCTTGGGACTGGCTTTCAAAAGTAATTGAATCAAAAATAAATAGGTAATATCCCCAGCTTTTAGTTGCTCTGACTTTTGAACCTGTTAGAGATCATATTTTCAAGCTTCTCTGTAGAGTTTTTTTTTTTTTTTTTTTTTTTAAATATATGAAAGCCAAAACACTTACGTAGCTAATCTAGCATTCTGGGTTTTTCATAACTTGCAATTAAACAGTAAGAAACAGGAGCACAGAATCTATGAAAGAGGGGTTTTTTTCAAATTCTCCAGAATGAGCAAAATGCTGAATTAAGTGTTCTGCTATTGTAAAGGCACTGTGATCAACAGCACTGAAATCATGTGCATTTATGGTTTTACTTTGTGATTATTATAAAGTATGAAAAATGTTTACATACCTAGAAATGTAATTGTGTGTGTGCCCTATCTAGCAGGGCAGCTCTGTAAATTCTGTTATTTGGAGCAGAGAATGGGAAAACACATTTTTCCTTTGCTTTCTGGCAAATGACTTACAAGTTGAAACAACTTTGGAGGGGAAGCAGAAACAAAAGGAAACTCAGAGTATAAGCTTTCCAGACCCAAGTCTGAATTTTGCTGTGAATCTTTTCCTTCCACTAGAAACATTTTGAAAATGCTTTGACTCTCTGAAAAATTAAGCACAACACTGGCTTTCAGCACAGACATAGGTCAATAGGAGGCTTTTGGGCCACATTTGAGTGTCTCACCTGCCCTATTTTAAAATATTTGTAACTCATTAATGGGGTATGCATCATTCCAGCCTTTGTCACCATTCCAGGATAATCACTTACTGTTGCTACCAGAGAAGGAAACTGCAGATGTTTCTGTTCCAGTGATAAAATTCCAGATGTTACAGAAACACTCATGGGTCCTATATATGTAAATACTCAGCTAATAGGTCATATGCTGATAGATAGTACTCATGAATATATCAATAGTGCAAGGGGTTGTAGATTCAATCAAATTTCTTATTATTGTTGTTCTGCATCTATATTGTTTCTTTCATCTAACTGTGCATAAGCTCCAATTACAAATCTTTGCCTCTACGCAAACACCTTCATAACCTGCTGTTCCTGCTGCTAAACCAGTGGCACCAGTCTTAACATGAGACCAGTCAAGCATGCAAACACAACGTCTTTGGCAAACAGACTGTTTTCACAGAAAGCCAAGAGAGGGATGGCTGTAGAGAGACTGCAGGGGGAACTGACAAATGAGGATTGATGAAGTCTCTGGGTTCCTGGAGTTATCTGGCCAGGCAGCTCCACTCTTGAGAAATAAGATGCAACAGAGGTCTCAAACTGCATGGTAAATACATCCCATGATACTGGATGTTAGGAAGGGGAAAGAGAAGACCATGTTTCAAAATAAAGCTCTAACGGGCCATCTAGCTTTTATATTGGTTCCTAACAATGAGTGAAGATGTAGCTCAAAGCTCACTGTGATGGGAAAAGCAACTTCTGGGAACATATTATAAGGAATCCTATTTTGCTTTCGCTTACTTCGTCTGTTACTTTGGAGCCTTTCCATACTTAAAGTGACATCAGAAATGAGCCCACACAGAAAATATATAGGGAAAGCTACGTATACATATGCAAAGAAAAGACAACAGAGAAAGAGGGAGGGGGTGCTGCAGTTCACATCAGCAGCACTTGCTTCAAGTTCAGAAACAGAAGAAATGGCAGCCTCTGTTCAAGATCTCTTACTCCAGAAGAAACGAGGAGGGGAGGATGATCCAAAAAAGAAACAAGTGTATGAGTCTTTCCTAGGTAAACAGCAAAAATACAAGCTATCCTGGGAGGTTTTGGTTACTCAGAACAATAAAGCAGGACAACACTTGGTGACAGTGACAAGTCTTTGTTTCGAAAAGTGAAAAAAATTATAGAAAGAAGGTGGGCAGTTTAGATTTGATTCCAATAGGGAGGAACTGTTAAGAATTGAAAGGTGGAAGGCAATGAGAGCAGGAGTGATCATGATAAAAGGGGAAAGGATAGAAGAGCAGGAGAATGAGGACAATGGACTTCAAAAAAGAAAAAAAGAACAGAATTCAACACATTCAGAACTGCTAGGCATGGTCTCTTGGGAAGATAATCTAAGGTAGGAGATCTGGTAGTGCTGAAAGGGACTGCATCAAAAGCACAATAGCCGTCTATCCCAGTGCAAAGGAAAGATAGTGAACATAGCTTGAAACTAATATGGTTACGTTAGGAGCACTTGAAAGACCAAGCAATCAAAAAGAAACTGTATAGAAAGCAGGAACAAGGACAGGCAACCAAGGAAGAGTATAAAGGAGTAACACAAGCATACAGGGATAAATCAGAAAGGCTAACGCAGAAGATGAATTACAACTAACAAGGACATAAAAGGCAACAAAAAAGACTCTATAAATACATTAAAAGAGGAAAGCAAAGGGAAGCATAAACCCATCAGTTAATGGAGAAGGAGAACAAATATGATGACACAGAGAAAGTAATGTTATCTCTGTCACAGCCTCCAGAAAAAAGGTTAGTTGTGACCCAATACTTAACACCATTAATTCTAATAGGGGGACAAGAGAGCTGGCCAGAACAGAGACAAGGTTGAAGACTGTTTAGACAAGTTAGGGCTTGCTCCCCCAGCAGTATAAAATGCAGTAAATTCAGGTGGGAATTTACCCCTGCAACTCTGCACCAGCCTCTTTAAAAGCAAAGCATGTCTGTACCCACAGAATGTGCGTTCAGGAGGTTTGGGTTGTTCCAGTAGTTGGTTGGGGTCTGACCTTAACAAGGCAACAGGACCACGATATTGCTAGGGATAAGGGAAAGAATATTTTCATATGGGCAAATGTCAGCACTCCTAAGAGCATTATTTTTTGTTCAAATCCTTGAGTGTTCATTCAGCTGAGCGGTATGTGAAAGATGCAGCCAGGGCTCCACAGCTGCCATCTCTGCACGAATGGGCAATGCCAGCTCTGCTCTGCCATCTTGCATGGATGCTGACTCAGCAAAAAATTATAAAGAGGAGTTCTCATAGTCAGAAATGCCTCCCCTTGCTGGAATGGCATGTGGTACCCCAGCCATTTTCCCTGCTCAGTTAAGGCAGAGGCAAACTCTCTTGCTCCAAGTACTTGTTGTCTAGCTCCTGGCTGATCAGGATGTGTTCCTGCCTACTGTTCTCCATATGGCCCAGACCCTTTGCAGTGTCTGCTCCCAGGACTCAGTTTTAACTGTCCCCCATTAATAATACAGATTCTTCTCTCTGTAAAAAAAAGCAACTCCACAGCATTTTCTGGTAAGGGAAATCACAGCTTGGCATCTGTTCTTTTCACTGCCAGAACCAGATTGCTGCTCTTATTATATTTTACAAAATTGCTCAAGACCTGCAAGGAGAAAACTGACTTTCAATATGGCCCTTTTTTTGTTTTAATAGGCACTCTTACAATCATGAGAAGCATCATGTCAACTCCAAACACACCACAAACCCTTTTTGCAAGGCTAGCTATGGCAAGGGCACTGGGAAATACAACTGGGGAGCTTCAAAACAATCTCATCACTGATGAATACTAAGAATTTATGCTTGGTCAAGAAGTTCATTCCTACCTGGTGCTCTGTACCAACCCATACCATTTCAGCTCAGCTGAGAATAAGTCCACCACTGACCCTGCATGGTGAGTCAGCAGAGCAGAGGATGTCTTCATACCAAGATGAGGAGAAGGTGTTTGGTGGCTATCCCCTTCTCCTCCAATCTCTCCATTTACAGGTGGACTAACTCCCAAAGCCAGAATTTCTGGCTGAGCCATTATAGTATTAGAGACACCATCACAATGTGGCTACCGCTAAAGGATAGCCTTCATGCTTTTCATAACATGGCACAATGGGCACAGGCTTGAAAGAGGAAGCACCTGACTGTTGCAACCGATATTTCACTCTCACCCCATGTTAAGGGGTTAATGGACCACCGAGCCAGAAAGAATTGGATATATGCGTTTAACTGTGCTCTCTGCTAAACAGAAATTGTGTTAAATCAGTAGAGAATATTGTGCCTGCTCTTTATCTTGCTGCCACACCTTGGCAGAAGGATAAGGGTAACAACCACCTGCTATGTTACAGATAGCTTTCCTAAGCCTCAAACTATGAATTAGCAATAGAAATAAAACTGTAAGAGTAAGGGTCCATGTAAAACGGAACAGCCTTGCAAGCAATGTGGCTTCTACAAGGAGTTCACGGGGCAAGTGAAAGTTTCCATGTCTGGAAGTCCCCTGAGTTTCTTTATAGGGCAGTCCAGCTGTTGTGCCTGCCAGCTGGCAGCCAGAGAATAGCTAGATTTTTACTCAACATTATTTATTAATAATCATTTATCTATACAGTAGTTACTCATACCATTTGCTTGCATCTCATGCATGATCATCCATGTGGTGCTAACCTATACAGCTTCAAGAGAGTCTATATTTGGCCATGCCCAACAGGCAGCACCTGCACACAGAGCTGGGGGTGCAGACAAGCTCAGAACGGTGTCTAGCTCCAACATACTACAAACAGCCTTTAGCCATTGTGACAGCACCAAGATACAACAGCTAGGCAAAGCAAAGGGATTTCAGTATCGACCCCTCTCACCTCTCCTAGGCTTACAGCTCTGACTTAGTCTACATGTCACCTTTCCCCCTTCCTGCCCACTCAGCCATGGCACAGGCATCAGCAGAATCCACATGGGAGAGCGCCACAAGCCCAGTATGAGATTCTAAAACAAAGTATTAACCCGAAAATTGTTACATTCACATGGCTGGGGGTAAGCCTGCCTAGAGAGACCCCTTCTGTTACCTCCCACCATCCCCCAGTTTCGCAAGTACACTCAGCTTGGTGACATCTGTGATTAGTAACATTGCATCCTGGTCGTTGTACAGTGTCTGAGCTTGGAGAGATTTCCTCCCTGTGCGCTAGCATCACGGCAGCAGCACGGATGATACTTTTACCTCCAAAGGTGTGTTTGGGAGAGAAACAGCTGGAGTAACTTCAGTAAACAGATTGGTCAGGAGCAAAAAGCACTTTAGCCTAAGATGAGGTCTCTATTCAAAAGGCACATTGTATGGCTTAGCTTATGTTACCGTGCTGGTTTGATACATAAATCATGCATTAGCGCTTTTGTTCTCTGACTGCAGGGCACACGTAACTAACCAACACGGGGAGAATTTGCTTTGGCTGAATAGCAGAGCTGCTATTCCAAAGGCTTTCATTAGGTGGAAGTGGCCAAAGGAAACAGACACAGTGGATATTTCCCTTCTGATTTCCAGTGAGTATCTTTTGAAAAGCCTTCCTACCCATTTCTTAGCTTTAGCAGCTGGAGAAAGGGCTGGGTAAAGACACAAAATAACTGGGTGTTCAGAACCTTTCCAGATTTATTACAGTTGCTTTTTCCATTCCTCACCAAGGACCCCTTTCCTTCCCAATCAGAATTTCTCTCCCAGTTACTTGGAGATAACAGAGACTGGGGCTGCCCACCACAGCCAGGACCATATACCATTCCCCTCCAAGTGACTTTAGGGGAGTTCTCAGTTTCCTTCTGGTAATTTTACAACTAGTTAATACTGAACAGAACATGTAAGCACTGATATAATGGAGGAGAAAATACAAAGGAAGCCACAGGTGCTGCAGCTTCAGGTAACATTTGCCAAGGTTGCACTAGCCAAGTTAGAAGCAGGAAACGCACATCTGCTAAGAAGCTCCAAGGGAACAGACACCCATAATCAGTGCATTTAAGAAGAGAAAGCATAGAAAATTAGAAGAGAAAAAGACTAGGAGTAGTCTGAGTCTAAGCACACGGAACATACTGGGACCAATCCCAGTAGAAGCTGAGCCCATGTAACCCCCAAAGCTAGAGGGACTGATGATGCTCAGCAGCACACAGGAACCAGGCCTGAAGTCTCTGAAAAGAAATCATGAAATCCAGAGATCACCTCTATCAGATGAAGAAGCTGAATACCCTGGGAATCCCACCATGTAAAATTGGAAAAACCTACAGCAATTAAAATCGTTTTTAAAAGTCAAATTCCAATTGCGAAAGGGCAATGACAGACAATCTGGAACCAGTCTGGGAGTCTGAATTAGGACAAGTCATGCATATTTTATTTCCTCCTTCAAATGCAAATGCATGTCTAATGTATTTAAAGTTTCATCTATTGCCAGGCTGGTTTGCCAGCAGATGTAGAAAGGGAAAGGGATGACAAGGAAACTACAGCTGAGATCATAAGTATAGCAGCATGATAGATATAGCAATGATCCACACATCCCAAATGGTATGGAAAGGAGTGTTGGGAAGGAGAAATAGTCAAGGAGAATGGGAGGAAGAAAGGATGCCCTTCATTATTACTGGGATGAAATGAGATAGGTGCAAGTGCCAGTCATGTTTCTGTCTTGCTGCATTTAGCTTCAACTACTTTGATGTTCCTCCCAGTGCAGGGTAGATTCTGGTCACTTGAGTATGTTGAGCATCCTTAAGTTTCCTCCAATACACAGAATGTATTTCCAGGCATCAAGAATATTCAAAAAAATAGCCACCTCTTTCCCCCAGTCATGCCCCATTCTTAGATGAGGCATTCAGGAAGTGAGGCAGCTTAGGAAACTCAGCAGTTGTGATCCATGGAAAGCATGTGGGGAAGGGAAAAGGAGGCCCACAAATATTTCTGTTTTACATCACCAGATAGCCAAAAGCCATGAGATATTATGTCAGAACAACCTGTCTACCTATTCCTGCCTTGACAAGGCACTGTGCAACATGCAGAAAGAGTAGGTTGGCATGACCCAACCAATAGATGCAGGAGCGATGCTGAATCACATAGCTTTGTAAGAGCAGTTTGTTTTGGGCCAGGTCTCAGAAGAACATCCTGACTGACAGATGAGACAACCCCAGGCATCACAGAGAAATCAGAAGGCAAGTTTCAGGTTGGAACAGTTTGAGCCCCACATTCATTCCATCTCCTACAATACTGAAGCTTTCTCATCCCCAAGAGGTATGCAAAGTGGACCAGATCACTGAATGCAAATGAGTATTTCTGGTAAGACTGCTCCTTTGGCCTAGTCTTGTTCGCAATGACTAGAAACAGCTACTCACAGAACAGTAGGCACAAGAGACCAAAGGACCAATTAGGTCATTAATCCATCAAATTGCTGGAAGAAAATTAGTCCTTAGAGCTATTTCTTACTGCCTCATCCAGCTTGCTTTTTAAACAACCCCAGCAATGGCGAGTCTATCACTTCCCTTGGGGAGATTACCCACAGCTCATTAAAGATCTCTCTCCAGGGCAATTTCAATTCTTTCCAGCCTACAGCTTTGCCTTTTTCTAGTTTTATGTTATTGCTCTCAGCATCCTTTTGTGGCCTGCTTTGTAGGCCATTCCCCAGCACGCACTCTATGTGTGTGCACACATCCTTCCTTCCTTGTCCCCTGGCCGTGTTAACTACATTCAGCATTTTCATTCTTTCCAAACACATCTCCTTCTAGACCATTAGATTTGTGGGGAAGGAGGGTGAAAAACATGCACAGGCTGGTGCATCGATCTGCCAAAAGAAATGGAACAAAGTGACTATGACACAGACGACTACGGAGTGATATCAATTGTTCCATATTTTCCCTCTGATGAAGGGGAGGAATGGGAGATTGGGTGGCTGTTCGGTCCTTTTGTCTGTCAGAGCTGTCCTCTGACTGCACCTTTACAAGCTCACCATCTTGCTAGCGGAAGGATCAGATTAACTTCAGGTTCAGAGAGAAAAGGCAAGCATGAGCACAGAAAAAAAACACATTTCCTGTAGATATCATAACCGCGTTCACCCTCAGTACAGGTTTGGATTTCCAAGCACTGCTCCTGCCTCTGGATCAAATCTTGAGTACTCCCATGAGTGGCAATGGAGAATGGCTGCAGTAATCACTTATGAGACAGCCGACAGCAGCTGGGGCCTGGGCTGCCCTGTGCAAGGTGCCAAAAAGCACAGCCAAAAACAGCAGGCTTCCCACTGGGGGACTGATGGAGACAGAGGGTTGGAAATCAGAGAGGGACTGAAGTTAGGAGAGGGGTCACACACTACAGAGCCCTGAAACCAAATGAACAGCTTTTATGGGATGGTTTCTCTTAAAAGGGATCTACACAGTCACTTCTTATCAGAGCATCCAGAGGAGTAAAGAACTGAATGAACTGAACCCACCACCTTTAATTACAGGAGAAGGAATGCCATGGATGGCACAGCACAACTGCTGGAAACCTGCAAGCAGATATTCCTAAAGGAGCTGGTTCTTCTCAAGGTAGAAACCTTGAGGCCTAAATAGAAAGGCTGCAAAACAGACTACAAATGACTCCAGCCTCACCGAAGCCAGAAGCTTGTGGGGATTTACATCTGATGAGGGTGAGCGAAATGGCACTGCTCATTCCACACAGCCCCACTGACTTCAGAGGGACTAGCATACCTGAGTTAGTGCACATCTGGACAAGGGATGAGCTAGAGAACAAGCTCAGGCTGCTGTGTCTGTCCACTGCAGGCCAGTTTGTTCAACTGGAAAGAAAAAGAAAACAGCCAGAGGCACACTTCATGTGGTTGGAGAGCCAGACACTACTGAGAGAGGCAGGAGTCCAGATGTGGTCCAGTCTCCAGTGGCACATGCAGACTGGGTTTTCTACAGAGGGGAAATAACAGCTAACTTCTTCTCTGCTGCTAGTTGAATGGAGTTTGGGATCATGAGCAACAGAAATCTCCCAGCTACACCATCACTATCAGTTTCTCTGAGGCTGGAAAAGATATCATTAATACATTATTTTTGCACCACACCATCTTAATGTCTCTTGATGTTCAACTGCTTTGAGCTACAACCACATACCTTGAAGAGCTGAGCTTTTTGCATGCATGAGAAAGTCAACTTTAAATTGATTATTGAAATATCCAAGCTGTTAACATAACAGCTGCCAGCTGAAGATACACTCTCTCCACTGCTTCCTCTTTGCTTACAATGTCAGAATTCATTTGTTCTTTCCCACTGCACTCCCTCTTCCCAATTGTGTATTCCCAAGCCCTCGCACACCCCTCTCCCCACCTCCACCAAGCACCGCTTAGAGGATTTCTGGAAATAGATCATTCAAGGGAATGCTTGTTTCAAGCAATATACCAAAGCAAGCAAAAGGAACAACTCAATTACTGTTTACTTGAGGACAAAACCAGAGCATCTTGGATATCTTTGCGTGCAGCAGAATATGAATTTCCTATCTAGTTTTTCACCTCCTCTTTTGGACTCCTATGCAGTATTGAGTAGCATTCAGCTCTCACTCTGTCAGAAGCAATTGCATTTTAGAAGCAAGTTGTCCCAACAAAAGTTTAAGCAGAAAGCACAAGCATCAAGGTGCAGCTAACACTGCTCTGTGCCTACCTAGGGGGATGGAGTTCTTTCCTATGTTATCACCACGTGAAGTTTTGAGCAATGCATGGGCTTACCTGAGCTGCGGGCCTGGGGGCCGATGGAGCAGTCCCCCACACCTCCACTCTGCCATACATGCCCTTTCTCCGGGATGCCTCCAGCTCTCTCCATTCACCACCCAGCCAGGAGGCAGCAGCAGTAACAACTCAGAGCTCTCAACCCAGAACCTTCCTCCACATTGCCAGCCACTTCCCTCCTCTTTTATGTTGCAAATTTGAAGGGTCTTCCCCCCCTCCCCCCCGCCTCGCAGCTGTTTTCCCTCCCTTCTGAGGGCCAGGGAAGCAAGGGCAGACAGCTGTGTTCTTTGTGCAGAAAAGGGCATTGGCTGCTTCCTCACCAGCCAAGGGACAACGTCCAGCCCCCCCCCCCCCCCCACCCAAGGGAGGCAGATATCATCTCCCCCCCGCATGACATTTGCACAGTGCTTTGGAACACAGCTATGTAAATGTAAGGTGATTGGGGGATATTGTTCAATTGCTGTAAACCCTTCTGAAACCAAGAGGGTAATGCCAGTTTACATCATCCAAGTATCTAGTTTTGTGTAATTAACAATTAGAGTTGAGGCCCAGGTACTGTGAACAAAAAGGCCAGGGTTACTCAGGGCCAGCACCTAAGCATGAGGCCACAGCCCTGCTTTAAAGCAAAACTCTCCCAGAAAACAAAATTCAAACCAGTTGAAGGGGTCATCTGTCATCTCATGTGTCATTGCAAAGGCTGGAAAATTAGCCAACCTGGTGAACAGCATGTGTGGTCTTTGCAGATGGGTCAGAGAAAGCCTAAGGCACGGAACGGCAGGTACAGTAGAGGTCATACAGCATTATGGCATGGACACTGAGGCCAGCAGAAGCTGTGAATGCACATAGGTTTGAGGATACAGCTTGGCAAAGTTGCCTCTTCTAGTCTGCATCCACTGAAGCCACAGATATACCAACATTGTAACAGCACCCCCTCCCCCTGCCCATTGAGTCCCAGTCAAAAGACTTGGCAATAGCGATTTACCCAAGTCCCATGTGCGATCCAATCATGATTAGAAACACTGCCAGTCCTCAGTTTCAACTATCGTATCTTCTTGTGCTTTTCCCTGACAGATCAAAGAGCTTCTTTCATGCATTTCCTCTTATGCAACACGATCCACTGGCCTAAGAGATTTTCCTTTATTAATACTGCAACAATACCCTGAAAGTCACAGGTAACAAGTCCTGGCACTCTGCAGGGCAATGTGTGTGAAATACTCCAGTACTTTTGTCCATGGCTTTCCACACAGCTCCCCGTTTAATGAGTCCATCACCAGGTTTAATGACCTGCCAGAGCTTTAAAAACACTCTGCCTTCCTCATCAATGATTCACACGCAGTCTTAAAACTGTGCACAGATTAAAGAGGCTGCTGCTCCCCCATCTTACTTCAGACCAAAGCAGTTTTAAATATTTCATCTTGCCACAGAACTCTTCTGTACACATCCCGAAGGCGCTCCGAGCAGCTCTCACTGGGAGCTTGGCTTTACCTGGCAGACGGCCTGCTGGCACCACAAGAAAGCTGTCACTGCCAGGCCTGCCCACATCCTTTATTTACTTGCTTTAATGAGTTCTGTATGACCCCAGCTGTCAAGAGTGGGGACAGGGGTTTCTGAGGTGGTTGTAGCCTTCTATTTAAGGAAAAGCAGAAGGGAAGCCCTTATTTCAGGAAAAGAACAAAGCAGTACCTGATCTGCAATTACTACAGTCAGTGGGAGACTTCCTTGGACTTAAAGGGGCTGCGGGTCATGGAAACATGGCAAGGGAAGAGCCATGACCCTGTTTTTCTCTTGGCTTCAGTGGGATTTAATTGGGACCAGCAAATACAGAAACTTAGGCACTTCCCAGATGAGCATGTCAAAGACAACCAGTCTGTGCTGGGATGTGCAAAACACCTTATGGCTGTTACTGCAAAACAATGCTAACGTGAGAGAACTCTGTCCAGACAGCCACGGAAACTTCCTTCCTTCCTTGAGTAAAGCAAGATCATAAACCAAGAAATCATTAAAAAAACAACAAATAATTCAATATGTTGATCAGGAAACTTAGCAGTTAGAAAATAGTTAAGCACATCAAACACCATCTCACCTGTTTTTACCATGTTCTTACTCCTCCTTTCACCAGCAATGAACAACAGCTCACCTGCTGACAGTCACAGGCAATGTATCCCACACCATTTAGCCTGTCAATAGGTGACTAATTTACTGAGAAACCGATTTTCCAGCAATTTGACTATCTCCACAAACAGAAAAATAATAATCTCTAGATAAATAATTTGCAATTTTTGTCCCTGCTGATTGGCAAATCATTTATGCTTTTTTGTTTGTTTATTTTTAGTTATTCAGCCAGGTCTGGTCGAATTCAACAGAAAGGACAAACCCAGGGAAACAGACACATGCTGAGAGGTAAATGCACACACACACACAGACACACAGTTCCCTTTGTAGCAGCTTCAGCTTTTCTGGAATTCGTATCACTCTGGATTTCTGCCCTCTTTTTGCTGTGTTTCTCACCTAAAGGCCTTGGAAAAGGTAGGGAGCAGGTTGCAGCTACCTAAACACCTGTGGTTAGGTCTTGTCTTTCCTTTACAGAGGAATCATTTTGATTTCACAGCCTATAGGAAGTGGCAACCAGCCAGCATTTCCCCAGCCTTTTACAAAGAGAATTTAGTGGGAGTGAAGGGTGCCTGCTGAAAGCATCAGGAATCAGTTCTTGTCCTCACAACAAGGGTGCAGAACAAGCTTAGTCTGTGTTGCCCGTACACCCTCACCCAAGGCAACTACTTCCACTTCCAAGCCCATTCAACCACAGAAGTGTTTGGAAAGGGGGATGTTCATCACAAGGACTTAAGCTGGGGCTACATAAGGTGTGGAACAGCATTAAACCATGGTGACTTTTGCTCCTGAATGCATGGGAGCCAGCAGGATAGGGCAACAAGATCTGTCTGCAGAGCCTAACCAAACAGTTCACTATTCTCTGTTCTCAGCTAAACTGTGATAAGAGCAGTCAAAAACTTCTGGGTTTTCATACAGCTTTCCCATGCAGCTTCTCAGCAAGCTGGTTGGTACAATACCAGGCACCTTGGGATCCCAAGCTCCTGGCTCTGCAGTTCCCCTGTTCATCACCTAGTAAAGACCAAGACCATTGGGAAATTAATCTCCTAAGCTCCTAGCCACTTCTGTGGTTCTCCACACCCTGGATCTGCATTCTTAGGATTTCCAGTCACATCTCAGCCCTACCCAAATATTGACAAGTGGCTTAAAACCTGAGAGCCCTAATTCCTCAGTTTCTGTCTCAGTCAATCTCCCCTGGCTTCTGGATCCCTAGCAGTCCAGCCTCTGCCAGCTGGGGTATCCATGGCTAAGAGCCACCACCAGTCTCCACGTGCCTATGGTCACCCATGGCATAAGAGAGGTTCTTCAGGCAGGCCATCATGGGAATTCCAGGGAATTCCTGAGCTTTGGATTTTTATTCAAGCCAACTCAAATGTCTAGGGCCTCCATGGCACAGAACAGCCTGTACCTGCTTTCTGTACAGCAGCTGCCCATGTTCGGAACCATGGGTGAGGGACCAGACAATCTCCCTACACCTCCAGAGACAATACAGCTGGCAGCACTTGGCCATGCCTCCTTTGTCCACATTTATTTTCACTCCTCACAGTGGGAAATGAGGCCAAAAATCCCTAGCAGGTGAATGGGATCACATCAGTCCAAAGCAGATGTGGCCAAATCATGCAAGTTTTTGTTTGTTGGTTAACTCAGAAAATGAAGCCTTGGCCTTTGTGTTTCAGCCTTTCCTAGATGAGAAGAGGTGAGCAACGAGATCTGTTGGCCTGCAAAGGGCAATCCAGCCGGAGAGAGAAGATGGAGATTCTTTTACTTAGTGCAAAACCAAACAGAAGTGAAGAATAAAGCACTGCAGAAAATGAGCAGGTAAGTACCTCCATTTTCTCTTCAGTTAACACCCTTTCAGCGTGGTTGATCTCTGCAATCTGATTTTGTGTTGTATTGCAAATCCATATCCCCTCCCAAGCTTGCATACCTCTTGCTGAGTGTTACTTTCACTTCATTTGTTCACACAGTCTTTACACACCTGTCATCATGACATCCAAGCAAGCTTAAACAAAAACAATCTCTCCATAAAGGACATCTTTGTACTTAAATAGCTGTTGCTCCCAGATGTCCCATTCCATGAAATCCATCACAAAACCACTTTGCCTTCCTCAGTGGAGGGACAATACTCAGAGAAGAAAGCTTTGCAGTGCATCGCAGAGTCAGCTTACTGGGGCTCATCATCCCTCTCTGCTTCACTCTAATCTTTTTTTGGATGGTGAGAGTGCCATAGCACAAGTCCTTGGCCAGAGCCACTATGGCAGCCCCAGGAGGATTCATTGTTCATCCTTGCTGTACAACAAAGCCGTCGCACTAGGATGTGGCAAGAGAGCGATGTTTTAGGTAAAGGGCTATGTGATAAACAACCAGACCTTGAGGTGGATGCAAGAACCAGATGATGAGGCAGTAAAGCATCCATTGCAATAATGTCAATTCACTCCCTCTTTTTGTTTCATAGCCCTTCCTGCCAAGTGACTTGGCATTCAAGAAAAATGAACTGAACAATGCAATTCAGCAGCTGTACAAGTCTGCTCCAGCTCCCCTTCCCTTACGCTGAGGACCCCTAAGCCAGAGGCTAAAAGTAACAACTTGCACAGAGAATTTATGGCACCCAGGAACACTTTAGACATCTGTATTCATGAGAAATTGGATATTTTGACCTGGGGAAACTCTGTGACTGCAAGCTGCCTGGGAGGTGAGCCCAGAAGAAACAATACCAGAATATAGTGCACACCAGGAGAAAATATAGGACTCCAAGCTTAAAGATCCCATATCAGTTAGCCCTACCATTCATACTTTGCAGGTGTGGCAGTACACGCACATGCACATGTATGCATGTATTGCATCCTAGGTTCTCCTTTGAAATTTCAGCCTGCAGTCGATAGGCAGTCTGCTTTCTAAAACAGAGCAGGATGAAAGGAGAACAATTGTGTCAGTGTCTGGGTTCATGCACTTCACAGTCACCTGACAGGAAACATAATTTTTAATTCCTAAACAAATAGTGAAGTTTTAGAGATTTTAGGGATCAAATTTTAAGAATTAAAAATTAAGAAAAGACCCAGAAAACACTACGCCTGCTCATTACTCTCTTAACTCTAGCCATCTTATTATGACCTGTCCAGAGTGAACAGCCACATTTCTATACAACCACTGATCAAAAGTCCTTGCATTTTAACTACAGTAGAAAAGGCTTTTGTTAAACTAAAGGAAATCCAAATGATGCAAGTGGTGAAGCCACTCCCAAACTTCCTTACAGCTAGCTGGCTCAGGTACAGTTCAGCCGGACAGCCATCACCATACCCCCCTCCAAGGATTCTCATTGGGGTAAGGGTGCTAAGGCCTCAGTACCACACTAAACTATTAGTGGTATGAGGGCCCCCTAAAGTAAAGAGGTGTTAAGTACCACTGTACCATTAACAGCCTTAAAAACTATGTCAATTTGATTCATATGAAAATCATACTTGACAAATCCTGAGGAACAAAGGATCATCTCCTTCCCTAGCAGAGCAAGGGTGACCTTAAAGAAATTATACCAGGGATGAATTTCTCCCAAGTTACATAAAATCACTGCAGTAGCCTCGAAGATGTGAAACACCGGTACAAGAGTGCAATGCTATCTTCTAGTTAATTACACTGGGGAGTTAAAGTTAGTGGAACCAAACCCAAGCTGGTGTGAATCATCATAGCTCCACTGGAGAGAACAGTCACATTATTTACACCAGATGAAAATCTGTTTCAGTAAGTCGAACAGAACTAGAAAGCACTATAAACAAAATCAAACTTATAAAACAGTAAATGCCAATTTTCTATCCTTAAAGTAAATCTCTTTCCCACATTGGATTTTGAATCTCCAGGCCATGCCAGGTGAGGAGAAGCAAGTCCCCAAATTGGTGACATACACAAAAAGGATATAACCTCATAAGGAATATAAAATATAACCCACTTGCCCCAGGAAACACAGTTCAGAGGGATGGGCTCAGCTCCCCACTCACCTAAGCCCACCAGGCCATGCCAGGTGAGGAGAAGCAAGTCCCCAAATTGGTGACATACACAAAAAGGATATAACCTCATAAGGAATATAAAATATAACCCACTTGCCCCAGGAAACACAGTTCAGAGGGATGGGCTCAGCTCCCCGCTCACCTAAGCCCATCATTTAGCTCCTTTCTCCAGATACCAAGCCAGCACCGAGGGCTGCAGCACCCATTTGGGATTTTGGAGGCCTGAGCTCTATTCCTGTTTCCACCACAGCCACTTCTGAGCAAGGCTCTTAAGCTGTGTATTCACCAGTCAGCCTTCAGCTCTTCCTTGTGCCCAGGCTGATGACTACCTATGGCACAACCATCCTCACCTGACCCCCAGGGACTATGCTGGGTGACTGCTGCTAGCCACCCCTCTCACTGTCCTGCCCTGCCTCTCCTCATGGCATTGCTGACCCCTGCCACCCCCCTGGTCCCGATACCTCCAGCATGGGGAACCAGAGCCGAGAGCAGTCCTACAACTCCTCATTCCTGATGCCTGGCTATGCCATGTCCTGCTTCCTCCCCACAGCCCAGGAAGAGAAGATGGTCCCTCTGAGAGCTCTGCTTTGTAAGCAAGCAGCACAATACAGGTGGATTGATGTGCTGCAAGGTGTTACATGGATGGGGCAACATCAGCAGGCAGAGATACACTCTTGTATTAAATAAATGCTATTTTGGGGAGGGAGAACAGACAAGTTTTTGAGCACACAAGCCCTTTTCACATCACTCCTCCTGCAAAAGCCCTAGACTGTAACAGCCACTAGGGCACTGCTACTACAACACAGTTGATGGAAAATTGCAAAATGAGGACCAGCACTTTGTTATGGTACCCCATAACATCAACAGTTCACTTTGACCTGAAGTGGTGACCAGCAACATTCAGCATTATTCCCAGAGCCCAGGTGATGCACAGCTCCTCCCCAGCCTCTGCTCCCCACAACAGGCATAGGCTTTGCCCACTGTAGTGTTAAATCAGCACTCCTCTACTTCTCTCGTGCTGTCACAGGACTCCACTGCTCAGGTTTCCCTGACACATGAGTTTGATTCACAGTGCTGGGCTCTTCAGCTGTAGCTGTTGAGCTGATTTGCATATTAATCCAATCACCCTTTGCAATTAAGATGAGAAGGGGAATAAAAGAGGAAGAAAAGATGAAGCCCTTTGCAGATGTTGCCCTCACATATGGTCTCCCATATGGTTGCATATCACCACTGCTCCACTTTATAGGATCTCTCTCTTCAGAGAGTGACTCCAGGCCCCTCCATACTGCAATGAAGATATTAGAAAACAGGTAACACTGCAGGCCACTTTGTCATGTCTGAGAGGTGCTGAACAGCCACTGCTAAATTACAGCTATCAATCTCCCAGGCTGTACATGGATACATTAATTATTTCTTTCGTTCCCCACAGAGACAGATGTTTCCTGTTTCCTTGACATAAGCTGTGTGGATCACTTGCCCATCTGGCTTCTCTACATTGTTATAATGGTTTCTTTCCCTCAGACGTCATCTTTCAATTTCTAACAGTCTCCACAGGGAGGCAATAATACTACCCAGCATTTCTAAAGAGAGGTCTCTAATCCTCCAGAATTTGTTAATTCACCCTGAATTGCCTTGTTATGTTGGGATATATTGTTAGCCCAGATTTACAGGGTGTGTGCAAGGCTAGGACTCTGGTAGCAGTGACATTACTTGCTAAACATCACAGTAATGACTAGTGACAAAATAGACACAAAGATGTTGAAGTCAGATTTTTTTTGTTCCCACCTCCTGTCAAAGACTCCTCATTTGATTGATTGATTTCAGCTCCTCACCAGCTGAAATCAATGAGTCCCATATTTTATGATAAGAGCTGATCCAACACTAGCAAGGCTTCTTTCAGGGAGGTGAGAGGAGGGGATAGATTGTAGTAAAGAAAATTCATGCAATAATGTTGTAAGCTGTTTTTTGGAGACATTAAGATAGTTTACTGTTAATTTTTAATGCAACATGCAAAAAATAAATTCTCCTGTGTGCTCAACTTTCTGCTGCCCAGCAGATGTAAACTCAAGCTTTCCACCATGTGATAGGGTCATTCAAACTTAACACAGAGCATGTATTCTCACAGTGTCATGCATTGAACATGCATCCAACATGTCACAGACTGTGGGCAACACATCTACAACTGCATGCAACCATGTTACACCAGGAATTTCAGGCATTCAGGCAGTAACAGCTGCTGTTTCCTTACAATCATTCAGGATTGCCATGTGATGCCAGAGCATCACGTGGCAAAGGCATGAGCCACAAACATATCAGCAGAGCCACCAGGAACAGCTTGCCAGACTTCATGAGATCTGACAGATCTGCTGCAGACACAGAAAGCTCCAGGGTTTCTGTAGGTGAAGAAAGTCCCTCAGCATGAATTTTGTCAAGCAAAACTATCTGTTAGTCAGAGGGCTCCAGATAAAGAAAGCGGATGGTTCAGGAGATTTCTACCTCAAGTCAATGTCTGGTGGCCCATAATCGTGGAGGGATGATAGCCATGGATGTAACATCACAGCTGTTCTCTCCCAAGCATCAGTTTCTCCAGGCAAAAAAGGAATGGGCAGTTTGAAATAGCAGTTCCTTTTTTGACTCACTTCCATGTCGTTATACCAACAAGATCCTGTCTCTCCAGCACATATTTCTCTTGTGATTAAAGCTGTGAGCCTTCAACCTTGTGCCTTATCAACGCTACCCAACACACACTATAACCACCCAGAAGCTCGCTGCCTTTCATCCCTTATTGCTTAATAAACTTGCCAGCAGATGTATTGCAACAGAATAATGGAACTAGGCAATTGCCTTCAGCTCAGTAAATCTGGGAGCAGAGCCTGTTAAAAATAAATAAAATTAAATTAAAAACCACCTAATTGCAGAAGTGTGGAGCATTATGAAGAGATGCTGTCAGTTCAGCCAGAGTTCACAAACCACTTGCTTTTGCTATTTCAGATACTGAACAGAGCAGCAATGAGAGCGCGGATGAGGGTAGGGAGATACATAAAACTAGAAGAGAAACAAGGTGAGCCAACAGGGCAGACCCACACACAGTCTGCACCTCTGGGAGCAGCTGCAGGAGTTGAAAACAGCATGCCCTTTGGCACAAGGTGCTCAGAAAGGGAAGAGAAGGTGCTCAGAAACAGGTGCTTTGGCAGAGCAATGTGGAGAAGGCAGCCCAGCACCTGGCTCTGTCAGTGGCAAGCCAGCTCCTGAAGTTTCAGATTCAGTGCAACTGCAATCAGCTGACATTAATAACCTACAGTTTATGTTGTGTTAGTGCTGTAATTGTCTGGGTATTCTCTAGCATGGAGCACAAGGCAGGTCCTCCTCCAAAGCAATGGGCTTTACATAACAATACAACACGTTGTACATAACAATAAGGCACTGGTATGAGCTGTGCTTTTAGGAATGTCCAGCTCTGCTCTGGCAAGCAGCCATATAAAGGCTATTTAGATCCAGATCCTTCACCAAGTTTCCTAAGGTGGGAGAATATGGCCTTCAGATCACAGGTGGGATGAACAGTTCTCCAGGGGGGCCTTTCTACTGTCTATGCATGGAGCCTGGAGCAGCCACGTTTCCACCTGTACGCACCTTGCTTGGCTCTTAGAAATGGGATGGCAGAACATCTAGTCTGCAAGATCACACACAGACATCCAGCAGGCCCCACAACATTGCCCATCACCTGCTGGTCAGCCTGAGACTGTTGGCATGCAAGACTAAAATATATTCACAGAAATATATTGAGCCCCCAGAACAAGGCAGGAAAGAGCAAGAGCTGTGCTCACTCTCATTGCCAATCCTCTCCCACAGCAAAGGAGCTCATCAGGGAAAAATGCCCAAAACCTACCAGGATTACCTACAATTGCACTGAACCCCTCCTGCCTGCATAGCTCCCTGGCCCACTGTTTTATCAGCATACATCCATCCCTTCACCATTCCCCAGGCAGCAACATCACACTGCAAGGCCCACTCATTGCTTCACTTCCCCAGCCCACCACAGGGTACTAGGATGGAAAGCAATAACTCTAATCTTGTGGAAGGGCCTTCCTGACCAGGCATCTTGCCAAGTCCACAAGGAAATATGAATACAGAGATTCCCCCTCCCCCCTTTTTTTTTTCATGCAATGACAGGAGCAGCTCTAGAGGATTGATCCATCCCAATAAAAATGAGTGGTGTCCAGGATCCAGGGCCATCACAAGGATCGGGTGGTTTCCCCTACTAAGGGGGGGAAACTACCCCCAAGGTAGTTTCTCCAGTGCCAGCTTCCAAACCAGCTGTGATTGAAGCTACAGCTGTGTCTGGCTCCCAGGCCCTACTCTGGGAGAAATTTTTCCTGCAGATGCATGCTCTGGTGGGCCGTTTCCAACAAGCTGTGCAATAGATATCCCAGATAGATAGGAAATAAGAAAAGGGAGTTCCATCACCCCAGTGGAGTTCACAGGAAGCACTACAATTTATAGCATATAAATGCTGTATATATGCTTCAGCATTTTGGAGACGGAATTATCACCTCAAAGGGTGGGTGGGAGCGGGGAATAACAGCTTTTAACAACTGTAGCATAGACAGCTGCTTTTCTTGCCTTATCTAATGCTGTCTGGGGAGGTAAAATAGTTCTACCAGCAGTAGAATGCTTCTGCTAACATACACTGCTGCTCCATGTGGGGGATCTGCTGAATAATTAGGTTAAAGGCGGCACAATCATGTAAACAACCTTGTAGAGGCTTTCTGGGAGAAATTGCAGACAAAATCATTAATAACTCCATGTGCATTCGTTCCCCAGAGAGCAGAAATGTTGTTGTCATGCAGTGCTGCTTCACATCCACACAGCATGTTTCAGCCACACATCAGCTAATGTAACAGTTTTCTGCTGCCAGAAAAGTCAGTCTTAGTCCCCGCACTTCTCCTCCTCCTTTTCCCCAACCTGATTATCAGTCACATGGTCCCACTCCCTCCCTTGCTGTTGTGTCAGACCCTTCGTAGAGCCAATTCAGCTCACTAATCTGGCAGAATCTGGCTGGGGCAGGGGATCTTAGTCCATATTATAGGGCTATCACACACAGAGATACCATATCTGGTCTGGAAGCCTCTGAGAGGCAGATGACCAGAAGCACATCACATAGGTGAGGAGAGTACATCACTGTTTCTTTGCCCAGTTCTTTTACAGGTATTTACTGCTGGTCATTGCTGGTGACAGGATACTGTCAGCATAGATCTCTGCTCTGATCCACCGTGGTTGTCCTTATCTCCTCAAGTCCAGACACTGCAGCCCCAGCTCAACAGTGGCTAAAAGTCTCTTTCTCAAGTCCTCCTTGCTTTTCTCCTGCTTTGAGCTCTTGCAGCAAAGAAAGCTTTGCTTTTTCCTTTACAAATGTCAGACCAAAAGTCTTCCACGTTGATGGTTTGTCTGAACAGCAACAGAAGAGAATTGCCATGGTTACAGCCTCATTCAAGGACTTGGGGAGAATAGTGGGATTAATGGAGCCAAAACTCAAAGCTCACTTGTATATCACACAGCCACAACTGCAGATGAGTAAACATCAGAAGAAAAAGAAATTGCTTCTCTCACCACACAAAAATGGCAGAAAAGGACAAATAGAAAACCCAGCATCACATCAGAGCTTTGAGGAAGATGAGCACAATTACACTCATTAAAAGGCTCAGGGAAATATTTGCCCATCATCAGAGGGAACAGATAGTTGCCATCCAGTGAACTTTCTCCTCGAGGGCGAAGTCTAATTATTGTTTTACAAGTGCAAATTCCCTCAAGCCAGTTCCGTTTGCTCCTTATTTTGCTCTAGCCAGACAGTCAGCAGCTTGTGAAGGCACCACATGCCTCCTGGCATCTTTGCCTGCAGCAGTGCTGAAGGAGACTGCAAAGGGAGTTCAAGGCAGAGCCCAGCCCAGAGATGCAGCTGACCACTTCCACCAGCTCCCAGCCCCTAAGTCTGGCACGGCACAATCCTGCATGTGCTCAGCAATCCCATCAGCTAGAGAAGACAACAGGGTCCATCCTGCAGTAGCTGAGACAGGCAACCACTTCCTAGCTGCCAGTTGGGGTAGCACTTCCCTCTTTGATGGCAGCCAGCCACTTTGTCCTTCTCTGCAAGGTTACTGCCATCAGCCCAGGTTGGTATACCTGTGGGAAAGATACCATCTGTTGCCCCCAGGGCTGGAGTCCATAGATGTGCTCCACAACACAGTGCAATGAACAGGTAGCACATGGTCCACAGCCACAGGGCACCCTTATTTTTGGTGACAACAGCTCCCACTGTGATGCACCTGGTCTGCAAAGCAGCCAACTACACACCTGTGCTCCAGCAATACAGCACTGCCAAATTGCCTTGGCACCGAACATCCCAGCAGCAAAGCTTTTCCTGGAAAGGTGGCACCATCATTGGAAGGCTGCCCATGTTCTTGTGGGCAATATAAAATGCTACTGCAGCAACACCGCAGTTCAGGGCCTCAAGAGATGTTCCCTGCCAGGCATGTGCATGCTGTCCCCGTAGTGGGGTGAATCAACAGATGTGGAAAAGGCAGTGACTGGTGTTGCCCTGAGGGGCTGTGAGCTGCTGGGTTCAGGAAGCGTGCCACAGGCTCAGTTATATTTGTGTAGGGACAAAAATCTCCTTCACCACCAGGACACAAACTGTTTGATTTCATCTGTCACAGCATCTGGGAATCCAGTGCGATTACTTCTGGAGGTTGCTGTCCGTGTGGCTCCTTTTTCAGACTTCTTCCAGCACAAGATGATCAAAACCAGCCTTATCCCATGGGTAAGTCAGACCCTTCGCTGGTGCAAACTGCCTGACCTCTGTTGTGCTGCAGGACATCCCTTGCTTGTGTGATCAGCACAGCCCCTTTGAAACCTGCCCTCAGCACTTGGCCCCCACAACAGCAAAGGCAGTAGCAGTATAACAGCTTACAAGCTCAGAGAAAGCACTTGTGCTGGTATAAACCTCCCTGCTTCCCAGGAAATCAATGTATTTATAGTCCCAATTTATACTGCTATGAGCACTATCTCACTAAAAACGTATTTGTGTTATCATCATTGCACTGCACAGTTAATTGCTATCCAAATATTTGTTTGCTACCCACATTCATCACGAGGCTGCTGCTGCCTTGGGGTGCACTTGCTCAAAATCTGATGAATATTTTCCCAAGACTGGGAAATCTCAAAGGGGATGTGCCTATTTTGCACACTCAGAGAAACTCTGTACCTGTATCCAAAATTCCCCTACTGCTGAAGTCCCTTACGAAATCCAGAGAAAGAGGAACCATTCACTTGAGGAGAAATTATGTTGGGGAAAGAAGAAATCCAGTGACTTCCCAGGCTATTAATTTTGAACCAAGAAAGGAGGCTGCATTCACCTTTCCTCTTGTCAAACCATTGTGATTAGTTTAGATTTATCACCAGTCTTTCCTGCTCCCCTCTCCCTCTCTTCTCTCCTTTTTAATTAGGCCATGGAGGCCTTGTTTTCAAAAATTGTGTGGATCCCAATAGAAGCTTTTAAGTCTCAGACATCAAATGGCAGGCAGTTTACTATAGTTAATTATGGTAATTTTTGCTTAGTAGTAGCTTCCCTCTGAAGAATCAAAACTATTTAGAAAAAACCTATAGCCTCAGGCAGGAATTTCTAAGAACATATTTTTTTTGCCACTTGTTATTTTACAAAGTTAAGTAGCAGTGGAAAATTAAAACCCAGAAGGGAAAAAGAACTGACAAAAAGAATAAGTTGTTGGGGGCTGTACAACACCACGCAGTACGTCGTTGGACCACGTTTTGCAGGCATCGGGCACATGCTGCTGAGCTAACTTCATGGGGGCCTGGGTCTCATACAGTGGCCCCGTTCTCTAGCACCACCGTGCTCTGCTATGGAGGTTGGTCTGATCTGCATCCAAGGATGGACAGACCCCTAGCTGACCTGGGGCAGAGAAACACAAAGGTATCCTGCAAGCCCTGATGCTCTGAGCACAGGGAAGGTGGGTCATCGCATGCAGAGCACAGGTATCCTGCTGTCCCAAGCAGCTGGCTTGCCATCCCCAGTCTCATGGGGATGCAGGTCCCTCTGCATGCAAAGCATTACATGGCCCACTGCATTCCCCCCCACCTCATTGCTCACAGTCCAGGCATCCCCACGCAGGGCTGGAGACCTGCAAACCAGTAATTAAGCCTGTGGGTGAGACCATGATGCATATTAAAAATGACAAGTCTTGTGACAAGACTGCAAGCAAACTGTTACCCTTGCTTTTTGCCCCCATTTTTCCTGCTGTAAGTCAAGCACATTAATCTCTACCTACCTCCCAGGCTTGCCTTCTGGGTTCCCACAGAAAAATTTCCCCTCATTTGGAGAGAAGTTCACCATCTGGAAAGGAGAGGAATACAGTTTGCCTTTGATTTCTGTGGCTACAGAGTCTGCCCAGATAATCTGGGGCTTTAATACATGGATTCTTTCTTTAATGAAAGGTCTGAGAAGTTGGCGCTTTTATCAATTACTGAAATATTTAATCTTCAGGTCTGCTTTGCTACTACAGAGTTTGTTTCATCTTCAGGATCCTCTTTTAGGCAATTTAGTGATTCATCTGGGAATCTAGAAACCATTTGGAGCAGTTTAACTTAAACTTTCAAATATTTATTACAAGGTGGGTTCAGAGGTAGGCAGAAGAATTTAAAATACGAGTTCAAAGCCTCCTGCATTCCCCATATCAGAATGGGAGGAAGAGGGGAAAGAAAATCTGTATTCCTAATTTAATCAAAGGCAAGCATCTGAGCAGCCACTACAGTCCTTTCCAGAAGTTCACATTCTCTAGATACTGTAGCCATTTGTTTGCCAAGTGGTTTGAACAGCTCAATCATTGTTTAGCATGAAAGAAAATAATTGCTTTTCAAAGTCACACTAACTGGAACATTACATAGCACTGAGAAAATCACCTAGATTTTCAAGAACACCCTTTTAAATACAGTTTGCTTTTTTTTTTTTTTCCAGTGAAATAGATCTGGGTCTCTGCCTGGCCTTCAGACAATGAAATTCTGGTCAGCTCTCAGCAAGGTTCTTTACATGCAGCTGTAACATGGCTTAAGGTCAGATATAGCTGGCACTTTCGGTCAAACTGATCCTGCACAAGATAAATTAGATGACCCTCAAAGCCCTTTCGAGCCCTATTTTGTACAGTTGCAGGGTAAACACTGTGCTTGTCTCTTCTGTAACCACCCTTCCTTAAATGCTTTGGTAACTCTAGAGAGCTGCTAAACAGCAGACAAGAATCTGGTATTTGGGACTCACAGATCCATCAGTGCCCTTCAGCACACACATGGCTTCAGACCCTCAAGTCGCATCAAGCCACATGCACCACCTTGAGCACGCACATCATTCATTAGAGGCTATGGTATGGCAGACAGGTGCCGTACTTTCTGGATTTGAGACACTAAAGAGAAACAGAGCAGCCAAAAAGAAGCCTGCTGGCAAGGACAAAGCCAGAGATCCCCATTTCCCAGGCCATGCATCTCTGAGACCTTTTTTTCTTTCAGCACTTGTGGGCTGTGCCATTTCCCTTCTGTATCAATTAAAGACACCAGCCAGCCCTCCTCAGAAAACATACGGGCAATTTCTGCAACAATGTCAGTGGCAGGACCAGCTGAGGCAGAGAGAAAACAACCATTTTCCCCTGCTGAACTGCAAAACCCATCTCACTGCCAGGAGCAATGTCTGAGGATCACACATCTGTGATCTCTTATGCCTCAGAGCCAGCTTTGCTTTCCCAACACAGAGTTTGTCTCCTGTCAGACACCTTTACTGCAGATTTTGGAGCCTTAATCTCCCCCTGCCACAATTCACAGGGAAGCATGCTGATCAAAACTGCATGGAAAGATCAATCTTCACTCTGTGTTTAATACAAGCTCCCACTTCTGGAGAGCTGGGTTAGGTGTAGCCAGGTGTGAGATGTTTATCGTAAAGCCATATTACATATCGCACCCTAATCCCTCCCCTACCAGGGTTACCACTATGGCTTTTCCTGCTACGATGCTCTAGGACCTGTCCCCAGTCAAGCACATGAGCAGCAGAAGAATCTGTCCATGGACACCAAAGCCAGGGAGACTTCGCCTGTATCTCAGTGCTAAGTGACTGGGTTTCAGCCTGCACTAAATAGGAACTGACCCTTCTCACTGGTACCTTCCCTGGCCCCATCACCAGCAGTCTCAGCACTGAGGCGAGCTAAATCACCCAGCAAGATCCAGATGCCTCAAGGAACACACAGGTCTGTTTCTACCAGGCTGGCAAAGCCCAAGGACTAGGGAGACATGTTGCTGGGGAATAATCCACCATCTTCAAACCCAGGCCCAGGGTCCCTTCATCCCTGGGTGTGTGGGGGGGAGGTGACAAGGGATGGGCTACCCCAAACTATGAACTCCGTGACCAAGGGCACATCTCAGAAGGAGACTTGCTGAGACAAAAGCCATGGCCCCTATACCTCTATTGGGAGCCACCACTCAAAGACAGGAACCCTTCCAGCTGCCCCCATGTTTCAAATCATCAGGGATTATTTTAGCACTCTCATGAGCCTTGAGAACAGTTTGTGGGTTTGCACTCATCACCTCTAGCCCATAACAATTCATAACAATGTCCTTGGCCACCCATTTTTTTGCACTCACTGCGGTAAGGTTAGTCCAATGATGGTAAGTGGTGAGAAAATTTCAGAGCCTAGAAGTCCCCTTTGGAGAAGCCTACGGGCCTCAGCTATCCAGATACTCTCTACCTGCCAGGATTTGCAGAAGAGTATTATTCCTGTAGCACCACTTCTCTGTCGCGCTTCAAGCCTTCCACTTCAGGACTGGAAGATTAGAGTGGGTAAAAGTGACTGAATCACGCTAATGCCTACCTCTTAAATAGTGCTTTTTAACCAGATATCAAAGTGCTTTACACAGAATAGCTCCAACAGCATTATAACAAGGTTCGGAATTGTGTTAATAATCAATGATGAAATCTCAAAGCACTATATAGAGATGCTTATGCTATGGGGTCAGCCTGCACACTGGGCAGTTTCAGCTCACTTTCCCAGTTCTCATCTTCCAGATTCAGCAGTCCACATTCAAGAACACCTGGGTCAACATCAGATGGAAACTCTTCCCGAACGGTTGCTCTCTTCACAGTTCACCCCACAGCTGCATACAGCTTTAATAACCAAAACATAAAGGATGACGTGAGTCAGCACTTGCCTTCTGGGTTAGCATCAAAAAGCCCTGCAGTCTTGCTAATCAGGCCTCTCCTCCATGCCGCTCCCAAGCAGGGCAAAAATAGTACATTAAAGATACACAGAACATGACTCTCTTCTCAAGGATTAGCCCAAACTAAAAAGATTTCCTTGTGTCCCTCATAGCTGAGGCAATGCTTAAGGCAAGTCAAGGCAAGATTTCCCTTTCTCCATCCTTTCAGGAAAGCCATTACATTCCTCCTGGCCAAGATCTGCCCCTTGAGACCAAGGAAAAGGCTGAAGATGTAAATATATAGGGAAAGTCACTGTACTGGTGGAAAATTAGTGGGCTGGCTGGGTACATTTTCTCCTTCCTACACCCCACAGCTCTTCAAGGCCTTGGCAACAGGCACCCAAAAGTCCCTGGGTTTGTTTGCAGCTGAAATCATTTGCCACAGAGCAACAGAGAACACTGAGAAAAGGAAAAGGGTTTAGATGTTTAAAAAAAATGAACTATGTACTTTAGCTTTGCCTGTTCAGGACCTGCTTGATCCAGGCCTCCAGACTGGATCTCAGACACACAGGAGTCACTCCCTGCTCCTCCCAGCAGCAGCCAAAAATTTTGCCTTGTCCTGGGCTGCAGCAGGACACCTGCGATTGCTAACACAGTCACACAGCTCAGTCTCAGGAGCAGAGCACAGGAGCCGAGTCTGCTATGGGAAATCCTATTAGCTTGCCAAACTCCAGTGAATTATAGCCATTGATTTCACAGTCTATATTAGTATTATTGCCTTCATATCAATCTCCTTCACTTTTTTCAGGGTGGGGCTCCCCCCTTCCCCCCCCCCCAAGAGCAAACTGTAATAGGTTTGCTTTTATGGCTAGACCTGAATGATTGTTGCTCCTATACCAGCCCCTTGGACAGTTTGGTCAATGGACAGTGCTTATCTGACACCACAATCTCCTTCAGCTTAAGGACCTGAGTTCGAAAGAGCTCCCAGCTACCAATAAATCAATTGCAGTGGTTACTGGAGATGCAGAGGGGAAAGATGCAGGTGCTCTCTGTAAGCAGATGCACTGATTGAAAACAGTCCCATCCCACGGCTGTGTTGCCACTTGCCAGCTCTCCTGCCCATGCAGTTCTGCCGTTGTGCAGCCATCCTTAATCCAGTTCATGGAAAATCAGCCTGAGGAGTTTCAAACATTTTGTGGCTGGGTTTGTTCAGACAGGTTGATTTTCTACTAAGTACCTCAGTGAAAGCTCACATAAGCCCTTCCATCAAGCAGGGCTGGGAGCAGTTCTGCCCTCAGAAAGACAGACAGGATGGGTTTGCCATCCAGACTGGTAGACCTAAAGAAAAATGTTTCCCTACCCAAAGGACACTTTGAACAGAAACATCCTTCAGGCTGGCTGGAAAGTGGTGACTCAGGCCCTTCTCAGAGCACTGGCTGTGACAAATCCTAGCCCTGGCACGTAATTCTCTCCATCGTGTTCAGCCTGGTAAACTCTGCTGCCGGTGCCAGCCGCCCACGACTCTTCTCCAAGCCTCTGTGTAGCCGCATCTTTGTGCAGATCCACACTAGTGACTCAGATTCCCCACCTCCAGCACCAGCTGTAGCCACTCAAGAACAATTCTGCTACATGACCTGGGACCATACACCAGCTTCTGATGACAACCTGGGACCAGAGCTCCTGGGCCCCACTCAGAGCCAGGCAGACTGTGGCATCCAAGGGGGTCTTCCCTTTAGGAAGGCTAGCTCATCATTTCCCCACTGCCCCATAAAAACAGACCACTGAAATGGCCAGACAAGAAACCAGCTGGTCCTTCTGCTTGCTCTCCTCAGACCCCGGTGCAAAGCTCACCCATCTCCTACCTGGTTTCTTGGCTACCACATTGACTAGACTGCCATAGCACCACTTGGCCACCAAACCAGGGTCATCAGCAAAAAGTTTTCATTGCCATTTTATTTTTTTTTCTCCTCTGGAAAGATGCCATGGAATAGCAGCTATCTTGTGACACTGCAGCCATAACCCCAAGTCTGCTGTAAAAGCAAGTCAACATTGGTCAAATCACTTAACTCTCCACATCTCATTTAACAAGCTGTCAAATGAGGATAATATCTCAGTAGGTTGCAAAGCAGCTTGATCAGCTAATGATTCTAATGCACTTGAGGGTTTCAACATCTTTGTTATCTGCACATACACAGGCAAAACATTGGTATTTTGGAGAGCGTTGGCCTTGTGAATGAGTATGTCAAGAAACCTCTTGCAACAGGCAAGTGCTCAGCAAGTGGGAAAAGTAGTAGAAGTATCTGCACCTGGATGGCAAAGTCTCCCCACCTCGCAGGTACCTGTGCTGTACTGTGAAAATACCCTGCCCATCTCTGCTCAGTGACCGTCCGGCCTATGAGCAAGAGTTCCTTTATCAGTGCAGGGGGATAATGCTTCCGCGTAATCAAAATTAACCAATTATATCGTGCAACAGCATATTGCCTTTGCTGTGCATATCTAAATAGTTATTGCAGGTGAATGCAAAAATGGGTTCTAGCTAAATGGGCTTCCTATTATGTTTGTTTTAGGCCAGAACGACTGCCTATGAAGAAAAATCGGAGAGCTTTAGGCAGTTGTTGTTGTTACAAACAGTTTGCAGGGAGGAAGGAATTTGCAGTGGAGGAAAGAAGTCTCATTTGAATAACAAAACAATTTTTGTTGATGCTGTTGTTGTTGTTTATGAGCTATTTAAGCCCTAGGGTGGGTAGGAAAGGGGAAATAAGAGGAATTTATCTGTCAAACATTTTAAACAGATACTACCAATGATAAAAATCCCATTTTGGGTTTGAGCAATGAGTAGCACATCATAGTTTCTAGAAAGGAAATTAAAATAAAAGAGAATTTAATGAGCCATGAAAATATTGTAAAAAGCAGTATGTATTTTTTAAAATAAACACAAGTAACATTTCATCCCCTTTTAAGCTCGTGAGTCTTAATTTATTCAGCCAAACTTGCCATCAGTCTTAGAAAGGTTTGGAAAACAAGGTGACATTTAGCTTCCTTGCTTCCAGTCACAGGGAATCAGCACTCGCAGGGCAAAGCTTGAAGCATGCAAGAAGCCCCATCGAACCCAGGAAACCTCGTCCTCATGGCCCCTGCTCTGACTAGCTTCACAGCCCAAAAGCAGAGTTAGAAGAAGTCACCTGCCTCCACAAGCAGGCCGGCAGCCACAGCTCTGGGCTGCCCTTGCACAGGGCTGACTTGGAGGCCAGAAACCTCCACAATTAGCACATTTGTAACATAGCTGAGATGTTCGAGAGTAAATAACGCTCAGACACTGAGCACATGACATCCAAGCTCAGTTTTCAGCTCTACCATAAATCTCTGTTGCTTAAAATCCATCTTCATTCCTCACATCAACCATTGCTTCCTACTTCACCGTGAGAATTCACTAAAAAGTCATTTCTGCTCCAGCCCAGCTTCCATGTTTGGTTTCATATAAAACATCCATAGCTTAATAGCCTAACAGCATAGCAGGCAGCAAGCAGGACACCCAAAGACCATGGGTGTCAGGCCTGAGCAGCTCCTGCATTAAACCCGTTTCTTGCTGCCAGAGAAGGAAGAAGTCAGTCACCTCCAGCAGTTATTAATGCAGCCAGTCATGGAAGCCAACAATAAAAAGGAGGCAGCAAAATCCATGGATATTGCAGTATTTACATGGAAACACTGTATGCAAAGAGGCCTTTGGATTTCAGAAGTTTCTTGTTGTCACTGTTTTGGAAAAATAAAATGTCCCTTTTATACTCTGAGGAGTTAATAATGCTTACTTTTTTTTTTTTTTTAAACCTAGTATAACCAAGACTTATCGCAGACATTTCCAGGATATGTTCACAACATTTAAATTACAAAGACCAATCATTCTTGACTGGCATCTTTGACATATTTTGATTTAGAATTTAAAAAGGTTCATTCTTTATATAGATAAAGAAAAATTTATTCCAAGTTAATTGCTTTGCAAGTGACGCTTTGTTATAAATGGATCGATGTTTTTCTTCCAAAGAAATATTCAAAGATATTCCTAATTAGCAATAAGCTAATTACTATACAGTCTCATGCACTCAGCAGTGACATGTTAAATCAATCCCACCTGCAATTTCTAGGGCTCTACATTGAAAGGCAGAAATGGAAAGGAGGAGCAGGGAGGGAATTGCCACCCTGCTCCTCATCCTCGTTTTCTGTGCCTGTCACAGCTTTCTCCCTCACACCTACCACTGTTTTTACTCCCTTAGTTTGGTCTGTTATGAGTGCAGACTGTCTCCAAGAGCACAAGTTAACCAGAGCCTTTCTTAAAAGGCTTTTCCAGTAGGCCAGGGAAGGCAGGGGGAGGGAAAAAAAACACACTATCAGAGCATCTCACATGAAATATCTGAAGTTTGTTTTTTTTCCTGAAGACGAACAGAAGATCCCAAAGGAACACTGTCCATTTTGCTTCTATTTTAAAAGCTGAGATTTTTGGCTTAGTGTTTTTTTGTTGTTAACTTTTCATCTCCTCTCTCTTAAACCCTATCCTAATCTTTCCTCCTCAAAGAAGAGAGAAGGGTAGGTGGAGAAAAAGGAGGGAAATGGACCTGAAAAATTTGAAAAGTAAAAATGTTTGAATTTCAGCATCTGCAATGCAATTTCTTTATTTGAATGGAATCAAGATGGTTTTGACAATTTGTTAAAAAAACAGCAGGAAGTTTTGGTAGAGATGAGCCACATCGATAGCAGAGAATGGAAACTTCCATGGACTGAATTTAGCATTTCTACTTCTTGCCATCCTTCAGCTCCAAGCTCAGGGGAGAGCAGACCACACAGCTGGGGTTAGGTGTATTTCCCAGGTCATAAATTCCCTCATGTGTAAAGCGGGATTATCAGGAGGTTTCCAAAATCCCAGATTACAATAGCATGCAAACAGAGGAGTCTCTGCCATGCAAGGTGGCTGCAAGATCTCCCCCTTGGCAGGCCGACAGCTCTCTGGGGCTGGTCCAGCGCCAGGCACCCTGAGCGCCTGCCAAGACCTTGGTTTCTCACACCCATCCCAGACCTCAGGGCAGCAAGTGCAACCCAGCCACGAGCTCTGGCTCTGCCATCACACTTGAGGCTCTGTTAGAGGCAGGGGAGTTGCAAAGTAAGTTGCCTGGGAGGATGATTCAGAGAGAGAGCTTAATTTAGCCTCTCTGAATCACCCTGCAGAGGAGATTGGCTCTCTCCAACTATATAAAGAACTGGAAAGATGAGCCAGAAGTTTGCCTTTGTGCATCCCCCTCCCAGGGCCATGCCAAGGCTGCTTTGGGACTTAATCTGCATGGCCCAAGCAGCCTCAGACTATTGCCTTAAGCGCTGAACCTTCGCTCCTCTCTGCTGAGCAGAGCAGAGAGTGGCAGGAACCAATTTACAGCCGCTTTCACTTCAGCGTTAAACAGTGTCTGAGCAAAAACATCATCATTGAAAACAGCCCTCCTCACCTCTGAGAGCGTGTGCGCCTTGTGCTCAGCGCTCCGAGCCCGGGGACAGAGGGAGCGAGGAGCGCCGGGGTTTCGGGTTCAAGGACGAGCTCCTGGACACGGCACGGAAACGTGGCGATGCCAAGGCTTTCAGATACAAGGACTGAAGTAGCAACCTGTCAGTCAGCTCTGTACCCACTTAATTAAAAAGCAACAGAAAGTCAGGGCTCACGCATCTTTCTGCTTTCTATAAAGGTTCCCAAGCTGTTATTAAACTCTGGATGAAAAGTTAGAGGGAAAAAAAGAGATTCCCTGAATCACACTCTCAACTTGGCCTCTCACATCCAGAGCATTTTCCTGCCACATAGGAAAAAAATACAGTAACAGGCTTAACAGCTGGGACAGAGAGGTGCCTGAATTTCCATTTCTTTGCAAAAACCTGCCATGGGACTTTCTCAGACTGATCACCCTCAGGAATGGGGTTGCAAGATGATGCTATCTGTGGGTCTGTCTGCCTGTACCCCCTTTCTCTTCTATCTTCCCCTAGGACCTTTTAAACCTGTTGGTCATTTTTTAACCTGGCGATCAGTTTTGAACAAATCTGCTCTTTGTCCTTAGCAGAGCCATGGGGTTATAAATGCAGTTATGGACATCTCACAGATCACGCTCAGCTACGAGAGACGCATCGAGGGGGAGAGGGGCCTCATGCCTTCCTGAGGGCAGATCAGCCCTCCCAGCCCTGATTGCTGCTGGGGAGCAAGGCACCGCTGCGCGGGGCTGCACAGGGCTCACCCAGCCAAGGGGCAAAGGCACAAGCGAGGATGGGGAGAAACACGGGGCTACCATCAGCACTCGGCAGGAAGCCAGGTTTCTCCCCAGGCTTTCATGAATCTGAGCCACGCTTGTGGGGTCTGGCCTGCGGCTGCAAGTCCAAGTCTGAGGACTAAGAGCCAGGCTAAGTTTCTTTCCTGGGAATGGCCTCCATCCCCCAAGCCTGCACACACGCTTTGCGCACACGCCAAGATACATTGGGCAGCTTCTACTATCACGATAACGCCCCTGAAAGCATCAAGCAAGTTTCCCTCTAGAAGCTGCATCACATACTGCTTTGTTACCAGAAAGGCTCCCGTGCATCAAACCCTCTTGTCTATACCATTTTTACCTCTCACAAACACTTGGAAACAAGAAACAATCTGGAAAAGGGAATGTTTTGCAGATCAGACACTGCTCATCACAGAGCGTTACAGCTCCTAAATTATTAACAGTAAAAAATGAGGTGTCCCAGAGCTGATCGCTTCTGGGTGAGGAAGAGTAGGAAGGGGGTAAGAAAGGACTGTGCTATTATAGGTTATTTTTATCTGACATTTCTATGCTTCTGTCATTAGCTAATTGATGACACAGCCTGTTTAATATTATGTCTGACTTCAGTATTTATAGCTCACCAATTACTATAGCACCTAGGTGCTACTAACAAGCTGCTCAGATGAATTTGGGTGCTCATGGCCAGATTCTTTGGTGTAAATATGTGTGAATCCCTTCAAGTCAGGGACTATGCTGTTTTATGCTATCCAAAGATGTGTTTACCAGCCTGCTTATTCATGTGTGGTGATGCTGGGTCCCAGTTCACCCCTTACTGGGTGCTGGGGGAACAAGGCACCATATGGCACAGCACAACGGTAGCTGGCCTTAGACACCTCTGGCATTTCTCCTGCACTGGTCACCAGAGGGTCCAAGGGCAGCTTCACAGTGGGACACCTCGGAGTAATGCAGGGTGTCACCACGGCCTTTGGCAGGGCCAGGAGCAACCCAAGCCAAAGTCTACAGAATTTGGCCCAAGAACCAATTCCCCAGAGAGAGGCGAGGGAGCAAAGATGGGCCAATTTCTGGTGAGTGCCTCACCAAATATAACATCAAGCAGATAACATGACGACTTTTTTTGTTTTCTGGAGCTCTGTGGCAGGGGCTGCCATTTTTTCAGATGACAAAACCTTCAAGCTTGGGTCTGTCTACCTATAAGCTATCTGGCATTTCCATAGTCCAACACCTACTATGGGACTTGGCACGTTTCATGAAATTTTTTTTTTTAATTTGCTTTTAACTGCCAAACCACATGATGAGTCCTGAGCTCACAGGGGGAAGGGGACATCCCTCAGCTGGGAGGGATGTGCTTTGCTCAAATGAAGAAGTAGATCTGAAGGTGGCCCTAGTGTTGCAGCTTATTTTGCACTTGAGATGTTACTTCTCCCCATGCCATAATGCAGCAGGAGTCACAAAGGAGATTTTCTGCTCACTATTTAGGAGAGTCTCACCTACAGGCCTGAGGAAAAGGCTTTATCATCAGCACAAAACTTTTAGTCCTGAAAAGGAAGGAATGAAAACATTTCCTGAGGAAAACCTGTAGCAGGAAGAAAAACTGTAGCAGAAAAAGAGAGATCAAGGGAGGATCCCCTGCAAAGTGGTGAAGATGTAAAGTATGAGAAACCAAAGGGGGCTGATTCTGTGCCCTTGCAGCCACAGCATTAGAGCACCTTGGGCAAGTGTTTCTGATAGCTGTGGAGGAGAAGGGAAGTGTCCTCAGGATGCATGAAGTCTCAGGGGAGACCATTAGGAAAACTGAGGAGGTCCTTTACATGGCCAGGAGTCAGGAGCAGCCCTGAGTGCCTCAGACCCCAAACACCTCAGCGATGCCTTTGCAGGCAAATTCACAGCACTAAGCAGCAACAACGCAACCTTGGCTGAGGTCTCACATGCAGAGTGGACTGCAAATGTGGCACTGCCCCTTGGCACTGCCTCCTAGGCAATACTGCCAATGAGAGGAACTGCCTTATCAGTGCACAGAGCAACCTCCAAATGCCAAAATTGCTCTCAACTGTGGCAGATGGAGATCACACAGCTCAGTGAGACCTTTGCTCAGACCTTCTCACTCCTGCAGTATGTTGCCAGGAAAACAATATGCCTCGGTGCGTGCTGATTTCTCATTCCACTTCCTACCCTAGAGTTCCCACCTGACAATGACAAATGCACAGTCCTAGTGACACCGTGTTCCCAAAGAGCTTGCTTTGAGGTGCAGGCCCCTTGGGGCTGCTGGCCATCAGCAAGTCCCATTGGTCTCTGAGGCCTGGCAGAGCTCAGCACAGGGATTTAGCCATTCGAGACCCCCCAGCAACAAACCTCTGACAAGAGATTGCCCCAAAGTGTTATAGGTGGCATGAATGGGAGTGGGTAGCTACAATAAAAAGGCAATTTTCTGCTAATTGTAAACAGTAATGCCCATGCATTTCGTTCCTGCCTTTATGGAGTAAACCTGAGAAACAATGAAACCAGGGGAGAACATTTGAACTTTCATTGTACAGGGTAAATGCTCTATAACATTAACAAATCAGAAAACATTACTTACTGAATAGCAAAATGCCAGGCCATTTATATTTGCCATGCTCAGATTCCTGCTGCGATCAGTGTGTAATTGTCCACAAGCAAAGAACAATCTCTCAAAATTAGTGCTTGTCACAGGGCTCCACACCGCCTGGAGCAGCACTTACCAGGTCCGATAGCCGAAATGCATTGAAGTCTGCTGCTGACCCCAGTCAAAGAACAGCCTTTCCGAGGGCATTCTCTCTCCAGCCTCCTTCTCATGCCTCCTTCGCAAGCATCCTAATTTTCTAGAAACCAGCAAATTGCATTGCAGCTGCACCTGATCCACCACTTTCTCCCCCACCACAAGGCCCCCGGGGATCCCCAGGACTGACACAATCACTGCTCTTCATTACATTAGGACCAATACCATGCAGAAGAGACAGAAGTCACAAGACAGGACAGAAGAGCAATTACAGCTGAAGGGGATAATCCCCTCCCAACTCATCCTCCCTCTGCCAAGCCATTTCCCAAGGTACACAGAGTTAAAGTGCTTGGTCTGACCTGCAGCATCCTACATTGCAAGCAAACATCCCAGCCCCAGGGTGTTATCAGCTCCCCCAGCTCCTTCTCCTCCATTTCTAAGCAGAAATGCTATCTCGGAGCTGCAAGTGCTTTCCCACAGCAAGTTTTGTTAAAATAAGCATATGTATCTGAAGTGTTTCAGTTTTAACAAGCCGTCATATTCTGCTTAAGAGCTTTTAGTCAGAAAACTCCCAGCCAGCTGTAGTATCATTCAATGTTTCTATGAAATTTCTTTTTTATGAATAAAGACTGTCTTTATTTTTGAAGTTAGAAAGTGAGTGAGAAAAGTTTGTGCGCCTCCAAGATTGCATTCTTCATTGGCAGCTCCTCAACAGAAAAAAAACAATAGCCTTAATTTTAAAAGGGAAGGGGAAGGCTGCAGAAATGTCAATGGAGAAGATTGGGTGGGCTGGGGGAGACAGCCAGCGCAATTAGCTCCTCTCTGCACCCAAATGCTTTCTGTGGGCTCTTCCAGCTAAACCAGTAATAAACCACAATCAGGCTGCTCAGAAAAAGAGTAGTTAACACTAAAGAAGTTTTGTCCTTCCTTAGATTCAAGCGCAAATCTTTAGGGCAGGGCCTCTGCTTCCAGGTTTGGTCACATTTGCAGATTGCTCAGATTTCTACTCCCGTTTCCCTTAATGCTTCCCTGGTCTCTGCAAGTGCACAGATGTTTAGGAGATCATCCAGTAGCTTTCAAGCCCCAGGTGCAGAGGTGCTCAAAACTGAGAATTTGAGTACAGACAGTCTCACTTCCAGATAGAATAAACACCATATCCATAGTAAATATCTGGAGGCATTTTGCTACCTTCAGCTGCCTGTTGAGTTGCAGAGTGAAGCAGAAGAGCAGTTCTGCCTCCCCTCTGCACTTGCAGCGCAGTGACCACGGGTATTGGCAGAGTTGCTGCCACAACAGATCAAAACAGCAGGTCAGGTAGTTGAATAACCTCCCCTCCAGACACAGGCACTTGAGAATGACAGAGGTGGAAGAAATCAAAATAAAGAACGAGGTCCTGTAGAAAACATGGAATAATCTGGCTAACCTGTCAACAGCTCCCTCACAAGACATGTAAGAGAATAAAGAAGAGCATAGGAGCCCTCTCAAGAGTTTGCTCTGGTCAGCCTGCCCTCCCTGGGCAGACCAAGGAAATACCTGCAAGCCAGGTCCAGCCCCACATGCTCCGCTGAGCATGGCACAGGGAGATCAGAGCATGTCTGCCACACCACACAGCAATGGCAAGCAACTCCAAGCCAGGTGGAAAAGGGAAAAAGTGGCTGTAGTAGCCACTTTGAGAAGCTTTTTGCTTTCTCAGCCCATGGCCTGCCCCAGCTGTGGTGGGCAAAGCAGGAGCACATGCCCAGGGCTCCAGCCACAGGATCACCCACCACCACACAGCGATTTTGGGAGAAAGCTCATGATCCATGTCTACCTTGTCTAGAAAGGGCCACCCATCAGCTCCATGTGCTCAGCTGAGCACAGTTAGCCAAACTTTCTTAATTCCCATCAGCATAGCTTGACCTGCTCCCAGCTGGCAACCCAGGCAGGTCAAAGCAGTGCCAGAGAGGAACCAGCTCTCAAGGTTTCCACACCAAAAAGGGTTGGCACAAACTTCAAACATCGCCACCGAACCAGTCACTCTAGCTGTGTCTCACCCATCCAAAATGAGACATTTTCAGAAACCTCAGTAGAAACGACTTCAGCAGAGGGACCAAGCAAAGGAGCCCCGAGGCCTTGGCCAGCCTGGGACCCACTGGGTACAGGGGAAGTGCTTTGGGGCCAGTCCATGGCCATCTCCTGCCTGCAGCAGTGGCATGACAGGGATATTTGCCCCCCTAAACTAGGGCAGTCTGAGGGTTCACCTCCTTCAGCCCAGGGAGACCGCAAAGGCACGAGGCAGCACTCCTGCAGTCTTGAACACATCTCCAGCCCCTTCTCTTCCCCATCACTCCAACTCGCCCAGAGGAGACCCGTCCAGCTGAGCAGGGGGAGGAAGGTCCATGGGGAGGAAATCCTGGCTGCAGCATAGGACTACCCCTTCCCAGCCTGCCTCATATATGCGCTGTACATATGCCACCCATACGTCCATCACCAGCGCAATTATCTTTTAAGCATTTATGCCATTTGCTGAGGTTCTCTGAAATAAATCAGGCTGCAGTATCAATGTCAAATCATAAGGAGAGATCGTTCTCCCTGGTGATGCAATGCTTTAAAATTGCTTATGCCTGCTATATTAAAAAAATAACAATAAAACCTACCCATAGTTCCAAAACAGTAACGAGTTTGCCTTTAAAAATGGATTAGATATTAAACAAAAAATATAGCCCTGGAGGGGACAATTGCAAAAATGTGACAAAATAAATTTAGGAAGAGGGAAACATAACTTCAGCCTTGTAAGTCAGACCAGCTTTCCCCATTCTGAGCACAAAGTGGTGCTGAGGAACAGGGTGCCCCCATCAGCTCTGCTGTTTCTCGTGGGTTCTTAACACCATTTTCAGTTAAAGAAAGTGACGTTCAGAGTAGATGAGCTCTGTGCCCCTGCCGGAGCAGCTGGGATGGGGAAGCCCCTCCAGAGGTAACACAGCAAAGTCATTTCTCATCTTTAAGGGTGTAAAAAGGTGCTGGGTGGCCTGAAACACCCCAGTCACCACCTGGCAGCTGCAAGCAAGAGCCAGCGAGATGGGAGAGCCCAGCTTGGAGCAGAGCCGCTCTTGGTTGAGCTAATGCAAAACTTTTGCTATTATTTCTCTGACAACAAAGAATGACATGGCTTGCTTCGAGGATCAGCTTTGTGGCATTTCCCATCCTGCAAGGTCAGTTTTACCCCCTCCATACAGCTCCCAACACAGCAGGGCAGAACCTGGAGGGGTGCTCGGCTGCTCAAGGTCCAGCTCCCTCCACAGCCCCACTGCTGGGACACAGTGGCCAGAGACTGTATCCCAAATGGGATGGAGGTATCCAGTTCCCACAGAAATCTCATGCCTCAGAGCCAGGCTCTGCGCCAAGCCTGGCACCCCGGAGACCCAGCACCACTCCCTCCTCACAGCTCATCCAGGCACCTGCTGACAATTAAGAGCAGCATCCTGGCAGCTCCTCCACTGCTGATGACCACATGCCCTGTGCGCTCTCGCTTTTGAGCCTGTGCTGCCTCCTTTGAGGTCTGGGCTGCTGCAAAGTCTTTGGGAGCAGCCCACCCCTCATCCACATGTGTGCACACTGCATCAGAAATGGGATAAGGCTTTGGGGGCGAGGGGACACAAACCCCATGAAAAAGAAGAAAGGTGCCCCCACACCCCCTCTCTCCTTCCCCTTCTCCCCCAGCGAGGCTCACAGCTGAATTTCCCCACGTACTCACACTCAGCAAGAGGAAACCCAGGTTTGCACTGGAAATGCTCTCAGGCAGCTCCTCAGGGACCAGCAGCTCGCGCTGAGCCCTCAACAGCAGCAGCATAAGCCTTGCCCCTCTCTGCAGCCACTAGCCCTGAGCCACAGCTGAGCAAAATACACCTCGGTGTCATGGTGAGGGCACCCAGCACACTGGCAGAAACGCACCCACGAGGCCACAGCTGGTCCCAGAGGCCCCTGTGCGAGCCCAAAGTCACTGCACTATGGCAGTGGGAAGGACAGTGGCCACAGAGCAGGGAGAGCAGGGCATTGCTGCTCCAGCACATGCAGGAAAGAGCTGGAAGCTCCCAGGAAGGAGACTCTGGGCAGAAAAGATGTTAATATTATGCAGACGCTCCTTGTGGGTCTCCCACGAGTCCCCAGCTTTGCATCCCACATTCTTCCCACTCATTAGTCCATCTCTATCCCCCTGCTCACCAAGCAACCCAAAATGCCATCTCATTTTCAACGGCTGCCACTTATCACATGGGCAATATTTGCTCCTTCCTTCTCACTCTGAGAGAAAGATTGACTGCACCAATCCTTCTCTTGTTATTTTAATTTCTCTGACTGATCTTCTTTGGATTTGGAGGTTCATTTGTTTGCTTTTGTTCCTTCTACATGGCATGGCTCCAAGCACTCCCTCCATCCTCTCAGCACCTGGGAACACACTGGACCATAAGGATACCAGCCCAGCAAAAACAGTTAGAGACTTCTCTTGCTTGGTACTTGCCAGCCAAGGCAACAGTTGCAGCCCTGAGAGCAAAACCCCAAGTTCGCAGAAGCCATTTCAAACCCACCAGTGGACTCCAGTCCTGCAGGGTTGGTCCCTGGGTCAGCACAAAACCACCCACTGGGTTACTGGTGCTTCTGGGGAGCAAGATGGGACAGACACAGGCACCAAAGGGGAGGTCCCAGAGATCATCTTATCATGGCAGGAGGGGGACCAGGGCAGCTTTGCACCCATCACAGCAAGGAAACCCCTTTGCCAGGGCTCCCCACTTGCAGAGCTTGCCTTTCGCCTGGTGCTTTCTCAAGGATAAAGCGAAGAGGAGCAGAGTCACTAAAGGGGGCCAAGAGACTGAGGCCCCCAACCCATCTGGCAAAGTTGTCAGCCCAGAGGCCCTTGCCTGGCATTCATCTTGCCTCTCAGAGGCCAGGCAGCACCTGCAAGCAGGACAGAAAGCACAGGACACTGGAGAAGGGGCTTTTTGCTACCTGATCTGCACAGTAAATACAGCCATCTCCATGCTTTAGATTCAGGTGCTGGCCCCAGTCATGGCAGCTCTGCCGTGGTGCCAGGTCGGTCCCCCCCAGTTGCCCCCTGCCTGCAGGGGATTTCCACCCCTGCAGCAGCTCCAACAAGGACTGCTCAGGGCCCCATCCCTCTGCCTCCCTCACCCCCAGGTATCTCCCTCTTTTGCCTGCAATTAGAGATGAGCCCAACTCCTTCAAGGCCTCTGCCAGGACCACCTGCAGGTGAGATCTCAGCAAGGCAGGGAGTCACCCGCCTGCGAAGGACTGAGTGGAGGTAACCACCAGCATCATCCTACTTGGTCTGCAACATCCCTGCAGAGGAGCATCCTTGGCATTTAGGTTTCTATTTCCCTTTTTTTAAATAAGCATAAAACTTTTACGAAGTCCTAATGTTTGCTCAAGCTCCAGGACCTTCACACCTTCCACACTGCTCTTGTCCTGAATGGGTTTTTAAGTCTGTCCCAGTTTAAAAATAGTTCAAGGGATATTACAGGGAAGTTGTACTCCATCTGTCTCTGGAAACAGTCTTTGTGCTTACATTATTTGCCAGCAACACTCCATCACCATAATTACCACTGCTATTTTGTCTCTCTGCCTGTAATGCTGATGAGAAAGCAGCAGACAGTGCTGGTGTTTAAGTGACTTGTTCAGCTTAAAAACACTTACACCCCTGGACTGCAAAGTACAGCATAAATCTAACCATCTATCACACACCAACTTGCTATGAACACTCACCACGATATCAGGCAAAGCAATCACAAGAAAAATGCAAGGTGATTTGAGCTGCAGCTGCCTGCAAGACTTTGACAAGGGTTTTAGAAGAAAAGATTCAAAAAAAGGGATGAAGCATCTCACCTAAACATTGCTTTTGCTGTGCTGACTCCACAGGGAAAGCAGTGACTTGAAAAACTTCTTGGTAGATTTGCAGCATTTCTTGTAACACCCTGATCCAGCCAGAAGTCACCTGGGGCTTTGCGTTGGAAGTTGCATCTTGGGAGCAAATCGAAGAGGGAAAAATGCCTGGGGCCAGGACACTCAGTGCAGGGAATCTGGCCTGGGTCCCTGCCATGACACACCTGCCCTCCCCTGCTCAGCCCTACTTTCCCATCTGTGCACCAGGGCCAGAAGACTTTCCCCCATCACTGCTGTGCCAGGTGAAGACTGAAGATTGCAAGATGCTTGGCCACTATCATAAAGATCCCACACACCTGAAACATGGGTCTGTCACAGGCCTGACTGAACAGAAATCATCTTCTGCTTCCAGCTGCCTGAGAGATGCAATACAGGTATCTCTCTCCTAAGCAGGGTCATTATAAAGCCTACATGGTCAACACTGGTCCTGTTCCTGTGGTCTTTATCCAGAAGGTGCTGGAGAAAGGCAAAATACTCTTACAGATATCATCTCTCTCTGGTGCCACATGGGCTCTGTAAAATCCACTTTCTACCATAGCACCATCAAACCAGAGGACAGTGGGGTGGGTTTAGCTCCCCACACAGCCAGTGGGGCTGATAAAGCCCAGCAGGGTTTGTAAATACATCCCTGGTCAAATATGGCCAAGAAAAAGCCTGGTGCTCCCTTGGCAGAGATGCTAGCTCGAGGCACCCCCTGGGCTCTGCAAGCTCTCCAAACACACCAGTGCTGCAAGGGAGCCCAGGTGCTCTGCAGTAGTCAGATGAACACCTCTGAGGATGGGAGGTTGTGACTCTAGAGAAGAGCCATCATCCAAAGCAGGTGGTGAGGAACTGGCAATCAGTCTGACATCTTTATTCTGAATTCCCTTCTACAGGCCCAGGACAACAGAAGGGCAGATGCAGGCTGTGGCCTGGAAACCACATGTGGAGACACCTTCACATGGCCCATGCTCAGGGAGAAGGGGATGAAGTTACTTCACACTCAAGTTGGGGGTGTTTCAGCCTTTCACCCACCCAGAGGATCTCTGCTCCCAACACTCACCAGCTCTGAGGAACATTTGGCCAACAATACTTTGCTACATGGACTGTGCTTTAAATGACAATATTCCTGCTAGGAAATGCTGTTCACCAAATCCAGTCTTTTTTTTTTCCAAAAGTCAAATACACTATTAGAGGGTTTTCATTTTCCCCCCCACCCTTTTAAATTTTCTAGGATTTGAGATTCCCCCAGGCCAAATTTCACTAAACCACATTAAACTAATAGCCCCATAAAAGGCCCATTGCAAGAGGTAATTGGATTGCAAGACTTTCCCATAAAAAGCATAAAAAGGCTGCCAAAGGCGGTTTCCTAAGGTCAATTAGCTGGTGCTACTGGAGCTCACAGGGAAGCCAGTCTCAGTGCTCCACTTTATGGCATGTTTAATCAAAGCCCATGGGTTGCTCAACAAATCTGACCTCTTCAGGTGGGCTGGTGGGGGGGGGGGGGGGGAGAGAAGGGCAGCATGCTGCCAAGCAGCACACACCAGCTACCTGGCCAGCAGCTCCGCTAGCCCAGGAGGGGGATTCATCAGTGCGTGAACAGGGCTGCAAGCAGAGGTGATGGGGAAATGAGGCAGGTTACAGTGTCACAAGAGAGCAGGAGAAGTCGGTTTTCTCCGACGCCAGGAGACAGCACTGTAACACACTAGACAGACCACAGCACTTTTCTGTGCTGTGTCAGTTGAGTTTTAGCTCAGAATTTAGTGCTAAAGCTCTTGGGTTCCCCTCCCCACTGCCGGCAAAAAGACCTCTTCAACCCATCTCGCCCCTGCAGAGCACCAGAGGCAAAATAGCCACAGCCTCTGGCTTCTTATTCCCTCCAATTCAGCTTTTATCCAGATGTCTCACGTGCCTGGATGACAGCAGATCCCAGTCCCCATGGTGGCAGCAGCATGCGCCACCGCTTTCCCTACAGGCAGACCTTGGGCTGTTGGGATGCTCCAGCTTCAGGGCTGGAGGCAACCAAGGGCAAACTAGGCACAGGCATGTGCCTACAGGGAAACCAGAGCTGCCAGCACATGAAATAAAAGAGCATGAAGAAACCCAGGCCCCAGCTGCAAAACTTGGTCAAAGCCCAGCAGAAATCTGCTAGCTGCCAGAAGAGGAAACAGGCAAGAGAGATGAGCCAGTCAGCAGAGGGCCTGGATAGTTTGCTGCCAGCTCACACTAAAGCAGATAGAAAAATCAGTTATGCCTCAGCCCTGCAGTAAATTACAAGATGCATCCCTCGAGAGTGCAAGGTGAAGCTCTTGATCAGACAAGCAATGCTGGCGTGTAATTCCCCTTGATATTGCCTGATTTGAATGTTAGTGCCTGTGAGCAGTCCGTGATTGACAGCTCTGGAAACCACAGTCATCTGCTCCTGCCGAGAACAAGCGGAGCACACAGCCCCGACTGCACGGACTCCCTGCGCTCTGCCACTGCCATGGGGGGAGAGGCTGCTCTGCATCCACACGTGTGGCTGGGGAAGGAGGGAAGGAAGCTTCATCTAGCTCCTCCGTCCAGCCCTCACGCGCTCCACCAGAGCCAGGCATGCAGCAGCCAGCAAGTACTTTACGGAGACAATCTCCTACCCTGTATGAGATGGGCAAAACTCAGGTCCATCACCCAAAATGCAGCATCTCTGTGGGTCTGAGTCACATCCTCCTCAGCAGGGGCAGACTGCCAGTTTCTTACATCTCTGCCCTGAAGGAGCAGAGCAGTAGATGGGAAAGGGAACTGATACTAAGGAAGCATTTGAACATAGAAGAGATGCACATCCATCCTCCCTTGGCACCTCATCACCAGCAGGACCCATCGCAGCCAGATCCACCAGGAACCCCACCACAACCAGCGCCTCAACACTCTTGATGCAGAAGCATCTCAAATGCTCTTGAAGACATTCCTGAAATACACCCATCTAGAGCACTAGGCTGCTTATCTTGTATTACCTGACCATGAGTCAGTGATCAGCCTGGGAACAGGGCATGTGCCATCTACATATGATATAAATGCTAAAAGCTAGAGCAAAATCAGACTAAGATCCAGTGAGCACACATCATATTAAGAGCAAAGACAGAGTTGCACCCGATTAGATGTAAATTGGAAATACACTAAATCCTCAGCTAATGTACTCGAGCAGAGATCTGTTGACTTGGGTAACAGAAGTTGCTTAATTGCTCACTTCTTCCAGCTGATACATGAAGCTCTAACTTGTCTGTGGTACTGCATACAAATTAAAATGCATTTCAGCAACAAGATCTGTTCCAAAAAAAAAAAAAAAAAAAAAGCTCAAACAAGCAAAACCCAAACATAGATAGTTTTAAGGAATTTTGAGGATAACTCCTTGGCAAGAAAATTATTGAAAATCAGCCAAATTCAGGACTGGTGCAAGCATCAGGACCTAATGAATAGCTCACAACTAAGCAAATAAAAATGCAAGGCTACTAAAAAAGGGTGGTTTGAGGTATTTGATGTTTGCTTTTCTTTTTCCACTACAGCACCTGAATTAGCAAGGGACTTGGTAATTTGAGACACTTGTGCACACACAGTTAAGATAAAACTTCAGTGATGAGTTTTGCTAACCTGCCAGGAGAGAATACATCCTAATGATAACACAGAAATTGCAGGGGATGAGGCAGGATGAGGTAGTTCGGGTGGGGACTTGCAAATGGGAACATTTATTAGGGTCAGGCCCCCAAGCTCGCAGTGACATCCAGCCATGCCACGTGCCACCACACATGCTTCATGCAAAGGGGCAGCTAAAGGCTCGGTGCAGCTTTTGCAGAGCAGAAACAAGCAATTCTGAAGATGTTCCCAAAGTTGCAGGTTACCCCCCATCAGGAGAGAGACAGTAATTGAATGTGTGTTTGCTCCTAGCCTGCCCCAATTGCAAAGTAAAACAGGCTCATTGAAACTGCTGCTGTGGGCAGCTTTTCATCTGAAGTGACAAAGGGAGTTTAAGTGAACACGTTTTACTGTGCAATTGGGGCTGGTGGGGAACACACATGGGGCTGATCCCCACAGCCCTGTTGCCATGGGGTGACTGCTGGCATGATCATTTGCGATTACATGAACATCAAAGCAGTCCTAGAAAAAAAAACTGCTTTTTTCACAGGAGCTGGGCACAACAGTTCTGAAAAGCACTCTTTTTTGGACAAAACAGCTGCTTTTCTCCAGAATGGAAGGTGTTGACCAGTTTCTTTTTATTTGTTTGTAGGGAGAAATGGTTAATCACCTACATGACAACGCTGTTTGCAAATACGCCACTTTTTTAAAATCGTACTAGAACCTACAGACCCCAACAAGGCTTAGCCCTCAGTGCTACACCACTACACAAACATATCCTCTTTCTACAGGGACCATTGGAAAATTAAGAGATATTGACAAAAGTTACAAATACATACTTAACTTGAAGTGCATTAAAACCCCATGTAGAAATCCTCACTGCAGATTAAAATGGCTTTAAATTACTGCTGCTTCACCTTCTGCCTAGAAAGGGCCTTGGAAAATGGTTCTTACTGTGGAGAACTTGCAGTTTAAATAGTTAAGACCAGCAGAGTGCAGCATTATACCCACTTCACATCTGCGAAGGTTACTGGCAGCCCTGGAGAACTTGGGTCTTCCAAGGTCCAGCCTGCAAAAACCAGATCCTTCAAAGCAACCTTTGTACCCTCTCTTCTCTCTGGATGTTAGGTAGACTGACATTCTCCAGAGAAAAACACACACCCACACACCTGCAAAATAACAGAGTAACAAAGACCACTACTGATCTTGGATTTACAGCGAGCTGAGCAAGACTGCCCTCAGAGCCAGCACAGGGTGTTTGACCAAGAAACTCCTGGCTTGGCAGGGGAGAGTTGTGGCAGCCACGGCAAGGTCGGTCTGCCCAGCCTTTTATCATCTCTGGGAGATGGAGTACCTTCCTGTCACCTTGAAGGCACTCAGGCTATTGCACAAGGATCCCCAACTGAAAGGCCACAAATACACCTGGTTAAGGAAGCGCTTCAGAGCACTTGTATGTCATTTTCCCATGACATACAGGTTTGGGGTCATCTGTGCCCTCTTGCAAGAGGCACTGGATGAGGTGAGCACAGCACAAGCCGGCCAGGAAGCAAAGAGACTAGGAGCCACAGGAGCAAGTAGAGCACATGCTGTTAGACACACAAAGGCACTGAGAATCCCAATTCCTCACAAAATCCAAGTCCAAAACCACCTTTATGTAACTGGCCCCACTGAAGCCTTAGCACTGACAACATAAGATCTGAACCAGGCTCTGTTCACAAAAGCACACGCACAGGTAGCAAGCAAGCATGAGGTGGTCATGCAGCTCAGAGCTCTCCGATACAGCTTGAGATGCTTGAGTTTTAAGCCCCAGCTCTAAGGAGCAGACAGCAGCCAACCTGCGGAGGAGGGCAATAGCTGATGCTGCACATCCCAGCCCTGAAGCAAGATACAACAGCCTCAGAAACACACTGCTGCTAGCCAAAGCTGCAGCATGAAGGCAAAGCTTTCCTTCCCTCCATGTCAGAGCACTCGATCTCCTCCTCCGATAGCATTCCATTTACCCTAAAAATCAACAGCCTTTCCCCTGGGCATGCTGTTTGTGTTCACCTGGTGCCCAGCTAAGACCCTGCAGAGAAGTCCACCAGCAGGCTGTGAGAGGAGGAGAGGGCAGCCCAGCACCCTGCGCTCCCCCAGGGAGTGAGCGGGGGGAGAGGTGGGATCTTGGCACCCAGCATACCAGGAGCATGAGCCCGTTTCAGTTGTGGAGAGGCTCTCCTATAGCCCTACTCATACAGGGCTGTCTGAGCAATTCTGCACACCTGTGAGGAGGCATATAAACCCACATAAGTCAGCAGAAGGATTAACAGAAAGTATATGGGTTCAATAAACCTCCTTAGCTGCTCCAGTTCAGGCAGAAACCAAGCTGAGGGGTAATGATGAACAGACAGAGGGGAGAAGAGAGGCCTCAGTGCTCCAAAACTGAGTGCCAACACAGTGTGTCCCCTCTCTGGGCTTCAGGTCTGGGTTGGCACTGTCACAATAGAGCTGTGAAGTGGCAGTCCCATTGCCCACCACAGACCTGACAGCAGCTGCTGAAGCTTCCTTGACCTTGTGGTAGGTGTATGTGAGCTCTTACTGCAGGAGAAGGAAATCAAAGGGGTGCCTTGGTCAGGGACAGTTTGGTCCCACATTTGTGACACCTGAACAAGGGGTCAGAGAGCCCAGCATCTCCCAGTAGGAAGCTGACAGCTAATGTTATAAGAAAGAGCTGGAAAACTAGGTCCCTTATAACACCATAGGACCAGATTCTGACACCCTTCACATACTGAATAGCATAGGTAGCCAGGCTAATCTGTGCAGGGCTGCTTAAAAAGTACATGAGCAGAAAGGAGCATCAAAATCAACCTACTGCTTTTAGAAACAAACTAAAAATATTCTCCACTAGAAGAGAACACACAACAGCTAAACCACCTGCTGGGAAAAATAATACTCAATTACTGAAGTACCTAAATACAAGTGGACATGATTTAGATACTCTAATTTAGGTAAAGACAGTTGGGACCAGCCAGCTTTCTGGAAGTATGCCATTAACTTTTCAGAAGCAGGAGCCTGCTGGTTTTGCTGCCTGGCTTCTCTTTCTGACTCTCCCACTAACTCAACCCACTGGTAATTTCATATTGGGCAAGGTGGGGGTGGAGTAAATTAAGGCTCTATTTCTCTCTGTTATCCACCCTGCAACTACTCTGGGGTGCAATAATTTCACTGTGGTACAAGAATGTGAAACAGCAGCCTGAGACCTAGCACACTGCATGGAGGCTTACACAGCTACTGCAACCCCCCCACAAGAAGTCAAGACACACAATCAAGTACCTCTGCAGGGGCTTCTTGCCTGGGGTAGCCAGGAGGGATCTTCTCTTTCAGCTGAGCTTTCACCACCTTGAATCACCTTTCCTGTAGTCTGTTCCTTTCCAGTCATGCAGCAGCTCACTCTTCTAGGCTACATAGCAGGTGATATTAAAGCTGCTTTTCTGCCCTGCCATTAGGGTACAGCAAGGGCTGGCAGATCCCTGCAGACCAGGGAGCCAGCAGGTCACCCAGGCAAGGCAAACAGGACAGACTGGAGAGAGCAGTCAAGCTCAACCAAGAGTCCAGATCATGAAGGACCCCTGCAAGGCTGGGTTGGGAGCAGCAGGGCCCATGGCCAGGCAGGGCTGCAGCAGAGCTGGAGACCAGCACTACCACAGGGTTGCTGGGAAGGGTGGGGTGGCTCAGGCTGGGCTGAAATAGGTTGGGGAGGCTCCAGGTGAGGCCAATCAGGGCCATTAAGGTCTGTTAGCACCCTCAGGGCCCAACACCTGCTGCTCCCTTCACCCTTCTGAAATCTCTTGTAAAATGTCTCATTTGCAGGTATCAAGTACTCACCCCTTTCTTCAGCCTCCAAATTCTGCCCTGGTGTGTTTGTAGCTCTTAACGTTATAAAGCCTGAGTTGTAACCTGCTTTTTACTGCTGTTGATTTAAAGGGTTCCCAGATTTACACCTGCAGACCATGTTATCAGCTGTGCAGTATGTGCTGCTATTGTTCTGAATTCATAAAGCAGGGTGTAAATTAAGGGCTGGATCCTTGTGCCATGTGCTTCAGTAGCTAATGGACAATCACAAAAAGGCCATGCTCTGCACTTAAAACGTGATAGTTCAGTGTACAGTGCCTTGTTTGGGTCCTGCTCATACATATGATGAATACAGACCTAGCAGACAAGATCAGAGCTTAAGTTATATGGGAAGTTACTTAAAACATTGCCTATATGTTGTAAGAACTCTGAGAATAAACAATATTATACACCCTGCTCACTGAAAGAGGATCCAGGAGAGATTTACTATGCAAGCTCCTACAGCTGCAATCCAAACCCATTAAAGTGAAGAAAGATTCCTTCTGACCTAAGTGCCATGGATCACCGCCCTTTGTCTCCATCTTTTTGCATGTCTTACAGGAATGAGAAGTTAAAGACATGCTTACTACTTCTAGGCTTACATCTTGCACAAACTGGAATTCAATTAACATTATTCTGCAACACAACTTCGAGAAGCACTTCAGAACTGCTGCTCACAATACAGAAGTGACTGAACAAATGATAGTTTCATTAATGCTCTGCCTTTCCCTGCTGTGCAAGCCAAATCCTTGAACACTAAAAGCACCTCAGCATCAGCTGGGTTCACAGACATCTACAGTGATTTTTCAAGTTCCTTCCTTGACTTTTATAGAGTGGATGGGGGAAGGGATTTGTTGTGCTTTAATCCATTCTACTACGTGAACTCAGAAATGGTTTGACTCACTAGTACTGTAAATTAAGCCAGCTGCAGTTATTCAATTCCTGATTATGCTAAAAGTTACTAGCAATAATTCGATAACCGTATTTTCTCATTTGGAGTTTTTTTTCAACTTAACATGTGAATTCAGCTTCTCTGGAAGTGAATAAAAAATGCAATAAGACTGGAGACAGTAGCCAGCACATTTTAAACTGGAAGCCTGAAGGTGTGGATGACCACACTAACAGCTCCTGCGCTTCGTAGGTGACATTTACTGCATTTGCTTCCCAGGACTGCAGACTGGAAGAGCACTTTGTATGAAATAACCACAATTCTCCGCACTTCTCCGTGTTTTTCTAATCTAAGAAGACTAAGTGCTTTTTAGACAGGGGTGAATTCATCTTTGCAAGTCCTTAGTCAAATATTATCACACCCATTTTAGAAACTGGAAAACTCAGGCCAAGAATTATCTAGGGCAGGAGCATCTTACTTTAAAAATAGCCCAATCTATGCAATGGAAACTACTATTAAATACATATAAATATGGAAGAAGCTGTTTTATTAGTGCATTCATAAAAATATAGGCAATTAGGGAACAGATTCCATTTGCTTGGCTTTGCTCCCTAGGCTGTGACCACTGTAACACTTTGTCTTCTAAATCCTGATATCAAACAGATGGAAAGATGTACATAGACTTGAATTATCCCTGGGTTAAGTTAGGGAATATGCTATATAGTTCAGAGTGTAATAAATAAGTTGTTTCTCTACAGTGTGATAGTATTCTGTGAGTCTAACGGTGCCTCTCCTATTCACATGCATTAAGAAATGTGCCTTTGCCAATTTATTTCAGTACAAATTACTTCCTAGGATCAGTAAGCACAGCAGAGTCCAGCTCCATGCTGGATACTCAGAACCTTAACAAAGACCTTCTTCTAAAAGCCTCAGCTAAAATTTACTTGGGATCCCCTCAAACTTCAGTGTCCAGGTCAGTTAGTCTGATTTTACTGTGACTGAATTACTGTAACTATAAGGACATGTCATGCTCACAAAAGACACGATTCAGACAGCATAACTGCCCTAAAATGATAACTTCAGCATAATACATTTGACAGTGAAAGAGCAATAATAGCATTTGGGGAACAAAAGAAAAATACAACAAATCTGATGACTAAGTGTTCCAGTCCCTGATGTAAAAGCAAAGTAGATCCCTGTCGTATTTAACTTGATTCCTCTGAATTAAACACTTCCATTAAAAGTTTCCCAAAGTAGCTTTAATATTTAATTATGCATTCCACCAAAGGAAAGATCAAAATCTTTGCAAAGGGTTTTTTGTGCATGTGAAATATTTATCAGCACATCTCTTTGGACAAGTATTTTTATCCCCCAGGCTGGGAAAGAGCTTCCGTGTACAAATCAGTTTCAAAACATTTTATTTTACAGCTAGAAAGTTTTCTATACTTCAGAACCTCATGCAGTGACTTTGTTATTTCACTTGTTAATGAATGATAATTAAATCTCTTTTGGCTGAAGAGGTTGGAGGGCTCCTGCTGTATTACAAAAACAATTTCTGAAAGTTACAAAAATGCCCAAGTGCCTAGAAAATAGAGTAAAGTTTGCAATGTTTTGAGTCCAGGTTTCAATCAGGAGGATTTATAGGGGAGAACAGCATGTTCCAGACAGTGTGTATAATCTCCCCAGTTGAACAGACATAATTATGTCACTTTGTGTCTATCAGAGTAAACAGAATCGCATTCTCAATAATGTACATTGTGGCCACAAACTTCCTTGATCTTACTAACAACTGTAGCAAATACTGAATAAACCAAATTATATGCTACCGGCACAAAGGGCTGCTACATGCGCACATCTAAGTAAAGAGCTGTCAATCTTGGATTTGCTCAGTAGGCTCAGGAACACCTGGTTATTAATTTTTCCTCTTTTCTGTTTTCTCATTCCTTTTAGATGCTTTGAGTCAGAGATATATGGAGCAAGTGTTTGCAACAGAGGTAGATAAAGGGTAAGTAACTCTACATATTAAGGCATTTTGCGGTGTTACAATGCTACATAAAGAGATACAGTATTGAAGAAGAAATACCAGCATGGGTTCCACCATACAGCTCCACCAGTGCAGGCTTCTGCTGGCATTATACAGGCAGAATTTGGTCCACAGTGGGTAAACCAAAATTACATGAATTCTACTATCAAATGCCTTTTGCTGAAGGCACTACAGTGATTTCAGAGGGAAAGATGATTTTGGATTACTTTTTAAATTATAATTTTGCAAACATCACAATACAAATAGAGTTTAGCAAGGAACTGGGAGAGTGAATGCAACAAGATGAGTCCGTTCCTAAGCTGTAACATCGGGAAGGGGTCTGCTGAGAGCAAAGCCCCCTCCAGTGAAGCGAGGAACATCAGGTCTGTGCCTTGGAAACTCAGACTCCGTGTCAGTCAAGGATCGTTCCTTCTCCCTTGAAACAGAAACAAAGAAAAGGAAAAAAAATATTTTTCATTCCAGCTGCCCTGTGATGTTTAGAAACTAAGGAAATCCGTGTCCTCCAAAGTTTCTTTGATGCAACCACGTAACTAGAGATCATTAAAAATTTGTTGATTAAAACCTGTTAGGCTAAACCACCAAGACTAGGTGTCTGTTTGGATCTAATTACAAGACTGCTGATGTTTTTTGAAATTATTAAAAATCAGAAACAAATGAGCTCTCTTAATGCTAGTCCCCAAAATGGTCAGAGCACCTCATTAGAACAAGTTTGTGCATGAGCTCCCTGACTTCAGATTTCTAATCATCATCCCATTCTGGCAAGTATACGTTTGTTTTCAAACAAACAGCTACATTCATCAAAGGCGCAATGGGGAGATATTTTTCCTTTGTTGAATTTTAATGAATAAATACTGTTATCTGTCTTCACATTTTAACAAAGTTCTAGTGATAATTATTCTGCCTGCTACATTTGCAGAAAACTAACACGGTGCTGTGTGTGCACTGATAGCCCCAGGAACCTGCTCTGTCTGAGGACCCAGGAGGGCTTGAATTTGGTGGCCTTAAGAGAACAGAACAAGGGGTCGCGGTTTCCTCTCTAATGAGGTTGGTGAGGTAAGTACAGCAGAACAAATATAAAGCACAGTATTTCAAACTTGCTGTGATATACCTGGAGGTTTCAGAGCTAGGTCTTCAGATATTTATAATTAACCAAGTGGGGTTTATGAAGTACCAGTTTATCATAACAGTAGTGATCTCAAGGCTTTACAAAGGAGGTCAGTACCATTACTTTTATTTTACAGGCATTGGGACTGAGACACAAACGTGAGTGCAACTAGGCTTTTGTAAAATCTAGTCTTGACTGATTAGCATCCTCAGTCCCTCATAGGGGAATAGAAAAGACTTCCTAGAATCCGTGTTTTTCAGTTTGTCCCTCAATATTACCATCTAGGGGGGAGGGAAGGAAGCTCAGAGAAACCCTATATGATGACTAGCTGTGCAAGATGGCTCAGATAAACTTAAACATAAAAACCATTTGTAAATGTTTTAAATGATACCAGTGTAGCACTAATGGAAGTGCCAGCTGACAGGACTAAGAAATACCATGCTACATTTAGACAGCTCATCCCATCCCACCACTGGACTTCCAACTTTGGGGAGAGAAAGGGGTCCAGAGTCCCTGCTCATTCTGGCACCAGGCTTCCATGTAGAGAGCCCACAGAGGTGCTCACAGGTACAGAAAAACTTGTGCAGCAGAACTGATACACATTATGCAGAATTAACGTGCAAGCAGCCAGGTGCAAAACCTCTCAGCTACTACTGACATTATTCAGTACAGTTATTTACATGAGTTGGGCTGAAGCATCAGGTCTCTGGTGCAGATTTTTGCTAGCTTCATATTTTCTTACCAATCCTTACCAGGATCAAACTGACATGCAGGTGCTAGAGGCAACTAGGAAAAATAATGAAGCAGAAAGGGAGCAAGAAGCAGAAGGAGAGAATGGGGAGAGCGAGGAAAAGAGTGCCAAAGCATCTGGGAAAGTCGACATTCAGAATCAGAGAGCAGAAAAATAGGATTCCAAATTCACAAGCAAAATTTCAAACACTGGATTTTCAGCTTGAACCCAAAACAAAGCTAAATTCCTGTTGCCACTTCTTATATTCCTTCAGCATCCCATGGAAAACTGCATTAGTGCAGTATCAAGACTTTAAATCACAAACCAGAACTGTCTTCTGTGAATCAATAAAAGCTTTAGATGATACCTTTGTGTGAGGTTATCTGAGTATAAATTCTCTTTCATACCAGCGTAGTCAATAATGCTGCTAACGCTGTTGTCCTTACAGGATCCTCTTTTTACCAGCAAAACCAGCCACATTTATTTCAGACACGGTGTTAACATTAGCCAGCATGATAGAGACCAAGTCAGTGGTTACCTGTCATTTGGGATTAAGAACAACCTGAAATTATAAGGATCAAACAGCCCTGGCTCTCCGGCTAGCGTCCACACACCAGGCTTTCCCTTTACAGCACAGCCTGAGGCTGTGAACAGTGCAGAATGGCTGCACATCAGGGGTGAAAGACTCCTTGGGGAAGGGTCTGGACGCAGAACTGGCTCTCTCTGTTGCAGAAAGCAGATGAAATGCCATGCATAGAAAGCAGTTTGGAGAGAGGCGACTGCAGAACATGGTTGTTTCTGTTCCACTGCTGCTGGGCAACACAAACAGGAGTCTAGAGACTAGAGAAGTTGCAGTTATCTGGGACTGATGTGCCGAGTTATGTCTTGGGAGGTAGATATCCTCTAAAGCAGGATGTGGCCTAACAGATCTGTCTGGGGAACAGCACAGTGACGGATAGCTCAGAGCACAAGCCCAGCACCTGGCTGGCTCTTGACTGTCACACACAGAGCAGAAGTGTGAGCCAGGGCTCAGGGTACAGTGCTGGTAGCTTCTGAGCCAGCGGTGGGGGTAAGGAGGTGCCATGGTCCTGAAGAAGCATCACCAACATTATGTAGATATATTTCCAAAACACAGGTGTCACAAAGAGGTCATGCTCATACGACTGCAACCATGCCTGCCGACAAGCAGAACAACCCGTCAAACTGAACTAAAGGCAGAGATACCTACCCTGAACCTATAAACAGTGTGGCAAGCCTGGCACTAACTGACCCACACCAGGAAATTCCACTCAGTGTGGATGATTAACAGACCCAAGTTCAACCACTGTGATCTTACACAATATTTTTGGTTTTTTTTAAAGCACCTATGTCCCCAACAAGGTGTTTTATTCAATAATTATGACAGGAATTAATTTAGGTATGATATAACAACAAAATATTGGTGAATTTCTTCTCATCAGGTGAACAGAAAAAAACATGAAGCCAGGATTCAAAGGCAAACATTAAAACGATTGTGAAGAGGATACTTAGCTGCTGGAAATGGATTACCAGACATTATGGTAGCCTCATGTATTGATCCTAGAGCTCCAGGAAGGCCATTAGCACTGCACAGTTGTTGCTAACTCCAAACATCAAGGTAACCTTACGCAATTTGCAGATGGACAAAGGTCACTGTTTATCACTGACTATTTTGCTAATTCAGTCATCAAAACTGCTGGCTAAAATATGATTAAGAAAGAAATGGATAGAGGCAGATTTGAATTACATTCAGCAACACACAGAGCTGTGGTTCTTGGTGCGTATGAGGAAGGGACAGGCTGAGGAAGCAAAGGAGTGGAAAGACAAAAGGTATACACAGAAAAAAAGGGTAACAAATCATATCAGCTGACTGCAGAAATCTGAGAAAATTTTCTTTAAAAGGAAAAGTCAAATAACTCCATTTTCCAAAGTGACTAGTAATTTTGGTGGCCCAGACTAGAAATACATTATCAGAATAGTCTCATCTCTCAGACTCTTCAAATTAGGTCACTTTAATGGATCACAAGTTGAGTAACTAAGATCCTAGTCATTTTCTTGTAACTGAGAGAAGGAGCTGAATGCTCAGCTGTGGACTGAGAGTGACAGGGAGGTGCCATCAAACTTCCATTTGTTAAAGGAGAGACAAAAACTTCCTATAGGGAAGTTCTTACACTCTCCCTTCGAATGAGCAGGAAGTCTGACAAAGCCAGACTACAGGCACTGCCCACTTTCCTCCCAGCCTAGGAAGAAAATAAGAAGTAGATGGGGAATGCCCATCTCCTCTGCAACCACTGGCAATGATATCCAACCTCAGAAGGGGATACTCATCGGTTCCAGTGATGATATTATTCTTACATTAGGATTATGTAGTTGCCACCTGAAAAAGGTTATCCCCCCATATAAGGTGCTTCACTTTAATAAGGTATTTCATATTAATACTAACTTGCATAACGCATTGAGATCCTTATGTTTGAGGATCTCCCATTAGATGTAAGAGACCAGACACTATTCTGTGTCCTCTGGGCACCATCTCATTGGCATGAATAATTTAACTGGACTGTACAACATGTCAGACACAGCAACATTGCTGCTGTATGTTTTTGTCCTGACTAAGGTAAATCTAAACAAGACTGAAGTAATATGAAGGGAAACATTCAGGAAAATTAGACAATAAAATTATATTACCTCAGTCAAATTTGGCTGCTTTCTGATCAACAGGGTAACAGAGAGTCTAAAAAATCAGGCTTATGCAGAGAGATGGATAGATAAAATTGTTATTGCCCCATACCTGGCCTGTTGTTCCTTGCGTTTCTGAGCCAGGTATTTCTTTTTCACATTCAGAAGCTCTTTGGCAAGTCTTTCAATTTCGTATTTGTATTCTTGGCTCTGTGATTCATACATATTCAGTTCTGAAGACAAAACCTAACAAATGAAAGGCAAAAAGCAGAAGCAGAAGATGTTAGTTTCACATACAGGTAAGTTTTACAAGCACTTCTTCCTTTCTCATTCAACCATATAACCATCATCTCATCATGATGTTTCATTTGACCACCTCTGCCCCTCTAAGGACAGTTTACAAAACTAAGGCTATGCCATTTAACTACCATAAAACAGGTAAAATATACCTATGCATCACTGGAATAGTTTTACTAATACATATATTAGCTCTTAATATTCTGGGACACAAATCTAGATGAAAAAACAAAATTAAAGGCTTAAAAAATAATAAGGCAGGAACTTTAAAAAGGTGTGGGTGTTCATTTTTAACAAGTAATGTTTTCCTAGCATTTCAACATCTTGATTTTGCATTTCTGATGTAAATAATTTACAACAGTGAAGGCAAAGTAATGGCAGATTTGCACAGTTTGAAGAAAACTGTGGTATTTAAAATGAAAGTTCTCCAGTATAACAAGACAGAATTGAAAGTTATGATGTATAATGTGAACTGGATATTTCAAAATGCCTTAAATGCCTGCAATGGAATTAGAGTTGTGCTTTCTCTCTTTTACCAGCTAAGGAAGAGGCTACCAGTGTCTAGACTTCCAACGAATAGAGCAACTATTACTGAGAAATCTTTCCACCATCTGCCTTTCTGATCATTATTAGTGTTTCTAACTGATGGTCAATTTCATAAGTATATGAAAAGTCACCATGTTCTACAGCATTAATTTACAGCTTTTGTACCCCCTTTCTGAACCATCTTGCATACTTGTTTCATGCAGACATTGTGAGACCTGCCTGTATGAAAGCAAACTGAAACTTTACTAATGGGTTTTATTCACAGGGAATTTTATCTGAAGTAATTAAATCCACACAGGCAAAGTCATTTCAGTCAGGGCAAATCTGAATACAGTGCTGCTTCCATGTGAATCAATAAACTTTAAAGAGAATAGGAGCATGCATAGTGTACTCTCCTGCTTTAAGAAGGAAAATAACTTGACCTGGCACCATAGAATGACATGCACACCAGTACACTACAGCATACTGTGCCTGAAATACACAGTAGCAATTTACTGCATTAAGGACAAATGGGAACTGTATGGAAAACTTCAAATCACATTCAGTTTAGCTACATTTTGGCTTCTATTTTACATTTTGTACATTGCTTTTCTCTTCCGTGGAAAGCTAAGAAGATTTGCATAACAGGCTCTTTGTTTCCGAAGGGCCCATCTGCTCCTGCATTTTTTTCCTCATGGTTAGTATAGATATGATTATGATGCAGTGAACAGAAGATGATGACTTCAACAGAGAAAGGAGCTGTAAAAGCAGACGAACTCCTGGGGAGAGCGATCTTTCATGCAGACAAGAATGAGAAAAGACCAACTCATTCTATCACAGAATCACTTCTTCATATCATGCTTTCAAAGTTTTCCATAAGGTTCCTTCAGAATCAGGAAATCCTCCCTCTGGGGACAAGGGGTTAGTACAGGTTACTCCTGCTGCCCCTGTAAAAGGCTGCAAGTCTAATACTTGTGTATGTGTTGCAGAATAACAAGAATTTAAGACCAGTTTCTCAATATATTTCTACTAGCTTGTTAAAAGAAAATGAAATGGTTTTGATTTGCTCATTACAAGATCTTAATAATTTAAGAAAAGGGAAGGAGAATAAGCCCAACAGAAAACTGATTGTGTCCCTGAATATGCATTGACAAAGTGCATTCACAGCAATATGCTGCACATTAATACTCTAATAAGACTTTTTTTCTCTTTTTTTAATGAAACAAACAAACATTATGTGACAAAAAGCTATTCTACCACCATTGGTTCTCCCTAGGGGAGAATGCAGTATTAACCTTATTTTCCTGATCTAATATGCTAAGGCATGCGCATCAGTCACTGGAAGTCTTCTTAAAGCCTAGCTCTCCAGGATCACCAAGCATATAACTCTGCAAGGCCGGCAGCCTCTTGGCCAGAGACAGAGGGCATCTCTTACTTTCAGCTGTTTTGTCTTCTCTCGGAGGGTGTGCCGGTAGAGCTGCAACTGCTCTGCTGCTTCAGGCCCAGGCTGTCGGGCCAAGACATGCTTCAATTCCACATATAGCTTTTCCTTTTCCTAAAAAAAAGAAGGAAGGAAAAGCACACATAAATGCTCTCACTTGAAACTACTACAGCAGCAGCACAACCTGCGATGAAATCAACCTCACTCAAGAATGCAACTAAATCAGGAAGATATTTGCAGAAACAAATCTGCCTGTGTGTCAGTCTTTCCTCGCTAGCCATAAGGTATTTAAAGTTGTTGTGATAGCAGTGGGAGAGCTCATTAAGAGAAACATCCAGCTAGTTTGAACAACGTATGAAATCCTCTTAAACTCTGTCTTCAGTGAGCATGCTTTACCACAGAGAACATAAAACAGTTACTGGAAAAGTATCCAGGGTGGGAAACTAATTACTAGTAACAGCGTTTATTATAATCTTTCTTTGCATGAGCCACATTGCCTTCTATTAAGGATCACAGCTCCATCCAACAGGAAATGACCAGACTGCAGAAATCTCAGCAAGGACTGTACAAAAAAATCACTCCTTCCAAACAGAATTCAGCAAAGCACATAAATATACACACATGCATACATGTGTATATAAATGTATATATACACACACATATAAACCCTTCACTTTAACTGAAGGGGCCCTGGGACAGGGGAGGGAAGGACAAATAATAACAACTACGACTAGCATCACTATCAGCAAATAATTTCTGTGTGGCATGTCTGCTCTTCCTTCATGTTAGAGTACAATACTTGGGGGACTTGGGTATAACCATTCCCGAATGGAAAACACACAGTGGACCAACTTGCAGACTTCTGTATTGAAAGACTGCTTTCAACTGTGTTTTGAGGATGTCCTTTTCTTTTGACTTAGGAATAAAGCACTGAACAAAGCCATTCTCACAGCTTTGCACATTTCAATATTTTTATCATCTACTCTGCCAGATTAAGACTGTTATTATTTAACATTATTTAGTAAGATCATAGTGGTACCCAGACAGCTCGAAGTGAAAAGGAGTTGACTAGAAGTCGGGCATGCAGACAAAAGACCTGAGAAGTTTTAACTGAAGAGGACAAAAATGACAAGTAAGAGGTAGGATATGTGGTTATTTACACTGGCTTTGGCAAAACAGTGTTTTGCTGACTTTCTTGGAAGCTCTGTCTGCAACGCTTACCACAGAACTCCCTGTTGCTGCGGGAAAAGGAGCCATAACGATGGTCATACAATGCTGCATTTGACTTTGCTCAGTGGTTGAGCCAGCATTTTCAAAAATGACTTGTTATTTTGAACATGTAAAATCCTGGGTGTCTGATCTGCAACAGCATAAAGAGTCCACAGTTTTCAGACCTTAGCACTTTCTGAAAATCACACACTGAACAGTCACAAGTTGGGGACCCAAAAAATGGAAGCACTTCAAATTACGAATCACTTTTGCAAACATTTCCCTCAAATTCTGAATATTGCTGGGGGTTAACCCCTTATAAATGCAGTGCATTTCTTCACAGTTCATCTTCAGAGTAATCAAGAGACCTCCTGAGACTCAGACTGCAGTCTGCATTGTGACAAAAATTAAACTGAGAATTCATTCTCAGTGGAGAGGTGTTACATCACTATAACTGGCTTCTACTAAAACCTTCTATTCATGTGGGTGCAAGGTTTTGCTGCAAGTTAAAAGCAACATCATATGAAAAATCTGCCTTCTAAAAATGTGTCCGGTCAGTATTAACATTCTACCCCTGAATGTATAGCAGATTTGTATTTTGGAAGAGTGCACTGGTAATTTGGATAAATATGGAGCAGTTGATGGATTGAAGGTCTTATGTGCAATTGTTTTCCAGTTTATTTCTCTCCTAACCCTCTACAAGGGCCAACCGAGCTCTTCAAACATTGTGCAATGGTGTGTATAATAACCCCATTTAGAGACAAAGCATGCAATTCTATTATAAGGAGTATCTATCTTATGCAACACAGACTCGTTAGCTGTCCAACATATATTGTCTCCATAATCCAGCAGAGGCAGAACCAGCTGTCTTATAAGGCGTATCCTGTCCTTCCTTGCTAAGCACTGTCCATCTCTTGTAAATCTAGTCAATTAATATGCCACTGGGTTAGAAGCACCATATGTCAGCAAAACATTGAAAGTAAACCATGGATATTTAATTCTGTCCTCATCAGCAGAAGCTTGTATTCACAGGTTGGCATTTTCTATAATCTCTGACATTTTACCCCAGGATGCAAAAAAATCTGACTTGCATGTCACATATTACAGTATTTACCTTTAAAATGAATTTTAAAACAGCATCCACAAGAGTATATGTAAGGTGCACACAATACTATCAGCAAAAAGGCATTGCTTAAACCAGGTACTTTTACCTCCACACACATAAAAATCATAAAATCAGGAATGTCTGGCAAAAAAAGCAAAAAATAAAAGAGAAAAAATTTTGGCTTCTGCAATACTTCGGCTATACTGGAAGGACAGACAAGCTGTGCAATGTGCTTTACATGCAGATCTCTCATAAATATCCAGCTATCACCTAGAGCTTGGGATGTGTGGAAGGAAGGACCTGCAGTGTGGTCTGACATGTGAGATGTATTCAAAGAAACATTGCTTTCAGTTGTAGTATGTAGACTAATATCCCCAGAAGATGGATCTATGTTGCTTTTTGGAAACAAATAAAATGCTTGTGCATTCTTTAAAACGTCTGAGAGAATCAAGTAGGGATAGATGGAAAGAATGTATCCTGGCACTGACCAGAAAGTCATAAGCTAGCAATGAAGACCAGTGCTGTAGCAGTAAATAAAAAACAAGCAGGTAAGCTTGCCTGTTTGGTATCTATTGGAAATTAGTGAACACTGTTTTGTCCAAAGTAGAAGTTGGTAGACTACATCCATTTGTATTGGTGGCTATGCAAACAGTTTTGGAGTATATGCTATGTGAAATCCTACAGCCATTGCACAGGAGTAAGTCAAACCATTATAGCATGTGTAAGACTGGTTTCCTTGACATGTCCCAAATTGCCTCCCTTCACACACACCCCCACCCTCGTGCCACACTGCAATCACAACACAGATATTGTCAGAATTACAGGTTCTTGAGGTGAAAAGAACCTCAAGTGGCAAAAACACTAAGACGCATTATCCTTCTTCTTGAGGACATGAAAGAAGATTCATCAGATCCCTCTATAACTCCAATTTCATCAATTTTAAGCTTTCATTGGTAAGAAGGATGTGCATTTCTGCAGATTAAGTCTGAGTCAATACCAAAACTTTTTATGTGATCCTTCCTATGGTAAAATTCCCATTGAACTCAGCAGGTGTATGACTGTACGACTGAGCCCATAATTTCAACAAGCTGGATTGGTTTATGACATAAACTAAGCCAAGTCTATGGTGGAGGGATGAGGGTATATTCATTTTGTGTGTGCAGTGCACACTGGGAGACTCAGATTGAGGGTTACAGTCAAATCTCAGGCATTCCAAAGAGAAATTCAGTGCCTCTGCGAATATCTGTTGTATATGTTCTGTAAATAAAACTCTACATTATTTTTAGAACAGCCCTGCCTGTCTTAGATTTGTTTTCCAGGGGAGCTCTGAGGAGCCCACAGATCTGCCTTTAGGCTAGGCCATGACAGTATGTTTCTATGCCTCTAAGTCTCTCTCTCATTAATTCTGTGGGGGCTTTTTGTTGTTTTCCCCTAAATTTAACTAGCTGCTGTCTCAGTCACAATCCTGAGTTTGTCTGGTCTGCTTGCTATGCAGCAAATTGAGAAAAATCATTTTTTTCTGTAGAGGACTGGCTGGTGTTTGGCAAATTTCAAGGCATTGATTCTTCAGGACTCCATGGTCACAAGTTTGCTCAGTCTACAACAGGAAGAATCACTTTTGCAAGCAGAACTCAACTTCAAAAAAAGCTATTGCTGCTGACGAGCACAGCCCAGTTTGCTCATTCTTCCCCGTCACACAGACCCAAAGTGACACCAAGCCATTTCACTGCTTTCACAAGGAGGGAAGAGGCAGTCCGCAATGCTGGGATAGTCCAGTGCACCAGGTATTAAGACTAAAAAAATGAGACTCCATTTCATGTCACCTTCTCCCTGTCCAAGACACCAGGAAACTCCTGAAACGACCCTACTTATTAGCAATGCCCAAAGTATCACTCTAAGCCAGAGATGATGGATGACTGTACACTTAATGAAAATGTATTTACAGCAGAAACAGGCCATGAAGCCCTGCTTTTCCATTTTTACCAGCTTGTCTTCCTGAGTAGATAATTCAACACATTTACCTGGCATAGCTGTGCACCAACAGCCTTCTAAGCCAGACCTGCAAAATCCTATTATGCATCCAAGGCTCACTCTCATACAAGTCAAAAAACAAACAAAAAAAAAAAATACACACAAAAAATACCAAACCCTTTCAGCTTTCAGTAGAGTAAATTTTCTTTGTGTTAGCTTCTATTTCCAGTAACTGAAGCTTTGCTGCCTTCAGCTAAAGAAAAAGCATGATAAGATGTAGAGCAAAAGTGTGTAACGTTGTGTATGGTAGCAACCCCCAAAACATCTATTCAAGCTAAAAATCCTTATTTTAATTAGTAACGGGGAGAAAGCAACACAGTAAGTCTGTAAGTACACTACAGTTCTTTACAGCTTTGCTGAGGAAAACAAGTCAGTCAACATGCCACGGGGGGTTTCTTGTTTATTGGCATTATAACCAAAATGTCAGAGCTGTGCTGAACTCCAGAGCCATTTTGTTTATGATGCCACGAAGCAGCAGAGCATCCTTGAGGGGTTGTGATCCCTGTTCTGAAGTGTTAAACAGGAGGCTGGAACCTGGCTTAAATACATATACGAATATATACATATACCTAGCCTTAGTCATTTTACCTTTATAAGCAGCATGCTTTTTTGTGTGTATGTGTATATCTAATACAGTAGCTGTTGGCTCAGGATACCTATGATTAAGAGTTTTATGAGGCATAGAAAAAATTAGCATACACTAACCTTCACGAATTTTGTAACAATAGAAGAAAGTTGCCTGCAGCATTTTGAGAAATGTACAATATGAACTTTCTCAATAAACACTTTTCTAAAACTCTTGCTGTTTCTTATCTATTTCCCATCCATCAGCAAACACCTTTGCAAGCAGCAGTTCCTCAGAACAGCCTGTATTTTTATCATCATCTAGACACTCCTTTAACTGTCCAGTGTGAGGCTCTTACTGGGTAAATTAACTCAGGTTTGAAACAGGACACTGAAGTCCTTTCTCACTGTGGCCATTCTAATATTGCATGAGACACTTGGGGTTTTCTTGTTAAAATGCTGCCACCAACTTGAAAGAAAGGCTGGGGCAATTTCCCTGTCTTTGGCAAAATTCGCACCACTCTAGACAGAGCTAAATGAAACTTGTCTGAGAAAACTTATCCCTCCAGTTGATAATAATGCTTCTCAAGAGCAAATTTGTTTCCTTTGGCACAGAGCAGACTGCACAAAATTGACTGGCATTTTCAAAACAACTTAATGAGGGAGGAAAAAATACCTAGGAGCATCTTTTAAGGTCTTCACCCTTGACTCTTACTTGTAACAATATGAGTTGAATGCTACATTATTACCATCTTCCAGGAACAACAAAGTACAAACATTTCCAGTTAAAGTGCAATTGCAACTTATTATCACTATGGCATCTTTCTTAGGAAGTGTGTGGGAAAACAGTTTCTTTTCCAAAGGAAGATCAAATAGGTTATTTATCCTCCTCTCCCTTCAAGACCTGTGAACTGACACACAGGGATAACAAGCTATTAGAAGGAGAAAACGGCATGGATACCTCTTGCTAAAATAACAGCAGCAATTCCTGTGGAGGATTATCTGGAGGAAAACGGACATGTGAGCAATCCAGCCCTAATGCTAATAGCAAGAGTGTGAAAGTAGGTTTTGCGGCCTACCGGTAAGGTTACTAAAGGGCATGCGATGTGGTGAGAAACTGTCCTTGGAACGAGAAAAACAACTCCCAGATGTTCAGTAAGGAACTTACGGGCTTAGGGGACTTTCTTTGCCTCCTCGGGGACAGTACATGCTATCCAATCACATACTGTTCAGGTGTGCGTGCTAAATGAACATGTACCAATCACTGTATAGTCTGATTCACATGATCACCGTTAAAGCATATAAAAGATGCTATTTGGGCTTAATAAAGTGTCAGCATTTATTCATATTGATTGGTGTGCTGCCCGTTTATCTCCCGCAAATTCCCATTTTACTATGGATATACACAAGACCTTATATATATATATATATATAAAATACACAGCCCCTTATCAGAGTAACTCTTTTAAATTCAGTTTTTGTCTTTCACATTGCAGAAGACAACAAATTAATTATCCTCTGTTCTTTCATCCGTGTTCACAAGAACACACACACACATCTATACACACATAAAACACAAGTGATGTCGGGAGCTGTTCCCTGAAGCTGAGCATTACTGGTGGCAAGGCATGGATTCATGGAAATATTCCAGCTGCTTCCACACCTGCAACTTGACAGTATGGGCTACAGAGAGCACAAAACAACCCTCTGTTTTGTCTTCTAGCGATGACTTGTTTTAAAGTGTGCTGGGTGAGAATCAGAGTTTGACACAAATCTTATCAACAAAGATTCTAAGTATTCTGAGTGAGAGAGTCAAGAAGGCCAACAGTGGGAAACCCCAGCTGGGACAATAATTATTACATATAGGGTTTCAAGACAAAAAAGTCCACTCCTCAAATGTACAGCATTTGACTTAAAAACCTCTGTATTATAACTTCAGGAAACAATATGTCTTTAACTATCTAAGAGCAATTTAAACTTTAAAAACATCAGATGAATCAAATGAGAGGTACCAAGACTCCCCTGTTAATGATTATTTGGCCCTGTAGATGGAGGCTTGGGGCAGGGATTCCCAGCAGACCTGGCTTCTGCTCTCAGTTCTGCCTCCTCTGACAGATGACCTTGAAGGGTTACCAGAGAAACTGCATAGCAGCTTCTAGAAATACCGACCTGCATGATAGGCACCTAAATTTCTTTAATGACCTGCCTGACATAGATCCTTAAATTTCCCTGAAAGATGAGAGCGCTTAGTTTCAAGTGTTTCGAAGCTCTAGACCTGCTACCTTTTAACAGCTGTCTCAAAGTCAAGCCACCCCTTAAACCTACAAATGCCTGTCTAACAAGGCGGCAAAGCCTACACACATCTTTCTGACAGGATAGCAGAGCCTCCCTGCATGCGCCAAGCACCGCAGGGACGAGAGAGTGGTCTCCTGCTACACTTTGGAACCTATTAAGAGGCAACGGTACATCTAAGAAACGCACACGGCGACTCTGAAACCATGAATGTTTTACGATACGGCCTCCCTCTGACTGTAATTAGAGCTAACCTCTGGTACGCTTCTCAGAGGTCTTTGCCAGCTCCCACTGCCTGTTTCTTAAAATTCAGAGAAACAAGACTAAAGAAAGGAGAGAGAAAGGGAATCCTGATATTCACATAAATACAACGTTCTGTGCCCAGTTGAGCTGTACCCCATTTAAAATCACAGCTATACACACTATGCCAGGCAGAGGAAGGCTCAGGCTCCCCTGTGCTCTGAACTGCAGGATGGGGAGTGGCTGCCTGAGTTGATGCACCCGGCCTGGCAGAGCCGTCCTGCATGGGTTCATGGCTCTCACCCCCTTGGTGCCTCGCATTTGGCTGTCTCAGAGTGAAGGCTGGAGAAACAGGGTTCCTTCTACGCTTGTATGTATTATCATCTGTCCAAGCTATAAGTTTTTTTTTTTTTTTTTTTTTTTTAACTATGAAACCAACTGACTGTCTCAAAACAGCCCAAGCATTGCTGTGTCTTTCTGCATGTGTTTCCCAACAACAGCACCATTCATGTTCTTTTGAGAATGAAAATAAGAGACTTGGAATAAATAAATAAAACCTAGCCTGTCCCTGTGAAATGTCTTTTTCTGTAAATAATGTACAAAATAATAAACCATCACTGAATGGCATGCTGTAGATTGCCTGTATCCTGCTGCTGAGGGAGGAGCAGAATACATTTGCCTCGATGTGAGAATGCCTGCCAAAGGGTACACCTGAATAATAAAGATCTGCAGCCAGTTCTGAGCCACACAGTGCAATATGGGCTTGTGAATGTATTGCTACACTGCTGCTGCACTCCTCCAGCATTTTAACTTCTCTAACAGCTTCTGGATGGCTGACAGTCAATATTGGATTGCTAACAGCACTGCAAACTTTGTGCATAGCAATGTATTCAGTCAGCACAACGAGTCATTTACTTTTCCTTAACAAGATAACTGGTTGATTAATATACTTTACCCTGGGGTGCACAGCAGATTTATTTCCTTCCCAGATACATGCTGAATACAGCAATGAGGAGTAAACAAGTTTGTTTTCAGTGTATTTGTTATTTACTGGAACAAATTCTGAATTTTTTACTCAAGCTTTATTCTGGCAAACTATCATTGAAGCTAATGACAATTCTGCCTGAGTAAGAATTTTAGGAATTGGTCATTTTACAAAATATTTTGAGTTCAATGACACAGTATGTCCATGCTCAGGATTTCTGTGTTCAAACCAGATGCAAGGAATTTGAAGAAAATACTTTGGCGATCACCGTTAATTTTTGCTTTTCTGATGCAGATAATATATATAATATAATTTGCAGATAATAAATGCAGATAATAGTGATACCCGGATACTTCTACGGTCTCCTTTCCGTATCTGAATGCTGTTCAATCTTTATCATACTTACACTGCAATACTGCTTCCAGACAGGGCAGTGATCCTCTTCCCATTCTTCAAAAAGTGCTGGACACAAACAGTTACTACATGAATTGCCAAAGTTCACTAAAACTGTAAGATACATAGAAACGAAATTCAGTGTCCCAGGCTCCCAAGATCACGGTGTCAAGTAAGCCAGTAACTCTGGACTTTGCCTTTCAGAAACACTAGGGCTAGACTACAGCAGCAGGTTAGAAGGGTAGGAAAAAAAACACAACCATGAACTGCAGTGTATGTAAAGCCAACAATCACTCCCATGCATGCTAAAACTCATGCACTGGGAGGAGATGTATTAAAATGCAGGAAACAAATCTATACTTGACATTCATGTCTCCAGCATGGGTTTTGTGTAATTGAATCAATCTTGCATGATGTGGAGGGATGGCATCTAATGACCCACTAGAGTTCTCTTTCAAGTTCCAACTGAACTAAATACATCAAGTCTCCTAGAAACTTTAAAACTAGATTATGTATTCATGTACATTTCCCACCAATAACCCCAAAGAGATTTTTTACTCTCACTGCATCTTCCTCATCTTTGTAAATGGCATCCAAAATATTTCTGGGTAAAACATCATCAGAGAACCTAAAAATAATACACATACCCAGAGGTTTTTATTTCGATCCATTTTCTTCTGATTTCTTAAATAAATTTGCTTCTTGCTTGTGTCCAAACCCATTTATCATGGGAAATCTGTTTTGTTTTTAAGGGCAATGCAATTGCATAAAGATTCTTCCACCGAGAAAATTCTTCATCAAAAATGTTTTGTTTGAGTGCTAAGTAATCTGCTTTGCCTTCCATTTCCATTGCCAGATGTATTTGCAGCATTATTTTTATTGGAAAACAATCTTCTTATTGTAAAGAGCAGCTGATTATCTTCAGCTGATGTCATTAAACTGATCATCACCTTTCCTGCCTAGTTTTTTAAACATCTATTTAAAGAGACAGACCCTAAACAAAAAAAAAGGGGGCTATTTTCCTTGGAGTACTTCATTCTCTTCCATTTGGGATGCAACATATGTGGGAGGAGGGAAAGAATGTAAATGTCAATATGTTTTTAAGAGCAGTTTATCATGCTGTAACTTTCTATAGCATAGAACATTTTCTAATTCTAGATGGACTGAGATTAGAAGGGCTAAAATAAACTAATGAGCCATGAAGTATATTCAAAATATGCAGAAATAGAAACTAACTCCCTTCTGTGGAGAGACAGCACAAAAACTGAGTAATCTTCAAATTGATATTTAATTTTTAAGGCTTACACAAAGGTTTCAGGTAGATAACATAGACTCTCAATAGATCTTCACATAGGTGACCCTAACCCTTCCTGATCATGAAATGTGATTACTTATTGCATCATAACAAGATTGCATAGAAACCCAGCTAAATTGTACTGCAAATTAACACAATGATCCTAAAATTTGCTCAATATGAATGGTTTCACCCCACTCACAGAACCCTACTAGGTACATAATCAGTGTCTAGGGCAAATGAGAAAGCAAAAAAAAAAAATTAATTGGAACAAGAGTATCAATGTCAAAACAAAAGGGACCAGACAAATACTAATGGTACTGAGAAACCATCACACCAGGCAAAGAATCACAAAAAAAGACTCCAATCCTTCAAGATCACACCAATGCTAGAATACACAATATTTCCACTTACAGGCAAAGTTAAAATCCCTGAACAAAGCCCTAGTTCAGCAATGAATGTTCCAAGCACAAGGAAAGGATAAATAAAAGGATGTCACAAGAAGGAAAGAACCTGAAAAAGTACTCCTGAAGGATGACTCGATGCATGAAGTACCTCCATATGTCACTTCATACTGCACTGGAGACTCCAGCTCACATCAGATCCAAGGCACTGAGCTGAAATTAATTTGACGGCACTAGCTCAGTAGACTGCTGTGCATCAAAATATTTTACTGGTAATTAGATTTTTGTTGTCGGTCACTGGTTAGAACTGGGCTACAGCCAGAGTTCATGGGAACACATTATTCTTTCATTTGAAGGATGAACAGTGATTCTTTTCAGAGTCCAATTCTGAATCAAGGCAATTCTTACAGTGTGCCTTTGATACACCAGTGCATATCTCTGTCTGCCACTGGGGAAGTAAATTTCTGCTTTAGGATTCATACCCAGCTGAAAACCAAAAAGTAAATGTTAGGCCTGAGTCCCCTCTGTATTCCTCAATTCTGTATTCTGTCCACCAGCTGAGAACTGGAGTTATAAACTCAAAAACTGCACTCCACCAGGTGCTGTTCTCTCTCTCTCCTCCTCCTTAAGACACATAACAACACTTTGGTTTTTTGTAAGGGGAGGAGGGCATTCTTCTGCTTTTTTTTTAATGTCAGGAACCATTTGATCAATGGCTAAAAGTTTTGCCAGCTTAGCTTTCTTGGTGAGTGGTGTGATTTCTTTGTGCTGATGTGGCTATGCTGGCTACTTGGCTATGCAACTAGATGCAATGATACCGGCAAGAAAGTTTTCTGCCGACATAGTTTATTTCATTCAGGAGTTGGTATAAGCTAAACCAGAATAAGGACTTTTTTGCCAGCAGGAATAGTCGTTTTAAGTGTAGAAAAGGCCTAAAAGCTCAATATACTCACCCCTTTAATTGAGGGCTGAGAAAACTGCTGGCTTCAGCCTCAAGATAGGGCACTAATCCAGGGCTTCCAGAGGAAGTCAAATCCTCCAGGAAATAGAGGTAGAAAAGAGTCCAGTCCTACTAATGTATAAAAGGCCAAAAAGAAAACCTCTTTTTTTATTTTTGGATGGAAAAATCCCTTCAAAAGGCCAATTTTATATATAAATAATAAAGGAGCAGTACAGAAAGGATCGTATTTTGGCAGTGGATTTTACAGTTCACCTGTAAATTTCAGTGCATACAAAGCAGTCTCCCAAACTACCTCTACTAAAATCTCTCTAAAGGCAAGATGACAGGGAAACAATAACGGGTAGGTCAAAAGAGACTGTTAAGGATTCTACAGTCATTTGTTTCCTGAAGTGAATTGCAATTATTTTTATGAAAATAGACAATTCTGTCAAAAAAATCCCCAACTCAGACTATCTACCCCACATGTAACGTATAAGTAGGTTATGTCTTCACTCTGAGTAGAATCTACACTTGGCACCTGAAGTATATGAATGCCAGCTTTGAGAGAGTAAATTAAATCTCAACCATGCTGAAATTGTACAGATAATACCTAAAATAAAAGTGAACTAGACCTTAAGAATACCAAAATAAAGGCAGATAATAGAAGCGTATTCCCTGAAAATGTTCAAGTAGACCTTTCCTAGCAGGCTTTCTATCAAAAAATCTCTTACTCAGCATCGGACCAGACTTTTCTGTATTATGTGCTGTATAACGGAAGCTACATTCAGCAGTGTGACAGCAATGAAGAACCTAGCAGCAGCATGCTTCATGAAACTGCCAAGCTAGGGAAAGAAGTGATTTTCAAGAGGGCTAGGCTCTCATGAGCTGTGCAGAGAAAAATGATATGAGATTGAAAAAACAGTATTTTATATAGTAAAACGGACAGACAATTTTTATATAATAAACACATGGAAATAAATCCTAAAGCTCCTCCCTCACTCAGGAGAAGACTTCTTTGACTTCTATATACACCTATAAACCCACCTGGCACCACATTGTTCTAAAGCAGATTTCTTTATGAAACTATAGTACCGGCTCTGAGAAATATAGACAGTTATGTATCTATTCAGACACTACAGCAACAAGCATCTCAAACCGAATAGAACAGATCTACTATCAAGTTAGCAAAACCAAAATAAAACATTTGCCTATTTTGACTGTTTAGCTAGTGTTTGTTACTACTGCATTGAATCATGTCTCAACTTTTAATATGCTCTTTCACACACCATCAGAAGTGTGGAAATGCTTTAATTCCCTTTTTTTCTGAGCAGAGGCATGCAAAAGCTAATTAACTTGCTCAAGGTCACAGAGAAAATTTCCTTCACTCTTTCTTCCCTATATCTTGCAATACCTGAAATGAAACTCTGCTGATTCATGCCAGCAACAGTAGCATCCCCTCTGCCTCTCCTACTCTCTGTCACAGTGGGACCTTTAGTTACTTGGGGGGGATTAAAAGTTTGCTAAAAAGCTTGCCTCAGGACAAGGACATGTGGGTGTTATCTGGCCTGTAATCTCTGAGTCAGATATATGAGCTAATCATGCCTTTTGCGCTTGCACTCTGAAATGATGATCTCAAGATGTTAACAGCCTTGAAAGAGCACCTCCTAACTCCCCAGTCCTTGCCTTCAACTGTTCACAACTTAAAAAAAAAAATTGAATAAAAAATGATGTATATAGAAGAACAATACTTTCACTACTGCATGCAAGGGTTGAATGAGACACAGGTGGCGGGATTTTGTAGTTGTCACCACAAAACATATAGCTCTATCCTTTCTCCCTCTGTCTTTGCCTTCCTCCTCCCCCCATAAACAATCTTGCTTGCACATGTCTCTTTTACGTTTATGACCTGTCTTCTGAGATGACTGACATCTGAGGTAACTGACATAAAATGTGAATCTTCTCCCTGTTATCCATTCTGAGATGTGTACTTGAATAAAATTCCACTCAGTGAGACATAAAATCAAATTAGAAGAGTTTTCTTTGAAGAGAAAGAACTAAATGTGAAACAAATAAAGCAGTGTATAATTCGCTTTTAATGGGGTAATTTTCTAAAGCCACACTAATCATAATCCTAACAAGGTAATACAGTTATGTTGTGAATTTACTGCACATCACTGTTCATTATGCAGTTGAGCTTCAGTCCCATGAGGGATTCGCCCCACATACAAAGTGAGCAAGTATCTCTTTTTTTTTATGCTTTTTTCCAAGATTTGCTCAGTAGAGCACTTCTATTTATTAACAATTATACCTTATGGCTATAAAACATGTTTTGCTTCCAAATATCCAAAACATTGCTTATACCACATGTGTTCACAAAGACCTTCACCCATCATTGAAATCCCTTGGTTAACACATGACATATTTCTTCACAAAGCACTGCAGTATTATTCAATGGTGTAGAAGAGAATCAAAGAATGCTATGTGTTTTAACGGCACAAATTCAGATGGAAGGTAATGACTGAAACATGGAAGCTGGCTAACCCTGAAATAACATTTCCTATGTTTGGCAAAAATGCCATTGGATCTTTATTGACCATAAGTATTCAAGATCTTGGTTTTGGATGTGATTTTTAAAGCAGCATTTTTCAACAACACAGCAGCTCTCAGCTGTGAGAATGACCCAAGTTATAGGAGAAAGTATGACCTCCTGCTTGGCATCTACCTTTCAAAGTCTCAGGATGTCCAACCCTGCTTGGTGTATGAGAGCCAACAGATTATAGCATAATGTGCTGTGGCTATAGGCTACCTATAAATCAGAACCAAGGAAAGAGTTAATAATTTATAAAACATGGGACAATTTTCTACACCTTTATTTAAGTGTTCAATTCTGAAAAGTCATTCTAAAAAAAACATTCATCATGTTGCATATTCACTGTATCTCAGCAAGTGTCTGATACAAAAACGTGCCCTGCTGACAGGTTAAGAAAGATGTTTTTGTCTGGAATTTTAGAGTCAAGCTGGGTTCCTCCTGGATAGAGTACTGTCAGCAATCTAAATTTTCTGACTGAAATGTAGTGAATCATTCTTTTAATCATGTAGCATGGATTCTAGGATGCTTTTATTGCTGCATCATTTTTAAAGAACTAACAGGTGAGAAATAGTGAAAAAGCTAACTGAAAAGGATAGGATCAAACACACATCAGGAGCAGGTGAAATAACCAGATGCTTTTCTACATGAATCCATATACTGAGATCCTTACTTAGCAAAAATTTCCATTTATATGCCCACCTCATCCTAAAATATACCCTGTATATACCTGCTTTTCAAAGGATTATTTATAAAAAAGACTGAAGTAACAGTCATAAGAGAAAGCTACAATACATATGATACAAACAGAATTTAATTTTCTTACACAAACACTATGGCTCTGCGTGAGGATGCAGCAAGGTGAACATCCTACAAATCAAACTGCAGGTTGCTGACACTGGGCTCAACCATTTCCAGACATGGGTTATTTCAAAATTCCAAAGGTGTTTTTAATGTTCAGTAATACCCAATCCACAAAGCTTTTTCCACACAGCTTTTTTTTAAGCCACATAATCTGCACATAGAGAAATCACAGACACAGACATTCACAAGCTTCACTTAAAACAAATATCCTATTTGCCAGTGTAACAGCCACACACACATAAAAACTGTTATGTATAGCAAACAAGAGATTAAGACAGTTTTAAAGCAGACATGCACAATGGCTGTGCCCTTGTCTCAGGGCAAAATGTGGATGAGGAGTGGGAGTGAAGATGTATGACTTATGCAAGCAAATACAACACTCAGAAAGCAGTAGTTCTCTCAACTAATAACTTTATAACCCTAAGCTCCTACAGGTCTCTGACTCTGAATACAGGGGAGGTTACACTAACTAGGAACTGGCAAAGTTGTAAGCAATTCCCACACCCCTGCAAGGCATCAGAAACTGCACTGAACTGAACAGACTACCAAGAGAGACTCATAAAAAAAAATCTCCATTTGGAAGCGGAGAGCTGGCCCACAACTGTTACAGCTCCAGTGTAAAGGGACCTCCGTATTTCCACATTATCACCTTCCACCTACCCACAGTAGCATAAAAAAAGATTCTGTTGGTGACAGAAATCAAAAAAGAAAAGACTTCATTTCTTCTAGCCACAGTAGACCAATCACTGGGAGGCTACGGCAGTTTAGAAAAATAACAAAAGGTGGCAAGGTGTCAAATGTCTTTAAGCACAGGGGGATTTACCAAGATTAAAGAAAAATGAATGATCAGACCTTATGGGGGAGGGCTGCTCTATACACAGGGTGTTATATTGGCCAGAGAGCAAACTCGCTAAGCAAGGGCAATTATATTGAGGGGAGAAAAATAAAATTTTTGAGAAATAAGAGCTAAACTGTTGTTCATTCCTATAATTGTAAACTTTCATCAGGATCAAGCCCTACTCTGTACCCACTATGGGTACGCGGATCAGAACTGGACCTGGTGAAGCAACCTTCCTGGTGCGTACAGCTCTCTCCAGAAAGTAACACTACTGCTCTTACTCTGTTTCCTGCTGCTGGAAGGGTTTCTCAGCTTCTCTCTCTCACCAGAGTTTGGAATATGATAGCATCAGTGTCGTAAGTTACTAGTGAGTTTTTTCTTTAGTGGACATGAAAATGCTTTACAAAGCAGGCATAACATGTATATGGGAAAACCAATGCAAAGAAAAACAAAATGACTTGTCCACAGTTATCCAGCCACCTAGCAGAAGAAGCTCAGATAGTGCCCTGATCTTCAGGGCTCTTGGCCGAAGACCTATCCAGTAGGACATACTGCCCTTGAGGAAGTGAGTCAGAGAGATTTCTCCATCTTTGGTTACCTCTCCTTACCCACTCTCCCTCTACAAAAGAGCCCTATTTCAATCTTTGTGTATGACTCCAAAAACACTGTGATAATTCAGAAAAGAGCTCCAAAATTTCAAGAGTGAAGCCAGATACACTAAACAGAAGGTAGAGCATGGCATTTCTGGCCTTTCTTTACTGTCAACCTCACCGAGCAAGAACCTCATTTCAGCACTTTTGCCTGAATTAAGAACACAAAGGATCTCATTAACAAATCTAGATACGATACTTAAATCTCATACGGCCAAACTCTGGCTTAAGTCTAAGAAATTAATAAAAAGCTGCATTGCTACAGAAAAGACTGCTGAATAGACAGAAAGATTGTGCCAATGGTTAGTATAGTAACATAGCTTCAAACACCTACTATGTCACAGATTTTCTACATGATCTAGGGCAGGCAACGTAGTACCACTATACCTCACTTCTTCACTTTTAAAAAAGAGATAATAGCTAAATTGTATAAGTATAAGGAGTATAAGGATAAGGTGAGATACGCAGTGGAGACTATATACAAATCTCACAGAGACAATTGGGTTTCTGTATGAGCAAAGAACAAAAAATTTGAAGTTGTTCTTGCTACATTTTGTTTAAGCTAACAAACTACTTTACTGACACCATTATAGCACAATTTCCATACTATGCTGCAAAGATTACATTTTGCCAAGAAAGGCATAACAACACACTGTACATTACTTTCAAATGAAATTGCAGATCTATTTTTCCTACAAAATAATAAAGAAAGAGAGACGAACACTGCCTCAATAGCATCTGCTGGGCTCCTTCTCAAGTCAGAATGAGCTTTAGGTCATATTCTACACTCCAAGTCATACTTGGGTATTTAAAACCAAGACATTCAAGTCATACTTACAGCTACCAAACTCAAACTCTGGCTATCCCTAAAGTAAATAGGGAGAAGGAGACAAATTCCCTGTTTGACATGTTCAGCCAAAAGACCAAAGACAGACTTTTTTGTTATATTCAATAACAAAATTTGCACCACAGGAATATAGTCTCCTTGCTTCTACAATATAAATCTCATTGGTATCACTAGGGCTTAAGGGACATCGGATACAGGAAAAAAGATAACCTACCACAGTAATTATTTTTCAGCAAAGTTCAACACAAAGATCTTGAGGTCGAACATGGTTCATACCACATATCTAAACCACACAAACTGTAGCATTCCTTCTGCCAAAAGCCAAACTAAGCAGAAATGAAATCAAACGCGGATTTTCCTTTGTGTCCAAGTAGTAACAGACATGATAAAAAGGACAAAAAAGCCTGTCCAAAAATCTAACCCTGACTTGAAAACTAATCTAGGTCATGAATAAATTAAAACAAGCCTTTAATTTTATTTTGCAGTGTTATCCAAGTATCAGCACCCAGGGTACAAAAATCAACTAATCAGATGTTATTTGTTTTTTTTCAGTGAGTCAGTGCTGCCATCTAAAGCTACCTAAGGGACATGCAAAAGAAATTCAGGGAAAAGTCAAAGCATCTAAACATTTATGAAGCACATCCGAGCAGGCAGAGAATGCAGGATAAATCAAATATGTTAATAAGATACACTAAACTAATGATGCTGCAGTACCTGAAGGAGCAATTCTTTTTCTATCACTTCACCTGTCTTGCTGATAAGCTGCTTCTGCAGTCTCTGTATTTTCTGGATCAGTTCATAGGTACTTGGGTCACTAGCCTAGACAAGAAGAGTAAAGCAGTGTCAAAAATTATACATCAAAAGTCGATGTTTCTTGCTTGCAACTGAAAACCATAAGTATCGAAAAGTGACAAATAAAAAACGAGTTGCTGAGTTTTTTATTTTATCCCAGCAAAAGGTAAGTTCTTTGGAAAAGGCATGTGTACACACAGTCCTGAACCTGGAATCTTTCCCTTTTGAAGATCAGTCAGAGTAAGTTCATGTTTGACACTATTAATCTTGAGAATCCTTTTCAAAACACACAATGTAATTAGGAATCATAAGGAGTTTAATCCCCAAACCAGCAAAGGTTGGGAGAACCACATGGAAGGGAAGAAAGAGGAGATTAGTGTATCATTTTTAGCAGAAACCTTGACTGACATATATGGAGCAATGCAAGTGCTGCAGAGTGTTTCAAAAACTTCATACAGTGTCAAGTAAGTATTTAGGAGAGGGAGATTTTTCTCTTGAACCAAAAAAAGAGTAACTGCAATATAGTCTTTGGGGACTAGTGGAGAAGCTAACAGGAACAAATTATGGAGGTACATGAACAAATTACTATGAGGCCTTAAAGTGTTCATATTTGTGACATCTCATTCTTCAATAGAATTTAGTGCTTAAAAAAAGAGACAGATTGTAGCCACTATACTGCTGCTCTCTATCTGCTTAGCCTGTATAGTCCAGGAGCTAGTACATGTCTATCTTCCTTTTTCATTCTTTTGTCACACATTGGTGTCTGAAGGAACCTCTAAGGAACAAACTGATAATTCTGTGAGAAGCAGCCCAGCAAAGCTTGCTTTCTCATCATTTTGTATCTTCTCATTGTATCCTCTACTTTCTAATGAAGAGCAAACTCTAATTGAAGCTCTTCCCCATTCAGGGACTCACAACACCTCTCCCCCACATAGTTTCTTTGGTGGTTCATAAGGATTAAACTCACACGACAGTCTGTCCCTCAATAAAGGCTCCAGTGAAGTCCCTCTCACTGCACATTTTCTTGAACTTAAAAGGAACATGATATCTTTGTGGCTCTCAATCCTTTGTCATATCTCATCTGAATTGGCTAATCAATTCAAGTGTAACTGGGACCCATAAACACAGATGCACATACAGCACTCATGATATAGCATCATTACCTGAGAAAATGAAGCCTAAAAATTAGTTCAGTCTCCATGACCCATTCAGTCCTTGATCTTTCTATAGTGGTGCCCAAACACAGTGCCAGCCTGTGACAACTGTAGTGATATGAGGATGTTTGTTCATTAGGAATTGAACCAAAACCCTATCAGGATCATTTCACATGGATTTTGCCATCTGTTGGCCTTCCCATGTTCCAAATATAAACCAGTGACCTGAATGCAAAGTCTTCATTTCCCATTATTGGTCTCTTAATATCCTCATTCTTCCAACACTGGATTTTTTGACTGGCCTAATTTCCCATTGTCATCTGGAACTGCTGGAGATTGTACCTAGATGTCTTTAACCCAGTTCAGCATCCTGCATTTTATCTCCTTTCCATGAGAAAAGGTCAGCACACTGTTCAGCTTTAAGCTCAGCGTAGAAAGATCAGAAATTAACTATCATGCTAGTAAGTGCAGCCAAAATATTCATCTGTCCTTCTGTAGGGACTAGCATGTTATCACTTAATTACCAGGGCAGCTAAGTAACCTAGCGTGGCATCAGATCAGAGATCCATGCAACAGAGATCTCAGCTGGCTCTGACTTACTTTGAAAATACCCAGTGATGCCAAGTGATGTTCATATACTTGGTCTGTGCTTAATAAATTTATTATTTTTCCCCTTCATTTAGCAGGTTTGAATAGTGTGAAGATTTAGATTTGCTCTTTTACGTAACAGTTGACCTCCTGTTACCCAGAATGGCTATCTTTGGAAGCCCATCACTGTCTATGTGGAGGCTCCTCATAATACAGATGCATATTACCTTTTTGACTTCGTATCTATCCATTCCCCACTCCACCTGTTCTCTGACCCTTTCTGATCTTGGCTTTCTTCCCATATAACTCTCCCTAATTGGTGAGGGTAAGATTATACTTTTCCCCATCCTCCTCTTTCTTTTCATCCATGTTAAGGAATCACCTCCTTCTAAATTCACCTTATGCATTCTTATTCCCTTTAGCTCTTTGAAAATCGCTCTGCAATTTTTCATTGAGAAAGTGACACAAAAATAACACTGATTGCATTGTGCAAGGAAACCATTCAGCAGTTAACCACTCCATTGGTACTATGGAAATTTCAGTTGCCTGCCCCTCCACATAATTTCCATAACAGTAAAATAAATAGGCTTTGTGCTGTGTCACTGATTTAGAAATATGGGCTTTGGGAACTTGAAATGCTGAAACATCACCTCTAATTTTCTCCATCTGTGAACATTCAGGGGATTCTCCAGTTCTTCTTCCAAAGCTCTGCACCGAGTCCGTTCCCTTAATAGTTCCTTCTGCATGTGAAAAACCTCCTGTCTTAAGACCAGAATGAAACAAAAAGAAAAAAAAACACCAAAAGCACACCAATTTGAACAAGGCATTAACAGGAAGATTAACAGTCCGTTCCCTCAAGCTCTATAGCACTGGCAAAGGGACTCTTGTAATCAACAGTTGACACCAATAACACTACATGTTTGGTTCCATAATATAACACAGTTACACTGTTTGACTCACTTTAGTAATAATAACTCAAAAAAGGGACTGTTCAACAATTCCCAGTGAATCTACTTCACAGCCTCCTGGATGTCTCTGCCCCAATTTCTCCATGTATACTAAGCCAAAAGGACAGTTAATTCTTCTAAACTAACCTACAAACCACAGTCATGGTGTCATACCCTGTTACCTCTGTATTGAATCTTACAGCTGTGTTTGAAAGAAGTACTTCAATCTATATGGCTCAGTGAATCAAACAGACTCCAGGACCTAAGGCTGATGGACAGTATTCTTTGAAGGACCCAAGTTTGCTTTCTTTTACTATGTCTTCTCAAGGAACTCCGGGGTGATTTGTTGCCGAATTTAAAATCAAATGAACACCCCCAAGATGCTTTGATAGCTAAGGCTCCCATGCCTTCCCATGGGGGAGGAAAAAAAAGATATATTTTCCAAGAGTCTAACCCTCATCACTTCTGTGGGCAGATCCTGTAAGTTCTCCAAACCTGAAGGAAAATGGAGGTGATGATCACCATGTGCCTACTCACCCACTGAGCCTTTTCCTTCCAAGCTCAGAGTTGAATTTAGCTCACTAATCAGAAAAAGCCCTTTTTTTAACTGTGAGGTTGGACAAGGTTATAGAAATGGAAAAAAACATGTTTCCAATTGGCAAACCAAGAAAGCTAATTAGAAGCACAAGTGATAAATAGACTCTTTTGACAGGCAGTTTTCATGATGGTTTTGGACTTCATTAAAGTATGGGCTTGCTGCTGTAGTTAGCAAGAATTGATCCACCCATCGTGGCATGCATCGCACTATACTTCAATATCAGCACTGAGTCTCAGTGCAGTAACAGGCTTTCAGCTGAGTGCATTTGGGCAGCAAGTTCAAATACTATTCCTATTTGCAGTCAGTCAACAAGAACTGCAAGTGCTAATGTTTCATGCCCAGTTCTGTTTTCTGTTACCCCAAATCAAACTGGCATAACTCCACTGGAGTCAATGGGACTGACCATCAACTGAGGTTAATTTGCTCTACTGAAAACCACAGAATTATACTGATATAGTTCAGCTAAAAATCTCACCCAAAACTGTGATAGCTACATAGAATTAGTTTGATGGTTATCTGCTGAAAACATAACTGACTCTCTTTACAAACCAAGACTAATTCTACAGAAAATGGAAATAGTTTCCTGGCAGCAAAGAATATGCCTCATGTATGGGAAGGTTAAAAAAAGAAGGGAAGCATTAAGCCAGAGTAGGATGAGATAAATCAGTTTGGGGCTATTAAACTTCTGTTCTAAAGAAACACAACCTTCAATGAAAATTTAACTAAATCTCTCTCAGAGAGTAAGTCTACATATAAATCTCGAAGGAGAGAGCTCTGAAAACCTGTAGGGGTGTGTTATAAATATGTCAAGTGTTCCCCATCCTCTGAGGATTGCCTAATAAAAAGCAGTTTCACTAATGTGGGCCCTAGGTACCGTTAAATAGGTCATTGAACTATGAACACCTTTTCTGCTGCTGTCTGTCAAGTTTGTTCTGTAGCTAATAACTCACATTACAAGGTGAAATGTGGAAACTATTTCAGCTTTGGCCAAGATGTCTTTTTCCCTTCTTTCCTCCACCTTATTTTTTAATTCTCTTAATTACCAATCACTTGGTTCATGAATTTAAACCAGTCTGTGTTTGAGGTCAGCTCACATAATCCCCTTCTCCAAGGTATAGTATTTGTCAATATAACTCTTTACCATGCACGAAACAAGTTCTCTCATCTGTCTCAAATGCAGCACCATAGCTGCAGTCACTATGGAATGCATTCAGTCAGTTTTTCTACCTGAGTTCCTCCACATTAGCTACACTCCTGCCAAGTATGCCCTTCTCACGCCGAAGTTTTTTGATCTCCAGCTTGAGGAGCCGGATGTCTTCCATTCTCTGTCGGTACTGGGTCTCTCCCTTGTTCAAGATGGACTGCTGGATTTTGATCTTTTCATAGAGCAGAGCTAGCTCATCGTTGCGCCGAACAAGCTGGGATCCTAGGATATCTCTCTCGCTGATAACCTAAGGACTCAGCACAAAGCAATAAACTCAATTAAGTTCCTCAGTGCAATCCCAGTGCGTTGTGACTATATCTACATCAGTCAAAAGCACTTGCATTAAGAGGTTTCACTGTCATTAGTGAAAGAAAGATTGGCAAAAACCTATAGCTTCACCTGTAACGGTTCAGTCACCTCCAGTGTAAACTACATTATTCCATTCATTCCAACACTTTAACATTTTTATTTCAATGGAACTATGAAGATTTAGTAGTGTCACACTTACAGTAGCTGAGGATCTAGCCCTCAAAAAACATGTTGGAGGAACAAGAGACAGAAGACTGATGCAGTGTGTTGGAAAAGTCAAATTAGAGATTCCTACCTGGTCAAATTCCTTCTTTTGCTTCAGCCTCTCAGCATCAGCCTCAGCAATAATTTTCAGGAGCTTTCTCTCTTCTGCCTCCTGTTTTTCTATAAAGTGTTTGGTCTCCACAGCTTGTTGTTTCATCTTAAGCAGTTCAGCCTGATAGAGTAGAAGAATATAAGTAACCTGTGCCTAGTAACAATTTCCCATATATAAACCTGAGATTAAGGGTTAGGATTTAAATAGAACCTCATACATTTATGTAGTTCCCTGAGAGATACATATTTTGCTTGTTTTTGAGAACAAATCACTAAGATAAGCAAGCATGAAGACCCATAAAGAAATGTTGTAAATAGTATTTTTATGTTGTTGTGTTATACACAAGAGAAATTGGAAGGATTTTTATCTATGATAATGGCTCAAGCTATAATTCAAGCACACCTCATATAATAAAAATAAAGAAAAATTAAAGAGGTCGTATTTGGAAAGTTCTTCCATGGAGTTGACACTCTGTCACAAAAAACTAGTAGAGATGAGTTGAAAGACAGGCTGGGATGTGAGAAAGAATAGCTGCCCTAGCTAGAGAGAACAACAATTTATGATATCTAATCCTAATTAGCATCAACTCAGAACAGGCTTCAGACTGGAATAATAGAGGTGGCAGAAGTGGTGGAGAAGGTGGCAACCAGGCATGGAAGGGCAAAATTAACAGCTTTAGCAATTTTTTAGTTTGGAGGATGGAAGAAGACAACTAGGAAAAGAGGTGCTGCATCTAAGCAAAGGAGAAGTAATGCAGTGTTAACAGTGTTTGCACACCACTAAATTAAACTTAGACTGGAATTTGCCCAGTAACTCTAGCTTACTGTCATGACTCTAAAATTCAAGAAATGTTATTTGGAGAGAAAATAATAAGGTCCTGTTGGATTATTTGGGATTTCTAGCATTGCTAGGCAATTAGCTCCAGCCAAGACAGAACCAGCTGACGTAGATATAAAAACTTTTAACTCTTGACATAAACAAAAGAAAAACTGCCACAACTCTGACTCTTATAAAGGGTGATGTTCAAGCTGCCTTTTGAGAGAGAGCATCTCCAATGCTGAAAGAATGAGGCTCTGATGAAGGCTGCACCTGCAAAAAACAATCATTCAAGACAGAAACAGTTCCATTGTCATAATAAAATACCTTGTTCCATTCTTGTTTTCTTTAATAAAGCTCTCATTTTCCCATATGTGCAACAGTCATATCTCTCTTATTCAGTGCTGGATGTTCATCAGAATCCATCAGCTGAACAAAAATGCAAGCCACTTCATATTGAAATGCAATCAACAGTGTGCAAAAGCTGTCTACAAATGTAAAACTGCTCATGCATTTGGCATTGCTGGATAATATTTTTTTAATATATTAAAATTCTATGTTCTCCTTATGTCACAAAAAATATGAGTTGTAAACAAGATGTGGCATTAGATGTTGGCAGCAAACACTGATATAAACAAATCTCAGTGGATTGCATTAAGTTAATATAAATCTGAACTGTCTTGTACAGTAAAGAATATAAATACTTTTAGCTACACAAGGGCCCTACAAACTAACAGGACTCTGAGTGAAATTAGTCGTGCTAAAAACTACATAGAGTACCAACATCTGTGTACATTAGGTAAAGGAAAAGGAAAAGAACATACACACAGTTACCAAAGAAGCAGAAAAAGGGTCAGGTCTGAAGCTCCTGTAAATCAGCACAGCTCACTTGAAGTTGGTTCAGAGAGTTTGTAAGAACTGAAGAACATTCAGCAAGAAAGAAGAATCCATATGGGATCCATGCCAACATCTCAGAACAAATTCAAACCAAATCACTGTTTAGGTTCTGAAGCATTCAAGAAAGCAAAGGGTTTTTTGTATTTGTTCAAGAGGTAGGAGGAAAATACAAATTTTATAAAAGGCATAACAGGGACTGAATACAGAATGTTGAAACAATAATAATTCAAAGGTTTTACATTCAGATTTCTGGAAAATGCTAAAAAAAACCGCATCCATGAACACAAAATATACAGAAAACCCTTGACAGCAGCTGAAACCTGGAGGACCACTGGAGGACTTACGGCTTTTATATTCGTACTTTTCAACACTCGGATGTTTTGCCAAACCAGCCTGATCTGCAAACCTGTATTGTGGCCAAATGAAACCAAAAGATAGCATTGTAGTGGCTTTAATGGAGTTTGGATGTTTCACTTACCATGATTACACATTTTTAAGACACTTACACCAACTAAGCCAAGCATAAACCCAATGTGTGTACAATTTCATTCCTCAGTCCTCTGTGCTTTATCGCATCCTTTAAACTGATTTCCCAGGAACAGCTTGCTTCCTTCACATCAGTGCAAACAGGACAAATTAAAGCTGGCTTGCTACACAAATAATTGGGTTCTTTGGTGCCTGTGCCAATCAGTCCCCTCTTTGTATTCTCCTCTGCTTTACAGTTCAGCAGAGACACTCAGGTAAAAGACCACAATGCCCTGAAGCTAGTCACTAATGTGATGTCAGTCCATGGACATACCTGCTAGTGAATAATTGAGTGGGTAAAGCATGTAGCAATCATGTGTTTGTCAAAGTGCTGGCAGACAACTCTGAGGTGATGAGACAGAACTGGGGACGAGTTAAGGCAGAAAGCCGCACACAGAAAATGAGACACTGTTTGACTTCATCACTGATGGAACAACTCTGAGACAGATCAGGTAGAAGAATCTAAATTCATCACCTTTTTACAAAGCCCTATTGACATCTTGTCATAACTGTACTGTGCTGAGAGGGGCTGAAAACCTGGGGAGTAATTGGAGCATAGCAAAAAATTGACAAAAGAAAACATTGTGGAAAGTGGCTGGGGATTGTTCGGTTTGGGGGGGTTGGTTCGTTTGCTGTTCTTGGGGGTTTTTCTACTGCTAAGTGAAGAGAAAAACGAGCTCCTGCGGACACTCTACCTCCTTAAATCTTTGGAGAGAGCAGCAAATCGGGTTAAGATATCGACACAAATCTAATAGCTTATCCAAGGAGGAGCTGCAGATAGTGCTGAAAAAAAAAGAAACAGAGCATAAAGCTCAGATTTCCTTTGATTTAAAAACATATTTTTGTTTCTTTATATGATACACAATAGTAAAATAACTTTCTTTCTGCGCACCTACTGGACACTACCTAACTCCCAGGAGATTAATGCTTGTTAGTCACATAGAAACACAGGGTTGTGAAATACAGTATGATGGAGTTAGCAGGTAAAAGCAGCAGAGAGAAAAGGTTAAAAAGAGGAAAACTGGAATTTTAAGGGGCTACATTAAAAAGTGCTACAATCAGACTACCCCAAAAACCCACATTTCTGCACGCAAAATGGAACTTTTAGTTCTCCAAAGAGAATTAAAGATTCCAACAGCTAATCCAGGACCTTCCTGACTATAATTATTGGCAGATATTAAATTCGTCAGATACATGGAAGATGTGTTTAATTAATACGTCTAAAAGGTACTGAGAGTTTGTGCTTCAATCACAGAATAATTTTTTAAATGCAACAAAGCAACTGCCACAGACTAATAATATGATATAGTCTGTGCAATCATGTTGCTTCTTTCTCAGAGAGTCCTGAAAACCATCCTTTGTAAGCAGGGCTCTGACCTTCAATGATTCCTTCTCCCTCTCTGTTCGCTGATGTTCTAGATGTGCTTTCACAAGGGCTGCTTCTTTGGCTGTTATCTCCTCTTTCAGCTGATCCACCTGATGTGTCATAGTTTTCAGTTTTTTCTTCATTTCTGCTATCTCATCCTAATAGGATAGAAAGCATGATCACGAAGAGGGATCAAAAAAAAAAGAGGAGTAACTTTGTGTTTGAGAGTTCAGGTTACTTTGACATCAGAAAATGCGACCACAGCGTTTGAGAGCAGTTATGCGGTACTTACCACAAGACATTACTTTCTAATGCAAAAGAACAAAACAATTTCATTAATTGATAATTTGCTGTTTACGCTAGCATGACATTGCAGTAAACAGGCCTTTAAAAGGCACATTGACAACAATAATGATCATTAACAATGGGTATAATAAGCCATTTTATTTAAACTACCAGACACATAATAAGAACTAGCAGTCAATCCAAATTAATAACAATATTCTGATCCTATCCATCTATTTTCATGCTTCTAGTAATGTGTTTTTCAAAACATTTGTGTACAGTTGTGCACAAATGTTCGGGGAGAAGCTGGTTTTGTGCAAATGAAAGTACCCATGTGCCAGATACCTACCTGTCTGCAAGTGAGTGTAGCAAATACCTGTCTTCATTTTGCCATCCTTTATGTGCTATCTTGCATTTTAGAGGAAAGAATGTGTTCAGAGATAGAAAAGTCCCTGACATGGGAATACTTAGCACATACTTTAGGCTCAAAACATAGAGCAGTAGGCCAGATAACACTGCAGGTCACAAAGACTACTTCTACTCAGCACAGAGGTGCCTGCCAGTACAACACTAAGAAACTTTTTCGACATATTCCAATGATTACATGAATTGTGACACAAAATGGAAGCTAACAAATTCAATCCACAAACAGACAGCTCTTGTAGATCTAGTGGAAGTAGCTTTCAAAGCTACTACTCCTCTGCCAGAGGCCACTACCTCACAGAGAAGACATCATAACCATTCGTGTGAATACATTCTGTTTCACTACAAAACCGGGTTAGCTTAAATCCCTTTCAGTGCTATCCACCACAGATCTGGATTTACTCAATAGGTGAATGACGTTTTCTTGCATGAAATACTTAACAAAGTTAAGATCATGAGTCATGGTACTCTCAACAAATGGTACTGAGAAACTAACATTAGACTACTGATTAGTAGTGGATAGCTTGACATCCCTCAAAAACAAAATCCACGGATTCCACACTTATTTGGCCCATATGCAGTCAAATAAATGAACCAGAAATACATGTAATAAATATACCGCTAGGCCCACCTGTTTGCATGTTCAGTCACTCCTCTGAATGCAAAAGTCATATTAAAAGCAATCTTTGCTAGATAGCCTACAAACCTATTCAATACTACAAAAGGACAAAAAGATATTTAAAATCTGGTGCCCAGATACATTCCCAAGTACAGTCCTACTTCTGTATTCAGTGAAGAATAAGAAGAACACACAATTTTTGCAAATAGGTTTCCTAATCAACTTGCTTAAACAAATGAGCTCCTAATGCCAAAAGAAACCCCAAGGATGAAAGCATCAGATATTTATCTCATGTTGAAGGTCTGCCAACCTGTTTTTTTCATGAAATTTTACAGAGCTGAAGATTACAGTGCTCTGGAGGCCACTAGCAATGTGGGCAGGGCAACAGGGGCCTTTTCGTATTAAGCGATCCAGAACTACCTACATTCTGCTTTATCTAAACAAGCTTGTGCAAATTTGTTTTACTTCCCAAAAGAAAAAAATAATTTAGCATAGTTTTTAACACAACCTCCCACTCCTTTTTTTTCTTTCATGGTTGGCTGGCCTGTTACTGAACTATGAATGGCCATTTTTTCCATTGCTATATATGAAGTGGTGCGAGCACAACCGAAAAGATCTTTCAGCCCCAGCTGTCTTCTCACATAGGGCTTTCTACAAAGCTTTTACTATAAATCAAGTAAGCTATTAAAGTCTAAATAACAGCTTCTAACAACTGAAACCATGAACAGATTCCTGTAAGCCCTATGTATATACATATAACATGCAAAGCCTTACAAAAGCTACAAAACGAGCTGAAGAGTTCATTGCTTCATTGTCGAACTCAGCACATACCTGCCAGTTCCCTGTAAGTAAACAAATTTTTGCAGTATGTTAAAAATTTTAAAATCAGTTTTTCAGTTTTTCAGCCTTATTTCAGCTGAGAGATTGTTTGGGAACAGCAAGAACCCCAACACCACTTCCACCGACAGGAGGCAGTAAGAGGACGACTAAATCATTCCACATAAATGGTATATGAGTTCATTCCTAACCAAACCAAGCAGAGAGTACGACAGGAGCTCAGACTGTTCATTCCTGTTTGTTTCTCAAGCAAAACACCTCCATCCTGCTGCCTGTTCAAACCAGAGTATAAATTTGTAAACTACTATATTCGTTTATGTTATAAATCCTTATTCTCAAATAACCCAAGGCTGTAAATCACAGCTATCCAAAGTCCCAGTCTCTGCCAATTATAATGGGATTCGTGCAGTGCTTTAGATCTTTACATCAGAGTAACAGAGTGTATTCTTAAGTGATTTTATCCTCTTCTTCTAGTATTGTTAGTGAGATTCCCAAGGAAAAAATAATAATAGAGAGAATCATTATCTGAGGAAAACGACACTCCCTGAAAGGAATGAGCTGGAGGGAAGTATTTATTTCTGTCAGAAAATTCTACTTGGGCCCAGCAAGTTTTCCCTCTGCTTTCTAACTCATTAATGACTGATGCACAGTAATTTGCATATGCATATAGGGCTAAGGAGGCAATCTTTTCCCATTAAACCGTATTTCCCATACACCCAGACCAATCCTACAGCCATAGAACAGAGTAGAGACAGGAGCGAAAGGAAGAAGCTTCCTCTCTGATAGAGCATTATGAATCCATAGCTTCAGTGTACCACGATCTTTATGCCTGGTTTGAAGAAGGGATATTGCCACATGATGGTTGCAAATTCCAATTTGCAGTCCAAAAAGATATTGTCCAGATAAACAGTCAGGGACCTAAAACATTAATTCCCCCAAAACACATGGAAATGCTCTTCACCCAGTGAGTTTTTCTTTCAATAAATTTAAATTAGATTAAAAAAAAAACAACAGCCAAGAAAGAATTACAAGGAAAAAAGTTTTCTTCTACCTTAGCTTCAATCAGACTTTTACTGTACAGATTCCTCTCTGTTCTCACAGCTTCACATTGGTTTTGTTGCTGCTTTAATTTAATCTCAGACTCTTCTATTTTCTTCTCATAGTCACAGATCTGCATTTCCCGCACTTCAATATCTTTCAGGTGCTGGAGGACCTGGAGCGAAAAGAAGGAAATGAACACGATTAAACTATCATCACAATATTATTAGGATAAGACCGAGTTTGTGATTTTTATCTAAGGTGACAAGTTCAAATCCCTGTGGTCAGAAGTTGTAGCTGTAGCTAACATCACTACAGTCCAAGTATAAGTTTAACCTGTCTGAGTAGCTTATTTGGGGGAAGATTTTATTTTTATCTCATACCTAGCTTTTATTCGAGAATAAAATTTATAGATGTGCACATAGTTCATTTAAAAATAAGCCATGAAAACATAGCGCGTAAGCAGATTCAAAAAAAGTCACTGTAAACAGCATTCATCAGGAAAAACTTTAAGCCATTTATAAAGCAAGGCCAGATTTTGTACATTGTTCTGGATATCAACTGTATGATTAAAAGGATAAAAATGCATATAATTTTCCAAGAAGTCCTGCACATACTCCTCTAGTGAGAAATACAGTTAAATTCTAACAACCCAGCTAACATCTGATCACAAGCCGCTGATGATCACAAACAGTTGATACATAATTACAATAACAAGAAATTCAGTTAGTGAAACTTGCATTTGATCTAAATAAGCAGGAAATCACCATTAATGGCTTCGATGAAGGACTGGAAATAATGAAGTGAGATGAGCTAAAAAGAATGTGGGAGAATGGACTGTAGAGAGAAGATGATGACATGCATTGTCAAAAAATGAAAGTAGAAAATATGATAGACACCTTTAATAAAAAGTTACCACCATAAGAATAGGAATTACTATATTAAAGGAGCAAAAATACAAATAGTTGCTAATCATCATGCTGGGCTGCTTAGTATGTTTTTTTAAAAAAAGTAGTATCTTTCATCCTGCTGTATAAAGTTGACAACCAAGGAGCACAAACAAGCAGTATTCAATTGGAATTCAACATTACAAAGAAAGAAAATTAAAAGAAAAAGAAAATTATGAAGCACGTCTGTCAGGAACACCATTTTTCAGGTTCACTGCATGAAGGAGAAAGAATGCCACCTTTCAAGACAACAAAAAGATCAAAGTGTTTAAAAAAAAGCTACGCATTCATATGGACAAAATTTGGGAGACAGAACCTCTTTGAAGGTAACAGTTTGAGTTGAGATTTACATTCATATGTCAAAGCAAAAGAATATAATAGTGTTTACATCAGATAGCCAATAACCGCAAAGTTTGCTATTGGCAAAGTTGTTGGCTGAGCATCCTCTAATCTGACTGAGTTGATGGCACTCAGATTTGGTAATGAGTTGCCAAAGCTCAGCAGAAAATATTAGATATTCAGTTCTCTTCTGCAGCTTCACACTTTTTTGTCTGTGTGCTCAACTACCTTTTACTGTTTGTTACCTATTTAGCTCAGTGAACCTACCCAAGAACTCAGTAATGGTACTGTACTTACTTGCTCACCTTTATTTAACCACTCTGAGAAGTCCTGCCCATTGTCTTAACGGTATGCCCGTTGAGCATTAGGGTTTTCCAGAAACGATGCATATTAAAAAAAGGAAATTTGTGTCTGAATTTTCTTGGACATGCTGTTAAACTTAAAATGGCTTTTTTGAAAAGCAATGTTTCAGAGACTGTTTCTGTGCCTTCTCGTAAAGCACGGTCAGGGAACACTTCAGGTGAGACTGAAGTGTATGCTTGACTGCTTGCTTTCCAGTAGCCTAAACCTGCCACAGGGAAATTAGGATTTCAGAATCTAAGAATTCCAAGTGAAAAAAGGAATATTTTACTAACACTTGTAGATCAGTAATACAGACCACACAAGCAGGAGCAAATAGGCAGATTTTTCTCTATTTGTGGTGATTAATCTCGAAGTAACACTATTCAACAAGTAACATTGGCTTAAAAATGGTACAAATGAGTAGTCAATCAATCAGGCCAATAATTGGGATAGTAAGTCTAGCATGACTTCTCACCATTAAAATCCTTTACCATTGTGGATATAACTTTGCTGGCCCTATCCATCAGTTACTCAGGAATAAATGAAGATTTTGAAAGAGGAATTCTGCGGCTTTATAGATTCAGTCATGCCATAAATAAACAGACAGCTTTCAGAGCCAGAATGGCTCTGTCTGCCTTGTTGGAGTCCCAAAAAGTCAACATACATGCAATACCAGCAATTCCACAATTCAGAAGGTGCACACTGAGCTCCTTTGGAGGCTGCTTATTCCTCCTAGGTGGTAAAAGGTGATGGAAGAGCCTTGACTGGTTGTATAATCACTGTCCATCAGTAGCCCACTTCTCACCACTTGTGAAATGGTTCCTGTATTACATAAGCTGTGCCTCAGTTTTTCAAGATACCCAGCTGAAGGGATCAAATAGTGAACCTAAGTATAATCTAGTGGATATAATAATTCTCATCCTCTCACCTCTTTTTACCCCTTTTCCCCTGTTTTATCCTTCCAAACAATGAGTAATTTCATACTGGGAAACTGAAGAGACAAGATTATTGTTTCACTTGCTTCCTGCTCAGTACTACTCCTGCTGCTCTTCACCTGCAAGATGAATCAGGATTTGCCCCTTTAGTGAGCCACAGAGGCATAAAACTCCTTTGGAAATTTGCAATCTCAAAGCAGGCATCATTCTACAAACAGCACAAGTGTCACAACCTATTTACTGAGGCTCTGCCTTGTAATAAGTGTCAGAAAGTTTGCACCCAAAGTGGCAGAACAAAAAAAAACAAAACAAAACAAAACAAAATAAGCAAACGTGTCATTTTCACCCTCAAAATATTGTGAGCAATCCTAATCAGAACTGAAAGCAATAGCCTTGCAGTTCTGAGTGTTATGAATTACTGCCTGGCCCTAGTTTACAAAGATCTTAACTCATATCTATATTGTTAGATGCAGTATGAGGGAAAGATGCAAAATATGACTTTGCAACAAAGACAAATCTCACTTCTGTGGAATATTATTCCAAGGAAATGACACAAGGTAAGCCAGACAAGGGAACATGCATCATTCAAAAATGATTTAAAAGCCCCTGGTCACATGAAGTTGCCAAAGGTAATTATAAAGTAAGAAGATAGCAAATAACTTGTGAGTTGAAACAGCCTGAAAGCTAATCCTAGTAAATCAATGAACTTCTTAGAGGGCCCTTCAATATGATCTTCAGCAATTAATGGAACATGTTAAAATCATACTCTTGAGCATGCCTTCAGGAATAAAGTTTTACATAATAATGGGCAGCAGACAACACAAACTTTAGGCACTGTTTCTCTGCAGATGTTCCCAGAAAACCCCTCTTTTGCTGACTAAATTGAATATGCTCAGAGGTAGCTGATGTTTTACACATGTTGGAATTAGTCCTTCAAAATGCTGAGTCACTTATGAAGGTGCTGAGCACTGTTAGCTCCCAAAGGCTTCAATGGAATTTGAGGACACCAGCAGTAGCAAGATAAGGCCCTTTGCAGATAAAACAGAAAAATCAGAGAGTAAGTTCTAACTGCATACAAGAGGTTTGATTGTGGGACTCAGCCATAAGAAGGCAGAGGCCTTGGTTTAAACACCAACCCTAGTTTCATTTCCCAAATGAGAGGTGAAAAAGAGAAATACGTGGCCATACTCCAAGCCTCTCATAGAATACACACCCATCCATGAGGTCCCCCAGAAAGACCTGAAACAGAGTACGGGGCACTATGCACTGAGAAGTAGAAATCTTTGTAATTTGTCTGAAGGAAACTGATGTAAGCTTCCTCCCACTGGCATGCAAGGAAACCAATATATGATCTTTATAGTTTTTAGAGTAAGAGAGGTAAGAACCTAACACAAAAAACTGTTCCTACCTTCTGTTTGAGTTCACCTGCTTCATTGATGTAACTGTCTCTCTCCTTCTCCAACTGGTAGATAATCTTCCTTTGTTTCTGAGCTTCATTCTTATAATTCTGGATTTCTTCTTCCAAGTTCTTCTTGGATTGTTCATGGAGCTTCACCAAATTCATCTGCTTTTGAGTGGCACCAGTAGCCTTGACTAAGTTCTGCAGAGGAGACCACAAAATAATGACTCTTGAGCTGCAAGAGCAACACTGCCACTACTATGTCAAAAGAAAGTCACTGTCTAAGTGAATTATGGAATTCCCACTGTTATTATCCCTTACTTAATTTGCTCGGTTGAAATACTTGAGCCTCAAATGTGAGAAAAAAATTTAACTGAACTGCTATTGGCAGTGCTTTTTATGATTTGAAGCTAAAACGCTAGTGTCTGCATTACAGAAAAATGGATAGGATTGTTAACAAGAAGATATAATGAAGGATTGGACAAACTTTATCAGCTTCAAGGCATTTAGATTGTAAAGCATGCCAATAGCCAGCAAAATAACAAATGAGCTCAAATACTCTTCCTTCGCATTTCCTAAATAGTGGGTTCAGACTGTAAATTAAGCAAACTTTGCTTAGAAGTTGTGCATAGAGATTAAACAGAGAACACTAAGATACCATCTTTACAAAATCAATCTTCTGATACATCTTTAAAATTTCTTTCTGTACTACAAAACAGTTGTTTTCTCTCTCCAAAATCTGAGTCCCTGCTAGAGTCAAGGTGCAAGACAATGAATCTGTACTAAGTGACGCAACTCAGAAATCATCTTTTAGCATTAAATTTACTAGATTCCACTTTAGGTGTGTCCATAAACATGAGATGCTATCACGTAGTACAAGAACCTTGGACTGATAGAAAATGATCTGTACGAGAGAAAGATTTAAAAGGAAGGTTTAGAATTAACACAGCCTGACAAGCAGATATCTGATGTACCAACATTTTGGTTTTTTACTAGCGCAGTCTCAATTTGCCTAGCTTAATATTAAACTTCGTATGATACAGTGAATAAAAGCAGAGAAGTAATGAACTCAGGATATCAAATGACAGGTTTGCAAAAAAGGTGAACACGTATCACTTTTCAACTCCCTGATGGTTTGTATGTTAAAACTTAGAAATCTCTTTTGTGCTTATGAGTACTAATACTATTGCAATGCATAGAAAAGAAGCACTATAAGCATCGAGTTAAGGAAATCCATGTCTGACTCGGAATGTTATTTATTCTACCATATATGTGTTTCCCTGTGAGGGTTCAAATTACAGACATTTCATTTTCAAGGCAAGATATCTGCTTACCAGTATTACCAAAGCAAGCTCACCTTGTTTAGTATGTCCCTTTCTCTCACAAGCTCATCTATGGCTTTCTTGTCAATCTCTGCCTGCTTTTTAGCAGCCTCCAATTCTAGAAACAAGGAGGAAAGAGTATAAATCCTGGGTTCAAACTGTACACTGGTAAAAATACAGAAACACCTAGTGGACTTTTTAAAAAGCCTTAATGTTATATGACCCGTTCAATTGGCTCTGATAAGGTTTTGCAGACTCAGGTATCAGCTAATGATGTTAACACTTATTTGGGTACTTAGAAGAACTCAGGTACAGTGATTAATAATATGGGGACTCATTATATTTGGTTGTTCAAACACAGACACAGTACCACAAAGAAGGCGGATTTTCAGAAATCACGGAGCACACTGAAAATCAGAATCTTTCAAGAAACTTCAAAACAAGTATCCAAAAGTTGAGGCACTTCCAAAAATAGAGACTTTCAGAATTATTCTAATCTCTCTATGTCAAATCCAGCCCTCCCATGAAACAGTGTGATTCTATTGGGTTCAGTGGAATTAAAATTACTTAACATGGGTCATGATTAACATTGTACATATACTATTAAAATATTATTAAAAACTGAAAAGAAATATGGTTTCATTACATTGTAAAATTAATTAAAACCTGCTACACTAACACTGCAGCTAATGAAAGGCAATGCACTGGAACGCTAAGAAATGAAGGCAGGTTGAGGGCAACTCTCTACGTGACATGGCACAAATTGGCACACCTTAACACTCAGTTATGTCTATTGTATTTTCACCCCATACATGCTGCACTGTAAAAATCTTATAACCTTAAAAGCTTTATATAAGGCTGCTCTACACTCCAACTGTTATTAATATAGTCTCATACTAGGCACTAAAGGGGAGTAATCTTAAGAGGAAGATGTACTTTGAATGAACAAATAAAGGATAGAAGACAGATCTATTCATCACTTAGACACCTACCTCTCTCTAGTCCAGACATTTGGTTTTTTAGGGTGTCTCTCTCATATTCTGCATCAACTTTCTGTTCTTCTGCAACACGCAGCTTACTCTGGAGAACATCTCTTACTTTGTTCAGCTTTGAAATTTCATTACGCATCTGAGTCACTTCATCATCTCTGACCTATAGAACAGCAACAAGGAATGGGGAGAGAAGGAATCTACGAAAAGAAAATGCCTCTCTATTGAGTATATAGTTATTCTGTGCAATTCAGTGCCCCAGGAAGAAAAGGCATAAGTGCTGTGGGTGGCTTGAGAGAAGATGATTAGATAATTGAACCCTATTCAAAATAATTTAAACAAAGCCAGCTAGGGCAAGGAAAATGATAACCAAATCTTACGCCTCAGGGCCTACAATGATCAATATAGAATCCTCAGCTGCAAACCATACACAGCACTACAAAATTAGTCCTGCAGATTACATATAGTCAGCTTTGCTTTCCTAACAAGTGACAGTGACTGTGATGAGAAAGATATCTGTAGTATGATGTGATACAGTAATTCTCATGTCCCTAATAGCAGGTATCTTCTTATCCCCATCCCTGTTATAACCCATGGCTTTAAAGCAAAAGCTAAATGTAGCATTCATCTCATTTGCTATGTAATCAGAGGAGAAACTAATCAATCAAAACACTGCATGAAAATGCAGGAACTGGTTACCAGGAATTACAACCAATAATCATAACAAAAATACATCCTGTGCCTTTCCAGGAGTAAACATAACTTCCTCATATGGTTTCAGTGCCTTCCCATAAGGCATGCTTTTACAGCCATCACAGACTACAGCATACCAATTACAGTCTCAGACACTGATTCTGTAAGATGGAGAATCCTTCCATGTGAGTATCTCCTGGGAGGACACGAATCTCCACAACTTTTACTGACTACAGTAACCTTCAAGAAATTTATGAATACTTCGACAGTTTGGGCTGCCCAACACCGTACTAGAGGTGCTTAGCAGACTGCAGGATTAAACTGCAAGTAGAGGGCCTCTCATGACTGGGGAAGCTTTAGCAACTGGCATAAATAATAACTGGGCAGGCATCTTCTAATTTTTTTCCCCAGAAGTTCATGCGCGTGACTCTATAAATTCCATCAACTTTTTCTGAAGTTAGGAATAGATTATAGAACTAAAATCCTCTTTTTAAAACACTAGAGCCCCATACTTAAAGCTCAGTTAGACACTTTGTAAAGCTTTAAACAATGATGATATTGCTAGAAAGATAAAGCCAGATGACCTGGAGGACACGGTAATTAGTTTCTTAAACAGGTAATAAAAATGTCCTCTGATCTGCCCAACAAAATACAATAAAAAACAAACTTCTACCATACAACCCATTAAGGATCCAAATGAGGATCTTCTGTGTCACATTAGTACTGAACTGAGCTTTTAATCTGTCAGTAGTAAGTTTTTATCATTCTGACTAACAGTGTCTACTCAAAAAAGCTCTCTGTTGGCAAACAACCTTTTTATTTAGGTGGATGGTTATACTTAACTAAAGCTTGATAAGATAATGGTTTTCTACCCTATTTTCTAACACACTTAGTGTTTTAACTGCAAAATGCAAGACATGGTAGCCATAAAGTAATAACAACTAACAATTAGGCATAACCCCTTATTCACAAATGCTCTCAAACTACCCCAAAAATCATATGCAGGAATCATTTAATCCTCCTCCAGCTGAAATTCAGCTACCTCTGGAGTGGTACAAAACTGTTTAATAATGTAAAGTCAGTCAAGAAAACCATTTAGATCAGAATGTAAACACCAGCTTATTTATTTATCTATGTTTAACTTCTCTAGCTGATTCGGGGTGGGGGGGATAGTAGTGTAGGAAGCAACTCCCTTTAGTGGAAGATATCCAGGATACTGTTCTTACAATGTATTACTATTCATTAATGCATTTTGGCAACATTTAAGTTTTGCTAATCACTATAAGAAAGTCATTGCTCTTATCTGAAGATTATGCAACCCAAAAAAAGACTCTGTGCTTGTCAAAAGTACCACGGGTCTTCTATGACCACAGCCTGTTGAGCATTTTGGTTTATGTGTTGTATGAAACACAGCTCCAGCAGCATGAGTACTCTGCTTTTAGGTGGTATGGTTGGAGTTTACACCATGGTACTCACACAGGGAGAATGGCGCCAAATGAGAGCCAGATCTACTCCTATAATCCCCAGATTTCCCCATAAGTACCAATTGGGAACCATCGGCACAGGAACTGAGAGCATCCTTGTCCCAAGCGGTATGACTGCAGTCAGTGATACGGCTGATAAGATACCTACGTCTTCTGGCACTTACTTTCAGTTCCGCAGTCTTCCGCTGGACATCCTGCATCACTTCTTCAAACATCACATTGTGCTGCTCACTCTCTTGCATGAGCTTATTATTTCTAATCTGAAATTGCTCAAGTTCCTTGCCAGCTCTTTCATTCAAGATCTGTTAGATTAAAGAACAATCCCATTAATTCTTTCTAATCTGATTACAACATCTACATACACATGAAGGCAGAACCTTCTGTCTCCCCAGGAGATATAAGCTGCTGCAGATTGTTGTCTTGTTAAAAACCACTCATTATTGCTGATGGAATTACTAATGTGAAATATGATAAATGCTCATATTGGCTAGGGAAAATGATAATTTCTAATGAACAACACAGACGGTGTCATTTCTTTCTGGGAGCTTTGTAGGTCTCCCTCACAGGTGGTAGATAAATATTTTAATTCCTGTTTGGCATTTGGCAGGCATCACGTAACACAACAACTTGCTGTATATAATCACTACAAATGAATATGAGATTCAAATGACTTCAATCAGCAGAGAGCAGGGGAGCTCTTCATCTGAGCAAGCAAACCTACATTAACATGCCTATAACATTTCTCTGAGCCCACGGTTTGCTGAGACCAGGACACAACCATTTTCCTCTCTAATTTGTCTTCAGTCAAAAGCCCGGAACGGCAGTTTCATAGTCTATGTGGAGAACATATATTTCAATTTTGGAAGTGCCAGTCTTTTCTTCTGTTTGATGGGACTTCCCCTAACAGACATTACACCATAAGTAAGGAAAGAATGATCATCATACTTTTGAGTTTAAGCATCCATGTGTGACAGACTGATAAAGTCAATATGTACTATGCTCTTAAAAAAAAAATAAAGGAACGGAAGCAAGATCTCCCTCTCCTAAATGCATGCAGAGAGCAAAGACAATGTAAAAAGTGAGAATACTGTTTCTTGTATTACAAATGTCAGGATTACATGGTGTTTCAGGGGTTTCTTGGGTGGGATGAAGCATATAGTTGCTGTATCATACCATCTTCACTATCATGCAAGCAAGGATACTTTATTATAAATTTGAGCAGAACAAGGGCAGGCATCATAGCCAGCTACAACTCACTTGATAAACAATAACCTTATTATGTTGCAATAGCTCAATCACTTTTGCTTGCACATCTGTAACCTGAGTCTTGCCTATGCTTTGGAGAGCCTTTCTGCAGTACACAATGTAGTGCCTCCATAGACACCTCATGAGCCAGCAGGGGCAATGAAGATACTAAATCACCTGGCCAATTAGCCTAGGCACTGCACTTTATGTGAACTACTAGCGTCCAGGATAGGTTGAATATCCCTAAAATCTGCATTTAGAAAGCTTAAAAGGGACTATAGAAAGAAGGAGGAAGAATGGAATGGAACCAGGAACTGTAGATATCCTATTTAAAAACAATGCGATTATGTCAGCAGATCATGGAGCTCTGCCCTCAAAAGCTGCATCCAATTCAGTCATACTCAGAGAAATAATCAATCTTCTCTTTATCTCTTTATGTGAAGTATTTTATCAAGATTCCATGCTGACATGACAAAATAATTGTCACAGGCCTCTCCCCACACCAATTCAGGGACCTGAAGGGAAGAAACAGCCATAAATTTACGAGATGCACACAGCTCCCAAGGAAGTTTCCCTCAAGGTAGGATTGTTTTACAGTGATGAGATCTCTTCTGCCATTTACTGAAATTGCTTCTCAGAGAGTTTCTCAGAGTCAGGGGAAACAGACTGAAAATCTGAAAATTCAAACTCTTGCAGAACACTGTGTTAGGACATTTCCAGATAAAGTGTTTGGAAACAGAAGGGGGGAAATCAATCAAAAAGGTGTACTAAGACAATTCTTTGCCCTTTGACAGGAACTATTCCACAAGCTCAAGAGGTAGGTAAAAGTTATTGTGACAGAGAAGAAAGGACTCAGAGGTAAAATGACTTTACCAGAGGTACTATAGTCAGTGGCAAAACTGGAAATATATGCCAGAAACTCAGCCTCACAGTCTCCTGCTACTATCATAAGATCATCCACGCTCTTCATGGATTTTGTCCTATTTGTTGTGGTCTTTTCAATATGATTGCCAATAATGTCATCATGATCCAAGCAGAATACTACTGATTTCTGTGAGGAATTCTATCTGAAGTCTGACGGCAAGCTTTAAATATTTATTTATTAATAAAATAATATGTATATTAAAATGAACTATTTATTAAAATGTATTGACTTCAGAATAATCTCCCTCACTCTCCCTTCATGAAAAAGTCAGTCTTCTTTTTATTTTGAAATTTGACCCCAATCTTAGACCTGATGAATATAGTGTGCCACATACCCTACCTTCTGCTCTTTCAGATGCTGCTCCACTTTTAGTTGCTCCTCTTTGTTTTTCTGTATATATTGCTGTAAAGTTTTAATCTCAGCTTGCTTGTTATCCATTTCAGCCAGAAGATTTTTCAGCTCCTTCTCCATTTTTTCTTTCTTTCGAGCCTCTCGAGTTGCCTCGTTCTGACGTAACTGGATTTCTTGCTGAAGCTGTAATAATAGACAAGACAAAAGTTAAAGTTCTGGTCCTTTTTATTCAGGAAAACAAGACCTCTGACCTCACTTTTTACTATGCCTAATTTTGAAAACAATGGCTTCTATATTACTGTATCCATTACTAGATGGAATACGTAAGATCTTCTCAGAACTAAGTATGTTCTTCACTGGCTGAACTAAAAAACCTACATGAGGGATTCTATTTATTGATGACAAGAACTTTTTAAGCATTAGTCACTGCATCCAAGCAGAAGGGCCTGATAGAGTTCTGATGTAAAAGCTTTCCTCTGGAGATAGTGGCACAAATGGATTTTCAGTTTTAAGTTACCTGTACAGATGTATTTTCTGAATACAGAGTTAAAACTAACTTGGGTTTCATGTTATATTTCAAGTATTTTTATTTTGATTTTTCTATCTCACCAGCAGAAACACTTCTCACAACGATTGTAAAGGAAAGGGAGAGACGTCAGAGCAGTGTTCATTTTCACAATTGCTCTCAATCTTTCTGCTCTCAAAGTTCCTCTGCAGGAACTTTGAAAGAGGAGCTTTCTCTCATATATAATAGGCTGTCTTGTGACTTCTGTTCTCTCCCTCCTCAAAAATGTGATGGAGCAGAATCAGCAGAGAGGAGCCACAGGAGGGTTGATCCACATGGAAATGTTGAGTTCATCCAGGGACAAGCAACTGAAAGATGCTACTTGCTGTGCTAAGCCTGAACTAAAAAGTCCTTTTCCTCTGAGTCCGCAGATGAAAATTTGCCAGAACTGTCTTCAATAGGATCTTCAAAAAGACAAAAGCAGTCCAAAGTAAGTAATTCTGAAGGAAAATAATTTCATACTCGGAGAATGGGAGGTGGTTCCACATGTAACAATCCTGTAAGCCTAATGGCTGATGAAGTAAATGTCAGAAGATTTAAGATGGCAAGATTCAGTAAGTTTTGATGGGAGTTTCACTCCACCCTCTTTTCTGCAATGCCTCACAATGCTCTCAGAAAAGCAAAGATTTATATTCTCTTGTACTACATTCCCAACTACCTGCTTTAGAAACAGAAATTAGTATTGCACATGGAACCTGCGCTGATCCTTACTTTTCTATTTGTGATTAATAAAAAAAGTAAGTCAAATACTGTTCCCATCTCTCTTTTCTTGCTGTTATTTTTTTCAGTAGTCTTTTTCACTTTTCCTCTTTCTCCTGCTGTCTTACTCCAACTCCTAGCTACATTCTGCTCTACATTCTTTTATTCCTCATTATTACATTTTTATACTTTGATGTATCAGAGTTTTCTATCCCATTTTCCACCCTCTTGAGCTTTCTCTCCATTTAGTGAGTACCCTGATGATTCTCAGCCTTCTGTTTCTCTAGCTGCTATACACCTTTAAATGAACATATATATATCACTAAGTAAAGAAGACCCTTCTATTCAAATGGTCAGAAAAAGAGAGAAACAAACTTAAAGAGGAGACAAAAAGAGCAAGGCTGAGAGGGAATATAACTGCTCTCTACAAACACTAGGGAAAAGAAAAATTATTTGAGCTAAAGAACAGTACGTTTAAGTTAGTATGACAAACAAAGTAGGAGGTCTCTATCCATCAGAAAAGTGAGGTTCTGGAAAAGCCTCCCAAAAGCAGTAGAGGAGCAAACAGCCTAATTAGTTTTTAAGTCGGAATTTGATATCTTCCTGAAAATGATGATATGACATCATACAAAAAACAGTGTCAAAAGCAGGAGACCTAGGATAACTATTCCAGGTCTATGTGCTAAGTAGTTGTTTGGAGGCAGGAGGATTTACAGTGCCGAAGAAAAACATCTCCAGTATGAAAGAGAACTATGATTCAGGCAGAGAAACCCAGGCGCCACTCAGGGTACTGAGAAACTGGTAAACGACAATATGCTTTGCAAAAGACATAGCCTAGAAATACAGCAAAATATAAAACCCACTCATAACAGACTCCTTGCTGAGAACTCTTGAAAAGGTCTGAGATGTGAAATAACAGGTAGTAGCACAGTAGTCAATGGAGATTAATTGCAAAGGTGGAGAATGGTGCAGGACAAAGCCTAAAATCACCACCAGGTGACCTGCACTGACCTGCATTATGGATTGATCTGCCTCAGTTTTTGCTCTCTCTGTATCCTGTTGCTGTTCTGTGGCTTGAGTTAGACTTTCACGTAACTTCACGACCTCTGACAAGAGCTGGTCTCGCTCCTTTGTTATGTCTTCTTTAAATTTCAGCAAATCCCGGACACTAGAAGAAAGGAAATAATAGTCGAGCAGTGTCACAGACACTTTCTGTTCTTCCACCAATACCAAGATCTTCTGTGATAAACAGGATCTTAAAAGTCTTTTGTTTCATTTAAAACTCCTCTTCGATTGGGCCTCCACTGGTACATCAAATTATATGCTCTATGTACTGTAACCACTAAAGAGTCACCGTCAAAACAGTTTTAAAACCTAACCAAGTCCAATAAATAACAAATAAAATTCTTGTTGTTTGCCATCCTCCTGGGTCTGAAGAAACTTACTTTCCCAAAATGGTGACAGAGAACAAAACTCTGGGCCCACTGCAGAATTAGTCAGCAATCAAAAGCTTGTTACATTATTGCAAATAGCCTCTCTGCAACTTACCTATCTGAGCACCTAACTGGATAATGCCTTGAAGTTACCTAATGTAAGAATAAAACAGACTCCATGTTTGGACACATTTACACTCTGAAAGCAAGTCTGAGCAGCGCAGTATGGGTTCAAGTTCCACCTTAAAACCCAGGATCGTTATTCTGAATGACTTGGAAATGCCATATAGGACTGAAAGCCTACAAAGGAAGTGCCAAGCCCCATGACCTTATCACTCAACAGAGTATTTAAACATTGAACTGGACAGCAACACAGAAGGAACGTGCAAAAGAAACCCTGAGCAGACAGGTCTCCGCAGCCTGCCAGGAGTGAGGCCTTGACAAAGTCACTGCACCAGGCTCTTGCAAGGGAATGCAAAAAGCAGCCACAGACAGCTGCCTCTCGGCAGAGTTTTACTAGCAGCAAGCTGGTCAGCCAAGCCTGTAGGTCCGGGGAAACCTGTTACGCAGGACCAGAACAGCTCAGGGCCAAAAGGTGGAGGAGGGGATTTCTCAGGCATCTAGATGCTTTATGTGCTGGCACAGGTCTCGGAGGGGAAAAGTTTGAATGTACTGAAAGCCAAAATTGCAAACACAGCTCTTGTTTATGCAGCCTAGTTGCATAGTGTGTGGGGAGATGAGCACCAGCAGAGATATGCACCAGCAGAGATTCTGCATGCATAACATAAATACTTTCCACAGGGTGACTGTTTCAAGCCAGAACTAGCTGGGCTAACTGCCAGCAATCTAGATAGAAAATGCACAGGTTTTAGGGGCCAATATACTTAATCTCACCTTCGAGCTTGCACTTAATCTTGCAGCATAAGCACAGCTGGAGGACCTGATGCTGCAAACACTAGATTTTGTGGAGTATTTAAAATCTGCAGGTCCTCAAGATTGTTATTTTTACACATCGTAGTAACTAGAGGCTTCACCTAAGATTAAGGTCTCTCTATGCTCGTGACTGTATAAGTATTCAATAAAAAAACAACCATATGTTAAAAATGTATAAATATAGAAGACAAAGAAGAATACAGACAGTGATGATGCCTTACAACAAAGCTGGGAACGGAAGAGAAGTTAAGTCTCCTGCTTCCTTGTCTTATCTACTTGACCCTGCTGCCATCACATGCAAAAATGTTCACAGGATCCTATTCTCAAAGACAGTGTGTTGAAATGCCAGTTAGATAAAACAATATGACAGATACTGAGGAAGTGCATAATATTGATTTTTATTTGATCTCTCAGCTTAATCCAGTGCTGAATGAACTCTCTCAGAGCCTGATTCTCCTCTTGCTCATTGCATAAACACATATACCAATAAATGTGCACTCATGAGAAAAGTACAACAGGGTAAAGATCTATCTCTCTGATTTCCAGCGTCTTTGTAGTGTGTAAATAGCTAAGCAAGGTGCAGGATGACAGAAGATCAGGTCTGGCTTTCCTCCTTCCTGGGGAAAACTTACTTGTACTCCTGACTTAGGGATAGTTCGGATCCTTGCTCCACTAATTTAGTTAGGCGCGCAATCTCCTCTCTCAGTGAAAGAATTGTTTCTTTTGCTTTCTGTTCCTTTTCATAGGCTGCATCCACCATCTTCCAGGCCTTTTCAATCTCCTAGGAACAAAACAGAAAACACTTATATAAATTAAATGGGGTTGAAAATGAACAACAAATTGAAAATTAATTACCTTGCATTTTGGTTAATTAAGAAAATAGATTTTCATGGCTTTTTATGCTTAGATTCACAGCTGTTCTTTCTGCCAGTCGTCTGTTCATTCAGACCAGCACATATTAAACATTTTGAGACATTCAAGCTATGTCAATTTACACCACAAAAGATCTAATACATTTTCTCTAGCACCCAGACCTTAACATAATCAAATCTCACTCTGTGAGGTCTTGGTTGTGTAAGTCCCACTAATATAAAAAAAATTTACTGAACCTTCCGGGCCTACAAAGGCACCATCTACTTAAATAGCTTATTTATGTCTATAAAAATCTTATTATGACAATGAGCATCTACATCACTATATCTGGGAGTAGAAGGAAAGAGATGTTACTTTTTCACTTTTTTTTTTTTTTTTTTTGCTTTTGCTCCCTCTTTGCTCACTGTCATCTGTGAGGACTTTGTGTATTCTAATTTTAAGTGTATATTCAGACAAGTCACAATTCTGATGCCAAATTTCAACACATGGAATTATTTGACTGCCAGGTTGGCGAGCCACTCACAAGCCCAGGGTTTGATATCCACGAAGAGGGATAAGTGACGAGAGTTCGCTTATTTTTTTTAACTTCCTTTGCATCTCTCTCTCTCAAATCAGATCCTTAAGAATTACACAGCAGGCTTATTGCTTTACAGATTCAAACATCAATAGGTGACTCCTCATGCTCATTTCAGCTTGATTCAGTGCTCGAATTCTGTGCTAAAAAGTTACATAAATTCAGAAAGCAACTGGATAAATCTGTGGAATTCCTCAAAGACCCATTAAATAAAGAAGACACTACATCTAATTCATGAAGACCCTGAGCTGCAAATCACAGCATGCTTTCCTGTCTCTCATACCCTTCTCTCAGCATCCACTGTTGGCTGCGGACAGAGTGCTGAACTTGAGGGACACCTTCGCTGTCCCAGGACGGCCAGTCTTCTGTGCAGATTTGGACTCCTGCTTTGTCAATGCAACTCTGCATAAGCACTAGGGTCTCCACAAGCAGAGCCAGACACAAACATCATTATATCAGGATCCCTTTCAACTCCTATGTGCGTGAAACTGGGACTGATTAAACTAAAAATTGAAAACAACCTCCACAATGAAGTATATCATATATTTTAATTTATATCAAACTGTTCATAGCCATTCTTTATTTGAATTAACATTTTTGATTCTAAAAATAAACCTATTTAACATTAAGCCCAAAATGATGACAAGCTATATAATAATATATATACTTAATACATTTATTGAATTCTTGTAAATTAAACAAATGTAAAACTAAGCTGTAATACCTAAGTTAAATATTCAAGCAATTGAACTAGCAGAAGTCGCTGGCTACCAGAATTTGCTGAAAAGCTATCATCTGCCATAGCTGTTTCAAGCTAGGAGAGAATATGTTTTCATTTTATTTATTTAACTAGTTGAGCATATGCAAATTTGAGAAACCAGCTGGAGTTTAAAGATCAGGGATGTGTGTTCTTATGTGTGTTCTCCTCCTTTTTCCAGCCTATTAATAAAGAGTTAAATGGTGAGCTCTACTTGTTCTGAAATTCTGAAAGAGACTATAATCAGTTAAATTCACTGTCTACAAACAGTAGATTCATTACTTAATAAATTACTTAGTTCAAAATCTAATCTGAAAAGTGTCTTTTTTCTTTTTTTATTAAAATCAATTTTGAAATATTTTATAAATTTTAGTTCTAATTTCCATTCAAATGCAGCAATGATCACACATCAAGTATTAAATACTATCTAGTAAATAAGAAATTTTTCATTCATTATTCTCTAACATAAAAATGATAAATTATGAGATTTAAATAAATGTATGCTCGACTGAAATAATGGTACAAAGACACGGTGTATCATCTTGGCTGGCAAAAAAGCATAAAATTTAGCTGTAAATAAACATGTTACAGATTAAGCAACCAATAAGAAGTAACCAACCTTTCTCTAGAAAAATGCAAATGGAAAATAAGATTAAAGCTGATTACTTAAATCAAAGCTTCCTGCTGGCTGATTAGATTGTGATTAAAATTGGTGAATTAAATTGCTATGATTGAAGTTTGGGGGGATAGCATTGGTGATTAAAATCAATCTGCCCTTTGAGAAGTCTTTTTACTGGCTTCAGTGAAGGTTAGATTAGGTCCTTATTCTTGTATCTGTACCCTCTGCTGGTGCATATTCACAAAAAGGATTCCCTGAAGTCAGTGAGGCCATTCAGATAAGCAGTGACTGCAGGTCACCTCAAGATGTGCTTTCTGAGCTTTAGCCTGCTTTTGATGTGTGTCACAATAATTTTTAGCAATAGAGTTGGCAGGCACAGATTGTGGTCCCTGTTAACAGGCAAAATCTAAATAAGAATTTGCTACAGACTTCAACATCAGCAAAATTGGGCTTTGTTCTAGTTGTTTGTTTCTTTTCCTTTGAATAGAGAGGAACAATAGATCATTTCCTTTAAATCCAAAAGTAAAGAGGAGGAAAGCTCTGACTGGTGGATGCCTTCATTAGAAAAGTAATCACATTGTTACTTAGCGGAGAGGTGGAAGAGCAAGAATGCAGAGCGTGTTGGAATTGGGGTAACTGCAGTGTGTGGCTAGGTACTTAACATGCACTGCAGTCCATTGTGTAATTAGAGAGGGAAGCGCACTGGATGGTTGCAGTCAGAATCATTCAAAAATTTTGGGAGAAGTACTCTGGAAAATATGAAGCAGACTTCATAAAGTGTGACTGCTATATTTTATTTTCATTAAATAGCCCAAAAGATCACATCAGTTTAACTGCTCAAAGACTGAGAATTAATGAAATGCTTACTTAGTGTATTGGATTGATGGCCTTGGAAATTGAAAACCTGGTAACTCCAAGCAGGGCAGTACGAGCTCCTGTAAAAACCCCCTCTAGTGTTCTTCCACTGCAACCTTGTGGGACAGTATCCCTATCAATGAAAAAGAGAATTGTGTTTCCCTGCTGTTCAGTTTCGCCCTTAGCTCCTCCGACATGACTGTCAGCAGCAGACTGTTATGTGCAGTGTATTAAAACTACAAAACAAAGCACTGAACAGACATCGGACAATAACAGCTATTGACTATTATTGATTTGGGTCCTATTAGCAATTGATTTGGGTAGTTAAACCCTCCCTAAACAAATCCTACTGATTACAGTAAGGCTTCACACGGAGAAAGATTTTGCCTCTGCAGCTCAGGCTGTAAACCTGAAGCCTTTATTTGGATCTGAACCAATGACCTAGAAAAGGAAAGCTGTAAACCTGTTACCTTGATGACCCATCAATCACCATGATTTAGAGCTTTAATTTGAAGCAACTATACAATTTTTACAGGAACAGCCCTGCCAGAATTCTCCTATCTCTTGTAGATAATGAAACACTGGAACACATTGTTGGTTTAATTTAGTGCAGAAGATCATCATCTTTACTACTTGAGTGCTTGAACCTTCCTCAGCACTTGCCCTAGGCACCTGTGAGACACATTTTTGTGTGCTAGTAAAAGTATAGTGAAATACTACAGCTATAACGGAACTCCTCTTTGGAAAGAAAAATAACATGAAATGTGAGGGGTATGCGAAACACAACTCCAAAACATGATAAGAACATTTTAAACAACATCTAAACAACTCATGAGGTTTTAAGAGAAAGACTAATTCTTGTAGCCAAATCGGAAAAAAAATATCACTGCTTTTTACCTGGCTCACAGAACACCACTAGAATTTAAAGGTCTTATGCTGGACATTGTGTGTTGTTTCTAATAGGATCATACTATCAAACAGCTTCTTTACTACAAAATCTCTCAGCTGCTTCAATAGTGGGTGCTAATGCTAAACTGTACCTTGCCTTAGCTTCAAATTGGCTACTCGGATCGGAAAGGCCCTTATTTTTCCTACTCTTCCACTCCTCAATTTCATGACGTTGCTAAGATGATGTCTTCTCAGCTTGGGAACACCTTCAAGGATTGCCTCTGCTACTGTACCCATGCAGAGCATTGCCATGTGCTAACAGAAAGAGAATGATAAGGAATATTGCAGTTCTTGACAGCCACCTACCAGGTTTTGATTAGCGGTGGTGAAAATCAACAAGATTTTCTAGGCAGCTTTCATCGTCCTTGAGGATGCTTTGAGCAGCATCATAAGCTTGCAAGCTGCAGACTTAGAATGACAGTGCTGCCAGTTATGTTTACTCAGAGTATATTTTCTTCATAATTCCAAGGACAAGAAACTTAATTTTAAAGAATTTCTCCCATTTCTCCAGTGCTCACAGAACACTCTGTATTGTTAGACTGAATTTGTTTTACTGGAACAAAATAAATCTATAGTGTAAAGGACATTAATCATTCTTTTGCAGCATTTAATAATAATTGTAGCCTCTCTTGTCCTAAGAAAAATAACACTTAACTACAGGGCATGGGGGTTACTCAACTAAATGCTAAATTAAAGTCTGTCTACATATCACAGCTTAAGCTTTTAAAACCATCAGAAGGAAAAAAAGCTCAAAATACAGTCTTCTGATCATTTGGCAGCTTTAGTTACGGCAGTCAAATCTCCATATAAGGCTAAAAACATTCACTGTTCTTTAGAAAGCCAAGCACTTTGACAGAGTTCAAATCAAAGAACATAACAGTAAATTGGTAAAATCATACTGAAATGCTATATAGGATTCCTTTTCAAACAAACCATGAACCATTTATTTATATGAGTTGATGACACTTCCCTAGTCTACAGCCCATATTGCAGCAAGTAGGCAGATTTTTCCTGTTCTGGCAACAGTTAATGTCCAAACAGCACTTCAGAAATACTAACTAATTCAGTCTCAAAAACTGTATATTAGGTGCGTAATCAAGGTATGATATTTTACAGATGAGAGAAAGCTTAAATACGAATAATTACTGAGTACTTGAAAGCCAATAGAGTCATCTTAGTTTTAGCCCAGCGCAAACAAATGCAGAATTTGACTGAGAGGGGCAAAAATACCAGGCTAAGGAAAGAAAACAATTGGTAGCAAAGCAGAGGTTAAAGGACAGGAGATGCTGTATACTTAATCTTCTGGCTAGTTCTCTATAAAAAACAAAGTGTTCTTGCAGCTGCTGTTTTTTTTACCGTGTTTTCCATTAGCCATTTAGGTCATATTTAATTTTATTGAAAACCTTACCCTCTTCATTGACGATATAGATACCCGATCATCTTTAGAGAGCTTTGTGAGTGCAGCTACTTTAGATGAATTCACCACGAGCTCAGCATTCAGCTCCCTGCATTTTTCCATGAGACGCTTTTCATTTTCATGAGACTTTTTCATAACAGCATGGAGCTTCTCATACTCTATTCGGAATTTCTCCAGAGTTTTATCTCCCTTAAGTAGTTCAATGACTTCTTGGAAGTCTTTTTCAAGTGCTTCAACTGCACTTTCTTCTACACATAGTTTGTCAGACTTTTCCTGAATGAAATGAGAGAGATAATCAATTAACAACATCTCACTTATGACCCCAGAAGATAAAAAAGCAATATATGGAGTGTGTAACAGTTCCCTAGTAAGAAACCATGACAAAGATTTCTGTAATAGCATTTCTCTCACTACCATATGATATCCACATTGCAGGCTATTTTTTTTCAAATTGACCTCCACTGATTTTACTGAAATAACTTGTGCTTTAACAGCCAGAGCTCCTGTAATTGAGCACCATGACTACTTTAAAGATAGATCTAAAAAAGAGCCACCATTGTGATAGCAGTTAAATAATACATCAACTACCGAGGCAGCCCAGTATTTTAGCCCCAGTTCTTCCCAGTTCTCTAAAGTCCGACTAGGTCATGCTTCGTGTGAAGACAGTGTCAGCAAATCACTTTCATATATGTGTATCCGAAAACTCCAATAACGACAATACAGGCCAATCCATCCTCTGCGGCAAGTGCTACTTCTAAACTTACAACACAGGGAATTTTTGGTCTAGCTCAGCTCTGAAGCCGAGTTTTGCCAGCTTGGTTTCTGGACACAAAATTCCACCGTTATTTTTCCAAACAGCTCACAGTCGGCCTGCGTTAAAGCCTTCAGGGGAACACGACCGCGCCCAGCTACCCTAGCTAGGGGGGCTGACAAGGCCTTGCTGCAGAAGTTAGCTCTAGCTTGCATGCGTTTTTATATCCTTGTCGGACGCTGGCAGAGGTAAGAGCAGCTTGAATACTGATAAACACACTCCTGTTGGTGCTGAATCATGTCCTGCGTGGAACAGTGGAAATTTGGGCTCTTAATCCATTCAAAATGGGCTTGGTGGGCATGACAACGCACTGCATATACGGGTGAAGCTTTGGGGCAGGCTGGGTTTTGTCATTTTTCTTTCATTCTCCCCTCTGATGCTGAACGTTTAATTTTGATCTGCTTTACGCTCACGATCATAAAGAGGGGAGCGCAAAGACGGCACACAGGAAGACTCGCACCCACAAGTTTGGCAGTAACGGGCATTTCTAAAATTTAAGAGATACAAGCAGCATTTTCCACACCTGCTTTAAACAAGCGACCTAACCCAACCCGCTTTGCTGCCAAACCGCCGGCAGGTGCATTTGCACCGGGACGCGCCCCCCGCCCGGCCTGGCCGCCATGTCGGTGCCGGGGGACGGGGGAGGGGACGCTGGCGGGGGAGGGGCTCACCTCGGCCATGGTGCCGGCGGAGCGCGCGGGCCGCCGCGCCGTGTGCGTCGCCGCGCCGTCTCCTGGCAACGGCCGCGGGAAGGGGCGGGAAGGGGCGGGAAGGGAATTTCAGTCAACGCCATGGCAGGCGTTGGCCCTGCTGCCTCCTGAGCTGAGGGGCCCTTGGTGCCCGAGCGGGTTGGCGGGGTCCAAACGCGCTGCAGAAAGAGTCAGATTTTCACGCAGAGCGCCAGGGGAGGCAGGGACCTAGGGGAATAAAACGAAACAGGGTTTGTGTGGTTCAGGGGCACCCTGGCAAGGTGCTTCATGCAGCCTCTCCCAGGCAGCACCTTTCCCTAGGGGTCATGGAGCCTCCCCCCGAGGCAGCCACTGCTGCCGGAATGATTATTTTACTCTCCGTTGGTGTGCGAGCGGATCAGTGGCAGCAGCAGGGTCCCGGATGGGACTTTTGGGGGTTGTTGTTTTTCACACACGAGCAGAGAGGCAGCTTTGGGCACATCGCAGGAGGCCTGGCCACTCGCAGTTTGCATCATGGACCCATAACATCCCACTGGAAATAAAGTAGTGGCTTACAGAGCCCAAAGTCCGGATGATATAAAGTATGATAAAACCTGAGGGAACCCCCTGACAGTCATCATGGACTTTAACAGCTGTGCTAAAGTAGGAATCACTTACTGCTATTTGCCTCTAACCCTTGAAATAGTTGGTTTATCTCCATGGGATCAGGAGCTGTATCTGTTTCACCTGACACCTTTTTAGGGCAGGGAATGTGTTATCGCATATGCTCATTCCTTCCTTAGTGCACAAGATGGTGGTTATGACTATGAAGTTCCTCTCAAAGCCAGTAACGATGCGGGAGTGCTTTTCCTCTTGCTGGTTTAATGAGGCATCAGCCGCAGTCTCTTGCTTTGCCAATTAGATGGTGAAACAGGTAATTTCAAATGGGTACTTTCAAATGGCCCAATTGTACCATTAGAATGGGAGAATAATACGCATTTTATAATATACTGTTTATGTGTATGGCTTAATTTACAAAATGTCCTACATGCTGAAACATAATTTCAGTCAGTTCAAAGCACACATCAAATGAATGAATAAATGAAGTACCTTTCCAAGGTTTTCCACTCTTCTTTCTCCTTGTTTTCTTTTGTACAGGTGTTTCTTACACAATATAAATACCAGGGAGATGATGAGGATAAATTCCTTAATTCTAGGTTCTCAGATTGTCAAGAGGTCTGAACTTTTAGACCCTTAATCAACAAAATAGTTGCACATGTAAAGAACAATCAAAAGACGTGATTTTAATTTTGATAGCAAAATCCTGCTGGAGGAAGAGGATGGGCTCAAGAGTATAAAGACAGATTATACAATATAACAAACTTCAAATATCTTAAATATATATCCTGGATACTGATGATACCTCTCTTAGGGCTCTAAAAACAAAATAGAAATGGAAACTAGTGAGGGGAAGTACCTCTGTGCTTCAGGGTTATGTTTATGCTTGTGGGTAGCACCAGAAATATGTCAAAAAACGATATCCTCGTATTGAGGGATACCCGTGGTCATATATTTTTCAAATTCATGGTGACCTGTGTCCTGCGAGACCCTCTAATGGTGATGATATAGGCTGGTCTTCACAACAGGTGCCATTTGAGCTAAATTCATTCAAATTCAACTAGTCCACCATAGGGGTAGCTGCACCTGTAACTGCAGTGTAGACGCAATGGGGTGACGGTGTTAGGAGCCTGCAGTAACTCGAGCTGAAGCCTGTGTCGGATAAGCCAGCTGCCACAAGTTAAAACACCACAGCTCATACGACAGGTTTTAAGTGTAAACAGGTCACAAATGCAGGATAAGACCCCAATACGTACTTCGAATTGGTTTTGCAGTGACAACAAGCCTGCAGAAAGGATTGATGGGTTAATGACTGAGGAAAAAAACTCAAGAGGACACCTGGGTTTCTTCCTTATCAAGAACATCCTGCAGTTTGGGATGAGCCATTTAAAATTCCCTGTCCTGTATATTCATCAGAAAAGTGGAGATAATCTGGCCATCTTGCAATAGTGTTGTGACAGTCATGTCTGTAAAAGATGCACTCATGTAACCAATTGAAGAGAGCAAGACAGAAATGTAGACAGGATTGACCTCATCAGGCGGGATCACTCTAAGCCTCTCTTTTAAACTGAGCCCATGTTGATAGCCCTGTGAAACTCTGTATGCTAGCAAGAGCAAAAAACTCACTCAACCACAGAAGAAGAAAAAAAATCACCTTCCAAATGTACTTTCATTAACAGCAAGGACAAGCTTGACCCAGAAGGTTTGAATTCATTTAAAGGATTGTTATTTATTTCCCTGAATAACTGACTTTTTTCAAGGGAGATCTGTATTTTATGGTAAATTAGCAGAATCACATATTTCACCAGCTGCATAAAAGAGATGTTCACAACAGTGTGTGTGTGTGTGTGTGTGTGTGTGTGTGTGTGTGTGTGTGTGTGTGTGTGTGTGTGTGTGTGTGTGTGTGTGTAGGCGTGTGTAGGCGTAGGTGTAGGTGTAGGTGTAGAAAGGGTTAATAGAAAAGAAATATTTGCTTACTGATTTATTTGAGGTCACAACATTTAGGCAGTTAATTTAATGCAAGTTTTAAACTGTAGCAGCATAAGAGTGATAACCCGTCACTTGCTGAATGTAAGGATTTATGGGCTTCTGCAGAGATACAAATAAATAGAGTAAAATCTCATCATAACATCACCTGGGAGAATGTAAACAATTTGGGGCAGGTACTGTGACATTACATGTCTTCTAGAAAGTGTAAATGAACCTTTTGGACACTGGAAGGTAATGATACGAAGAATAACCGAAAGCCCAAGAGCTGGGGGTTGAAATGTATTTCCTTTTACACCCTGCTGTTTTAAGAAAGAAAATCACTAGGTGGCACTCCATCACCGTAGTGATTTGATAAGCTGCCCCGTAAATAATAGCTATTTTCTGCCCTGACAATCTTTTTTTATATTTTCAAAACATGTTACAAATATTAATACATATCATGGAGACATAATGGTGGGATGAATATGTAATCATGGATGAGGTCCTGTATTTGCATAAAAATGTTTTTAATGTTGTTCAGCCCAAATAATCAATAAATCAATGGGAGATTACCATTAAAGAAAGCAAGATTTGCCTCAAAATTGCTAAGATTAGAATACGATACAAATATTATGAATATATTGTGTAAAAAATGTAAGTATTACTTCTCTACATGCAAGTCTTGTAAATTCCCCAGTGATACAGGAATCCGTGATAATCTCATGGCTTCATACACCAAAGACTATAAGGTCACTGGGCTCATGTTCTGGCTTGTACAGAAGACACACAGGAATCCAGTGTGCCTTCTCACAGTTAAATTGGTTCTGCAGTATTAAAAGAAACAAGAGCTTATTAAAAATACTTCCTTTTTTTCCTAGTCACCAGGAAATTCTGTGCAGTCTTTGATCACTTAATTTCCCAACTGATTTTTTTTCTATTTGATTTTGGAAAATTCTCTCCTTCTGTCATTTTCAAACTACACAGTAGTTTTAGGATTGTTCAGTTTAGATTGGATTGAGGCTTCCTACTCTGTTCATGAAGGTCAGGCAACAGATCTCAAATGTCAGTAACCTTCAATCCTGTTAGACACTAGAGCTGAGCCAATGATCTCAAGAGAAAGAAAAGTACCGTATCCCATTACCATTTTTTTGAAAAGTTAAATCATGGATTTTTTTTCATTAATAGAAATGCCTAAATAAAGAGCTCAGTTAATTCGGGGACAAAAGCTAAAGCTGCTAAGCGGTCTGGGTGTAACATGCAGTTAAAGGCTCTACATAAATAATGGAGATAACAATTAGGGAATACACCTAAGATTAAGCTGATAATTCTGGAACCAAACTGAACTTGCCATTCCCCAGCATGGCTTGAAGCCAAAGAACTGTTCTTAGCTCATATACACAGCTAGAGAACTACTAGCCGTTATACGCAGACACACCAGAGTGTTTTTCCTCCCAGTTCTGCAACTAGGATTATGAAGGTCCTGCCACACTTGTTAGAAAATTCTTCTCTTCCACCTTCATCCATGCCAAACTCAGGGATTCTGCAAGGCTCTGTGAAGAAAGCAACGCTCTGCCCATCCCCATCGTGACCGCTACCCACTACAGGCCCTCATCACCATCAATATTATGATTTATGCTACCAATCTGACCTACAGCTTTAGAGAGTGAATTGGGGGGCGCAGCTTAAAGAGAACAAAAAACATCTGCATGTTTAAAGGCTGTGTCCTGCCCCATCTGCCCCAGTATTATTAATCCTGAGAGGCTGTGAAGGAAGACCTGTAAGTTAACATTAACACACTTGGCCCTTCACAGTGCTCAGGTTTCTTGAATGGATGCCTTCCACTATTTGCTCACCAGATCTCACCCATGGCTCTCTTCCCAATCATGAACATTTGGGTGTATTTAAAAATGAGTTTCAATTATGTCTACAGTCATCCTGTGCTCATTAGCAGAAACAATTTCCACCCATGCTTCCAGCAGCCGCTCTGTTCCAGCAGCAGAATCCATGCCTTAATCCCTGATTCCTAATTCCCTCTTTCATATTTTATTCTTCAGCCTTGTAGTTCTCTCCCACCAAATGTTCCTCTAGCTGAAAATCCATCTGGCTTCTTTCATTCCTTCACTCTTCTGATAGGAAGGGGCTACTAAAAAAATCCCTCCTCTCTTAATGCCTGAGGAAGGCCATAGAAATCACAGAGACTTAAGATGTTTAGACAGTCAGGTGTAAGAGGGTAGACGAGGACACCATATGGCAAGCCTGAAGCTGTGAGGAGGTGACCCTGTCTCCCTGTGCATTTCCTTGCAGGGAAGCTAGGGACAGTGAAACACTCACGGGAGGGAGGAGTCGCCCGGTCCCTTCTCTGCTGGCTCCAGGGCCCTCGGCACCCAGCAGTGCGCAGCAACTCCCTGGGCTTTTGGACAACATTGCAGTGAGGGAGTCGTCCCTGTTGATGGTAAGTAGCTGTTGCAGGGCACTTGAGGGGACCTTGGACACAAACAGGCAGTGTGGGCACACAGAGGGTGAAGCCATCTGATAATCTGTAGGGTCACACTGAGTCGCGTCTATTCAAATACTATCCTGCCGCAATCTACTTTAGCTTTACACAGTCACCCGTGGTATAAAAGGTGGGACCATAGCAAGGCCTGACTCAAGTGAGATTATCACTCCTGCTTTCCCTGCGTTAATGCAAATTCCGCTGTGTGCACCAACCTGGCCACCACACATTGTGTGCTCCTTGCGAAGGTGACAGCTGGAAGCTGTATTAAAACCTGTTCCACTGCTGGCCTGCCCTTGACCTCCCTAACATGTCCTTATTCTCTCTTTGCAGATCATTGCAAAATGATTTCTTTTATCTACTGGTTGTAATAGATTAAGGAAATATTGCTAGTTTTATAACGGATTAGGAATGCAGGTGGAAAGGATGAAGTAATTCCTCTATCTTCTGAAGGGTCTGAAAGCAAATTAGAAAGATATCTAGAATTTAACTCTCAGCCCAAACCTTGCTCTTATTTTACTTCTGCTGGTTCGATCTTAGACTGTGTTTTAGAAATAATATCGTTATAACTATTTTCTGCCACAGTAGCATCCTCGTGACTAAGCTACAGGCTACATCCGTGCGCTCTAGGGACTGTGCTGCTGCTACTCCACTCAGACTCAGGTCTTGCCCAACATCTGAGTAAGGTTAGCGGAGCTTGGCTCATTATCAAGCAAATTACTACCGTTAGTAAGATAATGATCTTAAGCCTTCTGCAGTGCAGCAATACTCCAACAATGAACCATATGCTGGAGTTGTCAGGATATGTGTTTCTAGCTTTCCCTGCTCTTCCAAACTACTGAACTGCATCAAAAACCTAATACAAATAAAATGAATGTTTCTTGGTTTGACTTTTCCATTTACATGTATCACATTGTCATCGTAATCATATGCCACAATAGGCAGCACAGAAAGGAGACCCTGAATGGGATGGTGGGTAGGCAATATAATGTGTCGGGAGGTGAGCCTTGCTTTGAAAAATGTTGAGACCATGTTGCAATGTTAATATAACTGTATCCCAGCAAAATTCTGCAGATGTACGTAAATCACAGTCACTGTAACCTATAAGGACTTTTGTCATCCTATGTGTGCATATATGTGTACAATAAATATAAATATATATATATTTGTTCAGAATCAGAACTTACTACCTTGTTAGGCTTTATGCCCGTGACATTTAATGGTTATTCTCTTTTAGCTTAGGTTACCGATATCTGCAGTCCTGGAGGAGAATTTAGTTTCTCTCCTGCTATGAAGTTCCCTGGGGAGATAAATAATGCGCTAAGACAGACCGAGTCCTGCAGCACACAAGTGGAGAGATTCCAGTATTGCTCTTGCTACACTATTCTTGTAGATTACTGCGTAATGAGAAAGGCGTGTACTAACACCCGGGTTGCCAATAAACTTGAATAAACTTGGTTCAGACACTAAGGAAATAATATCCATACAAACACATGTATGAATATAAACCTTTTGAAAAATATTGAAACTTACTTAGTTCAATAAGCACTTAAGGAAATTCAAAGGACGGACTAAAATAACAGTCCTGGTTATCACTTACAGACTAGATGGCTTTAGTGCAAAGCTACGCCACCCCATTTGCCTGGTGTCTTTTTGATATTGCAAAGTCTTAGAGCAACCTAACGTGCAAAATTCAAACATTGGACCTTTGGCTTTGTAGCACATCTACCACCTGAGCTTAAAACACGGAAACAGCAGCAGTGGAGAATGTGCAACGGGCCATACCAGTGTTAAACGTATGACAGTTGCCACAATGCTGCGAAAACAGGAAGAGTGCAGTAAAGGGTTACGGTTCCTCTAAGGCAGATCAGTGTTACTACGATGTTCCTCAGATGTGTTTCCCTTAAGCTTCTTTGTGGAACTGACAGTTGTTTAGCAAACTTATTTCTCGGATAGAGTTTTAAGAAGAGGCATTTTAATCATTGAATGAGGGCAGTTTTGGAAACCAGTTTATTTTAATCCATCACTGTGGCCTTTCTTTATCACCGGAAAATGATAAAGTCACGCTGTGCCTCAATTCCCCACCCGTAAAATGAAACTAATGTCACCTCTCTGCCTCGAAAGTTGCTGGGCAGATTCACCAGTTCCCTCTTGTGCCGGCTTTGAAAGGGAAAATGCCTCGGCGTCCCTGGGATCTCCTGCTCGTTTGATCTGGTAAGAGTCAGAAACAAGGTTAACTCTGTAAACCGCTTTCCTGGCCCCGGGCAGGACCACCCGGAGGTCGGGATACCTCCCAGGAGCGGAATGGCCGCCTTTGCTGTCCTTCCTCGAGCCCCTCGCTGCAAAACCGCCCGCGAAGCTAACGGGGGAGCGGGGGAGGCTCAGACAAGCCGCTTGCCGAGGGACGGGCCGCCGCTCTGCCGCGGCGGGGCTGAAAGAGGAAAAAACAATCGGAAAAAAAAAAAAAAAGGCAGAAAGGAAACCCAAGCCGCTCCGGACGGGCTGGGCGGGCTCGGCTGCACTTCCCCGCGGGCAGAGCCGCCGCCGCGCCGCGGGCAGAGCCGCCCAGCCGGGGCAGGAGGCCGGCAGGGCTCCCGGCAGCGGCCCCGGCCCCGCGGAGCGGAGCGGGCGGCGTCGGTAAGCGGCGGGGCGCGGGGCGGGCGCGGCGCGGCGCGGCCGGGCCGGGAAGGGCGCTGGCTGCCGCCGCAGCCCGCGGTGGGAGGGCTGTGCCGGGGCTGCTGCCGCTCGCTGGGGAGCAAAACTGCGGGAGTCGGTGCGGCTGCTGCTGGTGAGTTTTTGCAACAGGTCGTGTTGGCGCGGCCCTTCTCCGGTGCTTTCCCTGAGGTAGAGCCGCCCGCTAATGCGCGTTTTGTGCCCTAGCCGTGCATGTGGAGCTAGACTCGATGGGTATTCAGGCATCGTGGAGGATCACGCCCCTAAGGCAGACCTCTGCGCCCGCCAAAGTTCCTGCAGGCCGCAGAGATCTTTCAGCTTCTCCTGTCCTGGCAGCCCGGCAGGAACCGAGTGCAAGGAGGAGAAAACAGCCTGTTTTCCAGCGGCCCTGGGAGCCGCAGTAGGACAGTCTGTAGCGCCCTGACTGGAGCACGTTTGAACCTCTGCAGCATCAAGTCACGCTGAATAGAGTCCCAGGAGCCACCACTTTTTGCTGGTTTTGTGGCTCTGACTAGTGTTACTCTATCCACCTTCATAGACTTCTGCTTTTTAAACCTACTGGTCCCACTCTTTCTTAGCATACTTGAGAGGTGTTTCTTCAGTCCTTGAGGAAAACCATGACATTGGAAACAGAAATAGAAACTTAAAATTAACTATAGAAATAGAAACTTAAACCTCATTTTCAGCACAATAGACACTTCACGCTGCTCCCACATGGGAAATACATGTATTGAGTGTGATTGCCACAGATGTGCAGAGAGGTGAATTGATTTGTGAAAGGTCAGAGAGCTGGAATCAGTTCTGGGGTCAGCCCTGCGGGGTTCTTGGCTCCTAGCCAGCAGATCACATTTTTTTTGAGTGAACAGGGTGTGCAAAACCTAGTGGTTTGTGTTTTCAGCAGTGGTTTCTGTAAGGAGGAATCAACCTGTGCACACTGAAGAAGTTCTACCTGTTTAACAACAGCTCAAGCGGTTGCTTCTCCCCACCTAACTGTCTCTGTCTTTTTGTTGCTTCGAGCATTACAATATGTTAAGATCAGCCTTGGCTTCATCCAGGTCAGACTAAGTTGCCCTGGTCGCAGACTGAAGTAGTTTGCTCTTCCTGAGTGATTGTTTGGGGCCCTCTGACAATTAGGACCAGCGAAACTGCGTGTTACGGTCCCATGTCAGGTTCTGCTGATTCTCTCCATGGCAGTAAGAGCTCCTGGGTGCCTTTGTAACGCTGAGGTCTCTGAGGTATGTCTGCGCTTGCAACCGTAGTTACATGGCAATGAGTAACAGAGGGAAGAAATCTGACCTACAGAAATGTAACGCTAGTGTTCAGTCAGCTAATCTAACTAATTTATGAGTTTGTTTTTTAAGGAAAAACTTTATGGTTTTCATTACAGCAGCTCTGGGTTTTTCAATTGCCTACCTTCTGACTGTTATTTTAGTATCTTGGAGCTTGCCTATAAATAAATTTTTGCAACTAGAGCAATAGCAGGAAACACGCTTATTGGATTATGTCATAGCTCACTAATTATTTAGCTGATAACTTAAATCAGTTCCCTGAGTGCAACGAGTGCACCAGCAAAAGGGGTGGTTTATTTTTTCCGGTTTCTACTGCCCTCTCCTGACACACCTGCATCCCCTCTAAAACAACACTCCTGGCAAAACATAGGCATAAAATTCAGCCTCCATCAACAAGGAGAACATTAAGAAGCAGTTGTTCTGGGGAACACTGATCCACCTGAAATCCGTTAGGAATCTGAATGAGTGTCCCAGCAACATACTGTACTCCTGCGCTCTCAGCTCTGTAGAATTGTCCGTAGCAATGGTGCAGTGTCGGAGGGATCTGAGGAAAGGCTGCTGGGTTGTTCCTCCAGATCCCCTTTAAAACAGACTGTTGGACGGGCCAGCTCTTTCTCTCCTATGTGTCATTATAATCCATTTACACTGGGAAGCAGGGAGTTTGCTGCCAGACAGCATACTTTCCATCAGAACATTTAATTAGCGGGTGGTACAGAGAGTTAGAGGCTGTGGTCTTCAGGCTGGAGAGAGGGAGGGAGAGCGGCCAGGGCGCGTGCTGGGTGGCATTGCTGCGCGCAAGGCCATGAATTCCACGTTTAGCAGGGATGTTGGCTCAGCTGTGTAAGCAAAGCCTTCTGCCCATTCACTCGTCAGCACAGGAAATAGGAAGGGAGGCAGGTAGCCAAGATTAGAAGGAAAGCTAGTCCAGGGGTGCAGCTGGGAAGCCTTCTGCCCCCCGCCCTGCCCCGAGTGTTTTGGTTTCCATGCACACATGGACAACTCTAAGTTGACCGAGCCATCCTTGCTGTGCTAAACACAAGTCTGCCTCAGAGCTGCGTTCTTCTGGCCAGTGGTTTGGCAAAACAAACAGGTCCTATTGCCGTGTCCTGAAGACCAAAGTAGCTGCTGAGCTTTGTTGGAGCAAGGGCATGTTTGATTTCTGGCGTGGAGAAAAGGCTGTCATATAGGGCTGACCCAACCCAAAATCTGTGCCATATGCCTTGGACTGCCTCTGAGTGCGGAGGAGCTGTTTTTTGCCGGCATGTGAGGATGCAGAGCAGGTAGACCCTCTATCAACTGGGACCTTAAACCATCCTCCACTGTTCCAGTTGGGATCTCTTCCACATCCATAAAGAAATAGTAATAGAGGGAGACCCTGGCTGCACTGCTGAGATTTAAAAATTATTTTAACAAGTGAGAACACAGAATCACAGAATGGCTGAGGTTGGAAGTGACCTCTGCAGATCATCCAGTAGAGACCTTCTGCTCAAGCAGGGTCACCTAGAGCCCATTGCACAGGATTGCATCCAGGTGGGTTTTGAATATCTCCAGAGGAGGAGACTCCACCACCTCTCTGGGCAACCTGTTCCAGTGCTCTGTCACCCTCACAGTAAAGAAGTTCCTCCTCATGTTTAGACAGAAGTTCCTGTGTTTCAGTTTGTGCCCGTTGCCTCTCATCCTGTCACTGGGCACCACTGAAAAGAGTCCAGCCCCATCCTCTTTACATTCTCCCTTCAGATACTTAAACACATTGATAAGATCCCCTCTGTCTTCTCTTCTCCAGGCTGAAGAGTCCCAGCAATCTCAGCCTTTCCTCATAAGAGAGATGCTCCAGTCCCTTCATCATCTTAGTAGCCCTCCACTGGACTCTCTCTAGTAGCTCCATGTCTCTCTTGTATTGGGGAGCCCAGAACTGGACACAGTACTCCAGATGCGGCCTCACCAGGGCTGATTAGAGGGAGAGGATCACCTCCCTCAACCTGCTGGCAGTGCTCTTCCTAATGCAACCCAGCATATCACTTGGCCTTCTTGGCCACAAGGGCACATTGCTGGCTCATGGTCAACTTGTCCACCAGGACAAGGCCCCTTAGCACAAGTTCCCTGCTCTTCTCCCTGTATGACAGCTCAGCTCTTCTTCAGCTCCTTTCCTCTGACCAGAAGTGTCTGCTGTAACTTACTGGCCTTGAGCCACCACAGGGCCAGTCTTTGCAGACCCTGAGGGCTGACAGACATCCACTGGGGTACTACAGCATGGATCCAGCCTTTCTGGGATTGGGGTGCATTGCTCCCATGCTCCATGAGTGGCTGCCTGTGCTGCTTCTTATAGTGACATGCTGCTCCCAAGGCACTAGAAGATCAGGGCAGAGATCTCCTATTTGGGCCAATTTGTCAATTTAGCCTCACAGCTGAAGAAGGAAATGGTGAAGTGAGACTGCATGTGCTGTCTGGTCAGAGCAGGTATGTGGGAGGAGGGAGGTTTGATCAATCGCCTCCCCAAGGGCTGCCAAATTGAAGTGATCTTGATTCCCATGAAGGCAGACAGGAGAACAAGGACACATTGACCTAATACCGAGTCCTCAAAGGACCCTGCTACAAAGTTGATCTCAGCCTGCAGAAGGGCTATTCCTGATTTCTTTAGGCTTTGGATCAAGACTGTAGGAGGGTTTGAAGTCACTGTGATCACAGCTAGCTCTGAGGGTGGTAGACTCCTCTTCTGCAACCCACTGTGCATAGCTGTGTAACTGTTTTGTTTATCTGCACACAACTAATTTATCTGGCCAATCAACTTCTGTTCAGAGGAATTAACGTTGTTTCCTGTTTCATCTAGTATTTCTTAAGTTCACTTCCCTTCTAAAATAGGTAGTTTATCTTTTTTGGTTCTGCATTTCACATCTCCCCTTATGCCTTTAGACTTATTTCCTGCCTCTTCTCCTGTGTTTTCTGTTTCTCTCATTAGCTCTCTAAACCAAGCTCCCCTAGCAAGCATTTCTACCTTGTGAGCTCCTTCGAGCAGCTAGACACCCTCCCTGAGGCAAGGTAATCCCAGACAACCGTCCCAGCCCTTACACATACACTGCTGCTAATTTGGCCCTAATCTATTTTTAAGAGAGAGGGCTGGTGGCTGAGGATGGAGTCTGAGGAGGGAGTTCCTCATTTGTTGATCTCTCTGCTATGCTGACAGACCTGTGGTGTGACTTGCACATTTTCTCACGAGAGAAGCTGTTTTAACTCTTCCATGATCACTTCAAAGACATTTTTTTCTGGCCTCTTGAGTTTCTGTGATCATTTTATTAAGTAAGGGAGTGATTTAATCTCTATTTTAATCAATCCCTAATTTAGATAACTGCATTATGCACTCATCTTCTGCCTGAACTTCCTCACTCCTTCTCTTTGTGTTTTGCAGACTTCCTGGCTGTACTTCAGTGGTGGGTGACTGAATTTAGTCTTCTCTGCATCACACGGATAATAGTAATGTGACGTTTAATGAGTACCTGTGAAGTGCTGTAGCAGGTAAGTGCTCCAGCGATCATTCGCCTTTCCATGATTTGGAAAGCCTCTCCAAGGGCTCTCACTAGGAGATCTTGAGCCTTGCAGCAGAAATGCCGGAAGGCAAGTGGCATGGTTCATGTATTAGTAACCTTTGTGTTGTTCCTGGCAGCAAAGGGTCAGACAGCACTTGCGAAGCCCACCCCATGTAGCAATACTGAGAAGGTTTAATTTGGAAATGGCTTCAGTTTGGAAGTTTGAGGTTAAAAGCTTCCCTGTTCTGGCGTTCAGTCTAGAATTGCTCTGTGTGGTACCATTGGGGGTGAGCACAGAAGAGGGTGGAACAAACAGGTCTAAGCTTTGCTGACTGCAGCTGCTGCTGCATTTACCGTCATGCAGGAGACCTTGCCAAAGGTATCTTACCCAGACCGAGAGAGCACTAGACCCCCCTTTTCCAGATGTCGGGGAGATCTGACTCCTGGAAGTGCCTGGACTAGTAAGGGGTGACAGCAGAGGCAAGAGCTCTGCCAGAATAGCAGCTTTTACAAGTCAGCAATGTGTAGGGTTTTAATGGTCCGGATTAAGTTTGTACCAGAAACCCTGGGAAACCCACTGAAAGCAGAGCTGTCTGGTGAACCCCAGACCTTTGGCAATGCTGCACCACAAGTGCATGACAGCAGGCTCGTGGGTAGTGGTGGTAGAGAGGGAAGAAATGGAGCTGGTGGTAGAGGGAGCTGGCAGAGCAGCACTCCTGGTTGCTAGAATGTCTTCCTGCAGCTCTGAGTACCTGCTCTTTCATGTATTTCATGTGGTTTTTCTTTTTTTTTCTTTTTTTTTTGGGGGGGGGTATTTATTCTGGATCTGCTCCTGTGCTGTGTGGTGTCTGTCCCCTTCTTCCCCTCCCAGTTGGTTCAAATGGCTGCTCTGCTCTAGCAAAGCTCTGCTCCAAAGCACTCCCTGGCATGCTCTTCTAACCTGCCCAGATCAAAGCTGTGAGAGCTGGCCCCTTGCCATCCTCCTATGTGTAGATGAGGCACTCTGTCTTTCACCCACCATCTTTCGTTATTATCCCTCTTCTAGAGGCAGGTTTTTCTGGCTGATCCAGCACATTATTTGTATCATTGATATTTGCCTCAGGGCAGAGGTGCTTTTTCAGCATATACAGTGTAACCATCTGATGCGCCCCACTGCAATGCATGTGGCTTGGAAAAACCAACTTCATTTGGCAAGGTTGAGGGCCACAGAAGCCAACCATTTCAGAATTTAAGCCCGATTAGGCACAGTCTCTGATTCATATGGTTATTTCAGTTGCCTGGCAAATAAAAGCATACTGTTCTTTCCCTTTCAAAACTATGGTGTAGAGCACGTAGAGAAGGTTCTTGCACCCAAACGAAGTGACATGTGCTAGCTGTAAGACGTTAGCTGAACGAGCTGTGTAACCAGCTGCATCTTTCCCTGGGTTGCCCTACGGGATGGTGGTGCCATCGCTTGAAAATATACAGTTTGTAGACAAAAGCAAATGAAAACAGTGACAATCAGCCCCTCCTGGCCAGAGACCGTTGCTTTCAGTTCTTCAGAATCGCAGAAGATTTGGTGGTGCTTGGCGAGTACCTGATGAGGAGTGGGAGCAAAAAGTTCCCACACTGCCTGTAGGGAAGGAAGCAGCTCCCTAAGAAAAAATGCCATGCGTATGTGCCAGAACCTCATCAGGGTTTATACCTCTCTTCGGAAAAAGCACATGCAGTGATTAGGAGAAATTCCTACAGGGAAAGGCAGCTAAGCACTAGTCTAGACTGTGTTGTGAAGCAGAGATGGCGTTTTGCTGAAAGCTTTTCAGAACAAAGTAGACAAAAATTTGCCAGAAACCATCCAGGCAGCATAGGCCCTGCCTGTAGGCGGTGAGAGAGACTGTGTTGCTTCTTGAGAGCTAGTTTTTATGTTCCTGTCAAATGTTAATATAGACCAGAGATGGAGCTAAGGAGATGTTCTCAAGCCTCCTGTGAAACTTAATGTTTACAATATAGTGCTTACCAGAGGGGTTTATATTTGTGTATGTATCTGCATCCAAATATATATTTATTGTTTTGTAGAGCAAATGTTTACCTCCCAAATCACTAACTCTTGACTGCCACCGGTTTCAGGTGACTTCACTGGAATTTTCTGCAGTACAACTACATCTGAAGCTGCAGTTTGCAATACATTCATAACAATTAAAGACATTTATCCCTTTGCAAAGGCTGGTAGGGGCAAGGATGAGCTAGGTCTCTACTTTCTGGGTAGCTGAAATCAATCAGCAAGCCTTCCCCAGGCATGAGAAGACAATAATATGGGTATTCACCCCAGCTGCAAATCTCTGCAACACATGGTGACATAAATTATCTGGCACTGTAGATGATTTAAGGATGTAGGGCTTTACTGCAGGCCTACCTAGAGAGTTGGTTATGCTCAGTCTAAGTATCAAGGCCACCCTCTTCTGCAGCCAAAGTGGAAGGCAGTCTGAAGGCCGTGGCTGAAGTCCATCCAACTTTCTTGTTGAGCTATAGGTACTTCACACTTGGAATGAGCGCCGGTTGCAAATTTGAATGCAGAAGGAGTTGTGGGAGGAAGTGTTGACTGAGAGGGGTATGTCTGCATCATAAGTCGTCCAGGACATGTTCTTAGCTCAGCCTTGCATTTGCTGCTATACTAGAAGCTTTCAGACGGCCACATGGAGCTTTAAGCTGTCATTGCTTCTAAGCTAAGCTCTTTGACTGCTCTAGCAAAGGGGATTTTTGTGCCCATGAGCAGGGGCCCCACAGCTATGACTCACAGTTCCCATTGCGCTGTAAATTAGCCTTCAAGTGTGGCAAAGAGGCTGTCCCTTGGCTCTCAAACAAAGCCTTCCTTTGTTGTGCGTATGTTTTAAAGGAAGCATGCATTTGTGTTCCCCACACACATGTCCCAAATGAAAACCACGTGGCTTCACAGCCGTCACATGTGTGTTCAGTACTTTTGCTACAACAGTGAATATTGCATCAATTTTATCCCGTGAAAGTTTTTTCAGAGCTGTTCTTTCCCAGCATTCAATTTACAAACTGTTCAGGGAAAGGAAGAGCTTAACGATGGCTTCTTTTGTTGGGATTGAGCAAAGAACACATGAAAATTATTATATACCTCATGGGTGCATGTAGCAATAGGCTGGTTTCTGAGTCACACCCTAGAGTGAAAATGCCTCCAATACTAAAAGAATGAGCTTCATGGAAATATTGTATGGAAGTGGGATAGTTTGTTTACTTGTATGGCTTTTTTTTTCTCCTCTGGCTTGTATCGATTCAAACTACTTTTAAAAACCAGGGTTAGCCAGCAGTACTCTGCAGCCAACATATTTGTGCGTGCATGTGTCTCTTGGCAGTTTTTAGGTTTATGACTAGTAAGCCAAGAATGGGCTTACTGCTTCTGAAAGCATTCATGTTATTTCTTCTGTTCATTTGTAGAGTCATCAGGTAGTGAAATAAGAGAGCCTGGTTCTTCCTGTAGATGCTGTGTGTAATGTGGAGTGACTTTGCCAAGATAAGGGCAGTTATCCTAGTGACAGCAGAGGAAGCAGGACATTGCCCTAGGAGTGCACTTTCTTGTTCTCTCTCTCTCCACACCCTCTACCCATCCCTGCAGCATTTTCAGAGTCTGTTTTTTGCTTTACTGGGGAACTACAGCATTTTTTATATAAAAGCTAGGATTTCAGGCAATGGAATAAAGCATTGCTTTTCATTTTTGTGGTGCTGTTTTTGCTATAATAGCCAACTTTTTAATACTGCTCCTCCCTAACTGCTTGAATACCAACAGCTGTAACTAGTTATCAAAACAATCGTCCAGTATCATACAAACCACTGATCCCATCCAAGGTTTTTGAGCCCTGTTTAACTAGATACATGGGCCTGCAGGTCCCCTGACATAGCTGTGCTACTTTGTCACTGATTCAAGACTATGATGGAGTAGAAGATTACGAATCAATCAAATTCCCAGCCCACAATGACAATTTCTTTTTGCTGTGTTTTGGTTCAGCATCTCAGTATGGAAGTATGTGGCAACTCAAGGCTTTCTACTGTCTGTAATACATAAATGCGCATTGTTAATGGCTGAAATGAGATCTTGTAGTTTCACATGTAAAACATAATCATTTTACGGGTCACATCTGAGCTATGCCAATATCCACATATGCTTTTCCAAGATGTGCTGGAATGGTGTATCCCTACTGGGAAACCAGCTTTCTAATGACGTTTCCTCCAACCCTTTGAATACTGAAGCATTCATTTCAATGGATGTACAATATACAGTTAAGCTGGATGGGCAGGTATACAGAGAATATGCTTTGATTAACCTTAGGATGGGCAGAGACAGAGTAACCACTGGCTGATTTAACTGCACTGGTTAGATTTTTCTCCAAGAGAAAGTTAATTCTCTTTTGAGTTAATTCTCTTTTGAGAATTAACTGGGGAGAAGGAGAGTAGATTTAAAGAAGCATCTTGGCAACCGAACCCTTTTTTATATTCTTACCTCCCCCCCTACTTCCCTTTCTGTGAGGTGACTGTCTGTTTCAGATCAAAGAGCCACAGCTGCGTACATGTGCAAAGGGAGAAGCTGTGTGCCTGAGAGTGCAACAGTCAGAGCTGGTCCCCGTGTGAGCCGGAGAGCATGTGTGCTGTGACATTGCTCCATACATTGCAGTTGATATTATCAGGCTTTCAGTAAAGCAGTGGGGGGTTATTGTCATCTGTGTCCATCAGCACTGATGAAAGGTTACACAAGGGAATGACCAGCTATCGTCCTAGCACCTGTCCCATTTGGTTATAGGAACTGGTGAGATTGGTGAGCCAACTCTTTTTTTTTTTTTGGTGGGATTTTCTTTTTCCTCCTAAAAACACAAAAGTTCAGTCTACTCCAATTGTTCTCCTCACAATTAAAAGGCAGAATTTATTTGGCTTGAAAAGCCAAGCTGTTCCTGGCTGGGATCCTACCACAACAGCTAAGTATGTGGGTGGGAGCCACATACACAGACTTCCTACCTCTCCCCTCATGCCTCCCTCACAGCCAGCAGCATGTTTCAGTTTGTAAAAACCCTTCTTAGCCAGAGCAGGGGGGACCCGAGGCATTGCACAGCATCATTCAGGATGCTGAGAAGCATACTCACCACACTAAGAGCTTTGTCTTATGGTCTCCATGTACATCCCCTCTTGTGCCAGCCTTAACAAGAAACAGTGAGTGATTCAGGCATATGACCAGGTTTTGCACTTATTTAACAGCTATTACACCCATCCTTGACAGTGGCTTCTAGCTTCTGGAGCAGGAAGGGGAGACCAGAATCATGTTCTTGTCAGTGGCGTGCAAGAAATGGTGACTTAGAAATATCCAGATAAGCCCTCCAACTCAGTGATGAAACTGAAAATCTAACAGGTACCACATCTCTTTGGGTTTTGGAAAAGAGCCCTAGAAGACAAATAACTCCTTTTATGTCACAATAAGAAAACCTTTTCTTCTGTCTAGGCCTTGGGGGCAGGGGGAAGAGAGACCATGGGCTTTTTGGGGAACATCTTAAAAATGGATCTGTATGCAGAGAAGGCTGAGGCAGGAGCAGAAGGGAGGGTCTGGAAATAACTGAAGTCCTACTGCAAAGAGGAAGAAAAACAGTCTGTCCTACTCTTACCCACAGTGGTCACTGGCAAGTTAGGTGTTCAAATTGCAGCAAGGAAGATTTGACTAGGCATGAGGAAAAGCTTCCAAATGAAAAAGACAGTGAACGACTGGAAGACATGAGGGAAGCTCCCTGTCCTTTCCAGAATAAATCAGACACTCATCTGCTTGGAGTGACAGTGGCAAAATCAGTCTTCGCCTGGAGCTTTGGAAGTCCTTCCTGTGGGGTGTCCTGGAGACCGCAATGTATCCGCTCTGTTGGACCTGGGACTGCGTGGTAGCATCTGCCTCCTGAACAAAGTCTGTGCTGCTCATGTGCTTATCCGCCCCTAGTCTGCCTATGTATGGGAAGGGAGGTCTACCTAGTCCTGTACACAGGATGAGCATCAACATGTCCATGGAAATACCTGATCTGGTGACCTCGGGAAGAAAATATTGCTTCCAAATGTCCGCAGCAGACCTGCTGAGCAGGATGTCTGACGCAGACCATGCGACTGACCCTGCTGGCACTAAAACAGGCCTGAGACAGGATGTTCGCAGATGTTACAAAGGCTAATATGTTCTCAATCAAATGGCAAAACAATAGTTATCAGGCAAGTGGCCTTGTCCAACTGCTGGCCTATGGCCATGTATCTAATCTGGGGTGGGGCTTCCTAGGCATGTTCTGGAAAGCAATAGCTCTCATCTGTCCCTGTTAAGTATTGCGTGGTGAGCTAAGGAAGTGTGCCGTTTTGAAGCAGGAGTAATAGGACTGGAGCTGTAAGGCACTTATAAAGTCTCTAAGGGCATGTGGTCCTGAGGCCCAATCCCTTGCTCTGCCCTACCCGCCTTGTGTAATCCCAAGCAAGTTACCCCCACTAGCTGGCTCATTCTTTTTTAAATGTGGTTCTGGTACCAGTCTCAGCATCCAGGCCTCTACACCTCATGCACTGGTGTATTTGGTCCTTTCCACTGATGGCTTTGGTAGAGAGTCAAAGACAGAGCTTCATCCCATCAACCCATGCAGAACCAACTCTAACTGTGCTGGCAACTGAAATTTGGTACTTCATAGCACTAATTTCATGTTCAGAAAGGCAAATCAGAGCATGAGTTGTAGCTGCTGTAGCTGGTACTTTCTGTCCCCTGTAAGTAGCTCATCCCATGAATCTCCTGCATGCTGCCTCAAGCTTAATTCAAATTCTTAGGGTGTGAAAACACATCACAAGTTGGTGCTGCTAAGGCTGTGTGTCGTGTTTTATGACTCCTAATTTTTCTGGCTGGTCTCTCTGTGCTGCAGCTGACTGCATGCTCAAGAGATGGGAGAGCAGGAGCCTTTTTGCAACTGCCCTGCCCTGCTTGTTGGCGTGCTGCATTGGGTGCTGCCAAAGCAATGCTTAAGAGCTGGTGATGGAGTAGGAAGTTGGAGATCTTGATTGCCCTGTATGGTTCTGGGGACATGTTCTTACTGTAGCAGTGGGGTCTTCATCCTGAGATTAAAAACCAGACACAACCACATGTGCTAATGGATATGCGGCTGGGTGGAAAGGGTAGACTGGCTTAATAAACTCTTAATCACTTTGGGGTGTGTTTCAACATGTGGGCTCTGCATGTTCACCTCAGCTACGGGGGCCCTGCAGCCCCCCTGAGGGTCCAGTGCCATGCCAGCCTGACCTGGTGCCGTGGCTCCACTTCTCTGACTCGGATGAGCCTAGAAACTCTTGTTTTGAGATGTAGCTCTTCTGCATGACATGCAGCTGGTTCAACTGGCAGCTTCCATCCCACCAGGGTGTTGGGAGCAAACACAATGCTAACCTGGAAAGAGATCTCAGTCAGTTCTCGTCTGAAGTTCTTCACCAGAATGGCACTTCTCCCCCTCCCTTACCCCGGAAAATGCTTCTTCGGTAATACTGGTCTCAAGATCAAGACAGGCTCGACTGAAGTCCTTCCAGAACCAATTTCTCAAGGCCTTTGGAAACGCAGGTCAAAACTGGAGAGCGGAATATTGACCTGAAAGCAGCCAAGTGATGAGGGCAGCAGCTTCAGGGGCTGGGAAGGAGAGCAAAGTTTAAATTACTGTACTCCCTCCTGAAATTGGAGGAGAGGCTCGAACGCCAGTTCCCCTCATCCCACATAAATGATCAGACTCTCAGGGCATAGATGTGTGCTGTTTTTAGATGTGTGCATTTAAAATTAAAACCTGAAAGATTTCTGGTTCTTCTCAGTGCAAAAGAGGCAAAATCTGATCAAGCACACTCCCAGCAGCTAGTGGCAGAGACAAGTCTTATATCTTTTATCTTTGTGGTGGTACCTTAGTCTTTTTCCATGGACCTCCATCCAGTGCATACCTATACCTGAAGCTTTATATGTAGCAGCTGGAAGGAAAACCACCCTTGCTATCTGTCCTGAGCCAGCAAAGGCTTTTTGATTGTTTTCTAAATGTCAATGAGGAGATGGAGGTAGAAGAGCAGTGTCAGTGGTGCAGGGTTGGCTAATTTAAGTGCATCTTTCCAAGCTTGTGTCTGGAACAATAATACAGACACGATCTCTTTACAATTCCCATTTCTCTTTCAATGTATATGTCTCTTACTATTCAGAACCTGTAGTCCCCAGTAAGAGGAGACTTTACTTCTCTCTGCCACAGCCTGGCAAATCTCTGAATACCTGCAGAGACGGCAATGATATATGCAAACTGGAGAAGGCAGTAGTGTATTACAAAGGCTTTTGAGCAAGCTGAAAAGCTGGCATTCTTTTTATATTAAAGCTGTTTAATTTGTGTTTTGATTGGATCTTCCTAAATGCAGTGTAAGTGTTTCCAGAGCATACGCTTGAAGGCTAAAAGGCTGTTTGAAGAATCATGGGGCTCCCAGAAGCTCAGTGATTAGGGAATAGGGTTGGGCTGGGCTAGGCTGAGCCCCAAATCCCTCGGTTTGAAATTCATGTCTTCCCACCAAGAGAGGCCCGAGTGCAGTTTAGTGGCTGTTCTGGGCTATTAATCTCTCCAGTCAAAACAAGCGGGAGAGCCCATTCCAGACCTCAAAGACCTTCCTAAAAAGACTCTGAGAAACCATATTGGTTCCTATGAAGTTCTGGTTTCAAAAACTTGGCAGCTTTCAATGAGAAAAGCTCTCAACCAGCTGTAGTTATTATCATCTCTTCGTATCACCTCTTTTTTGCAGCCTACCAAGCTGAAACACAATGAGGCAGCCACCTATTCATTGCCTTTTGTGTTACCCAAATTGCAGGAAGTAACTGAGTATGTCACAAATGAGGTCTTGGCGTATTTCAGTGCATCACTGAACCACATTCAGTGGCTTGGTTTTTTCTAATTTAAGAATTGAAGCATCAACTTGCTCTTATCTGGTTTACTGCTGAACATCAGCCATAGCATATTTTGCTTCCCATGATTCAAAATTTAAACAGGGGGGAAAATAGATGTATGAGAAGCTCCTGGGGAAAGAAAGGAGCCATTAATGAAAGGGAAATATTCTCCCATGTCTTCAGAGAAGATGGAGGGTTATCTGGGCTCAGGGCACAACAGCTTAGCTACCAGCTTACGGGGAGGCAACTTTTCAGGCTGCAGTTCCAATCTCTTCCATTTCCTTTGTCGAGACCCAGCCAGCAAAAGGGTCTGAAGCTGCTGCGGAAAAAGATCTGAGAAACACTTGAGAATCAGAAATCAAAAGCTGAGGTATCTTAGGTAGAAGGGGCAGGACATTATTTTGGCTTTGAGCATTGTCATCTCTACAAAGGACCTTGACGCTCATCAGGAGACACCCTACAGCAGGGAGGCTGGTGGGAAGGGGGAGACTGCACACTCCCACAGGATGTGTAGCTGCCCTCGAATCAGCCTGCACAAACATCTCATAAGAGGAGGAGAGCTCAGTGATGCTCCCTGGCAAAGAGGAGAGGTTCAAGGCACAAGCTGAAGGCAAAGCTGAGCTCTATCCCCGTGAGACATAAAACACCACTAAGCAAAACCACTTGCTATAGTGTGCACCACAGGCACTAACTGTCATTAGGAGCTGACTATAGTCAGGAAGCAGTGCAATGGCTATTTTTATTTTGTCTTATAATAGTCTTTGCCTGTATTTTTCCTTCAGGCCATATGCTCAGGGACCCGAGTAGCCGAGGTAATACAGTGACAGTTACTGTAGAGATGCAGGGTCTGGGAGAGCTGGTGTGCAGAGCTCAGCTCCAGTTGTTAGGGTTAGGGGGCTGCATTTATGCTGGTGAGGAACCACAGCTCTGCTTTTGCTCCAATGCCCAGGGACTCAGTGTGGCAAGTGGGTCAGATCTTGTCCAAGTGACCATGCTCCAGAGCTCCAGCCCGTTTCCCTTCCAGCCTGGCCATGGCTGGCACTGCCTGCATGCAGCAAGTGTGAAGAGTCCTTTCCCAAGGCAGTTTTGAGGCAAGCCTCTCTGGGCATACTCCCCCCTTTATTTTTATGATGTGAACGTACGGGAATTTAGCCCGCTCTTCTGAGCAGAAGGCATCCTGGCTCCATGCAGAGACTGCTCTCTCAGCCGTTGCTTGACCTTAGCCAAACCGCTTCCTGCCTGTGCTAAGGCTTATGTGAATTTAGTGTACTGCTTCCCTTTCCTTGCAACATGCTAAATATAACCATGCTACAGGCAAGAAGGTTAACCAAACATTACTGAATCACGCAGCAAAGCGTTTTCTGAATAGCTAGTGTGCGAAGTGGTCTCCTTGTGCATGTGTCATCGTGACGCCCTCCTGAAGTGCATAATCACAGTATCTTTTTCCCCCTCTTCTCAGAGGTCCCTCTATCATACAGGGCCTGTGCTGGACCTGCTGAAGGGCTGAACAGGATCATGTAGCCAAGAGGCTGCTTTAGGCTTGAAAGGATGAGGCCTACCTTGCCTGGGAGCTGAGCATTGAAAGCTGCAGCTGCACTTGGTAAAGCCTTTGAACATGCAAAGTGCTGTAGGATGCTAGTGATAATTGTTTCTAATTGGGCAGCAGAGCTATCAGCTGCTTTTATCTCTCTGTGCCCTCACTCGCCAGATGGAGAGCAGGGAGGGCACCTGCCCCCTCACTTCTCAAGGTTATTTAGAGTGATATTTAACCTTAAAATCTATGAAGCATTCAGACACTGAGGTAGTGAGTACCACAGAAATGCCCAGGAGGAAACTAATTATTCTGGTGTCAGAGGCGGGTTTGAACAAACCATGTCACGTGTTCGGCAGTGTGCAGAAAACTGAACTTTGCATAGCTACAGTCATTGAGCACCAGCTGCTCCGGGCAGGGGGAGAGACGGTCGGGCCCCACATACCACTTGCCCCTGGCCCTCCTCATTTCCCTGTGCCACTTTCTTCTGTCTTGCTGGTGCTTTCCTCACTTCGTGCTCTTGAGAGCCTGGGAGGTGAGATCTTCACTCTATCATCCAGAAAAAGCCCCATCAAGCAGGGCAAGAGCAGGCTCAGGGAAGATGGCCTGTCTGTAATGCCACAAGAACCAGTGTGCTAAGTTAGGGGAGATTTTTGGAGTCCTGGGACTGCCACAAGGGGGTCTGCCAAAAGTAGTTAGATGGAAGCCTGTTGCCAAGTCTACGCGTTGTCTGTGCTTTGAATCGAAAAAAATTAGCAGAGATGGAAAATTGGAAAAGGTCGAAGATTGCTTTGAGAACTTGCTGTATAAAACCTCGTATCTACATTGATGATGTGTGAAATATATATTTTTTTTAATGTTTGAAATGTAGCAAAATTTGTTGTATAGATAAAGCAGTGCTGCTTCTTTTTCTTAGTCTCTTGCTTGGAAACGTTTGGACTTTCTCCCTCTTCCCCACACAAAAGCTGTCTCAGCCAGGGCAGGCATAAATATTTTTATCAGCCTTAAATTGCTTGGGCTGAAGTTAAAAGCAAGTGAAAAGAGTGTCCTTTGTTATGGGAAGTGCTGGAAGCGTCCCTTGTTATGGGAAGACTGCCCTAGTAGGCAGTGCTACTGGTTTCACCTGTACTATTTAGTCTTTCCATACTAGCCAGGAAACCTGTGTCTGATGAGATGTGGGAACGCTCTGCCTACACCATCCTCGCAGCTGTCAAGGCCAGGCTGCTGACTTTGGTCACACAGCATCATTAACCTTAAGCCTTAACTGGGCTTAATGTTTGACTTCTTTAGCTACTATGGCTAACATGGTGTAGCTAAAAGAGTATACATTTTCTTCTGTGAACTAGCTACAGTAGTAAAAGGGCACTTCTGACCAGGATAACCTTCTTTGTATTAAGGCTGAAAACATATACTTCTCTTGCCAATTCATCCTCCTACCTGAAGATGTCCTCACTTCCAGTTCTCATTCTGACTCTCTGCCAGGGATTGATGCCAGTACAGGGGGCATTACAGCGGGAAGAGGTTGTGTACACGCTTGCTAACCTACTCTTGCAAAATCAGTTGGGATAGCCCAGATTGTCAGTGCAACCCAGAATGAATTCAGCTGCTCCAGCCAGTGATGGACTTGGGGATCGATTGCTGGCCTGAGCTCTTCTGCTATAGCAGAGCTTTGGGGCAGGTAACCTCTGGAAGTGGTGTGGCCGTGGGCAGCTGGGCATGGGAGAGTCTTGAAGGGTACAAGAAGATCCAAAGGAAGCTGGCTTCTTACAGCCTTACGCATTTAGGAAGTATTACGGTAACAGTAAAACATCATCTGCAGGGACAGAGGTCTAGCAGGGCAGAGTAGCGATGTCACCCTGGTCAAAACTGCAAGATGAAGCACCTGGCACCTGGCCATGTTATTTTTAACCTTGGAAAGCAGATGTGGTCTGCAAGAAAAGGAACTCACCAGCACTTCCTGCCCTGCCCTGCAAACTGATAAAGCTCTTTGCAATACAGGGTGATCCCAGTTTATTCTTAAACTGTGGTCAGGCATGGAACTCAGAGAATAACTGGAACACCCAACTTTGAGCATTAATTCAGCTTTAATTCATTACTTCATGACTTAAAGCATCAATTTAAGTGTGGAAAGGATGAGGAAGGCAGGCAAACATCTCCAGAGCAATGCTGGTGTAAGTGCACGCATCTGTGCATGTATATGGGATCTAAAAAAAGAGTTGTTAGTAAATTTTACGCAGGGAGGGGCACTTAACATTTTCCTGAGCATTGTGTGAGCTTTCTTGCTGCTTGGACAATGCATCTCAATCCTGTTCCCTTCCCTTGCTGTTCCAGTCCCAGCTCTCTCGTAAGCAAAAATAATTGCATGCCGAAGGATACAGTCCCCATATACAGTAAGTGCGCCCAGCAGAAATCTAGCTTCCTGCAATCAAAAGGCAGCAGTTTGTTATGCACTAATGATAACAAGGCCCACTTGAATGGATATATCTTCACTGCATACTCTCTTAAGGCACGAGTGAGATGATTGCCAGAGATGTTCTCATTCTTGTCCAGATGCTGGGACAGCAGGATTTCTGTGGCACCTAAGCAAGCTGGGCTCGGGCCAGGAAGTAGCTATTGTGGGGTAGGGAATGGCAGCCCTGAGCTCGCAGTGGGTGCAAGGTGCCTCACCATCTCTTGGCTCTCAGTGAAACAGTCTCATTCCCACAGCAGGGTGGATTGGTTTGTCAGGAATGAGATAATTATTTCTGGTCTAATTGATTAATTATTCTATCGATAGACTTTATTTCTGTAGCAGAAACTCTCTCAAACACCCTCTTGAGGCACACATGGGCTGAATTAAAATGTCCCAGCAGTGATAAGAAATCTGCTCTTCTCTAATCCTTCTAATCTCCCTGTGCTAGAACTGAGAGGAGATGTTGCTAGGAAGAAGGACTTCTCAGCACTAGGTGACATCCCCAGATTGTCCTGCCCTGAGCAGACATGTGGGATATTGATAGAGATGCCAGCCCTCAAGAAGCAAAAATGCCAGCTGGGAGGAAACAGCCCAGGCTTTAATCTGAGCACACTCTGACCCAAGCCTCTGGGAGGCTTCATCAGGGCCAGGTAAATGCACTGGTAAAGGGACTGTGCCCCAGAAAACTAGGAGTTAAATTCTGTCATAGTGAGCCCCAAGGCATGGAAAGCTTTATGAAGTGTGAAGTCTGAGCACCAGAGCCAGTAACCACACAAAGCAATCCCAAAACAGCATGGTATTCCCAGTCATGCCAAGAGCCAGTGAAAGGGGTGACATATGGGATGTGCGTGCAGGCAAGCAGAGTGACAGCAGGACCCCCGATGCATTTCACAACAACGCTGAGGTCACCTCAGATAGGAGCAGGCTGGCTCAGAGCACAGCTGTGAAGGGGGTGCGTGGAGGAGATTACTTAGATCAAAGCAGTGGTGTTTACTAATGTCTTCCACAGATAAATAGCCAAGTAAGCACCAAAAATAAACAGCCTGATGCTTTTAAAACTATTGGGTTAAAAGCAACCCTTTCCAGTTTAGCAGTCTTTCTGGCTCTGCCCTTTTTCCAGGGTCCACAGTCATGAGGCATTGTAGGAGCTGGGAAGGATATGCCACAGCATGATCCTGACGCTGCTGTAATGCAGGAAGAGCTTTGCCTGTATGGCCTGCCAAGAAGCACAAAACAATGCAGGCTTGTTCCCACGTAGGTGCCCGTAACCAGCACTGTCAATGAAGATTGCCCTGATCGAAGGTAGCTATGTGGGTCCCCTGACAGGCTGCACATAGGTGATCAAGATAGCCCTGCTTATGCCATTGCCATGTCTGCTTTAATGCAACTTTAGTCTCATGTTGAGAGAAAGCAGTGGTCATCACCAGCTCTGTTTTTTTAGATCTGGGGATATCTTCTTTTTTTTTCCTTGCTGTCCAGTGAACTTTCAAGGAGGGAAGAAGGATGTGCCTTCCCACAGTACCCCAACAGCATCACATGACTGTAGCAAATACCTTCACAGTTCTTTTGGTTTTAGAAGTTAATTTGGCAATAAGAGAAGGAAACTTTCACCCTCACCATCCGCAGAGATGATCTGATGTCAACAACTCCTCTATTTTCACTCCATGCCTGTCTGATACAGACTTTTTGGGAATATTGGCTGAAAACTGACAGACACAGCCCAGGGCTTAGGAGCTTCCAGATTCAGGCATGCTTTTCAGGGTTAGAAAGGTGGCTGAAGTTTTTATTTAAGTGGGAAGTTTTTTCATTTTTCTTCTTGATGGAATATACCCCAGGTCATGGGTCATTTTCCCTTTCTTTCTCTTTCAGGGAAGGAACTGCCATGCCTGTGAGAATCTTCCAGGTGTGCCTAGTGGTGATTACAGCTATCGTCAACCACCCACTCCTCTTCCCTAAAGAGAATGGCACCGTCCCTGAGAACACGGAAGAAATCATCCGGAAGATGAAGGAGCGAGAGGAGAGCCTTCGATTGGAGCAGTTGCGCTTGGAGCAGGAAATGGCAGGGCAGGAAGCTGGGCAGAAGGCTCTGGGAAAGGCTGCAAAGGTAGTGGAGGAAAGCAAAGAGGAAAAGGTCCCATGGGATATGTGGAATGCCGTTTCCATGGTCATATTCCTGCTGATTGAGCTCTGGAGGCAGGATTTCCAAGAAGGGAATTGGCAGGACACAGGAAGTGAAGAGGATGACATAGCTGTCCTGGGGAAAGCATTTAAAGGAGTAGTCTTCCCTGACAAGGCCATCTTGGCCAGCTTCTATGAGAAGCGCATCCTGAGTACCACTGGAGACATGGAGAGGATGCGGGAGATGGTGGAAGGCTTTGCAGATGACTTGCTGGAGGCCTTGAGGAGTGTTTGTAACCGGGATGCTGACATGGAAGTGGAAGACTGCATGGGTGTGGGGAGCATGTATGAGAATTGGAGAGTGCGTAAACCTTTCGTCTGTGATCTGATAGTGCCTTTTGCCCCTCCAGAGCCATACTGTTTCCGGTCCCAGACCTGGTGCTCTGGCAATTCTTTTCCCCCAGATAAACAAGGTTATGGCACTATCAAGGTCTGCAGGGCAGATGAAGATGTGGCAGGCTGCATCTGTGACAAGACTAAACTGGGGGAAGATATGTTGTGTCTCCTCCATAGCCAAGTCAATAATACCAGGCCCAGCAGTGAGATGGAAGACCTTCTGTGCTTCAAAAATACTCACTATTTGGATGCAGATCGAGTCATGAAGTGGTTCCAGATAGCGGTCACCAAGGCCTGGAGCAGAATCTCCCACAAGTATGAATTCGACCTTTCCTTCAGCCTGCTGGACTCCCCAGGGGCCCTGAAGATAAAATTTAGGTCAGGGAAATCAATTGCCTTCAACCTCACCCCTGTGGTACAGTACGAGAACTCTGATGTTTACTTCATCTCTCACTTCCCTTGGAGTGGCCTGGCAGCAGACCTGCCCTCCAGCACTCACTGGTTTCTCACCTTCGCAGTATATGAGAGGAGGTTCATCCAGTTGGTCTCCAAAAGGCTGCCTGCCAATGCCTGCCATGTCAGCTGCCTTCAGATCCTCTCCTTCCTCCATGGGAAGCAGTGCAGCCTCACAGGTCCAAGCGGACTCACCAACTACCACCTGAAGACAGTGCTGCTGCATCTGCTGCAGGCGCGTCCCTGTCAGGACTGGGCCCCGGAGAAGTTGGAGGCCCGTCTGCAAGACATGCTCAAATTCCTGGAGAAATGCTTGCATGAAAAGAAACTCTACCACTTCTTCATTGGCAATGGGAAGGTACCAGCAGAGCTGGGTTTCCCCATCATATTCCAGAGGGCTGAGCCTCTCAACCTTTTCCGTCCCTTTGTGTTACACAGGGATGTTTACAGGAAAACAGTGGACACGTTCCACGAGATGCTCAGGAACACATCTGCACTAATAAATGAGTACACAGTGCACATTCCCCTTGCACATGCAAACGGGATCCATAAAGCATCCCTTTAACCAAAGCCAGCAGGAAAACATTGTTCCTTTAACTACAAATCAATAGGGCAGCTTTTTGAAGCCTCGTGGAGGCAACTGATTTTGCCAGTAGAGCTTGTTGTCTGCAGCTGAAGCTGTCCTGGGCCGTGGTTTCTGCAGTATGGGAGAGGGGAATGGGTAGGGAAGGGAGAAACTGGAAGACATGGTGTAAAAATGTATCTCTGCTCCACTAGTGTGCTGGCTGGGTTTTATGCAGCTAAGAATATATTTTTCTATTTTGCCTCAGTCATGACACAGTGGTATTGAGCAACCAGTATGACTAATTTATTCAGATGCCTGCAATGCAAACAGTGGAGGCCAAAAACGTCATTTCCTTTGGAACTGGGAGATAAGAAAGGGGTGGAGGAATCAAAGAAAGGATTTTGGGATCGCAGGAGCCCATCTGCTTGCAAACAGCAGGAGCTCTGCGGCTCTGTGACAAAGCGCAACATGAAACTCAGTGCTGGTGTGGGAAGGAGGGTCACTACTGAGGTCCCATGTGCAGATCTCAACCGGAGATCTTTAAATCAACTACAGTTCTTTAATCGCAAGGGAACTGCAGTTGTAGAAAAGCCTGCTTGATAGGACTTGCAGCAGTAGTTTTAAGAGCTTGTCCTGTCCTTCAAAACACGCCCGTCCTGCACCCTGCACATTTCTTCTCCATGGGGGAGGGGAAACACAGCAGAGCAGGCAGTCTGTTTCTTCAGACCATTTCATCTGAGTCTTTCATTTCGTTCATGGTATTATGGCTAGTGGGATTTGTTCTTGGCTGTTTTCCATGGCCACCTTAGATAAAAGAGTGAAACACTCTTGTTGGCTTTTTGGTTTATTTGTTTGTTTTTCCCTATCCCTGGGTAGCAAGTCTGAGAACCAGCAAAGACAGAAATGACAGCTACAGGGTTTCGCTTTACTTTAACAAAAGAGGAAACTTTCCCAAATTGTCCTGTAAGGAGCCCAATCACAGCGGTTTGGTAGCAAGAGGAAAGAATCACAATGCGAATGAGCTTATGACTCTCCCAGCATGGCTTTAATGAGGTCAGAGCCAGCAAGATGGCTCTAACTGGGGAGGAGGGGATGAAAGAGGTACACACATAGCACAGCTTAGAAACACTATCTCTACAGCTGCCTTGTGGTCTGTCTGTCATGCCTTCTGCTCCTGGGTACCCAGGCAAAAGCTGGCTGGCTGCCTCCGTGTAGAATTTCCTCCATCCTTCATAACACTGCTGCTCCAATGAAGTTTGCTGTCGGGAGCCACAGCTAGTGGTCCATAATTTGCTGAGACCAGAGTACAATGGGGAAATGACAGTTTCTGATTGCAAGACAGGGAGAATCTCGGGGTATATGCTAAAAAACCCAGTGCAGAAATCCCCGAGGCAGAGGTGGCTGAATTCCCTCAGGAAGCGGCATGTTACTGTGGTGCCAAGGGGCTACTGAGCCCCAGCAAGGTGGCCTGGTGGGAGGAGAGGGCCCAGTAGCTCATGTCCTTTGTGTGCTTTGTGCAGGATTCAAACCAGGGTGTCTATGCAGCTCTGCCTTTTGGAAGTCCCCTGAGGCATGGCCTCCTGTGCTAAGGGTCCCTTACCTACAATGTTCTTAGACTAGGATTTCCTGCAATGTTCCTGCACTAGACTTCTCTGAATGCTGTTTACAAGTGGACAGTAGTTCTATATCACCGTCGGGGTGATATTACCACGTGCCACAGCTCCACAGGTCCCTCTTAATCAGTCCTCTCTACCACATGCATCAGAGGGGAGATTTAATCCCTTATCACTGCTAGGGACACAATATAGCAAGAGGCTCATTATCCAGCCTGTTGATGAGCAAACTTTCCATAGAAGTTTCCTCTCTACCCTGTTCCTGGTACAAACCATTTGACCACCTCACTGAGGTCTGCTCTTGTCTGTCTCTCCACCAGCAAGGGACATTTTATGCACAAAGGCAGAGGAAGCTGTAACTCCTGTTTCCACACTTGGTTGATAAGAAAAGCACTGGTGGCAACAGGGAACTGTTTGCTTGAAGCTGCAGATCCCCTTGGCTTTTATCATCACAGCTACAGGGTGATTAAATAATATTTCTGAGCAGAAAATGAGAAATAGGAAAGCAAAATGAGAGATGAGGCTGCTGGCTCATCCCACTAGGAAACTGTCTTGGATCATCAGCCCAGTGCTTGCTTCAGCATCCTTGGCAATCTCTGCCTGGGAGACTGCCAGGGCTGGCAGAGCAACAGACCAGGCCTAATTGCTAACGCTAACCAGAAAGCCCCTGGCTTTCATCAGCACAACCAAGCAAGCCTTCCTCAGCAGGAAAGGGGGCAGGAGCAATTTCAAGGGACACAACAAGCAGGTAGTGACAAGTAGAGGTGCAGGAACAGCGGGTGAATACTGGAGCCTGAAGGCTACTTTGGAAGCTGAATAGGATCTTTGCAAACTCAAGCGATTTGCATTCCTACCTGCTCAGGTTTTACTCTCCAGCTTTGCACGAGCTGCCTGCAGACAGGTCATGCTAAAGCAGTTGTAGTCTGAGTTGCTTCTAAATGTGTTCTTAGTGCAGCCAGGGAGAAATGAAAAATTCTCTGCCATTTCCTGTCAGGAGTCTAAATTTAGCCTGTCCAAAGAACAGAAACAAATTCATGACCCAGGTCTCTCAGGAAATGACACTCAGGGTTGAAAAATAACTTTTATATAAGATAGAGCAGGGGAGGATGCGAAGAAAAGGCTATTTAACAGAATAATCTAACTTCCCTCTTAAAATGTCAGAACAAAGCTGTGTAACACCAGTCCTGTGGGTTTGTAAACATGCCTAAACTTGACTTTACACAACTCCAGGCACTGCTGCTTAGACTGAAAGGGAAACTAAACTGAAAAGTAGATTGAATCTTTTGTTTTTCATTTTCTGTATTTGTGTGCATGTTTTCTCTTAAACCCAAACTGATCCTGAAACCCAGATTGACACCATGTTCCCATGGTGTTTGGCTGAACCCAAACTGGAGCTGAACCAAGGAATTTATGGATTTGACTCCCCAGAAAGCAAATTGCTTGGCTTAATTTGCCTACATGCAATATGTTTACTTTGCCCTGAGCGTCTTTTAAGAGATTTGTTCTGTGCATTCCGGCTGTAATGGAACCCACTCAAATCTCTCTGGTCGGGGAGAAGTGCTCTGTGCTAATAAGCTGTGCTCCAGTAAACTTCAGGGCTTTGTAAGTCATATACCCAGAGGTATATACTTGCCACATCTGGGGACATGTGGGTACACAGCATTTCTCTGATCAGATCTCTGCTGTGCTACAAGGAGGCCATGATGTGAAGAGCATCATTCCTTTCAGTGTCTTGTCCCTCCTGTAGTAAATCTTACCACCAAGTACCAGCCCTGCTAGTAACAGACCACACACACATTTCATAGAAGAGGTCTGTAAGACAGTTCAGCTCCATCACTGATTCAGCACCGCATTCACTGTCAGCAAATGAAAATGTCCTAAGACTTTTTAGTGGTGGCCGTGTTTAGTTCTGCCTTGACTGGAGTCTTGCTGGGTGTTCACTGGAAGCAGCTTCGAAGGGCAGGGGTGGAGGTGGGTTTTGTGGTTTAAAGTGGGTAACATTCTTTTAAAACCGAACAGTGCATGACACATGAGTGACAAACATACAACATCTCTTTGGTAACGTCCTGATTACCGTGAGAGATCCTAAGGAAGAGCTATCTGCCTTACCCAGACCCTTTTCTTGTGTCTCAGAACTGCTCTTACTATTTGTTAACCAGATGTACTCCTACAGCCTTCTGCTGGTTTCAGCCACTCTCTCCACCCTCAACTTGTGGTTTTAATATTTTATTACAGGTTCTTTGGAAGCAGTGGAATTAGTGGTGGGTTGATAGCAGCCACTGATCTACAACATAGCCTGAGGAGCCATTCAGCTTTAGGAAATGTCTTGGTCTAAGGTTATTATTACTATACAGGAGCTGACTGTCATCTAAGAGGAGTTGCGGGGAGTTCACTCTTTAGTACGTGCCAGCTGCCGGATATGGCTTCTCTCTCTGGGCTGTTCTGCATACAGTAGTTATGGGGAATATAAAGATGTATTTTAGTAAAGGAATCCAAAACCTTGTCCAGCATTCAAGCAGCAGGATTTGGTGATCATTCACCAGACAATTTTTAATGCAGAGTCTTTGCAACTTTCTCTGTGGTGAAGAAATGAGAATTTACCCACCTTTAACAGCTTGGCTGCTGATCACTGAGGGGTTAGTTCTTCTCATAGGACTCTACATGGTATATATCCCTATTTTTTACTTTTTTTTAGACTTTTTTTTTGTAACATTAGCTCAAAAGCAAGACTAGTGTGAAGAGCTGTCTTGGCAACACAGTTGAGATGGGGAATAACATCAAAACCCTCCAAACCAAGTTCTTCCTTCCTTGATTCTAGAAAGTACAGAAAATATTACATT